>NW_027361795.1:3540000-4189500 GCF_039654945.1 Dendrobates tinctorius | reverse complement strand
AAGGATAGTCAGGACGTAGCAATAGATCAGAAAACCAGAACGGGCAATAGACGGTACAATAGGGACAAACTGTAACGGAGTAACGATAGCCAAGCCAGGAGGTCAGAACCGGAGAAGACAGTAGTACCAAAGCGAGAGACGGAGTACAGAGTGAGGGAACAGGCCGGGTCATACACGGGAATCAAACAAGCAACGCAGAATACACGCACACCAGGGGTCAGACACACCAGAACAACAGTATAGCTGACAGAGAACCCTGGTAAAGAGTGAGTATAAATACCCCTCCCAGATCCAGAAAGAGGCCACGAACACTTAACCCTGTGAGTGCAGGGCAAGAACCCTGTTCAAACCATGACAGTACCCCCCTCTTAATGGGGGGCCACTGGACCCCCAGGCTTGTCTGGGTATCTGGCGTGGAAAGCCCGCACCAGACGATCGGCATGCACCGAACTGGCCAGAACCCATGACCGATCCTCCAGAGAGTACCCCTTCCAGTGTATCAGATAATGGAGTCTCCGGCGCACCCACCGGGAGTCAACAATGCGCCCTACTTCATACTCCAGCTGCCCCTCTACCAGCACTGGCGGAGCATTTGATGAGGGATCCTCTCTCACCGTCCCCACAGGCTTTAACAGGGACCTGTGGAAGACATTAGAAATTTTAAAGGAGGTGGGCAGCTGCAGTCGGTAGGCTACTGGGTTAACAACCTCCACAACTTTGTATGGGCCAATAAACTTGGGGCCCAGCTTTAT
Source organism: Dendrobates tinctorius (assembly GCF_039654945.1). Lineage (NCBI taxonomy): Eukaryota > Metazoa > Chordata > Amphibia > Anura > Dendrobatidae > Dendrobates > Dendrobates tinctorius. The sequence goes on along the minus strand of NW_027361795.1, from coordinate 4,188,748 downwards.
AGAAGGTATCTTAAGCTTGATATTGCGGGTGGATAGCCACACCTTCTCCCCTACTGCAAATGCTGGACCTGGCCCCCTCCTCCTGTCAGCAAACCGCTTATAGTTTTCCTGGGCCTTGGAAATATTCCTCTGAACCTCCCTCCAAAGAATTCTAAGACGTTGTGTCACATCCTCAGCACCAGGACAACCTGAATCCATACGGGAAAACTCTCCAAAATGTGGGTTAAAGCCATAGTTGACCTGAAAAGGAGACTTCCCAGTAGACTGACTCACACGACCGCTGAATGCAAACTCTGCCATGGGCAATACCTCGCTCCGTCTGTCCATTAGACTCTGGGTGGTAGGCAGAGGAGAAGGACAACGAAATCCCCAGCTTTTTGCAAAAAGCCCTCCAGAACCTGGCTACAAACTGTACCCCTCTGTCTGACACCACATTCATAGGCACTCCATGTAACCTAATTATATGCTGCATAAATAAGCGGGCCAGGGTTTCAGCAGATGGTAACGCGGGGAGAGGTACAAAGTGAGCTTGTTTTGAAAACCTATCCACCACCACCCATATCACCGAGTTGCCCCTGGAAGGGGGAAGATTTGTGATAAAATCCATGGACAAATGTGTCCATGGTCTATCCGGAATTGGCAAAGGCACCAATTCCCCGGCCGGCCGGACCTGAGAACTTTTAGAACGAGCGCACACCCCACATGCAGTCACTAACTTTTTAATATCTGTTACCATAGAGGGCCACCAGAAATCCCTCGCAATTGCCCCCCCGGGTAGCTGCAATCCTAGGATGAGCACTCAACACAGAATCATGAAATTCCTGCATAAGTCCGAGACGGAAACGTTCCGGTACAAACAATTTACCCGGGGGTTTACCACCAGGAGCCCGAGCCTGGGCCTCCAAAATCCCTCTCTGTAACTCAGATGAGATTTCGGCCACCACTACTCCTGGCTGAAGAATGGAGGAGGGAGGTTCTGGAGGGGACACCGAATCAAAGCTTCGGGATAAGTCATCAGCCTTGATGTTTTTAGATCCCGGGCGGAATGTGATGGTAAACTGAAAACGAGAAAACAAAAGTGCCCACCGAGCCTGTCTGGGGGTTAATCTCTTGGCAGACTCGATATAGGCCAAATTTTTGTGATCAGTGATGACTGTAATGGGATGAACAGACCCCTCCAGGAAATGCCTCCATTCTTCAAAAGCCAACTTTACCGCCAACAACTCTCTATTGCCGACATCGTAATTTCTCTCAGCAGAGGAAAATTTTTTAGAGAAGAAGGCGCAAGGCCTCAGGTTAGTAAGGGTAGGAGGGCCCTGAGACAAAACTGCCCCCACTTCCGAGGCGTCAACCTCCACTACAAAAGGTCTTGATGGGTCGGGTTGTACCAATACAGGGGCTGAAGAAAAGCACTTTTTTAATGTCATGAAAGAGTTTTTTGCAGCTACACACCAATTTTTTAGATCAGCTCCCTTGAGAGTGAGGTCCGTTAGAGGCTTTACCACCTGCGAAAAGCCCTTAATAAATTTCCTATAAAAGTTGGCAAAGCCCAAAAATCGTTGCAACCCTTTCAAGTCATGAGGTTGCACCCACTCCGTAACAGCCTGGACATTCTTAGGATCCATGCGGAACCCCTCTCCTGACACAATCAACCCCAGAAAGGATACTTCTTGCATGAAAAATGAGCATTTTTCCAGCTTGGCATACAAATGATTCTCCCTCAGTCTCATGAGAACCATCCGCAAATGGTGCAAGTGAGATTGACTGTCCACCGAGTACACCAGAATGTCATCCAAATAGATAACCACAAAACGACTGATTAAATCAGAGAAAATTTACATTAATAAAATTCTGAAAAACAGCAGGAGCGTTGGTGAGACCAAAGGGCATAACCAAGTTTTCGAACAGCCCTTCAGTCGTCAGGAATGCTGTTTTCCATTCGTCCCCTTCACGGACTCTTATAAGGTTATATGCCCCACGTAAATCCAGTTTAGAGAACCACTTGGCCCCGGTGAGTTGGTTACATAAATCAGGAATTAGGGGGAGAGGGTATGTATTTTTCACAGTAATTTTGTTTAATTCCCGAAAGTCGAGGCACGGCCGCAAACCACCATCTTTTTTCTTAACAAAAAAGAAGCCCGCTGCCACAGGTGAAACAGAAGGCCTAATATGCCCTTTGCGGAGACTCTCAGTAATGTACTCCTTCATGGCTAGACGTTCGGGCCCGGACAAATTGAACAGGCGAGCCTTGGGTAACTTGGCTCCAGGGACTAGATTAATGGCACAATCAAAGGGTCTATGTGGTGGTAGCGCCTCAGCCTCACTTTCAGAAAATACGTCTTGAAAATCTTTCAGGCACTCCGGAATACCTTCCAGATCGACAGACGACACTGACACAGATTTTACTGGGGTGACAAGGGTTGTCAAGTTACAACATAGACCATTAGCCATACAACCCCACTGAATGATCTCCCCTGTGACCCAGTCAATAGTAGGATTGTGACGTTGAAGCCAAGGCATACCCAGTATCAGTCCAGCCGGCAGATTATTTATGACAAAACATCTTAATTTTTCCACGTGAGTGGAACCCACTTTCAGAGAAAAGGTATCAGTCATGAAACAAATTCCCTCCTGGGTGATAGGAGAAGAATCAATTGCCACGATTTTAACAGGATCTTTTAACCTGACTGTCCCTATCTTATGAAAAGTCACAACTTTGGCATCGATCAGATTAATAGAAGAACCACAGTCAACAAAGGCGGTAGTCCCAACCGGGCCGCCTGTAAGTTACAGTTCCACCGGAAGCAGAATTTTAGCAAGCGAGTAAAAGGGTACCTGGGAGTCTGGGTAACCTCCTCGATTGTTACCCAGACTCAGTCGTTTTCCTGACGGCTTCACTGAAGAAGGGCAAGAAGGACAGTTCCTTCTCCAATGTCCAGCGGATCCACAGTAAAAGCACAATTGGTTGTTTCTTCGGTGTCTCCTCTCTTTTTTCTCCAATGACGTGGCACCAACCTCCATGGGCTCAGGACTAGATGCAGAGTCTCTCAGATTGGAGAATAAAGGGGTCTCCTGCAGCATGACCCCTCTTGCCCGCAGCCTACGGTCCACGCGGACAGCCTGGATCATAGCGTCCTCCAAAGAATCCGGTGGAGGATGAAGGGCTAGGGCATCTTTCAAACGTTCGGACAGGCCTCTACAGAACAAACCCCGGAGGGCAGCGTCATCCCAGGAGACCTCCACTGCCCAGCGTTTGAACTCAGAGCAGAACCATTCAGCAGAGTTCCTTCCCTGTGTCACACTCATCACCATATCCTCTGCCAGACGCACTCTATCAGGCTCATCATAAATGTGCCCCAGAGCCTCAAAGAACAAATTCACAGACATGCGTTCAGGAGCAGAGGAAGAGAGAGAGAAAGCCCATGCCTGTGGAGCCCCCCGAAGTAGGGAAATGACGACCCCCACCCTCTGGAACTCATCCCCGGAAGAGCGGGGCCTCAGAGAAAAAAAAAGCTTGCATCCTTCTCTGAAAGACCTGAACTCCTTTTTATCCCCTGAGAAAAGGTCTGGCAATTTGACCGGAGATTCTGGGAATGCCAATGACACATCTCTATCCCCAGCACAAGAATCCCCTGTAGAGGCAGCCCCCTGTACCGTATCCACCAACTGTTGCTGGGTCTGGGCCATCATGCGCTGTTCCACATTAAGTTTGTGGAACATTTGGGTCAGGTGCTTGACCTGATCAGCCAAGGCTTGTATGGGATCCATGAGGATAACACACTTTTTTTTTTTTTTTCTCTCAGAGGGGAAAAAAAAAACCTGAAATGGTCAGCTATAATGTCAGGAACACCGCACTGCACTTGCTCACTGTGCCAGTGCGGGTGTCCTGAGCACAAAGACAGTACTCACAGATACCTGTGGAGCAGGGCAGCAGCGGTGACGATGCGTGCTTCAGAGTATCAGGACCTGAAGCACATGACTGCTGGGGGCGTGGCCTAAGCTCCACAGATCTAGGAGCTGCAGGGAAACTCCTAGAAAGGTAACTACGGGGCAATGTTACCAAGGGGCATAGACAGAGACAGAAACCAGACGAAGCCAGGGTCAAAGCACCAGATAGCAATACAGTACCACAGGGTTTAGACAGAAAGGATAGTCAGGACGTAGCAATAGATCAGAAAACCAGAACGGGCAATAGACGGTACAATAGGGACAAACTGTAACAGAGTAACGATAGCCAAGCCAGGAGGTCAGAACCGGAGAAGACAGTAGTACCAAAGCGAGAGACGGAGTACAGAGTGAGGGAACAGGCCGGGTCATACACGGGAATCAAACAAGCAACGCAGAATACACGCACACCAGGGGTCAGACACACCAGAACAACAGTATAGCTGACAGAGAACCCTGGTAAAGAGTGAGTATAAATACCCCTCCCAGATCCAGAAAGAGGCCACGAACACTTAACCCTGTGAGTGCAGGGCAAGAACCCTGTTCAAACCATGACACTTGCTTTATTGAAGAAAATTTAAAATAACAGCATGTCAGCTTTCTTCTCTCCAGCAAAAGGATGCGCTGGGGGCACTAGAAACAGCTATGCGTTTCGATCCACTATGGATCTTTTTCACAGCTGTAGATTGATGCAGTAGCACAAATCTTATACACATCAAGAGCCAATAGCAGATACACTTTCAGTCAAATGATTAGACAATAAGGTCCTTTGCACTTTTCTCAGAGAAAATGGAGATTTGCGTTATGCTGACAGATAAAATAATTATTTCACACTAGATTAAGGCCCGATGCTATCGCATCGGGAGGATAGTGACGCACCTCTTGCCATTTTAACCCTCAACAAACACACCTCCTCAACACACACTCCTCTCACCTTTCACCATCTCCACTCACGTCCCCCCCTCTTTCACTCCACGTATGACCCTTTCTCTTACTCTGTCTCTCATACTCACGCCGTCATCGCCGCTGCTCCACGATCCTCGACATCTTCTTCCGCCGGCGCCATCCTGGATCCAGACGTTGTCCATGCCGGCGACATGTTCTTGCGGCGACGCCATCTTGAGTATCGTGAAAACCTGCGATACTCAAGATAGCGTCGCCGCAAGAACATGTCGCCGGCGTGAACGATGTCGGGATCCAAAATGGCGCCGGCGAAATCTCGCGAGGACGATGTCGGGATCCAAAACGGAGTCGGCGAAATCTCGCGAGATTTCGCCGACGCCATTTTGGATCCCGACGTCGTCCACGCCGGCGACATGTTCTTGCGGCGACGTCATCTTGAGTATCGCGGGATTTCACGATACTCAAGATGGCGTCGCCGCAAGAACATGTCACCGGCGTGGACAACGTCTGGATCCAGGATGGCGCCGGCGGAAGATGTCGGGGATCGTGGAGCAGCGGCGATGATGGCGTGAGTATGAGAGACGGAGTGAGAGAAAGAGTCGTATGTGGAGTGAAAGAAGGGGGGACGTGAGTGGAGATGGTGAAAGGTGAGAGGAGTGTGTGTTGAGGAGGTGTGTGTTGAGGAGGAGTGGTGTGTTAAGGGTTAACATGGCAAGAGTTGTGCGGTGACGTCACTAGTTACAACTGGACGGAAGTTGTTACTGCCATGGTATCTGGAATTTTGGTCTGACAAGCAAAGGGTTAATGTCATGGTATCTGGAATTTTGGTCTGACAAGAGAAGGGTTAATGCTTGGAGCCTCTCTTCGGTCTCAGGGAGGGTATTTATGGCCACAGGCGAGCAACCTTCCCTGTCGTTTATACTTCATACCTGAGTGTGTCCGACCCTGCCTTTGCTAAGTGCCTCTCGCCTGTTTTCCGTGTTTGTTGTGTGTATGACCTGGTCTGGATTTTGGTTTCTGTCTCTTGGCTTTCTGATTTTGTACCGTGCAGCCCGACCCGTGTTTCTGATCTTTGGCTTCCCAAGACTACTCTCTGATTTTCTGATTTTGTACTGTGCAGCCTGACCCGTGCCTGACCTCCTGCTTCCCTGACCATTCTTGTTCTTCCTGACTCTGTACCGCATTGATTCTCCTGTGTATGACTTCTGGCTTGCCCGACCATTGCTACTGTGTAAACTCCTGGCTTTCTGAGCCCTCTGCCTGTCACTTCAGCGTCCCTGCGATAAGCTCCGCCCCCTGACGTCACAGGTCACGTGGTGCTAGGTCCTACAGCTTCTGAGTGCTTCTACAAGCGCTCCGCCCCCTCCACAGGTCCTGCGATATTCCAGTCTGTGTTGCTGACAGCCCCGTGGTCCGAGTTCTTACGCCGGGACCGCTGACCGGTCACGCTAACCTCCTGCAGATAAGGGTAAGCGTGAGATTATAAACGACCTTATTACTTTTTCCTCCCCCCACTCATCCTTCTGTTATTACCTGTGTGTGAGTGTGGTGGGTCTGCTGCAGTCATGGACCCGATGCAGGCATTGTCAGAGCAAGTGAAGCAGCTCTCTCAAATGTTCCAAAAGATGAGTGTTGAACAGCGCAGTATGGCTCATACCCAGCAGCAGCTGTTTAATACTATGCAAGGGGCTATGTCTTCCGAGAGTAGGGATGTATCCCTTACGTCCCCTGAATCCCCGGTTAAACTGCCTGACTCCTTTTCTGGAGACAAAAAGGAGTTCAGAGTGTTCCGGGAGGGGTGTAAATTATTTTTCTCCCTGAGACCTCGCTCATCCAGGGGAGAATTTCAGAGGGTGGGGGTAGTTATCTCCCTGTTGCGAGGTGCCCCACAAGCCTGGGCATTTTCGCTAGCACCCACAGCACCAGAATGTATGACTGTGGATGCGTTTTTTGAGGCCTTGGGCCGTATCTATGATGAGCCTGATAGAGTACGCCTGGCGGAAGACATGGTGATGAGCGCACGTCAGGGTCGGCACTCTGCAGAGTGGTATTGTTCTGAGTTTCGGCGGTGGGCAGCGGAAGTCACCTGGGACGATGCGGCTCTCCGCGGTCTATTCCGTAGGGGCTTAGCGGAACGCCTTCAGGACGCCCTAGCTCTGCATCCGCCTCCTGATACCCTGGAAGATGCCATGACACAGGCAGTTCGGATGGATCGACGGTTAAGGGCCAGAGGGGTGATGCAGTCTGAGTCCCCTCTGTTCACTGGGAGCAAGAAAGTTGGGGCCAGTGCAATCCCCATGGAGATTGGTGCCACATCCATCAGAGAGAAAGAGAGGAGACGCCGGCGCGATAAACAGCTGTTCTTTTATTGTGGAGAAGCAGGACATTGGAGGAGAGACTGTCCATCCTGTCCCTCGTCTTCCCAGCCGTCGGGAAACTACTAGGTCTGGGTAGTGATCGAGGAGGCTGCCCAGACCCGCAGGTACCTTTTTCCTCATGCCCCAAGCTGTTGCTTGATGTTGAACTGCTGGTAGACAAATGTCGTTTTTTTTCCACAGCTTTGGTGGACTGTGGTTCCTCTCTAAACCTGGTCAGTGCCAGCACTGTCTCCAGGGCCAAGATAGGGACAGTCAGGTTAGAGACCCCGTTGAAAATTGTGGCAATTGACTCCTCCCCTCTCACCCGTTCGGGGATTCGTTATGCCACCAATACCTTTGTGTTACAGGTTGGCTCCTCTCATGCGGAGGAGATGAAATGTTTCATTATGGATAATCTACCTGAAGGGCTGGTGTTGGGTATGCCGTGGCTTCAGCGGCACAACCCAGTAATTGACTGGGAAAGGGGGGTAATTGTTAAATGGGGTCTGAAATGTGATGACTGTTCCTATAAAGCTGTGTGTTGTGTTTCCCCTGCAAATACTGTCTTGGAGTCTTCTGTGTGTCTGGAGGGCATTCCGGAGTACCTGAAAGACTTCGAGGATGTGTTCTCCGAAAGCGAGGCCGAGGCATTACCCCCACATAGGCCTTTTGATTGTAACATTGATTTAGTCCCAGGGGCCAAATTACCCAAAGCCCGTCTGTTTAATTTGTCTGGGCCTGAACGCTTGGCAATGAAAGAGTATATAAAGGAAAGTCTCCGTAAAGGGCATATCAGACCGTCGGTCTCTCCAATAGCAGCGGGGTTCTTTTTTGTTAAAAAGAAAGATGGTGGCCTGCGTCCCTGCCTCGACTTTCGGGAACTCAATAAAAATCACTGTTAAAAATGCTTATCCCTTACCGCTGATTCCCGATCTGTGCAATCAGCTCTCGGGAGCAAAATGGTTCTCCAAACTAGACCTTAGGGGGGCTTATAATCTTATCAGGATTAAAGAAGGGGATGAATGGAAAACGGCATTTCTAACTACTGAAGGGTTGTTTGAGAATCTGGTGATGCCGTTCGGTCTCGCCAACGCACCAGCCGTTTTTCAGAATTTTATTAATGTGATTTTTGCGGACCTGATTGGCCGCTTTGTTGTCATTTATTTAGATGATATCTTGGTTTTCTCCACAGACGAGCAGTCTCACCTATCTCATGTTAAGATTGTTCTCCAGAGACTCAGGGAGAACCAATTGTTTGTTAAATTAGAAAAGTGTACCTTTTTTGTGCAGGAGTTAACTTTTCTAGGGCTGATCATTTCCCCACAGGGGTTTCGTATGGATCCCAAAAAGGTGCAGGCCATTGCGGATTGGGTCCAACCCCAGGACCTGAAGGGCCTGCAGCGTTTTCTAGGGTTTGCAAATTATTATCGGAGGTTTATCAAGGGTTTTTCTCAGATAGTGAAACCTATTACCGATCTCACATGTAAGGGGGCCGATACAAAAAATTGGTCCCTTCCGGCCAAACAAGCTTTTGTGAGTCTGAAGAATTGCTTTATGTCCGCGCCAGTTCTGGTGCAGCCTAATCCGTCACAGCCGTTTGTGGTAGAGGTGGATGCGTCCGAAGTGGGGGTGGGGGCTGTTTTGTCTCAAGGTTTGGCTACATTAACTAATCTCAGACCCTGTGCTTTTTTTTCCAAGAAGTTCTCTCCGGCAGAGAGAAATTATGATGTGGGGAACAGAGAGCTCTTGGCTATAAAACTAGCGTTTGAAGAATGGAGGCATTTTTTGGAGGGGGCAGAACATCCAATTACGGTTATCACCGACCATAAAAATTTGGAGTACATTAACACAGCAAAGAGGTTGACTCCCAGACAGGCTCGGTGGTCACTTTTTTTTTCCCGGTTCCAGTTCTCCATAACTTTCCGGCCTGGTTCTAAGAACGTGAAGGCGGACGCATTGTCACGAAGTTTCGAACATCTTTCTGCCCCCGATCCTCCCTTGTCCATTCTTCAACCCGGGGTGGTGATAGCCGAGCTTTCGTCAAAGTTGGAGCGGGAGATTGTGGGGGCTCAATCTTTAGCTCCAAGGGCCAAGCCGCCTAATAAATTGTTTGTACCACAGGTCTTACGGTCCAAGCTCTTACGAGAGTTTCACGATTCTAAGTTGGGGGCCCACCCAGGTATTACGGCCACTTGTGAGGCGGTAAAGAGAATGTTTTGGTGGCCATCAATGTGTTCAGAAATTAAGGGGTATGTCATGGCCTGTGGGGTGTGCGCCCGTTCTAAGAGCTCTCATTGCCGGCCGGCCGGGGAATTGGTACCGCTGCCAATTCCAGAAAGACCATGGACCCATTTGCCCATGGATTTCATTACCAACCTCCCCCCCTCCAAGGGTAATACCGTCATTTGGGTAGTAGTAGATAGGTTTTCAAAAATGGCACATTTCGTACCCATGTCGAAACTACCATCTGCCGAGGTTCTTTCTAAACACTTCCTTTCCCAAATCATTCGTCTCCATGGGGTACCTATCAATATTGTTTCGGATAGGGGGGCACAATTTATAGCGAAATTTTGGCAAGCGTTCTGTAGGAAGTTGGGGATATGTTTGTCTTTTTCCTCAGCCTACCACCCGGAGAGTAATGGCCAAACGGAGCGCACCAACCAGTCTTTGGAACAAATCCTTCGATGTTTGACTTCAACACTGCAAGACGACTGGTGTGATGCATTACCATTGGCGGAGTTCGCCTTTAATAACCGAATTAACCAGTCCACCGGTAGGTCACCTTTTTTTGTTAATCTTGGATTGAACCCTCATTTTGGTGAGTTTTCGCGGTTGGACTCAAATTGTCCAGGGGTAGAGGATTCGGTTAGGCAGATCAGTGGGTTATGGTCAAGGGTTCGCGCAAGTATTGAAAAGGCTCAGGGAAGGTACAAACGTTTTGCTGATAGAAAGAGGGGTCCGGGTCAGGACTTGCAGTGTGGGGACAAGGTGTGGCTCTCAACACGGAATATAACGTTAAAATTGCCATCAGCAAAGTTGGGTCCCAAATTTATTGGTCCCTACGTCATAACGGAGGTGATTAACCCGGTAACTTATCGGCTATGTCTCCCATCCTCCCTGAAGGTGCACAACGTTTTTCATAGGTCCTTGCTTAAGCCTGTGGGTTCAGTAAGAGAGGAACGTACTCCTCTACCACCGCCGATATCGGTGGACGGCCACATGGAGTTCGAGGTGCAAAAAATTGTGCAATCTCGATGGGTTCGTGGCTCTTTGCAGTACCTCGTCCATTGGAAAGGGTATGGCCCGGAGGATCGTTCCTGGGTACCGGCCAGATCAGTACACGCAGATCGTCTGGTCAGGGCATATCATGCCAGATACCCAGGAAGACCTGAGGGTCCAGAGGCCCCCCGTTGAGGGAGGGGTACTGTCATGGTATCTGGAATTTTGGTCTGACAAGCAAAGGGTTAATGTCATGGTATCTGGAATTTTGGTCTGACAAGCGAAGGGTTAATGCTTGGAGCCTCTCTTCGGTCTCAGGGAGGGTATTTATGGCCACAGGCGAGCAACCTTCCCTGTCGTTTATGCTTCATACCTGAGTGTGTCCGACCCTGCCTTTGCTAAGTGCCTCTCGCCTGTTTTCCGTGTTTGTTGTGTGTATGACCTGGTCTGGATTTTGGTTTCTGTCTCTTGGCTTTCTGATTTTGTACCGTGCAGCCCGACCCGTGTTTCTGATCTTTGGCTTCCCAAGACTACCGATTTTCTGATTTTGTACTGTGCAGCCTGACCCGTGCCTGACCTCCTGCTTCCCTGACCATTCTTGTTCTTCCTGACTCTGTACCGCATTGATTCTCCTGTGTATGACTTCTGACTTGCCCGACCATTGCTACTGTGTAAACTCCTGGCTTTCTGAGCCCTCTGCCTGTCACTTCAGCGTCCCTGCGATAAGCTCCGCCCCCTCTGATGTCACAGGTCACGTGGTGCTAGGTCCTACAGCTTCTGAGTGCTTCTACAAGCGCTCCGCCCCCTCCACAGGTCCTGCGATATTCCAGTCTGTGTTGCTGACAGCCCCGTGGTCCGAGTTGTTACGCCGGGACCGCTGACCGGTCACGCTACCCTCCTGCAGATAAGGGTAAGCATGATAGTTACAACCCGGATGCTGCTTAGTGCATTTATTATTATAGATTAATAAATACAAATTAAAAAAGAAAAAATATAGAAATAACCAATTAATAATGGTACATGATTTCAGTTCTCTTATTTAGACCATTAGGATATCTGGACCCCAAGCAAAAAATCAGAAAGCCTCCCTTGTAAGAAGGCTTCTTTTTACATCTCCTCCATGTTTTAAATTTTTAATGCATTCAATTCCCACTACAGACATTGCATCCAAATTACCATTGTGGTGCATTAAAAAGTGTTTTGAAGCCATAGAAATATTGCGTGTGTTTATTCTCTTCATCCCTAATGTGCTCCAAAATCCGAGTTTTTAGTTTCTTTGTTGTGCATCCTATATAGAACAAATTGCATATTTCACAGTGTATTTTATAAACTACGTTTTCTGTATTGCAATTAATAAATTGTTTTATGTTGTAAGTTTGAACATTATTGATGTCACTAAATTTTTTAACCCTTTGTGTGTATCTGCACATTTTACATTTGTTCTGACCACATCTGTAAAAACCTGTAGTTTTTAACCAATTACCAGTGGATTACACTGATGAGAAAAAACCTGGAGAAACGATGTCCCCAATTGTAGGAGCACGCCTAGCTATCACATTAGTGCCAGTTTGTATTATTTTAACAGAAGTTTCTTCCTAATATAAAATTGGTAAGCACTTATAAAAAATTTCCCTGATTTTATTAAATTGAAGACTACATTCCTGACTGACAAACATTTTTTTATTTATATCCCCTCTCACTTTGTTTTTATTATTTGGTTCCAACAAACTAATTCTGTCCCTATTGTCTGTTCTTTTTTTTAGCTCTTTCTAGCATCCAATTTGGATAGCCGCGTTTTTTTAGTTTTTTGTGCAGATCCTCAAATTCTTTATTTTTAACCTGTTCATCTGTGCAATTTCTTTTTAATCTAATGTGTTCACCAACGGGGATAGATCTAATAACATGTCTGGGATGTCCACTGTGGGCATGCAATATTGTATTACCTTTAATGGGTTTACAGTAAGTGCTGGATTTAATAATTTGTCCCACATTTCCCTGCAATTCCAAATCCAAAAATGCCATTTTAGTTTTTTCAATTTTGTGGATGAATTTAATATTAAAATTATTAGAATTTATATAATCCATAAATACTGGTATGGTAGATACATCGCCCTTCCAAATATTACCATACCAATCTACCATACCAGTTAATATCACTCACAAAAGGATTATCCACAGAATACAAAAACTCCTTTTCCCAGTATGCCATAGTCAGGTTGGCTAAAGAAGGAGAATATTTTGCTCCCATTGGAACTTCAGATCTCTGTAAATAGATAGTTCCATCAAAAGCAAAAAAATTATGCTTCAAAAGAAAAAAAACTACTTGTAGCAGAAAATTTATAAGGTCTTCTGAATAACCACTTCGATTGATATGAAAACATTTTAATGCTTCCATGGCTACATTAAGTGGAATGCAGGTATACAGCGATATAACATCGCAGCTCAACCATATAAAATTATCCTGCCAGATTTTATTAGAAAAAGTAGTCAAAACATCTCTGGAATCTTTAAGATAACCAGGAAGGTAGCGTACTAACTGTTGAAGCAGAGAATCAGCCCATTCACACAGGTGCTCATTAACAGAGCCTATGCCTGATACTATTGGTCTCATAGGAGGGATATCTGTGGCCTTATGAATCTTAGGCAGGCCATATATGATCCGTAAAATTGGATTTTTTTACTTCTAAGTACTCAGCTTGCTTTTTAGTTAAAATGCCCAGATTGAGATCCTCAGTAATAATATCTCCAGCTAATTGACTATATATCGTGGTAGGATTACATTTCAATTTTTCATAAACCTCATGATCTGCTAACGATTTCATAATTTCATTCTTATCTTCAGCATTTAGAACTACCACCATACCCCCCTTATCGCTGCACTTTATAATTATATCTGTCATTATTTTAAGATCTGACAAAGCAGCTTGGTGTTTTTTAGTTAGATTTCTATTACAGCCAAAGAATGAGGTCTTGGTGGATATTTCCAAATTTAACTGTTTCAACTCTCTCTCTAAAACCTCTTGGAATCTAACCATACAATCACTTTGGCTCTGAATTGGGTAGAAAAAAGGATTTTTTTACATTAATATGCTGAGGTTGAACAATATCTTTTTCATTATATGTACCATTTTCTAGTTCTAAAGATTGTAAATTGAGAATAGATAGTTGTTCCCTATAATCTAATTTATGAAAAATATTTATTTCCTGTGGTGTATCATGCCAGAACTCTTCTTCAGTATCAGCATAAAAATGTTTCTTTATCGTAAGATTTCTAATGAATTTGTTGAAATCCAAAATTGTCAAAAAAAGATCAAAATTTTTATCAGGTGAGAAATTTAATCCTAAAGCTAGAACGTCCATTTGGGCCTGTGTCAGAGACCGTGAAGATAAATTTAACACATTCAGTTCTTTTGTTTCTTTTTCCTGTGTCTGGTCATTGCACCTTGTGCTTCTCCGGTGTTTCCTCCCGGAGCACCTCCTGCGTTTTTTGAACACCCCAAAATATTTCTTTTGCCTCTGTTCATACTTGCAGAAAAAGAACCTTCAGAGGTACTACAATTAGAATCAGGTGAATCAGGGTCTGAGGACATAGAAAGCGCAACATGTGAATTTCTGGTTGGTGTTCTTTGAGTCTATTTTTTAGAATGGATTTTAATCTACGGGGTGTTTTTTTTCCCACTGACCCCATTCATATATTTTTCCAGTAGCATAATCTTTCAGATCCCTTGAAAATTTTCTTTTTTTCCTACTCATTATCTCTTCCTCCAAATTGGATAGATTTTCTTTCATTTTCGTAAGAGACTGTTCATATTGTGGCAGGGCTTTATGTTTTTCCATAGATTTTTGTAACTCTTCAATCTCTTTCTGAATTTCAGTGAGTTTAGATTCTTCCTGCTTAATGATCAGTCTCATGAGATTGTGGGAACAGTTAGTTAAAATTAGATTCCAACTTTCCATGAATTCACTATTGTAATTAGTCGTTGGTAATTTTTTCAATCTCAGTCCTATTGGGACCATCTCCTTTGCTACATAATTTTTGCAGCGTGGTGTGATCCCACCAAATTTTAGTCTCTTGCTGGATAAGTTTTTCAAGCTGCAACATATGCTCAGTAAAGTCCAGATAATCACCAGCTTCAGTGGGTTCATTGCCGAACACCTGAGCCGCTTTTTTATTTCTGTCTACTGACTGAATCAGAGACATGTTGGTAATAATTATAATAGTGCCTCCACAGCAAACATCCAAAATAATATGCACATATCAATTATAATCGAGGAGAGGTATGGGAGACTTCAGCAAGTCCATATGAAACAGCACAAATATAAAGATATGGGCTGAAAAGCCCTAGCCAGCTCACCATCCAAACAGCCAGAGCACGGAACCTCGTCTGGACTTCAGCGAAGCATTGATTGAAGACAAAAAAAGGGGATCGTTCCAGCTACTAAAAAACTTGCTTTATTGAAGAAAATTTAAAATAACAGCATGTCGGCTTTCTCCTCTCCAGCAAAAGGATGCGCTTAGTGACATCAATAATGTTCAAACTTACAACATAAAACAATTTATTAACTGCAATACAGAAAACGTAGTTTATAAAATGAACCCATTGAAGCTGGTGATAATCTGGACTTTACTGAGCATATGTTACAGCTTGAAAAACTTACCCAGCAAGAGACTAAAATTTGGTGGGATCACACCACGCTGCAAAATTATGTAGCAAAGGAGATGGTCCCAATAGGACTGAGATTGAAAAAATTACCAACGACTAATTACAATAGTGAATTCATGGAAAGTTGGAATCTAATTTTAACTAACTGTTCCCTCAATCTCATGAGACTGATCATTAAGCAGGAAGAATCTAAAATCACTGAAATTCAGAAAGATAGAAGAGTTACAATAATCTATGGAAAAACATAAAGCCCTGCAACAATATGAACAGTCTCTTATGAAAATGAAAGAAAATCTATCTATCCAATTTGGAGGAAGATATAATGAGTAGGAAAAAAAGAAAATTTTCAAGGGATCTGAAAGATTATGCTACTGGAAAAATCTATGAATGTGGTCAGTGGGAAAAAACACCCCGCAGACTAAAATCCATTCTAAAAAATAGCCAGACTCAAAGCACTCCAACCAGAAATTCACATGTTGCGCTTTCTATTTCCTCAGACCCTAATTCATCTGATTCTAATTGTAGTACCTCTAAAGGTTCTTTTTCTGCAAGTATGAACAGAGGCAAAAGAAATTTTTGGGGACATTCAAAAAACGCAGGAGGCGCTCTGGAAGGAAACACCGGAGAAGCTCAAGGTGCAATGACCAGACACAGGAAAAAGAAACAAAAGAACTGAATGTGTTAAATTTATCTTCACGGTCTCTGACACAGTCCCAAATGGATGTTCTAGCTTTAGGATTAAATTTCTCACCTGATAAAAATTTTGATTTTTTTTTTTACAATTTTGGATTGCAACAAATTCATTAGAAATCTTACGATAAAGAAACATTGTTATGCTGATACTGAAGAAGAGTTCTGGCATGATACACTACAGGAAAAAAATTTTTTCATAAATTAGATTATAGGGAACAACTATTCTCAATTTACAATCTTTAGAACTAGAAAATGGTACATATAATGAAAAAGATAATGAAAAAGATATTGAAAAAGATATTGTTCAGTCGCAGCATATTAATGTAAAAAATCCTTTTTTCTACCCAATTCAGAGCCGAAGTGATTGTATGCATAGATTCCAAGAGGTTTTAGAGAGAGAGCTGAAACAGTTAAATTTGGAAATATCCACCAAGACCTCATTCTCTGGCTTTAATAGAAATCTAACTAAAAAACAACAAGCTGCTTTGTCAGATCTTAAAATAATGACAGATATAATTATAAAGTGCAGCGATAAGGGGGGTATGGTGGTAGTTCTAAATGCTGAAGATAAGAATGAAATTATGAAATTGTTAGCAGATCATGAGGTTTATGAAAAATTGAAATGTAATCCTACCACGATATATAGTCAATTAGCTGGAGATATTATTACTGAGGATCTCAGTCTGGGCATTTTAACTAAAAAGCAAGCTCAGTACTTAGAAGTAAAAAATCCGGTTTTACGGATCATATATGGCCTGCCTAAGATTCATAAGGCCACAGATATCCCTCCTATGAGACCAATAGTATCAGGCATAGCCTCTGTTAATGAGCACCTGTGTGAATGGGCTGATTCTCTGCTTCAACAGTTAGTACGCTACCTTCCTGGTTATCTTAAAGATTCCAGAGATGTTTTGACTACTTTTTCTAATAAAATCTGGCAGGATAATTTTATATGGTTGAGCTGCGATGTTATTTCGCTATATACCTGCATTCCACATAATGTAGCCATGGAAGCATTGAAATATTTTCTAATCAAAGTAGTTATTCAGAAGACCTTATTAATTTTCTGCTACAAGTAGTTTATTTTCTTTTGAAGCATAATTTTTTTGCTTTTGATAGAACTATCTATTTACAGAGATCTGGAGTTCCAATGGGAGCAAAATATTCTCCTTCTTTAGCCAATTTGACTATGGCATACTGGGAAAAGGAGTTTTTGTATTCTGTGGATAGTCCTTTTGTGAGTGATATTAACTGGTATGGTAGATACATCGATGATACCCAAATTATTTGGTAGGGCGATGCATCTACCATACCAGTATATATGGATTATATCAATTCTAATAATTTTAATATCAAATTCACCCACAAAATTGAAAAAACTAAAATGGCATTTTTGGATTTGGAATTGCAGGGAAATGTGGGACAAATTATTAAATCCAGCACTTACTGTAAACCCATTAAAGGTAATACAATATTGCATGCCCACAGTGGACATCCCAGACATGTTACTAGATCTATCCCCGTTGGTGAACACATTAGATTAAAAAGAAATTGCACAGATGAACAGGATACAAATAAAGAATTTGAGGAGCTGCACAAAAAAAATTAAAAAAACGCGGCTATCCAAATTGGATGCTAGAAAGAGCTAAAAAAAAAAACAGACAATAGGGACAGAATTAGTTTGTTGGAACCAAATAACAAAAAACAAAGTGAGAGGGGATATAAATAAAAAAATGTTTGTCAGTCTGGAATATAGTCTTCAATTTAATAAAATCAGGGAAATTTTTTATAAGTGCTTACTAATTTTATAAGAGGAAGAAACTTCTGTTAAAATATTACAAACTGGCACTAATGTGATAGCTAGGTGTGCTCCTACAATTGGGGACATCGTTTCTCCAGGTTTTTTCTCATCAGTGCAATCCACTGGTAATTGGTTAAAAACTACAGATTTTTACAGATGTGGTCAGAACAAATGTAAAATGTGCAGATACACACAAAGGGTTAAAAAAATTTAGTGACATCAATAATGTTCAAACTTACAACATAAAACAATTTATTAACTGCAATACAGAAAACGTAGTTTATAAAATACACTGTGAAATATGCAATTTGTTCTATATAGGATGCACAACAAGGAAACTAAAAACTCGGATTTTGGAGCACATTAGGGATGTAGAGAATAAACACACGCAATATTTCTATGGCTTCAAAACACTTTTTAATGCACCACAATGGTAATTTGGATGCAATGTCTGTAGTGGCAATTGAATACATTAAAAATTTAAAATGTGGAGGAGATGTAAAAAGACGCCTCCTTACAAGGGAGGCTTTCTGGATTTTTTGCTTGGGGTCCAGATATCCTAATGGTCTAAATAAGAGAACTGAAATCATGTACCATTATTAATTGGTTATTTCTATATTTTTTCTTTTTTAATTTGTATTTGTTATTAATGTGAAATAATTATTTTATCTGTCAGCATAACGCAAATCTCCATTTTCTCTGAGAAAAGTGCAAAGGACCTTAGTGTCTAATCATGTGACTGAAAGTTTATCTGCTATTGGCTCTTGATGTGTATAAGATTTGTGTTACTCCATCAATCTACAGCTGTGAAAAAGATCCATAGTGGATCGAAATGCGTAGCTGTTTCTAGTGCCCCGCAGCGCATCCTTTTGCTGCTGAGGAGAAAGCCGACATGCTGTTATTTTAAATTTTCTTCAATAAAGCAAGTTTTTTAGTAGCTGGAACGATCCCTTTTTTTGTCTAGACTCATTGGCAGCATGTACGGACTGTTCTCCAAAGACTCCGAGAAAATCAGTTATTTGCTAAGTTGGAGAAGTGTTCTTTTTTGTGCAGGAGCTGTCCTTTTTGGGTCTGATAGTGTCCTGTGAGGGCTTCCGCATGTATCCCAGGAAGGTGCAAACGATCGCTGATTGGGTATAACCCCAAGATCTTAATGGGCTTCAGCGCTTCCTGGGGTTTCCCAATTATTACCGCAAATTTATTAAAGGGTTTTCGCAAGTAGTGAAACCCCTTACTGAACTCAGTCGCAAGGGGGCGGATGTGAAAGAGTGGTTGAAGACCGCCAAAGGGTCCTTTCTGGCATTAAAAAAATGTTTTTTGTCCGCTCCGGTTTTGGTTCAGTCAGATTCGTCCAAACCCTTTATTGTGGAGGTGAATGCTTCGGAGGTTGGGGTGGGAGCAGTTTTGTCTCAGGGACCTGTCACATTGACCAATCTCAAGCTCTGTGCTTTCTTCTCCAAGGAGTTCTCTCCCACCGAGCGAAACTATTACGTGGGCAATAGAGAACTTCTTGTGGTCAAATTGGCATTCAAAGAATAGAGGCACTTTTTGGAAAGGGCAGCT
Organism: Dendrobates tinctorius; assembly: GCF_039654945.1. NCBI lineage: Eukaryota > Metazoa > Chordata > Amphibia > Anura > Dendrobatidae > Dendrobates > Dendrobates tinctorius. Next base: position 4,169,603 of record NW_027361795.1, on the reverse strand, counting down.
CACCCTGTTACTGTGATCACAGATCACAAAAATTTGGCATATATCGAATCAGCGAAAAGATTGACTCCTAGGCAAACTCGTTGGTCACTTTTTTTCATGATTTCAGTTTAGTATCACTTTCCGTCCAGGTTCTAAGAACATCAAAGCTGATGCCTTGTCCCATAGTTTTGAGCCTGTGTCTCCCCTGATCCGCTGTCCTCCATTCTTCCTCCCGGGGTGGTGATAGCAGAGATCTCATCTAAGTTGGAAAGAGAGATTGTGGGGGCTCAGTCTTTAGCTCCTGCCTCCAAGCCAGGAAATAAACTGTACCGGTCAAATTTTGGGATAAACTCCTTCAGGAGTTTCATGAGTCCAGTCTGAGTGCCCATCCAGGGATCACGGTTACACGGGAGGCAGCAGCAAGGGTTCTCTGGTTGGCCTAAGTTCTGATGTCAAAAAATTTATTTTTGCCTGTGGGGTTTGTGCCCTTTCCCAGAGTCCTCATAGCCGACCGATGGGGGAATTGGTGCCTTTACCGGTTCATGAGAGGCCTTGAACTCACCTGTCCATGTACTTCATTACCGGTCTCCCTTCATCCAGGGGTGATACTGTGATATGGGTGGTGGTGGTGGACAGGTTTTCCAAACAAGCTCACTTTATCCTTTTGGCATCTTTACCCTCAGCAGACTTCGTCCAGGTTGTTCTTGCAGCATGTGGTCCGATTGCATGGGGTACCCCTGAATGTTGTGTCTTACAGAGGTGTGCAGTTTGTGGCCAAGTTTTGGAGGACGTTCTGTAAGAAATTGGGTATTTGTAGTTTTCTTCCGCATACCATCCGGAGAGTAATGGGCAAACAGAATGCACCAAACACAGATTCTTAGGTGCTTGACTTCTGTTAGACAAGATGACTGGTATGACGCACTATCATTGGCTGAATTCGCCTTCAACAACCAAGTATGTCAGTCCACTAGTATGTCCCCATTCCTGGTCAATTATGGCTTTAGTCCTCATTTTGGGGAATTCTCACGGTTGGATTCTCGTTGTCCAGGGGTGGAGGGGTCTGTTCAGCGTTTAAAGGATCAGTGGGCTGAGGTGTGGCGTAATATTTCCAGGGCCCAGGGGAGGTATAAGCTGCTTGCCAATAGAAAGAGAGCACCGGGTCACATGTTTCAGGTGGGGGAGAAGGTTTGGCTCTCTACTCGGAATTAGTCTGAAGGTTCCTTCGGCCAAATTGGGTCCAAAATTCATCAGGCCGTATGTGATTACTGAGATAATCAATCCGGTAGCCTAAAAGTTGAGTCTTCCAGCCTCATTCAAATTGTCTAATATGTTTCATAGATCCCTGTTAAAACCGTTGGTGTCTGTCAAAGAGAGTTCGGGGTCAGTGTTGGTGTAGGGTCATGGCGAATATGAGGTTGCGGAACCTGGTGCACTGGAAGGGGTATCGGCCGAAGGATCGCTCGAGAGTTCCTGCTCGCTTGGTGCACACTGACCGTCTGGTTCAAGCTTTTCATGCCAGGTATCCTGGGAAGCCTGGGGGTCCGGTGGCCCCCCTTTAATAGGGTGGTATTGTCATGATCCTGTTGTGAAGTTGCCTGTTTTCCTGCCTGATTACCTGTTTTTGACCCGGCCTGTTGCCTGTTGTGTTCTTGCTTGCTGATTTGGTACCGTGTGTCTGTTTTCCTGGTTTCTGACTTTGGCTACGTCTCTGGATATCCTCCTGTCTGCGCTCATGGTACTTCTGCTGTCCGTACGGTTGTGACCCTTGGCCTGTCCCTGACATCCCTCTTGCCTACCGCTTATCGGTGCTTCTGTTTGAGCTATACCTGCTGGTAGGATCTTTATTTCTGGTCAGCATCTCTCTCTGCTCCCTCTGGGGGACCTACGGCCAGCTCCGCCCCTTGGCAGTCACGTGCTTCAGGTCCTGAAGCACGCATCTCCACTGCTGCCACCCCACTCCAAAGGTATCTTTGAGCATAGTTTTTCTACTCAGGATACGCGCACTGGCTCAGTGAGCAAGTGCAGTGTGGTGTTCCTGACAGGAAGTAAGCTTGATGTGTCTTTCATCTGCTGCACCAAATTTCCTTGGCTGACCACTGCATTTACAGTCCTCAATGTTGCATATTACTTTGTATTTCTTCAAAAGAGCTTGATCAGCACATTTTGAAAGACAAGTCTGGTTTGATATCTTTGGATAGTAGAGACCTTGCTGATGTGGTATAACTACCTTGTGTCTTATTACTGTGCTCAGTCTTGCCTCAGTGTATGACTGTGGCATTAAAGCAGTACAAGGAGTCCTGGAAGTGATGCTAGGAGCTCACATAGTCCTGATTTCAACATTATTGAGTCTGTGTGGGATTACATGAAGAGACAGAAATATTTGCATAAGCCTACATCTACAGAAGATCTGTGGTTAGTTCTCTAAGATGTTTTGAACAACTTCAAAAGTGTAAGTGTACCTAGAACTATTGATGATGCTTTGAATGCAAAGCGTGGTCACACCAAATATTTTTTTGATTTAGATTTCTCTTTTATTTATTCACTTTGCATTTTGTTAATTGACAAAAAACTATTAACATTTCTATTTTTGAAAACATTCTTACTTTGTAGCATTTTTTCCACAGTATTCTTTAATAAAAATACTACAACAATGTCATTCATATTTTTGTATCCTAGCTCATCATTATAACCCTTAAAACAGGTTCTGTTATGTAGATCCCATGAAATCTTATTACATTCGTTGGTGGTCCTTGGGGGACAACCATAGATTTATTAGTAGGACTTACTTTTGATTTATAACTATTGTACCCTTGTATATTTGTGTTACGTATGTCATGTATTAGTTTATTTTATGTTAACACTTGCTGTTTAACATGGATGAGTTTGAATGCTAGCTAAACACCTATATGGAAAAGAGATACCAAAAATAGAAAAAAATGACCAAAAGACTCAGAATATCAAAAAAGAATCATAGACCAAAACCAAAAATATTCAGAGTACTGACTATTTTTATTGAATAAGACAATTTACATTCAAGAAAATCTAGAATGAAATTAATGATACCAAGGACAATCTGTTATCATAAGAATTTTATTTATATCTCATAAATTCAGATAAAAATAGAAATAAAATAAGATTAAGAACAAATACACAATTAGTGTGCAGGGGGCAAGAGGCAAAACCAAAAATGACTGGCACAAAAATCATATATAATATTAAATAAATAATAATTAAACAGTGAATAATTCATATAATGTAATCAACATATATTCATTTGGGTATACAATTATCCTAAAATGTGTGTGTATATATATATATATATATATATATATATATATATATATATACATACACACACACACACCTTTTGAATACCTCAGTCAACATTTATGCACTTTAATATGAAAATGAATTATCATTATATGTTGATTACATTATATGAATTATTCACTGTTTAATATTATTTATTTAATATTGTATATGATTTTTGTGCCAGTCTTTTTTGGTTTTTCCTCTTGCCCCCTGCACACTAATTGTGTCATGCCAGTCTAGAGGTGTTTTATCATTAAAGTCAGCAAACATTTCAGGTACATAACATTACAGGTACATAACATTACAGGTACATTTTGCATCTTAAACTATTTCGTCTTGCCACGCCACACGTCCAATATCCAAAACAAAGTTGGAAGCAAATGTATCCCTCATTTGGGCAACTTCCACTGTAGTCCTGAGGGTGATCTTGGCTATCCTGCAATGTGGTAGTAACAGGTTCCTCAAGTTCTAAACGGTGTCGCTCTTTCACCAGGATGTAATTGTGCAGAACAACACACGCTTTCTCAACTGTGATGAAAAATATGAATATCGCAGGGGGAATATATTTAGTTATCCCACAGCTGCCACCAATTGTGATGAAAAATACACAAATATCACAGGGGGAATATATTTAATTATTCCACCACTGCGACCAATATGTCACGAACTGCAGGGATTTATGTATATCTCACTTTACAGTTCTGGTTTGGAACCTGCAGCTCTCCGGCACCCCCCTTACCCTCAGGTCAGTCAGGGAACTGCACCTAGGATAATTAGTCGCCAGACGGGCCGCCTGGATGTGTACTGCCATTCGGCACACTGCAGCAAGGGAAATATAACTACCCCTAGCTGCAGCCAGGCAATACGCTTATAAAACCCGTTCCGTCACTGCCAGCTTTGCCCAACAAGCCCCGAACACACCACTGCCGCCAGCTCCGATTTCTTAATTAATAACGGGTCTGGAGCTAACCCAAATTAGTAGCGTAATTTACTTCAGTGACAGTACGTTATAGAGCAAGGAGAAACGAAGCTAGTAATTTTATATATTTTACTCCAAAAAGACAGGCAGTGTTTACAAAAGGTATAAAAAAGATATTACAATATGAGACAATTGAGGTATGTACAATGATTACAAAATAACAGTGATTAAAGGAAGAGAAGCACTTACATTTGCTTAAGTCATTTCAGGCAGACCCTGCGGTCAGGGGAGGGGTGATACATCAAAGTGCATCTCAGAACCTCTATGCATCAGGTTCCCAGGGCCAAGACTGCTGCAGTATGAGCTTACCCTATATTATACCCCCTGGTCATGACATCACTGAAGGGGCTGAGTTATGGGAGCCCTCCTCTTTTTTCAGAGGGGCTAACAGGTACTGAAAACTCATAAGTATCATATCTCGGGGAGGGTACCTCGTATAGCGACGAACAGAGTATCATCTTACTCAGCATGACATTGGCGTTCACTTAAGTCCACACTCAAGGTACCTGCATGAATCTGCTAAGTAGGAATTCATTTCTTGTGTTCTGCTGATGCTGGAGTCCACAAAACTGCAGGGCGGGTAGCTCTATTGAAGCACATCCCAAATATGTAACTTTCATATCTCTGTCACCGATTGGGACCGAGTTATTCCATCTTTAATATCTCCCACATATAACAAAGGAAAGCACAAGTTTCAGACAAAGGACTGATTTCTGCTAAATAACACATTCCTGAGGGAGGGGTGGGTATTGCCTGCAGGGGAAGGGAAGGCAGCTGCGGAGAGAGAGACCACAGCAGTGACAGGGGGGAAGGAGGGGGGGTCGAAAGCCAACAGTGTGTGTAGCAGAGTTCAGTGTGTGCGTGTGTGTAAAGTTCTAGAAAATGTACTTTGAAGGTGAGCATTTTCATAGTATCATTACAACAAATTCATCAATTGTCTCAATTTTTAGATTGATGGATGTTCCCAAAATGCGCCATTTAGATACTAGCAATCCAAAGGCACACTCCACAGTTCTTTGTGCCCTTGTTAGTCGGTAGTTGTAAATCCTTCTGGTGTGATTCAAGTCCTGACTTGAGTACGGTTTTATGAGGTTGACTCACATTTGAAACACCTCATCCCCAACCACAACAAATGGCATTGGCGGTTCTTTAGTGTTCGTAAGAGGTCATGGCTGTGGAAAATTGAAATTATTCCCATACAAACGTTGGCCCATGTCAGAGTTTTTGAAAGTCTGTGAGTCATTTCCTCGTCCAAATGAGCCAACGTCCACGGCGACAAATCGACAGTCAGCATCTGCAGTTCCCATGAGAAAAACATATTTGTAATTGAAATACTCAGATCCACTTCCAGCAGGTTTCCTAATCACAGTGTTTGCCGTCCACAGCCCCCAAACAGGAAAATTACAAATGTCCTGGAATTTTGTAGCATTTTCTAGCCAAAGTTTATTTGTTGGTTGGAGGAGGAATTCCTCATGTAGAACGTTACATAAAGCACCGCAGGCGTCTCTAACAATCCCAGAAAGGGTGGACACTCCAATGCGGAATTGAAAATATAGAGATGATAAGGTCTCTCCGGTAGCCAGGAATCTGCGGAGCAGAAAATGGGAAAATAAAATCAGTACATGGCTTTTATAACAATAATATTAATGACAGGTGTTTATTTTTCAAAATTACATACCTTAGGGTCACCAACAGATGTTCTTTAGCAGGAATTACTCAACGTAGTTGTGTGTCCTGCCTGGTGATGGATCCTCAGACACATAGCAGCAAGTCATCGAAGCTCTGTTCCAAATTCCTTGTGTAGTCGAAAAACTTCTGAGGGTTTGCACGCAACTCGGTGTACGAGTGGTAGGCTCCACGGCTCTTTAGGACTTCAACGATGGGATGTTGCCAGTAGCAATGATGACGTCTTCTCCATCTTTCTCTTCTTTCTTCTTCACAAGCCACAGCAAAGGCAACAGCCAATTTCAAGTCCAAATCCAGATTATGATAGAAGCTCTCCATGCCAAGATACATCTTGCAGCTGGATGCAGCAGCAAAAGTTGAGGATTTCATCTGTACAAGGTTCTATATACAGAATTTTCATGAGACATGCCCATTGGACGTGGCTTGTTATGATGAGTCACTGAAGGAGGAAAAAACAAAATACCAGCTAAGTCCAGAAAAACCAGAGAGGTTGGCAGCTATCGGATTGCAGACCCCTGAACCTATCCACAACAACTAGCAGTAGCCGTGGGGGGTTCCTACGGTGCCCTAGACCCCTCGATCACAGCCGGAGAACTATATAGCCTAAAGACAGAAAGGGGAAAAACTAAACTGCCCCAGAGCAGACCCCAAAGCAATAGGCAGCCCCCAACATATAATGACGGTGAAGCAAGATGAAAACACTAACACAGATAGAAAGATAGGATGAGCAAATGATGGGGCCCAAGCTAACTACATAGGACAGGATAGGAAAGCTGCTGTCTGCCATCCGCAAAAACCCTATCAAAATGAGCCAACCGATTGATAGGAAAAACAGGCCCTGAAGTCGCTAGGCTTCAAAAGACTATATCAGCACTCAGGTATATTCTGAAGACAGAGCAAAATATCAACAGATCAGAGACAAAAATGAAATTCAGCTCACCCCCGGCCGGGGATGGCAGAACTCCCAAAAAACAAGGCAAAACCAAAACAAAACTGAAAAGTACAAAGCAGAGCAGAAAAACTTAGCTTTGAGATGCACGAATCAGACTGGCCTCCAAGAATCCAGCAGCAAAATCACCAGCCAGGAAGAAGGGCGTCGGCAGCCTTATATCCAGTCCTCAATTCCAGCCACCCAGTCATCATTTAGCTGCCCAGGTGTTTGGCAATCAGTCTCACTACCTTCCTTCACTAGAGGAGGGAGTTCATCAGACCTCAATGGTGAAGGGAAAAATGAACTCACAACAGTACCTCCCCCTTGAGGAGGGGTCACCGAACCCTCATCCATGCCACCAGGGCGATCCGGGTGAGCCCGATGAAAGGCACGCACCAATCTTTCAGCATGAATATCAGAGGCAGAGACCCAGGAATTATCCTCCTGACCATAACCCTTCCACTTAACCAAATACTGGAGTCTCCGTCTAGCCAGACGGGAATCCAGTATCTTCTCTAGCTCATATTCCATGTTACCTTCAACCAATATAGGGTCAGGAGGTGCCACCACAGGAACTACTGGTTCAACAAACCTCTTCAACAAGGACTTATGAAACACATTATGAATTTTAAATGTGACAGGAAGAGCCAACCGAAAAGAGACCGGATTAATAATCTCCAAAATCTTGTAAGGTCCAATAAATCTAGGCTTAAACTTAGGAGAAGCCACCTTCATAGCGATATTTTTTGATGACAACCAAACCATATCACCCACCTTAAACTAGGGACCAACGGTCCAACGCTGGTTGGAAAACCGCTGGGCCTTTTCCTGGGAGAGAGACAACTTATCCACTACTTGGTCCCAGATCTGGTGCATTCTCTCCACCACAGTGTCAACACCTGGGCAGGCAGAAGGCTCCACCTGCCCTGAAGAAAATCGAGGGTGAAAACCAAAGTTACAAAAAAAAGGTGACATCAAAGTGGCAGAACTAGCTCTATTATTTAAAGCAAATTCGGCCAAGGGCAAAAATGAAACCCAATCCTGATCAGCAGAAATAAAACATCTCAAATACGACTCCAAAGTCTGGTTTGTTCTCTCCGTCTGCCCATTGTTCTGAGGGTGAAACGCAGAGGAGAAGGACAACTGAATTCTCAGCTTGGAACAGAAAGTCCTCCAAAATCTAGACACAAACTGAACTCCTCTGTCAGATACAATGTTCTCAGGAATCCCGTGCAAGCGAACCACCTGTTGCAAAAACAAGGGCACCAACTCAGAGGAAGATGGCAACTTAGGGAGTGGTACAAGATGGACCATCTTAGAGAATCTATCACAAATCACCCAAATAACAGTCATTCTCTGAGAGACAGGCATATCAGAGATAAAATCCATTGAAATATGGGTCCATGGCCTCCTGGGCACCGGCAAAGGCATCAACAAGCCACTAGAGCGAGAACAAGGTTTAGACCGGGAGCAAGTCCCACAGGACTGCACAAAATTCCTGACATCACGAGACAAGGCGGGCCACCAAAAAGATCGACTCACCAGATTTCTAGTACCAAAAATACTTGGATGACCAGCCAATGCAGAGCAATGAACTTCAGACATCACTCTCTTCCTCCACTGGTCAGGAACATACAACTTTCCCCTGGGACAACGCTCAGGTTTGTCCTCCTGGAATTCTTCCAGAGCACGTCTCAAATCGGGCGAGATGGCAGAAAGAACTACCCCCTCGCCTAAGATGGTAGCAGGCTTAGTCACAACAGGAGAATCAGCAAGGAAACTCCTAGAGAGGGCGTCTGCCTTGACATTCTTAGTGCCCGGAAGAAAAGAGACCACAAAATCAAAACGTGTGAAAAACAAGGCCCACCTAGCCTGTCTAGGATTCAAGCGCCTGGCCGACTCCAGGTAAATCAAATTCTTGTGGTCAGTAAGGACCACGACTTGGTGTTTGGCTCCCTCCAACCAATGTCTCCACTCCTCAAATGCCCATTTCAAGGCCAACAGTTCCTGATTCCCCACATCATAGTTACGTTCGGATGGGGAGAACTTTCGGGAAAAGAAAGCACAAGGATTCATTTTAGATGTCACAGGATCTTTTTGGGACAACACCGCTCCTGCACCAATCTCAGAAGCGTCCACCTCCACCTGAAACGGGAGTGAGGCATCAGGTTGCCGCAAAACCGGAGCAGAAGTGAATCTTCGCTTTAGCTCCTGAAAGGAAGAAACAGCCTCCGGAGACCAATTCAGCACATCAGCACCCTTCCTAGTCAAATCCGTCAATGGCTTGGCAATACCAGAAAAATTAGCTATAAATTTCCGATAAAAATTAGCAAAACCCAAAAACTTCTGGAGGGCCTTCAAAGAAGTGGGCTGAACCCAATCATAAATGGCCTGTACCTTGGCCGGGTACATTTCAATAGTTGACGGAGACAAAATAAATCCCAAAAATGAAATCCTCTGTACCCCAAAAAGGCTTTTCGATCCCTTGACATACAGGGAATTCTCCCTCAAAATCCGGAACACAGGCCGAACATGTTCCACATGAGAGTCCCAATTCTTGGAGAAGATCAAAATATCATCCAGATAGATAATCAAAAATTTATCCACAAAGTCTCGGAATATATCGTTCATGAAGCACTGGAAGACAGAAGGGGCATTAGTGAGCCCAAAAGGCATCACCAGGTACTCAAAATGTCCCTCCGGAGTATTAAACGCCGTCTTCCATTCATCCCCATGCTTAATGCGAATAAGATTATACACCCCCCTGAGGTCAAGCTTGGTAAACCAGCAAGCACCTTTAACTCTGGAGAATAGATCAGAAATCAGGGGTAACGGATACTGATATTTAACAGTAATTTTGTTGAGGGCACGATAGTCAATACAAGGCCTTAATGAACCATCCTTTTTAGCCACGAAAAAAAACCCAGCACCTAAGGGTGAAGAGGATGGTCTAATATGACCCTTCTCCAACGACTCCTTAATATAGGATCGCATAGCCTCATGCTCGGGTACAGATAAATTGAAAAGCCGACCCTTGGGGAATTTACACCCTGGGTTCAGCTCAATAGCACAGTCATAACTTCTATGAGGAGGCAAAGGCGCAGACTCATTCTCACTAAATAATCATAAAAGTCAGCCAAATAGTCAGGAACCTCATGTGACTGGGGAGAGGTGGAGAAAACAGGAGCATCACTAAGGGCACACTGACAACCCCAACTCACCACAGACAAAGATTTCCAATCCAGAACTGGATTATGGATTTGCAACCAGGGAAACCCCAGAACAATGGTATCATGCAAATTATGCAACACCAAAAATCTGCAATTTTCTTGATGGTCTGGGGCGACCCGCATTACCACCTGGGTCCAAAACTGAGGTTTATTCTTCGCCAAAGGAGTAGCATCAATACCCCTCAAAGGGATAGGCGTCCGCAGAGGTGTTATAGGAAATCCACAACGTTTAGCAAAATCCAAGTCCATCAGGTTCAGAGCTGCTCCTGAATCCACAAAAGCCTTGGCGGAAAATGTGGACAGGGAACAGATCAGAGTAATTGCCAGAAGAAACTTAGGTTGAACACCACCCACAGAAAACGTGTGTGCACAACGTTTCTCTCGTTTAGGGCAGACAGAAATAATATGCGAGGCATCTCCACAAAAAAAACACAGCTTATTACACCTTCTGAACTCCTGACGTTGCGTCCTAGACAAAACTCTATCACATTGCATAGGTTCAGACATTTGTTCAACAGGTGGTAACAACTCTCGTGTAGTTTTGCGTTCACGTAAACGCCGATCCACCTGAATGGCTAATGACATAGAATCGTCAAGACCAGAGGGAACAGGAAATCCCACCATAGTATCTTTTACAGTTTCTGACAAACCCTTCCGAAAGAGGGCTGCCAAGGCACCATCATTCCAGGTAGTAAGGACCGCCCACTTTCGGAATTTTTGACAGTACAACTCTGCCGAATCCCGACCCTGGCTTAATGCCAACAGGGTCTTTTCAGCCTGATCAATAGCATTAGGTTCACCATACAACAACCCCAAGGCTTGAAAAAATGCGTTCACATTATTCAGAATAGGATCATCAGGTTTCAAAGAAAACGCCCAATCCTGGGGATCGTCGCGCAGCAAAGAGATGACAATTTTAACCTGCTGCGCGGAGTTCCCCGACGAGTTAGGCTTCAAGGCAAAAAATAATTTACAATTATTCTTGAAATTCAAGAATTTAGACCGATCCCCCAAAAATACATCAGGAGTAGGAATCTTTGGTTCAGCAGCATGTGAATGAGCAAGATAGGGGGAAATTCCCCGCACTTCAGCAGCGAGCTGCTCCACACGATCAGACAAATGCTTCATCTCCATTGAGAGAAAAATTCCCCCTACGGCCTCAGAGATATAGAGGAAAAAATATGCACACACAAAAAAAAAAATTCTGACACTTTTTTTTTTTTTTTTTTTACAATTCTCTCCTGCTATTGAGTATCCTAGGATCTGCGGTATGGCTGGTGATTCTGTTATGATGAGTCACCGAAGGAGGAAAAAACAAAATACCAGCTAAGTCCAGAAAAACCAGAGAGGTTGGCAGCTATCGGATTGCAGACCCCTGAACCTATCCACAACAACTAGCAGTAGCCATGGGGGGTTCCTACGGTGCCCTAGACCCCTCGATCACAGCCGGAGAACTATATAGCCTAAAGACAGAAAGGGGAAAAACTAAACTGCCCCAGAGCAGACCCCAAAGCAATAGGCAGCCCCCAACATATAATGACGGTGAAGCAAGATGAAAACACTAACACAGATAGAAAGATAGGTTGAGCAAATGATGGGGCCCAAGCTAACTACATAGGACAGGATAGGAAAGCTGCGGTCTGCCATCCGCAAAAACCCTATCAAAATGAGCCAACCGACTGATAGGAAAAACAGGCCCTGAAGTCGCTAGGCTTCAAAAGACTATATCAGCACTCAGGTATATTCTGAAGACAGAGCAAAATATCAACAGATCAGAGACAAAAATGAAATTCAGCTCACCCCCGGCCGGGGATGGCAGAACTCCCAAAAAACAAGGCAAAACAAAACTGAAAAGTACAAAGCAGAGCAGAAAAACTTAGCTTTGAGATGCAGGAATCAGACTGGTCTCCAAGAATCCAGCAGGAAAATCACCAGCCAGGAAGAAGGGCGTCGGCAGCCTTATATCCAGTCCTCAATTCCAGCCATCCAGTCATCATCTAGCTGCCCAGGTGTTTGGCAATCAGTCTCACTACCTTCCTTCACTAGAGGAGGGAGTTCATCAGACCTCAATGGTGAAGGGAAAAATGAACTCACAACAGTGGCTTATGTCAAGGAAATTATCCTGGAAAAGCATTGTCCTATTGAACACATGTCCATAAATAACGCAAACGCATGCCAAAACGCATGTACAAGCAATTTTTTGTGTGTCATGCGTAAGTTGAGGCAGATAAAAAATGCTGGTTTAGCATTCGTTTTGGCATGTGTTTGCACATGTAGATGATACCCTGGCCACATATACGCAAATGTGAACTTAGCCTAAGGTGTGTGCAAGATGCCCCTTAAAATGAACATAATGCACAGCAATGTCAAAATGACATTACTGCGCATATATTCTGTCTTATCTCACTTCTTTTAACCCCTTTACCCCCAAGGGTGGTTTGCACGTTCATGACCGGGCCAATTTTTACAATTCTGACCACTGTCCCTTTATGCGGTAATAACTCTGAAACGCTTCCATGGATCCCACTGATCTGACATTGTTTTCTCGTGACATATTGTACTTCATGTTAGTGGTAAAATTTCATTCAAATAACTTGCGTTTATTTGTGAAAAAAACGGAAATTTGCGAAAATTTTGAAAATGTTGCAATTTTCCAACTTTGAATTTTTATGCCCTTAAATCACAGAGATATGGCACACAAAAAACTTAATAAGTTACATTTCACATATGTTTACTTTACATCAGCACAATTTTGGACCAAAATTTTTTTTTGTTAGGAAGTTATAAGGGTTAAAAGTTGACCAGCGATTTCTCATTTTTGCAACACCATTTTATTTTTACGGACCACATCACATTTGAAGTCACTTTGAGGAGTCTATATGATAGAAAATACCCAAAAGTGACACCATTCTAAAAAATGCACCCCTTAAGGTGCTCAAAACCACGTTCAAGAAGTTTATTAACCCTTCAGGTGCTTCACAGGAATTTTTTGAATGTTTAAATGAAAAATGAACATTTAACTTTTTTCACAAAAAAATTACTTTAGGTCCAATTTTATTTACCAAGGGTAACAGGAGAAATTGGACTGCAAAAGTTATTGTGCAATTTGTCCTGAGTACGCTGATACCTGATATGTGGGGGGAACCACTGTTTTGGCGCATGGCAGAGCTCAGAAGGGAAGGAGCGCCGTTTGACTTTTTCAATGCAAAATTGGTTGGAATTGAGATCGGACGCCATGTCACGTTTGGAGAGCCCCTGAGGAACTTCTCTAGATGTGTGGTGAGCACTTTGAACCCCCAGTGCTTCACAGAAGTTTATAACGCCCGGGCGTGAAAATAAAAAATTCATATTTTTTCCACAAACATGATCTTTTAGTCACCAATTTTTTTATTTTCCCAAGGGTAACAGGAGAAATTGGACCACAAAAGTTGTTGTCCAATTTGTCCTGAGTACGCTGATACCCCATATGTGGGAGAAAACTACTGTATGGGGACACGTCGGGGCTCGGAAGGGAAGTAGTGATGTTTTGGAATGCAGACTTTGATGGAATGGTCTGAGCGTGTCGTGTCGCGTTTGGAGAGCCTCTGATGTGCCTATACTGTTGAAACTCCCCACAAGTGACCCCATTTTGGAAACTAGACCCCCCACGGAACTTATATAGATGTGTGGTGAGCACTTTGAACCCCCAAGTGCTTCACAGAAGTTTATAATGCCTGGGCGTGAAAATAAAAAAAATCATATTTTTTTTTTCACAAAAATCATATTTTTGCCCCCAATTTTTTATTTTCCTAAGGGTAACAGGAGAAATTGGACCCCAAAAGTTGTTTTGCAATTTGTCCTGAGTAGGCTGATACCCCACATGTGGGGGTAAAACGCTCTTTCGGCGCATGGCAGAGCTTGGAAGGGAATGAGCACCATTTGACTTTTTCAACGCAAAATTGGCTGGAATTGAGATCAGACGCCATGTTGCCTTTGGAGAGCACCTGATGTGCCCAAACAGTGGAAACCCCTCAATTCTAACTCCAACCCTAACCCCAACACACCCCTAACTCTAATCTCAGCCCTAGCCCTAGCCCTAACCCTAATGGGAAAATGGAAATAAATACATTTTCTTTTAATTTTATTATTTGTCCCTTACAAAGGGGGTGATAACGGGGGGTTTGATTTACTATTTATGGCGGGTTTTTATATTTGGCAGCTGTCGCACGCTAAAAGACGCTTTTTATTGTAAAAATAGTTTTTGTATCACCACATTTTGAGAGCTATAATTTTTCATATTTTGACCCACCGAGTCATGTGAGGTCTTATTTTTTGCGGGACGAGTTGACGCTTTTATTAGTACCATTTTTGGGCACGTGACAATTTTTGATCGCTTTTTATTCCAATTTTTGGGACGCAGAATGAGCAAAAACCAGCATTTCAAGAATTTCTTTTGGGGGGTGCGTTTATACTGTTCCGCATGCGGTAAAATTGATAAAGCGGTGTTATTCTTTGGGTCAGTACGATTACAGCGATACCTCACTTGTCATTTTTTTATGTTTTGGCGCTTTTATGCAATGAAAACAGTTTTATATAAAAAGTAATTATTTTTGCATCGCTTTATTCTGCGAGCTATAACTTTTTTATTTTTTCACTGATGATGCTGTGTGGCAGTTCGTTTTTTGCGGGTCAAGATGACATTTTCAGCGGTACCATGGTTATTTATATCTCTTTTTGATCGCGCGTTATTGCACTTTTTGTTCGGCGGTATGATAGTAAAGCATTATTTTTTGCTTTGTTTTTTATTTTTATTTTTTTAAGGGGTTCGCTAAAGGGGTTAACTAATGGGACAGTTTTATAGGGCATGTCGTTACAGACGCGGCAATAGTAAATATGTGTACTTTTGTTTATTTTTATTTCGAAAAAATGAATTTATTAGGGAATTTTTTTTTTACATTTATTTAGCAATTTTTTTATAAATTATTTTTACACTTTTTTTTTACTTTATTATACTGTCCCAGGGGGTACATCACTGTCAAGTGTGAGATTGCTGATCTGACACATCACAGATCAGCGATCTGACACAGGCACTGCAGAAGGCTTCCTCATGCCTGCGCTTTGCAGGCACTGAGGAAGCTGGCTCCCTGCAGGCCCCCGAAGGTCCCCGCCGCCATATTGGATCCGGGGACCTGCAGGGAAGGAGGCCCCCGTAGCAGTGCTGCACATATTTAGTGCGTTCCGCCGTCCCTAACACATGGTAGGGGAAACATCATACAGTACTTTGGCGGTGCCTTATTGCAAAGGAGACAGGACAATTGCACCGTATTGAAGGGAGGATGGATGAGTTCATGAATCGCGAGATTTTGTCCAACAACCTCCTTCCCTCAGTATGAGCATTGAGGATGGGTTGTGGCTGGGTCTTCCAGCATGACAATGACCCAAAACACACAGCCAGGACAACTAAGAAGTGGCTCCGCAAGCAGCATTTCAAGGTACTGGAGTGGCCTAACTTTTCTGTTCACATCTGTTCAGGATCAAATCTCTGTTCCTCAGCCATATTCTTCTGCATGTGTGGTTATCACCTTTGTATATATTTATTTTACATCTTCGGTATTACATATTGAATATATATTACAGTTGTGCTCAAAAGTTTACATACCCCGGCAGAATTTTTGCTTTCTCGGTGTTTTCTCAGAGAATATGAATTATAACACCAAACCTTTTTCTCCACTCATGGTTAGTGGTTGGGTGAAGCCATTTGTCATACTACTGTATTTTCTCTTTTTAAATCATAATGACAATCCAAAACATTCAAATTACCCTGATCAAAAGTTTACATACCCTGGTGATTTTGGCCTGATAACATGCAAAGAAGTTGACACAAATGGGTTTGAATGGCTACTAAAGGTAACATCTACACCTGTGACCTCTTTGCTTGTAATCAGTGTGTGTTCATAAAAACTAGATGTAAATACTTATGTCCCCCCAAAAAATTGAGAAAAGTATTCAAGGAGTGATACCTTTATTGGATAACCAGAGAAATTGTATTTGCCTTTAAATCTTGCAAATATAATTTCTCAGGTAAGTTTTGGCAAACTCCAGCCTGGCTTTTTTATGTCTCGGGGTAAGAAGTGGGGTCTTCCTGGGTCTCCTACCATACAGTCCCTTTTCATTCAGACGCCGACGGACAGTACGAGTTGAACTTGTTTGGATGTTAGTCGAGGTTCTTTATCCAACATCCGCACAATCTTGCGTTGAAATCTCTTGTCAATTTTTCTTTTCCGTCTTTTCCGTCATCTAAGGAGGTTAGCCACAGTGCCATGGGCTTTAAACTTCTTGATGACAATGAGCAAGGTAGACACAGGAACATTCAGGTCTTTGGAGATGGACTTGTAGCCTTGAGATTGCTCATGCTTCCTCACAATTAAGTTTCTCAAGTCCTCAGACAGTTCTTTGGTCTTCTTTCTTTTCTCCATGCTCAATGTGGTACACACAAGGACACAGGGCAGAGGTGGAGTCAACTTTAATCCATGTCAACTGGCTGCAAGTGTGATTTAGTTATTGCCAACACCTGTTAGGTGCCACAGGTAAGTTACAAGTGCTGCTAATTACACAAATTAGAGAAGCATCACATGATTTTTAGAACAGTGCCAATACTTTTGTCCACCCTCTTTTTATGTTTGGTGTGGACTTATATCCAATTTGGCTTTAGGACAATTCTTTTTGTGTTTTTTCATTGAAGACAAATTAAATGAAGATAATAATACCAAAGAATTTGTGTTTGCAATCATTTTCAGGAAGAAACTGAGTATTATCTGACAGAATTGCAGGGGTGTTAATACTTTTGGCCACAACTGTACCAGGAAAGATCTTTGAACAAATTATTAAACAACATGTATGTCGGTACCTGGATAAGAATGAAGTGATTAAACAGAGTCAGCATGGGTTTGTAACTAATAAGTCATGTCAGACTAACTTCTTAATTTCCTTTTATGACAGAATCACTGATTGGGTGGATCAGGGAAATGCTGTAGATATAGTATATCTTGACAATCCTTATTGAAAAAATGACTAAGTATGGAATGGACAAGGCAACTGTTAGGTGGATTCATAACTGGCTTAGTGATCAAACCCAAAGAGTGGTCATAAATGGCTGCACATCCAGTTGGAAGAATGTCTCAAGTGGGGTACCACAGGGCTCTGTCCTGGGCCCTGTATTGTTCAAGGAATTGATGAAGGAATTGAGGGTAAACTGATTAAATTTGCTGATGACACAAAGCTAGGAGGGATAGCTAATACTAGAGAAGAGAGAGAGAGAGAGGATTCAAAAAGATATAAATAAACTGGAGCAGTGGGCAGCAACTAACAGAATGTTTTTTAACAGGGAAAAATGCAAAGTACTACATCTGGGCAATAAAAATGAAAAAAGCATATACAGAATGGGAGGAATAGGGCTAAGCAACAGCACATGTGAAAAACCTTGGGTATACTAATAGATCACAGACTGAATATGAGTCAACAGTGTGATGCAGCAGCAAAAAAGGCAAATGCAATTCTAGGATGTATTAACAGAAGCATGCAGTCTCGATCACGTGAAGTCATTATTGCCCTCTACTCCTCTTTGGTCAGACCTCATCTGGAATACTGTGTCCAGTTTTGGGTGCCACATTTTAAAAAAGAAATCAACAAACTGGAGCAAGTTCAGAAAAGAGCGGCCAGAATGGTGACCGGTCTGCAAACCCTGTCTTATGAGGAAAGGTGTGCAGGATTTGGGAATGTTTAGCTTGCAAAAGAGAAGACTGAGAGGAGACTTAATAACGGTCTACAAATATCTCAAGGGCTGTCACATTGCAGAAGGATTATCTTTATTCTCATTTGCACAAGGAAAGACTAGAAGCAATGGGATGAAACTTAATGGGAGGAGGCACAGATTAGATATTAGAAAAAACTTTTTGACAGTTAGAGTGATCAATGAGTGGAACAAGCTGCCACGAGAAGTGGTGAGTTCTCCTTCAATAGAAGTCTTCAAACAGAGGCTGGACAGATATCTGTCTGGGATGATTTAGCGAATCCTGCTTTGAGCAGGGGGTTGGACCAGATGGCCCAGGAGGTACCTTCCAACTCTACGATTCTATGATTCTGCTATTATGCTCATCCTGAATTTATCTTATTTTTAAATATTGTTTTAATTGCAATTAATAAAGAATAGTGCCATTAATGGGTCTCTTTGTTCGGCTGTGATTTTATGTTAGTACGTGTTTAAGGAAGTTGCTTTGTGCACTGGGGACAGCCATGCTGGAACAGAAGAGGGTCTTCCCAAACTGTTCCCGTAAATTTGGAAGCGTACAAATGTCCAAAAAACCTTGCTATGATAAAGCATTAAGATTTCCCTTTACTGCAACTAAGGTGCTTAATATGTCAACCCTGAAAAACAACCACATGGCATTATCCCTCCTCCATCAAAATTTACAGTTGGCACAATGTTGGCAGGTAATGTTCTTCTTTTGTGAAACCAAGATGCGTCCATCAGACTGACAGAGAACAGTGATTTGTTGTCCATTGTTGAGCAGCAATGCATGCAAGCCTTATATCACCAAGGAACAAGGTGCTAAATGTTGAATAAAGTGGCGTAAAACTTGACACCATAGCATAACACTCCCGATGCAGTTCTTGTGCTGATGTTAATGCCAGAAGTAGAGTTGAGCGACTTTTGTTTTTTTAGGGTCGAGTTTCGTTTCGTGAAACCCGACTTTTCCAAAAGTCGGGTCGAGCAAGATCGGCCCATTATAGGGAAAAGTCGGGGTCGTCCCGAAACACGAAACCCAATGTAAGTCAATGGGGAATAAAAGTCGGCAGTGAGAGGAGGACAGGAAACACACCTACAGTGCTCATTTGAATGCCAAAAGCATCAATTGTTCTTACTTAAGCTTGTCAACCTTAATTAACTTCATAATACAAGTTACGCACTGAAAAATGGGGGTTATTTGGCTAAAGTTGTGGGGGGGTAGGGTTGGCTCCAGATTTTCATGTGCCCTGGGCGAAAGAGCGCCCCTTTAACACATACCACAACTCATCATGCTCCGATACGGCAGAGAAATAGCGGTATAGTACAATGAAAAATACTTCACTTTTTACATCTCATGACGAGGCCCATCTATTTCTCCATACAGAATCATTGGTCCCATATAATGTTTGAAACAGTATATGATGAGCTCCACATAATGCTACAGTATATGTTGGTCCCCATAGATGAAGCTCCACTGTCTTATGGGCCCAAATAATGCTCCAAACATAATGGGCCCCATTTCTAATGCTCTAGTGTATAATGGGCCCTGTAAATGCTGCTCCAGTGTCTGATGTCCACCTTTGGAATGTTCCAGTGTATGGTGGGCCCCATCTATCATTCTCCAGAGTATAGTGCTCCCCAAAAATTGCTGTCCCAACATTGAAAACAATCAAATAAGTCTCCTCGCTAGGGAATCCCTGTACTAGTCTGGACTCCTCATCGTCCCCATCTTCCATCTCACTGCACAGTATTTCAACCTTGCAAGTGCTGTGATCCTGAGCAAGCAGGGGGGGCCCACTCGTTGGCGACGGCACTGGCACAGGGCCCCTGATAGTACGGTGGTGTGTCTGATGGCGGGTGGGCCGAACCTGCACTTTCATCTGCAGCTTCCTCTTTGTCACCGTGTAAGATGGAACTGTATATGGGAAGGGTAACCTGAGTTTCATCAGGGTCAGATTCAGGCCGTGTAGCGTTTGAGGGGAATGTAGTGGTCTGGGTCAATGTACCAGCAGATTCATCGAGCAGTGGCTGGGCATCAGTGCACTTGTGTCGCCCCCAGGAGTACGGTCGCCACAGTGGCATTACCTTCCTCCTAGGGAGTGTGATGTCATGCTTGGGAGCAACGAAGGATCTCTCTAGCAGGTTAACTGATTGGGCGGCGTTATTCCCACGAGTCATGACCCTCCAAACAGCGTTCATGAAGGCAAAGTGTTTGTTTTACGTGGGCAGTATGGTTGCAAAGCTGAACCTTAAAGGAATGTCCAGAAGGGCACCACGAGGAGTGGAGCCTACGGTTAAATTCGACTCCACCTGGGAAACCTCAACCATGCCAGCTACAGAACAGATGCACACATTGCAAGCTTAATTCCGTTAACGAACGAGACTCCGTCATGCCCCGCGGTCCGAGTCCGGCTTACTAGAGGGACACGTGAGGCTCTGGCAAATGAGATTGGCCAATAACTGGTGTGTCATGCCCTTACATGTCCGTGGCTGCATGTGCGCTACACTGAAAAGGCCAGCGTTTGTCGCTTACAGGTGCAGATAACCCACTGAACAACGTTAGTGATGGGGATCACTGATTACAATTATTACCCGCGAACGATGATTTCCCAGTAAGTGCAGGTCAACCGCAGTTCCGGAATTAGGCCTAACCGTCATTCCTGAAAAAATGAAAAACTTACGTGTGCAAACCACAGGTACTGTAGCTTGCTTAACAGCTCGCCAGCCGTTCTCACGCCCGGTATGGATTACACGTGATTGCACAAAGGTGAGAAAGGGTACCGTATCCCCGGATAACATGTATGGATAGCGTACACATTCAAAATATATGTCTATACATCAGGAGGCAGGCTCAGACGGTGTTAGGCCCAGTATGGCTTGCACGTGATTGCACAAAGGTGAGAAAGGGTACTGTATCCCCGGATAACATGTATGGATAGCGTACACATTCAAAATATATGTCTATACATCAGGAGGCAGGCTCAGACGGTGTCAGGCCCAGTATGGATTGCACGTGATTGCACAAAGGTGAGAAAGGGTACCGTATCCACGGATAACATGTATGGATAGCGTACACATTCAAAAGATATGTCTATACATCAGGAGGCAGGCTCAGACGGTGTCAGGCCCAGTATGGCTTGCACGTGATTGCACAAAGGTGAGAAAGGGTACCGTATCCCCGAATAACATGTATGGATAGCGTACACATTCAAAAGATATGTCTATACATCAGGAGGCAGGCTCAGACGGTGTCAGGCCCAGTATGGCTTGCACGTGATTGCACAAAGGTGAGAAAGGGTACCGTATCCCCGGATAACATGTATGGATAGCGTACACATTCAAAAGATATGTCTATACATCAGGAGGCAGGCTCAGACGGTGTCAGGCACAGTATGGATTTGACGGCCCAGACTACACAGCGGAGGAGCAGGGAGAGGTAAAGATTGCAAATGCTGGGGCCCTGCCCAAGCAAGGGGGCCCACTCGTGGGCGTCGGTACTGGCACTAGGCCCCTCATAGTACGGCAGTCTGTCTGACGGCGGGTGTGCACCACCACCGTCAGAGACACTTGATTGCACTATGAGGGACCCTGTGCCAGTGCCCGCGCCCAAGAGTCGGCCTACCCACCTGTCCAGGGCAACGGCACTCGCACGGTGTCGTGCGCTAGGTGGTGACCCCCGCCATGGGGGGGGGGAGGCAGCACAGTTAGGGAATTTTAGAAAGTGGCATATGTTGATGTTGGACATTCAGCTGATGCAAAAGGCGAAATAGGTCAAGTCCCAGGAAGAGGTGGACCAAAGCAAGCCATTTTTCTGTCACCCTATGTGTCATCAGAGGAAGGTGGGACAAAATCCTTGGAAACCCATGCATGGTTCATTTTAATGAAGGTTAGATCATCCACATTTTGGGTTGACAGACGGGTCCTTTTTTCTGTCAGGATTGATCCAGCTGCACTGAAGACTCTTTCTGATAGCACACTTGCAGCTGGGCAAGCAACCTCCTGTAAGGCATATTGTGCCAATTCAGGCCAGGTGTCCAGTTTAGCGGCCCAATAGTCAAAGGGGAATGACCTGTGTGGGAGAACATCGATATGGGAGGAAAAGTAGTTTGTAACCATAGTTGACAACTGCTGTCTCCTGTCACTTTCCATCGATGCTGTATTACCAGTTGTGTGAGCGGTACTTGAAAAATCAGTCCACAACATTGTCATGAAACCCCTGTCTCCAACGCCACTTCTGCTGTGTGCACCATGAACACCTCTGCCAAGCTGCCCCCGGTCCGTACGGCTCGTGTGAGAACCATCACCGCTGCTGTGTGCTGGGAATGCCTCAAGCAACCGATTTACCAGAGTTGCTTGTTTATTAGCCAATATTAGGTCAAGGTTCTCCTGTGGCATGATGTTTTGTAATTTGCCTTTATAGCGTGGATCCAGGATGCTGGCCAACCAGTAGTTGTCATCGTTCATCATTTTGGCAATGCGGGGGTCCCTTTTTAGGATCCGCAAGGCATAATCTGACATGTGGGTCAATGTTCCCGGTGTCAATGATGCACTGCGAGTGCTGGTTGGAGGAGCACTTTCTGGCAAATCCACATCCCTCCAGTCACGCACAAACCCTGTACCAGACCTTGCCACGCCAACATTTTCACTTGCCCCACGAGATGCATCCTCCTCCCCTAAGTAATCATCCCCATCATCATCCTCCTCCTCCTCTTCTTCCTCCAACTCGTCCAGGAGAGGTCCCTGAGCAGACAATGGCGGAATGTCATCAAGGATTCCCTCCACCTCTTCCTCCTCGTCAACATTGGCTGCAGACGCCTGCTCCTTAAGGTGCGTCAAAGTTTGCATGAGCAGACGCATAAGTGGGATGCTCATGCTTAGGATGGCGTCGTCTGCGCTTACCAGCCGTGTGCATTCCTCAAAACACTGAAGGACTTTACAGAGGTCTTTCAGCTTCGACCACTGCACACCTGTCAACTCCATGTCTGCTCTCAAAGTGCCTGGCCGTGTATCCTCCCACAAATGCATTCTGGCCTGCCTCTGCTCGCACAGCCGCTCCACCATGTGCAGGGTGGAGTTCCACCTTGTTGCAATGTCGATAATGAGGCGGTGGTTGGGAAGGTGGAGCAATCGCTGCAGCTTCTGCATACGAACGGAGTGTACAGGCGACCGGCGGATGTGCGCGCACAGTCTTCGCACCTTAAGGAGCAGGGCTGTTAACTCCGGATAATTTTTGAGGAAGTACTGCACCACCAGGTTCAAGGTGTGAGCCAAGCAAGGTATGTGGCTGAGTTTTGAAAAGGCTATGGCTGCCACAAAATTACGGCCGTTATCACTAACTACCTTGCCTGCCTCAAGATGTACACTGCCCAGCCATGACTCAGTTTGTCGCTTCAAGTACTCGGCCAGCACCTCGGCGGTGTGTCTGTCGCCCAAACACATCATCTGCAACACAGCCTGCTGACGCTTTCCACTAGCTGCTCGATAGGGGGACACCTCGTGTGCAACAGTGGCAGCTGCAGATGGAGTGCTCGTACGACTGCGCTCTGTGGACGAGCTTTCGCTTCTGGAGGAGGAGGAGGAGGAGGGTCGAACGCCTACAGCCAACTGTTTCCTATACCGTGGGCTAGGCAGCACTGTCCCACCACCGCTGTCCCCTGTGGACCCTGCATCCACCACATTAACCCAGTGCGCAGTGATGGACACGTAACGGCCCTGGCCATGCCGACTGGACCATGCATCAGTTGTGAGGTGCACCTTTCCACTCACTGACTACTTGAGTGCATGGAGAATGCGGTCTTTCACATGATGGTGGAGGGCTGGGATGGCTTTGCGAGAGAAGAAGTGGCGACTGGGTAGGTCATAGCATGGTACTGCATAGGCCATGAGTTCGCGGAAAGCTGCGCTTTCCACCAACCGATAGGGCATCATATCAAACGAGATTAGTTTGGCAATGTGGGCGTTCAAAAGCTGTGTACGCGGATGAGAGACTGAGTACTTTCTTGACCTACTCATAGTGTCTGGGAGGGTGAGCTGGACTTGAGAGCTGCATATGGTGGAAGTAGCGGTGGACAGGGCGGACTGAGAGAGGGTTGATGATGGTGATGGAGTTGGTGTTCTTTCTGATGGCCTAGATTCAGTATTTCGTTGATATAACAGTGGGATTCCCTGACTGCTGTGGCCTTGCAACGACACCTCAACATTTGCTGCTGCGCTAACCGGTGGGCTTACAGTGGGGGAAACAATGTAGCGTTGCTGACTACCTTCTTTGTGATCAGTTGCACATGTGGCACTTGAGGTTTGGTGTTGTGTCCACGCTTGCAAGTGCATGCTGGTTAAATGTCTAAGCATGCAACTGGTATTCAAATTTTTCAGATTTTTCCCTCGGCTAAAGGTCTTTGCGCACTTCTTACAGATAACCTTGGCCTGATCATGAGGATTTTGTTCAAAAAAGTGCCACACTGCACTCTTCCTACTTTGGCAGACATTTTGCGGCCTAGCACGCTGTGATGTTTTGACCCTCTGGACAAGCTGTCCAGCAACTCTTTTGATTTTTGGAACCTGTCTTTGGAGTGCTCCGGGCCTGCCAGATAACAGCTGTTGCGATGTCGATGTCTGCTGTGGATGCTCCTCATCTGAGCTATAGGAAGCAGCACCCTCTTCCCCCAATGGATGCCAATCTGGGTCAACAACTGGGTCATCCATCACCTCCTCTTCAATGTCATGTGCACCTTCCTCTGTGTCACCGTGTATGGTGGTATAGTGTGCGGGAAGGGGCACCTGAGTCTCATCAGGGTCAGAATCTGGCTCTGTACACTGCAAGGACAATGTAGTGCTCTGAGTGAATGTACCAGCAGAATCATCTATCAGCGGCTGTGCATCAGTGCACTCCATGTCAGATTCATCTTGGCCTGGGTAATTCACCATTTCACTTGATAATCCAGGCATGGTATGTGAAAACAGCTCCATGGAGTAATCAGTAGTATGGCCTGCGTCATCCTTCAATCTTGGTTGGGGTGAAGGACACAAGGAAAGGTGTGGTTCATGAACATGAGCCTCCAATGACGACTCAGTGCTTTTACTTTTTACAACTTCAGAAGAGGAGGCGATAGAGCTGGAGGCTGAGTCAGCAATGTAAGACAAAACTTTTTCCTGATGCTCTGGCGTTAAAAGCGGTTTGCCAACTCCTAGAAAACTAAGCCTTCTAAGCCTTATGGAGCTAGACGATGACGCAGGCTCAACACCTCCTGCATTCGGTCCTATTTTGCTTTTGCCACTACCATCAGATCCACCACCAACACCATCATTACCAGCTGCCAACCCCCGCCCAATTCCACAGCCTCTTCCACCAGCCTTCCTCATTTTTGGTAGAAATGTAGACAAAATCCAACAAACTATATAGTAATGTAAAACAAGGTACAAGGTGTCTATAGGACAGGGGAGATTTAGATTTTCTGCACACACTAGTGGACACTGGACACTTTTGGATTGTGTGAGGCCCACTGAATATCAGAGCTCTATGTCACAGGCTCGATGGCACAGGTGTGAAAAAAGTGACTACAGGATAAGGGAGATTTTGAATTTCTGCAGACACTTGTGGACACTGGACACTTGGATTGTGTGAGGCCCACTGAATATCAGAGCGCTATGTCACAGGCTCGATGCAGCAGGTGTGAAAAAAGTGACTACAGGATAAGGGAGATTTTGAATTTCTGCAGACACTGGACACTTGGATTGTGTGAGGCCCACTGAATATCAGAGCGCTATGTCACAGGCTCGATGGCACAGGTGTGAAAAAAGTGACTACAGGATAAGGGAGATTTTGAATTTCTGCAGACACTTGTGGACACTTTTGGATTGTGTGAGGCCCACTGAATATCAGAGCGCTATGTCACAGGCTCGATGGCACAGGTGTGAAAAAAGTGACTACAGGATAAGGGAGATTTTGAATTTCTGCAGACACTTGTGGACACTGGACACTTGGATTGTGTGAGGCCTACTGAATATCAGAGCGCTATGTCACAGGCTCGATGCAGGTGTGAAAAAAGTGACTACAGGATAAGGGAGATTTTGAATTTCTGCAGACACTTGTGGACACTGGACACTTGGATTGTGTGAGGCCCACTGAATATCAGAGCGCTATGTCACAGGCTCGATGGCACAGGTGTGAAAAAAGTGACTACAGGATAAGGGAGATTTTGAATTTCTGCAGACACTTGTGGACACTTTTGGATTGTGTGAGGCCCACTGAATATCAGAGCGCTATGTCACAGGCTCGATGGCACAGGTGTGAAAAAAGTGACTACAGGATAAGGAAGATTTTGAATTTCTGCAGACACTTGTGGACACTGGACACTTTTGGATTGTGTGAGGCCCACTGAATATCAGAGCGCTATGTCACAGGCAGAAATTGGCTAGTGTATCACAAACTACAAGATGTATGTAGAATTGGGCAGAATAGGAATCTCCCTAGAGTGTAGGTCTGTAAGAACGGAACAAGTCCTCCACAGTGACACACAGATAGCTTCACTGTGGCTGTGATAACAGCCGTTACACGGTACTGTGTGAGGAGCGTACACCGCTGTATGGTGTGAATAAATGCACGCTCAGTACCTCAGGACAAAAAAAAAATTGGGATTGCTTTTAAAAAAGCAGTTTGCAGAGCAGTGGGGAAACAGCAATGCTGCTGTCAGGAAGCCTTAGAAGGCAGCCTAACAACCAACACCGCTGATCCACCACAATATAGCCTCCCCTTGCACTGCACACACAGTGACTGGTGTGTTGCACAGGCAAAATCGCTAGCAGCAGAAGCAGTTTTTTTTTCTTCTTCCCTGCCTAACGCTCTCCCTACAGAATCAGCAACCTCTCCCTATGCTAAGATTGGCAGAAGTAAGATGGCGGTCGGCGTGCACGCCCTTTTATAACCCCTGTGACGCCCACCAAAGCAAGCCAATCACTTGCATGCCCTTCTGAAAGATGGTGGTGACCCCTGCCTATGTCATCACGTTGCCCACAGTGTCCGTGGATCTTGATTGGCTGAAAAAGAGCGCAAAACAAACTTTTGAAACGCGACTTTGGCGCGTAAGTCGCCGACCTCGTGGCCGACCTCATCCTAGGGTCGGGTTTCGTTTCATGAAACCAGACTTTGCCAAAAGTCGGCGACTTTTGAAATTTTTCGACCCGTTTCGCTCAACTCTAGCCAGAAGAGGTTTGGAACTTAACAGCATTGGCATCTTTTATACATTATGCACTTTAGCACTTGCCAACCATGCTCTGTAACTTTACGTGTTCTCTACTCCATGGTTGAGTCGCTATAGTTCCTAAACACTTCCACTTTTTCCTACCCCTTACAGTTGACGGTGGACTGTTTAGGAGGAAAGACTCATTATGGAACGACTCTCTACAACAATAGCATTGCATTACAGAACCAGGCTCAAATTCAGTGAGCTCTTCAGAACAACCCATACCTGTGATAATGGGACTGAAAAACCTGAATTCAATGATTAGATGCGTGGACTTTTGCCCATATAAATGAAATTTCTTAAACGAGCTATAGCAGTTTAAATGGAATCTGTCAGCAGGATTTTACCCCAAACTACTTCCAGTTATGTGCAAAATAGTCCTCATAATAGCATTTATTTCCATATACACAAAGGCACTAGAAGCACTGCACATTCAATTCCAAATGAAAACATTAGGAAAATATTATTTTTTACAGGCTGTTAAAAAATAGCAGTGTTGCATTTGAGTTTACAAACTCAAATATTTACAGCGTAAACTGAAATTTGTTTCTACACTTCGCTTTTCTGTTAATCGCTGAACTAATAGCTGTGTAGCCTTTATTTCTGATAAGTGCTTTGGATCTGTGTGGCAAGGAGTCAACTAACATGTTACCTGCGAACAGATATTCCAGATGGCTGGACTACATTCCTCAGTTCTTTTGCATTCTAAAATTTGGTATCAAAAGCAGCATTTGTTTTGCATGACTGCATAAATTCAATCAGATTGAGGTCTGAGGATTGGGCTGGCCACTTCATAACATCAATTTGCTGGTCTGGAACCATGATCTTGTCTGCTTCCTGGCATGTTTGGGGGTTGTTATCCTGCTCAAACACTCAAACAGCATAAGGCAGCATGACCTCTTCAACTATTTTTATATACAGGGTGGGCCATTTATATGGATACACCTGAATAAAATGTTGGTGACATCAACTTCCTGTTTGTGGCACATTAGTATATGGGAGGAGGGAAACTTTTCAAGATGGGTGGAGACCATTTTGAAGTCGGCCATTTTGGATCCAACTTTATTTTTTCCAATGGGAAGAGGGTCATATGAGAATCATAATGGCAGGTCACTTTTAGCATTTATTGAAACTAGCAAAAGAGTCAACCAAAAAAAATGTGGGATTGCACTTTTTTTTTTGGTAATTTCACTGCACTTTGAAATTTTTTACCCGTTTTCTAATACACGACATGGTAAAACCAATGGTGTCGTTGAAAAGTCCCGCAAAAAATAAGCCCTTACACAGCCATATTGATGGAAAAATAAAAATATTATGGCTCTGGGAAAAAGGGGAGCGAGAAACGAGAACTGAAAAAAGCTCCGGGGATTAAGGGGTTAAATAATTTAAAAAAAAAAACAGTGTGGGGACCCCTCTATTCTTGATAACTAGCCTTGCAGAAGCTGACAGGTAAGGGTTGCAGCCCCCAGCTGTGAGTTTTGCCTGGCTGGTTATCGAAAATAGAAGGGAACCCACGCTGAGTAATTCAATTATTTATTTATTGAGCAGGCAGCGGGTAAGGAAAACTCCCATCAGCCGCTCCTGCTGTCATTATTAGCGGCAGCAGGTGTAGGCTGATGAGAGTAACAGTCTCATCAGCCGCCGCCTGCTGTCATTATGATCACTTGAATACAACTCTCATTATTCTCCCCTGCCGGCAGAGCAGGTGAGAATGATGATAGCGTCTTCAGCACCTGGCGCTGGGGAACAGTGCTTACAGGGCCGGCCCGAACGTATAGGCGAACTAGGCGGCCGCCTAGGGCGCCGAACCAAAGGGGGCGCCAGAGAAAAAATAGAAAAAATTATAAAAAATCTTTTCAAAAGGCAAAAAGTTTTAGGGATGGAAAGAAAAGTGTACATATTTAAGGGCAAATATGACGCAAGAGAAGTTGGTTGGGTTGGCAACAATTTCGATAGAATCTGAAGTTGCTAAACAAATTAATCTCGGTGACTTAGTGTCATCCTTTTCAAAAAAAAAAAGGCAAGGAAGCAAAAATTTTAATTACCTATGGTCGTTTTTGTTTTGTGTTATTGATTACTTTGTATATATTTGTCCTATACAACTTCTCAGAAGATTAAAGAGTTAGGAGAGAGTTAATTAATCATTGTTGTTGTGGTTTATTTTGCTCCTAAATTTATATCCCAAGTTTTCATCTACTGCCAAGAATAGTAGGGGCGCAACAAAATAGTTTCGCCTAGGGCGCCGTAATCTCTCGGGCCGGCCCTGAGCACTTACTGTAACGCTTCTCACCTGGCGCCAATGCGTGTCACACGGATGGCATCCATGTATGTTCTCCATGTGCACAACGTTTTGCAGTCCATGCTGACGGTAAGAAATGGACATGTCAGGGTGTTTTGCCCATGAACACAAGGCCTGTGGAAACACCCTGACATGTAAATGAACATAAGCAGGCACCATCCACTAAATAACTAAGCTGGGACCACCTAATGCATATCAATATTAACATAACAACAAAAAGAAAAGAGTATATGTAATTTAGCCAGGGATCACCAAAGAATAAACATATTTTTGCTAGACAACACAGAGTTTAAAAACACGTAAAATAGTCCACAACATGGATACAAACAATGATACATAGTATAGAGTAATTCTCAGAGAACTCCTAGCTGTCAATTTATAAATGCATAGCAACCACAATATCTTGCATAATCCCTGAAATAGCAAATATGCAGATATAATATCAATCAAGTTGGACTCAATGTGTCCTATTAGGTATATATCCATACTGTCAGCACAATAGCTGTACTATACCACCAAAAATAAAATTACAACACAATGAACAGTGGCATAGGGGAGAAAGGAGGATAAAAACAGGGAGAAGAGAGGAATGCTATGATAAATAATTAATAAATCCAGCTCCGGCATTTGAAATCACACCGGCCCATGTTGTCCCCAAGCACCAGATGGGATATATTACTAATATCACCCTGAATGGAGGAAAGCAAGATTTACTACAAGACCCATATTTCTAATGCTATTGTGGCCTCCTGGGGTAAGTGATGGTGTCAGGGACTTTGTGCTCAGTCACAACTCTTAAGGGTATGGCTGCAGATTTTTCCGCGTGGATTTGGCTGAATGACCTGCGTTTTACCTGCGGATTTTTTGAGGATTTCGTCTGTGTTTTTACACCTCCGGATTCCTATAATGGAATAGGTGTAAAAATGCTGCAGATTCCGCACAAAGAATCGACATGCTGAGGAAAATACACCGCAGCAAATCTGTGCAGAATTTTCCGCATCCTGTGCACAGCGGTTTTTGTTTTCCATAGGTTTACATGGTACTGTACACCGCATGGAAAACTGCTGCGGATCCGCAGCCAAATCCGCAACGTGTGCACATCCCCTAACAAGATTTGTGTATTGAGAGCACCGATTCTGTTAACCACGTGGCAGACAGCTCACGATCAGACAGGCCCTTCTGACATTTGCCAAAATTACCAGATGGCCAGTCCGGCCCTGCCTACCAGGTATTACAGTCGTCGCCCCCATATGCACATATGTCACATGTGTCAGGGTCTCCGATATTGTGAAAACTGTCACCACACATACCGGAGCCACGGACGTGTGATGGAGCCCTGAGTATGCACAGTCATCATTACGGTAGGACGCATGGGTTCTACGTTGCGGCTTTCAGTCTCCTCATCTGGACATGCTTGTCATTCTCCGCAAGGACAAATGATACTTCTTGGATATCAATCAGAAGAGACACTAGGGTAGCTAGGAGGGTCTTATGACCATGGACTAATGATGGGGCAGCATGAACAGGGTCCATGTCACCAGGATTTCCAGTAGCCACCTGCAGCGATCACCTGGTGGGGGCTGGGGCACACAGACCAATGGAGATCCAGGAAAGCAGAAACAGTGTGCAAGGGAAAACTTATTTGCATATTTTACACAATTGTGAGCTGTCAGTACAGAATATCATGGAGTTGGTGCAGTGGGAGACAGAGACTATTCTATCTCACATCTCGGTAACCTATGAGCACTTCTGATATAAGCAGGTTCCAGGGCCGCAAGGCAGCGCCATGCACGAGTTCCGGGAAATGACAGCAGCCCACAGCGATCAGCTGCGTCTCTGCAGCGCCCTCTAGCGCTCACTGCCCACAGCACACACGGCAGCCCCGCTTGCCAGGCTCTGACGCGGTGAGGTAATACGCTGCCGTGACGTCCGGTCTTCCCGGTGCTGCTGTCACCGATTCCGGTAGTAAGCGCCTCCATCTACTTGTCAGGGACACGTGCCCTTAAGCAAGATGTCGACCCCAGACGCGATTGGACCTGACGAACCAGAGGCGTCCAACAGATTCTCCTTCATGGCTGCGGTCAGCAAGACCCCAAAGAAGGTAATGACGTCACTCGGCCATTTGCCACACCCCCTTGTGATCATGGGCGTGTGTGTCTTCCTCACCTGTCCCCCGGGTGCCAGGGGTCGTTTGTCCCGTCCCCGTGGTGTGTGACGGCTGATAGTCCGTGCTCTGTGCAGTGCGAGCCCTAGTGCGTGACGTCACAGCGCATTAGTGACGGGACAGCCACTACGCTCCCTCTGCACGGTAACGAGAGTGTTAATGACAGGAATGAGTGCTAGCCCCTGTTATAGCGCTGCTGTATGTGATGGCAGCAGGCCTGAGCGCCAGGTCATGGATCGCTAGAGCCACGCAGATAGAGTTCAGCGAATTTGTTCGGGTCCCCACTTATTCAGCAATCTATGGCGCTTATCGGATAAGCTACAGCGGGAACCCGGATACATGGAGCGCGCGGCCGATCGACGCCGTGTCGCGATATCGACCGGTCAGATACACACCTGCAGATTGGAGCATAGTGGGTTGTGTGGTCAGTGTGCCCAGCATGGCACATACAGTGTGTCCGCCCATGTATTATATACACCAGTAGTGTATCCGCCCATGTATTATATACACCAGTAGTGTATCCGCCCATGTATTATATACACCAGTAGTGTGTCCGCCCATGTATTATATACACCAGTAGTGTATCCGCCCATGTATTATATACACCAGTAGTGTATCCGCCCATGTATTATATACACCAGTAGTGTATCCGCCCATGTATTATATACACCAGTAGTGTATCCGCCCATGTATTATATACACCAGTAGTGTATCCGCCCATGTATTATATACACCAGTAGTGTATCCGCCCATGTATTATATACACCAGTAGTGTATCCGCCCATGTATTATATACACCAGTAGTGTATCCGCCCATGTATTATATACACCAGTAGTGTATCCGCCCATGTATTATATACACCAGTAGTGTGTCCGCCCATGTATTATATACACCAGTAGTGTGTCCGCCCATGTATTATATACACCAGTAGTGTATCCGCCCATGTATTATATACACCAGTAGTGTATCCGCCCATGTATTATATACACCAGTAGTGTATCCGCCCATGTATTATATACACCAGTAGTGTATCCGCCCATGTATTATATACACCAGTAGTGTGTCCGCCCATGTATTATATACACCAGTAGTGTATCCGCCCATGTATTATATACACCAGTAGTGTATCCGCCCATGTATTATATACACCAGTAGTGTATCCGCCCATGTATTATATACACCAGTAGTGTATCCGCCCATGTATTATATACACCAGTAGTGTATCCGCCCATGTATTATATACACCAGTAGTGTATCCGCCCATGTATTATATACACCAGTAGTGTATCCGCCCATGTATTATATACACCAGTAGTGTGTCCGCCCATGTATTATATACACCAGTAGTGTATCCGCCCATGTATTATATACACCAGTAGTGTATCCGCCCATGTATTATATACACCAGTAGTGTATGCGCCCATGTATTATATACACCAGTAGTGTATGCGCCCATGTATTATATACACCAGTAGTGTATGCGCCCATGTATTATATACACCAGTAGTGTATGCGCCCATGTATTATATACACCAGTAGTGTGTCCGCCCATGTATTATATACACCAGTAGTGTATCCGCCCATGTATTATATACACCAGTAGTGTATCCCCCCATGTATTATATACACCAGTAGTGTGTCCGCCCATGTATTATATACACCAGTAGTGTGTCCGCCCATGTATTATATACACCAGTAGTGTATCCGCCCATGTATTATATACACCAGTAGTGTATCCGTCCATGTATTATATACACCAGTAGTGTATCCGCCCATGTATTATATACACCAGTAATGTATCCGCCCATGTATTATATACACCAGTAGTGTATGCGCCCATGTATTATATACACCAGTAGTGTATCCGCCCATGTATTATATACACCAGTAGTGTGTCCGCCCATGTATTATATACACCAGTAGTGTATGCGCCCATGTATTATATACACCAGTAGTGTATCCGCCCATGTATTATATACACCAGTAGTGTATCCGCCCATGTATTATATACACCAGTAGTGTGTCCGCCCATGTATTATATACACCAGTAGTGTGTCCGCCCATGTATTATATACACCAGTAGTGTGTCCGCCCATGTATTATATACACCAGTAGTGTATCCGCCCATGTATTATATACACCAGTAGTGTGTCCGCCCATGTATTATATACACCAGTAGTGTGTCCGCCCATGTATTATATACACCAGTAGTGTATCCGCCCATGTATTATATACACCAGTAGTGTATCCGCCCATGTATTATATACACTAGTAGTGTATGCGCCCATGTATTATATACACCAGTAGTGTATGCGCCCATGTATTATATACACCAGTAGTGTATCCGCCCATGTATTATATACACCAGTAGTGTATCCGCCCATGTATTATATACACCAGTAGTGTATCCGCCCATGTATTATATACACCAGTAGTGTTTCCGCCCATGTATTATATACACCAGTAGTGTGTCCGCCCATGTATTATATACACCAGTAGTGTGTCCGCCCATGTATTATATACACCAGTAGTGTATCCGCCCATGTATTATATACACCAGTAGTGTATCCGCCCATGTATTATATACACCAGTAGTGTATCCGCCCATGTATTATATACACCAGTAGTGTATCCGCCCATGTATTATATACACCAGTAATGTATCCGCCCATGTATTATATACACCAGTAGTGTATGCGCCCATGTATTATATACACCAGTAGTGTATCCGCCCATGTATTATATACACCAGTAGTGTGTCCACCCATGTATTATATACACCAGTAGTGTATGCGCCCATGTATTATATACACCAGTAGTGTATCCGCCCATGTATTATATACACCAGTAGTGTATCCGCCCATGTATTATATACACCAGTAGTGTGTCCGCCCATGTATTATATACACCAGTAGTGTGTCCGCCCATGTATTATATACACCAGTAGTGTATGCGCCCATGTATTATATACACCAGTAGTGTATGCGCCCATGTATTATATACACCAGTAGTGTATCCGCCCATGTATTATATACACCAGTAGTGTGTCCGCCCATGTATTATATACACCAGTAGTGTGTCCGCCCATGTATTATATACACCAGTAGTGTGTCCGCCCATGTATTATATACACCAGTAGTGTATCCGCCCATGTATTATATACACCAGTAGTGTATCCGCCCATGTATTATATACACCAGTAATGTATCCGCCCATGTATTATATACACCAGTAGTGTATGCGCCCATGTATTATATACACCAGTAGTGTATCCGCCCATGTATTATATACACCAGTAGTGTGTCCGCCCATGTATTATATACACCAGTAGTGTATGCGCCCATGTATTATATACACCAGTAGTGTATCCGCCCATGTATTATATACACCAGTAGTGTATCCGCCCATGTATTATATACACCAGTAGTGTATCCGCCCATGTATTATATACACCAGTAGTGTATGCGCCCATGTATTATATACACCAGTAGTGTATCCGCCCATGTATTATATACACCAGTAGTGTGTCCACCCATGTATTATATACACCAGTAGTGTATGCGCCCATGTATTATATACACCAGTAGTGTATCCGCCCATGTATTATATACACCAGTAGTGTATCCGCCCATGTATTATATACACCAGTAGTGTATCCGCCCATGTATTATATACACCAGTAGTGTATCCGCCCATGTATTATATACACCAGTAGTGTATCCGCCCATGTATTATATACACCAGTAGTGTATCCGCCCATGTATTATATACACCAGTAGTGTATCCGCCCATGTATTATATACACCAGTAGTGTATCCGCCCATGTATTATATACACCAGTAATGTATCCGCCCATGTATTATATACACCAGTAGTGTATGCGCCCATGTATTATATACACCAGTAGTGTATCCGCCCATGTATTATATACACCAGTAGTGTATCCGCCCATGTATTATATACACCAGTAGTGTATCCGCCCATGTATTATATACACCAGTAGTGTATCCGCCCATGTATTATATACACCAGTAGTGTATCTGCCCATGTTTTATATACACCAGTAGTGTATCCGCCCATGTATTATATACACCCCTAGTGTATCCGCCCATGTATTATATACACCAGTAGTGTATCCGCCCATGTATTATATACACCAGTAGTGTGTCCGCCCATGTATTATATACACCAGTAGTGTATCCGCCCATGTATTATATACACCAGTAGTGTATCCGCCCATGTATTATATACACCAGTAGTGTATCCGCCCATGTATTATATACACCAGTAGTGTGTCCGCCCATGTATTATATACACCAGTAGTGTGTCCGCCCATGTATTATATACACCCCTAGTGTATCCGCCCATGTATTATATACACCAGTAGTGTATCCGCCCATGTATTATATACACCAGTAGTGTGTCCGCCCATGTATTATATACACCAGTAGTGTGTCCGCCCATGTATTATATACACCAGTAGTGTATCCGCCCATGTATTATATACACCAGTAGTGTTTCTGCCCATGTATTATATACACCAGTAGTGTATCCGCCCATGTATTATATACACCAGTAGTGTGTCCGCCCATGTATTATATACACCAGTAGTGTATCCGCCCATGTATTATATACACCAGTAGTGTGTCCGCCCATGTATTATATACACCAGTAGTGTATCCGCCCATGTATTATATACACCAGTAGTGTATCTGCCCATGTATTATATACACCAGTAGTGTATCCGCCCATGTATTATATACACCAGTAGTGTATCCGCCCATGTTTTATATACACCAGTAGTGTATCCGCCCATGTATTATATACACCCCTAGTGTATCCGCCCATGTATTATATACACCAGTAGTGTATCCGCCCATGTATTATATACACCAGTAGTGTGTCCGCCCATGTATTATATACACCAGTAGTGTATCCGCCCATGTATTATATACACCAGTAGTGTATCCGCCCATGTATTATATACACCAGTAGTGTATCCGCCCATGTATTATATACACCAGTAGTGTGTCCGCCCATGTATTATATACACCAGTAGTGTGTCCGCCCATGTATTATATACACCCCTAGTGTATCCGCCCATGTATTATATACACCAGTAGTGTATCCGCCCATGTATTATATACACCAGTAGTGTGTCCGCCCATGTATTATATACACCAGTAGTGTGTCCGCCCATGTATTATATACACCAGTAGTGTATCCGCCCATGTATTATATACACCAGTAGTGTTTCTGCCCATGTATTATATACACCAGTAGTGTATCCGCCCATGTATTATATACACCAGTAGTGTGTCCGCCCATGTATTATATACACCAGTAGTGTATCCGCCCATGTATTATATACACCAGTAGTGTGTCCGCCCATGTATTATATACACCAGTAGTGTATCCGCCCATGTATTATATACACCAGTAGTGTATCTGCCCATGTATTATATACACCAGTAGTGTATCCGCCCATGTTTTATATACACCAGTAGTGTATCCGCCCATGTTTTATATACACCAGTAGTGTGTCCACCCATGTATTGCATACACCAGTAGTGTATCCGCCCATGTATTATATACACCAGTAGTGTATCCGCCCATGTTTTATATACACCAGTAGTGTGTCCGCCCATGTATTATATACACCAGTAGTGTATCCGCCCATGTATTATATACACCAGTAGTGTATCCGCCCATGTATTATATACACCAGTAGTGTATCCGCCCATGTTTTATATACACCAGTTGTGTATCCGCCCATGTATTATATACACCAGTAGTGTATCCACCCATGTATTATATACACCAGTAGTGTATCCGCCCATGTATTATATACACCAGTAGTGTATCCGCCCATGTATTATATACACCAGTAGTGTATCCGCCCATGTATTATATACACCAGTAGTGTGTCCGCCCATGTATTATATACACCAGTAGTGTATCCGCCCATGTATTATATACACCAGTAGTGTGTCCGCCCATGTATTATATACACCAGTAGTGTATCCGCCCATGTATTATATACACCAGTAGTGTATCTGCCCATGTATTATATACACCAGTAGTGTATCTGCCCATGTTTTATATACACCAGTAGTGTATCCGCCCATGTTTTATATACACCAGTAGTGTGTCCGCCCATGTATTGCATACACCAGTAGTGTATCCGCCCATGTATTATATACACCAGTAGTGTATCCGCCCATGTTTTATATACACCAGTAGTGTATGCGCCCATGTATCATATACACCCATAGTGTATCCGCCCATGTATTATATACACCCCTAGTGTATCCGCTCATGTATTATATACACCAGTAGTGTATGCGCCCATGTATCATATACACCTGTAGTGTATCCGCCCATGTATTATATACACCAGTAGTGTATCCGCCCATGTATTATATACACCAGTAGTGTATCCGCCCATGTATTATATACACCAGTAGTGTATCCGCCCATGTATTATATACACCAGTAGTGTATCTGCCCATGTATTATATACACCAGTAGTGTATCTGCCCATGTATTACATACACCAGTAGTGTATCCGCTCATGTATTATATACACCAGTAGTGTATCCGCCCATGTATTGCATACACCAGTAGTGTATCCGCCCATGTATTACATACACCAGTAGTGTATCCGCCCATGTATTACATACACCAGTAGTGTATCCGCCCATGTATTACATACACCAGTAGTGTATGCGCCCATGTATTATATACTCCAGTAGTGTATCCGCCCATGTATTATATACATCAGTAGCATATCCACCCATGTGTCATTTACACCCATGTATTATATACACCCGTAGTGTATCCGTCCATGTGTCATATACACCCATAGTGTATCCACCCATTTATTATATACACCAGTAGTGTATCCACCCATGTATGATATACATCAGTAGTATATCCACCCATGTGTCATTTACACCAGTATTGTATCCACCCATGTATTATATACACCCGTAGTGTATCCGTCCATGTGTCATATACACCCACAGTGTATCCGCCCATGTATAATATACACCAGTAGTGTATCCGAACATGTATTATATACCCCAGTAGTGTATCCGCCCATGTATTGCATACCCCAGTAGTGTGTCCGCCCATGTATTACATACCCCAGTAGTGTATCCGCCCATGTATTACATACCCCAGTAGTGTATCCGCCCATGTATTATATACACCCATAGTTTATCCACCCATGTATTATATACATAAGTAGTGTATCTGCCCGTTATATACACCAGTAGTGTATCCGCACATGTAATATATACACCCGTAGTGTATCCTCCCATGTATTATATACACCCATAGTTTATCCACCCATGTATTATATACATCAGTAGTGTATCTGCCCATTATATACACCAGTAGTGTATCCACACATGTAATATATACACCCATAGTGTATCCACCCATGTATTATATACACGGGCGGCACGGTGGCTCAGTTGTGGGTTCAAATCCCACCAAGGACAACATCTGCAAGGAGTTTTTATGTTCTCCCCGTGTTTGCGTGGGTTTCCTCCGGGTACTCCGGTTTCCTCCCACATTCCAAAGACATACTGATAGGGAATTTAGATTGTGAGCCCCATTGGGGACAGTGATGATAATGTGTGAAAACTGTAAAGCGCTGCGGAATTTGTTAGTGCTATATAAAAATAAAGATTATTTATTACACCAGTAGTGTATCCTTCCATATATTATAAACACCAGTAGTGTACTTGCCCTTGTGTCATACACCAGTAGTGTATCCGCCCATATGTCATATACACCAACAGTGTATCCGCCCATGTATTATGTCCTCCCAAAGTGTATCCGCCCATGTATTATATACAGCCATAGTGTATCCGCCCATATGTCACATACACCCATAGTGTATCCACCTATGTATTATATGCACCAGTAGTGTATCCGCCCATGTATTATATACACCAGTAGTGTATCCGCCCATGTATTATATACACCTGTAGTGTATCCGCCCATGTATTATATACACCAGTAGTGTATCCGCCCATGTATTATATACACCAGTAGTGTATCCGCCCATGTCATATACATCCGTAGTGTATCCGCGCATGTGTCATATACACCAGTAGTGTATCCGCCCATGTATTATGTACACCCATAGTGTATCCTCCCATGTATTATATACACCCATAGTTTATCCACCCATGTATTATATACACCAGTTGTGTATCCGCCCATTTTATACACCAGTAGTGTTCCGCACATGTAATCTATACACCCATAGTGTATCCGCCCATGTATTATATACACCAGTGGTGTACCTGCCCTTGTCATACACCAGTAGTGTATCCGCCCATGTATCATATACACCAACAGTGTATCCGCCCATGAATTATGTACACCCATAGTGTATCCGCCCATGTATTATATACAGCCATAGTGTATCCGCCCATGTGTCATATACACCTATAGTGTATCCGCCCATATATTATATGCACCAGTAGTGTATCCGCCCATGTATTATATACACCAGTAATGTATCCACCCATGTATTACATACCCGAGTAGTGTATCCGCCCATGTATTATATACACCCGTAGTGTGTTCTTCACATGTGTTATATACACCAGTAATGTATCCGCCCATGTATTATATTCACCCGTAGTGTATCCACCCATGTGTCATGTACACCAGTAGTGTATCCACCCATGTAATATATATACCGGTAGTGTATCCACCCATACATTATATACACCAGCAGTGTATCCGTCCATTTAATATACACACCAATATTGTATCTGCCCATGTAATATACACATCAGTAGTGTATCTGCCCATGTGTCATATACACCAGTAGTGTATCCGCCCATTTTTATATACACCAGTAGTGTGTCCGCCCATGTTTCATATACACCAGTAGTGTGTACGCCCATGTATTATATACACCAGTAGTATGTACGCCCATGTGTTTTATACACCTGTAGTGTATCCACCCATATATTATATGCACCAGTAGTGTTTCCGCCCATGTATTATATACACAAGCAGTAGATCTGCTAATATATTATATACACCAGTAGTGTATACTCCCATATGTTATATACACCTGTAGTTTATCCGCGCATGTAATATACACATCAGTAGTGTATCCGCCCATGTTTTATATACACCAATAGTGTGTCCGCCCATGTGTAATATACACCAGTAGTGTGTACGCCCATGTATTATATACACCAGTAGTGTGTACGCCCATGTGTCATATACATCAGTAGTGTATCTGCCCATGTCATATACACCAGTAGTGTATCCGCCCATGTGTCGTATACACCAGTAGTGTATCCGCCTATGTGTCGTATACACCAGTAGTGTATCTGCCCATGTGTCATATACACCAGTAGTGTATCTGCCCATGTGTTATATACACCAGTAGTGTATCCGCCCATGTGTTATATACACCAGTAGTGTATCCGCCCATGTGTTATATACACCAGTAGTGTATCTGCCCATGTGTTATATAAACCAGTAGTGTGTCCGTCCATGTATTATCAACACCAGTAGTGTGTCCGCTCATGTATTGTATACACTAGCAGTGTGTCCGCCCATGTATTATATGCACCAGTAGTGTATCCACCCATGTATTATATACACCAGTAGTGTATCCACCCATGTAATATAGTCACCCGTAGTGTGTCCGCTCGTGTATTATATACACCAGCAGTGTATCCGCCCATGTATTATATGCACCAGCAATGTATCCAACCAGTAGTATGTCCGCCCATGTAGTATATCTGCCCATGTGTTATATACACCAGTAGTTTAAACAGCAGACAAAAAGGCAGCACTGCTTACCTGCCCAGATCTTGGAACAAATGCACTACATGGTGCAGCCAGCCCATAAAGCAAGATGTTAGCAACACAGGTGCAAAATACCAGATCGACAGCCACTCTCCACCTACCCATTCCTGGAGGGGGTGACTGTCCAGTATACAATTGTACAATAAAGGCCCGCTTAGGGCGTTGTTCACACAATGGTACTGCATAGTGTCTGGTTCACAGCCTATTAGTAACACCCCTACTTTTCGATTAGGCGGGCTGGCCAGCACACCCTCAATGCATCACAGTGTGAACACCCCTCCTCATGTGAGACCATGCGAGCGCGGGTTACGAGCCTACGTATTTTGACCAAAATATCAACTGATACCTCACTATTTTTGTATTTTTTGCACTATATTTTTCGGGGTGCAGCCAAGCCGAAACACGTCTGGTCTCGCATGAGGGGTATTCATGAAAGGCACATCTATTAGATGCGCCGATTCTGGTGCTTTGCCTGGCTCTTCCCACTTGCCGTGTACATAGCGGTGGCAGGTAAGGTTCATATTTGTGGGGTTGATGTCACCTTTGTATTTTCTGGTTACATCAAGCCCACAGATTAGTAATCCACGTCTGGGAGATAAACAGTTTTCAACCTGGACAGTGCCAAGATGTGACCGTCCAGGCTGAGAACCACTGGGGATTGAGCTTCTGCAATCTCAACCTCAGTGGCTAGCGATGACATCATCAAGGTTATTGCAGGTCAATATAACTACGATCCCAGCCAGCAAATGAACTGCGGTTACCTCAATGAGATCCCTGCTAGCATATTGTTCGGGTTCGCCCATCTCTATACACCTGTATTGTATCCTCCCATGAATTATATATACCAGTATTGTATCCTCTCATGTATTATATGCCCAAGTAGTGTATCCACCCATGTCCTATATGCATCAGTAGTGTTTTTGCCCATGTAATATATACACCAGTAGTGTATGCTCTAATGTATTATACTCCAGTACTGTGTCCGCCCATGTGTTACATACACCAGAAGTGTATGGCTACTGTAGTAGTGCCTGCACCATGATGTATATAAAAGAACATCTAAACAAGCCTGATGCATTCTTGAAACAAGTCCTGACTACAGATAAAGTTAAATTAGAATTCTTTAGCCACAATTATCAAAGGTACAGTGGGCACAGAAAGTATTTAGACCCACTTAAATTTTTCACTCTTTGTTTCATTGCAGCCATTTGGTAAATTCAAAAAAGTTCATTTTTTCTCATTAATGTACACTCTGCACCCCATCTTGACTGAAAAAACACAAGTGTAGAAATTTTTGCAAATTTATTAAAAAAGAAATACTGAAATATTTACAAGATCATAAGTATTCAGACCCTTTGCTCAGACACTCATATTTAAGTCACATGCTGTCCATTTCCTTGTGATCCTCCTTGAGATGGTTCTACTCCTTCATTGGAGTCCAGCTGTGTTTAATTAAACTGATAGGACTTGATTTGTAAAGGCACACACCTGTCTATATAAGACCTCACAACTCACAGTGCATGTCAGATCAAATGAGAATAATGAGGTCAAAGGAACTGGCCAAAGAGCTCAGAGACAGAATTGTGGCAAGGCACAGATCTGGCCAAGGTTACAAAAGAATTTCTGCTGTACTCAAGGTTCCAAATAGTACAGTGGCCTCCATAATCCTTAAATGGAAGAAGTTTGGGACCACCAGAAGTCTTCCTAGACCTGGCCGTCCAGCCAAACTGAGGAATCGTGGGAGATGAGCTTTGGTGAGAGAGGTAAAGAAGAACCCCAAGATCACTGTGGCTGAGCTCCACAGATGCAGTAGGGAGATGGGAGAAAGTTCCACAAAGCCAACTATCACTGCAGCCCTCCACCAGTCGGACCCTTCTGGCAGAGTGGTCCAACTGAAGCCTCTCCTCAGTGCAAGACATATGAAAGCCCGCAAAGAGTTTGCTAAAAACACATGAAGGACTCCCAGACTATGAGAAATAAGATTCTCTGGTCTGATGAGATAAAGATAGAACTTTTTGGTGATAATTCTAAGCGGTATGTGTTGTAGTGCTGCGGTAGCACACTTATGCAGTGAAGAGGCAGTGACCCACAAGTTTCAAACACAAAGTCTCTTTAATGTGTTACTTCACAGCATTAAAGTCCAATTCACACAAGTGCATATGTCACGATGTGACCGAAGAGGTGTGACACGACCCCACGAAAGGTCGGTCAACGGACGGAACAACACATAAGGGTACACCAGGGAAACTTTAATAATGGTGGGCCCTGTCGTCCCTCTAGGGGTTCTATCACCCCGTCACCAAGCAGGAAACCTAATCCCTCACTGCCCTGCTCCTATCCCTAAGTAGGGAACTGGCAGGTGAGCACTGGTCCCACCGCTGCA
This sequence comes from Dendrobates tinctorius, assembly GCF_039654945.1. Classification (NCBI taxonomy): domain Eukaryota; kingdom Metazoa; phylum Chordata; class Amphibia; order Anura; family Dendrobatidae; genus Dendrobates; species Dendrobates tinctorius. The sequence continues at coordinate 4,125,780 of NW_027361795.1, read as the reverse complement.
CTAATACAACAAAAGTTAAGGACAGACAGACACCAAAAAGGACAGGGTAAGCAAAAAATGCTACACTTAACTCCCTCTGCTGCAAAGCACCACACAGCAGAGTAAGGCACCTGACAAGCAAACTCAGCAAAGCACCACAGCACCCAGAGAGCTCCTTCCTTCAGCTTGGTCACTGTAGAAAGAACTAACACCGACAGTCAGCTGATGCATCAGGTGATCTCTTGAAGGATGGTGGGAGTGGTCACCACCGACTGACCCAGCAGCGATGCAATAACACCAGTAGGCCAATGGGGAAAAACTGACATTAGCCCCCAATGGCCTGAAAGGAAAAAAGTTTTAATGTGTGAAGCCAGATCTGTCACAGATCCAAAAATGGATCGTGACAGCATATAATGCTCAGTGTCCACTTCATACAAGTGCATATAATATTCAGTGTCCATTTCATAGCACTACATAGTACACGGCTTTAGATTAGTCACTAAACATGCTGGACCTCCCTTTGTCCAGTAACTGTGGGTGACTGCAGCGTCGTATTAAAGTCTCTTTACTCACAGCATCACATAAGACACGATCTCTTCTAGTTTGCACAGTACACTATATACCTTAGATTGTAGTCCCTAAACACCCCAGTCTTCCCCTGACCAGTTTCCGTGGGCGACTACAGCACCGTGTTAATGTCTCTTTACTCATACAGTCGTACACAGACCTTGATATCCTCTGGGTCGCAGCCGGGCACTATATCCACCTGTTTGCAGCCGTTAAACACGCTAGTCCTTTTTCGGGCACAGGACATCCACCTCCGGTTCACCTCCGGGCACAGGACATCCACCTCTGAGACCAGTTACCTTGGACAGCAGCACCACTGTGTACGCTGTGGGTGCCAGGCCTATTTGCTCCGCTCACAGGCCGTGTTCTGCAACACCAACTGCTCTGCACAGTAACACGCACCAACTCACTCTGGCCCTGACACTGGACCTGACACACCCAAACCGTTTCCTGCAGGGCTTTTAACAAAAGAACCTGTGGCCTTTAGCCACATGGAAAACCTTGGCCTGGAGTGAAACGGACTGCACAACTACTATCCTGCAGTCTGTTTCACAACACAACATCTCAGAACAGGTTTTCCCTTCATCTGCCTTGGACCCTAGCATGTCCAAGGCTAGCACTTATTTTATTTTTAGTCTGCATTGCAGTCACAGCTACGCTCATGACTGCCATGCACTCCTATGGCCTTCATACGCCTCTGTGCACATCCTGGGGAGAACACACAGTGACCTCTACCGGTGACATCGGTCACTGCTTCACCATTGCAATCACAACTACACATGATACTGCAATACCCCCTCATGGCCTCAATACGCCTTTGTGCATATCCTGGGGAGCACAAACAGTGACCCCTACCTGTGACATCGGTCACTACCTCACAGTGTGGAGAAAACCAGGCACTGCTCCTCACCTGCACAATACAATCCCAACAGTGAAACATGGTGGTGGTAGCATCATGCTATGGGGGTGTTTTTCAGCTGCAGGAACAACTGGTTGCAATTGAAGGAAACATAAATGCGGCCAAGTACAGAGATATCCTGGATGAAATAATCTTCCATTGTGCTCTGAGTTGGCTGCAGGTTCATCTTCCAACCAGACAATGACCCTAAGCACACAGCTAAAATAACAAAGAAGTGGCTTCAGATCAACTCTGTGATCATTCTTGACTGGCCCAACCAGAGCCCTGACCTAAACCCAACTGAGCATCTCTGGAGAGACCTGAAAATGGCTGTCCACCAACGTTCACCATCCGACCTGCCGGAACTGGAGAGGATCTGCAAGGAAGAATGGCAGAGGATCCCCAAATCCAGGTGTGAAGAACTTCTTGCATCATTCCCAAGAAGACTTATGGCTGTACTAGCTCAAAAGGGTGCTTCTCAATACTGAACAAAGGGTTTGAATACTTATGACCATGTGATATTTCAGTTTTTGCTTTTTAATACATTTGGAAAAATTTCTACACTCCTGTTTTTTTCAGTCAACATGGGGTGCAGAGTGTACATTAATGAGAAAAAAATGAACTTTTTTGAATTTACCAAATGGCTGCAATGAAACAAAGAGTGAAAAATTTAAAGGGGTATGAATACTTTCCGTACCCATCATCTCAATCATTAGGCCTGGTGTCACAATCCATTTTTTGGATTCGTGGCGACGATGGGTCAACTCTGTTTTAAATGTAGGTTTTCCCTTTCAGGACCAGCGGGGGTTAATGTCAGTTTTCCCTCCCTGGCAATCTGCTGTAACTGGGTCAGCTGATGAGGGTGGTAACCACTCCCACCATCCTTTAAATGGTCACCTGATACATCAGCTGGCTTGGTGATAGAGTTTCTCTGAGGAGCTCTCTGGTGCCAGCTGTTTGAGGTCCTGGTTTTGTATCCTACGCTAAGTGGAGTTTGCAGCAGAAGCTTGGAAGCTACGTGTTGTGCTTATTCCTTGTCTATCGTGTGTTTTCACTGTTCCCTGTGTGGTACCATCTGCAGTGATGAAGCTAGCGCCCTTGCGAGGGATGAGGTTCTTGACAGTGGTGGGGAGAAGGACCCACTTAAGGCTTTAGGGGAGTGCAGGGACAGGCTCAGGTTTGAGCTCAGGGGGTGTCCCATCCCTCATTTCCCTATCGGTAGGGCCTTCCTCTCCATTTGTTTGTTTGTTGTGCCATCTGCTGACCGACCCCCTGCTGGGTCGTTCTATATCGTGACACCTGGATTTGAATCAATCATGCTTTCAGGTTGCGTTGCAGCTAATGGCACAGGGAACATTTCACTGATAGAGTGAAAAATCGATTCATTGAAATTTCTTGATGCAGACATAACACCATCTTTAAAAAAGTTGAAGTTGAAAAAAGGATGGCTTCTACAGATAATGATCCTAAACACACCTCAAAATCCTCAATAGACTACCTCAAAAGGTGCAAGCTGAAGGTTTTACAAAGGCCCTCACAGTCCCCTGATGTGAACTGAACATCATTGAAAATCTGTGGCTAGACTACAATATAGCAGTGCATGCAAGACGACCCAGGAATCTCACAGAACTGGAAGAATTTTCCAAGGAAGTGTTAGGAGTCAGGTTTCTGCGGTCGCTATGCAGGAATCCAGACCCTCACATTCTGCAGTCTCCTGCTCTTTGTCCACTGCAGAGGAGATTGCAGAGGAGATTGCCTTGCAGCAAATCTCTCCTGAGGCTAAGTCCTTCTCTCCTCTTACTGAGCATGCTCATAGGACGATCTCCCATTGGAGATCGGGAGTCATGTGCTCAGGTCCTGCTCCAAATCTCATTTGTCCATCTCAGAGATCTGAGGCGTGCGGAGGGTCCCGGCTGCTATAAAAAGCACGCATGGCTGTTCCGCCATGCGCTAGTATAGACATACTTGCCTCTGAGTAAATGTTTGATGGATCCATGATCTGGTGAATGACTCATTTGAAACCCCTTCCCTTTGATAATACGCTTGTGCGAGGGATTGAGTTACTACCGGTGCCAGCGCGCTATTGCTCCATACTCAGCTGCTAGCGTCCGACATTGCGCCTGCGCCATAGCAGTGTCGTTGAGCGGCAGTATTCACGCCGCGCTGCAGTAGCAGCCCACTTGAGCGTTCGCGGCTGCGATACTATATACTCGGACACACACGGTAGGTCTAGAAGGACTTAGTGCCGCCATCTTGGGCTATTCCTGTGACCGCTTACCGTGTGTGTTATTGCTCTGAGCTCCTGTGCCCCTAACAGGCTCCGTACTTTATGTTTTTGCTATCTCTGTGACTAAACAGCAATTGCTTTGCGCACCAGGGTGAAGGCTAACCCCGTGCGCACCTCCGCCATATTGCTCTGCCACCGTCTAGCAGCGGTTATACCACCTACCGCACTGTGAACCCCGAGCGGCGAACGCACTTTATTTATATTTTTAGTTAGTGCTTTCCGCCATTCCTAACAGGAAGAATGGATGAAAATCCCGCAAACAAGAATTGAAGGACTCTTGTTTGGCAACAAAAAGTGTTTGCAAGCCAAAATACTTTCAAAAGGGGTAGCTACTATATACTAACCATGCAGGGTGCCCTAAATCTGAAAGTCTGTAAAACATGTCAAGCTCCACACCAAAAAATCTTTAGTACCGTATGTGGATGACATTTCTACATTTCTGTAATTTTACTGTCTTGATTAGTATTGTAAAGCACTGCGAATTTTACCTGCAGAAATAAGGCATGAATGTCATCAATATCTATATCAATTCTATCTGGTGCTTAAATGGACTATGAAGCCAGAGCTACATAGTAGCATAGTATCATAGTTATTAAGGTTGAAGGAAGACTTTAAGTCCATCTAGTTCAACCCATATCCTATCCTAACTTGCCCATCAAATTATGTGGGGGTGGAGACTGAGGGAAGGTGTATATAAATGATAATAATCTTTATTTTTATATAGCGCTAACATATTCCGCAGCGCTTTACAGTTTGCACACATTATCATCACTGTCCCCGATGAGGCTCACAATCTAAATTCCCCATCAGTATGTCTTTGGAATGTGGGAGGAAACCGGAGTACCCGGAGGAAACCCACACAAACATGGAGAGAACATACAAACTCCTTGCAGATGTTGTCCTTGGTGGGATTCGAACCCAGGACTTCAGCACTGGAAGGCAGCAGCGCTAACCACTGATGATTGGCCCCACCATGAAGCACAGAGCTGCAGGACTTAGTTTGAACAGTCATTCTGTGCTGATAGAGTCCCTTTAAAGGGCTGGAGCCCATTGCATTTTGTTACAGTTTATCAGGTCTGATGTTTGCCGAGATTATGAAATAGAAATAACCGAGCACGCTGTGTGCTGTCTGGCATTTTTCTATTACTATGTTGTATAGACGAACCCTTGAGGAAACAGCACAAGTTGTATAACTTGATTAATGGGGTTGTGCTCTGTGCAAGCCTTCAGTAGAAAGTCCTATAATGTCAGATTCACTGAGCTATGCTGAATAACAAGAATATAGGCAGGAGTAATCTTTAGACTGATGGCTGGCATTGTACACTGCTCAAAAAAAATGGAGAACACTAAAATCCCACATCCTAGATATCACTGAATGAAATATTCCAGATGCAAGTCTTTATTCATTTCATAGGGGAAATCTGTTAAAACAATAAAACATAAAAATGATCAATGTAAATCCTGGGGCAGCACTGGACTAGTCTAGTGTATCCTTCACAGCTCCTCACTCATTTTATTTCGCTTCAAACGCCGGAGTGTTTCAGAGAAAAAATACCAGGCTGCAATCATGGAGTCCAGGTTCTGATTCATGCTGCAATCATGGCGTCAGGTTCTGATTCATGCTGCAATCATGGCGTTAGGTTCTGAGTCATGCTGCAATCATGGAGTCAGGTTCTGAGTCATGCTGCAATCATGGAGTCAGGTTCTGATTCATGATGCAGTCATGGCGTCAGGTTCTGATTCATGCTGCAATCATGGAGTCCAGGTTCTGATTCATGCTGCAATCATGGCGTCAGGTTCTGATTCATGCTGCAATCATGGCGTTAGGTTCTGAGTCATGCTGCAATCATGGAGTCAGGTTCTGAGTCATGCTGCAATCATGGCGTCAGGTTCTGATTCATGATGCAGTCATGGCGTCAGGTTCTGATTCATGCTGCAATCATGGAGTCCAGGTTCTGATTCATGCTGCAATCATGGCGTCAGGTTCTGATTCATGCTGCAATCATGGAGTCAGGTTCTGATTCATGCTGCAGTCATGACGTCAGGTTCTGATTCATGCTGCAATCATGGAGTCCAGGTTCTGATTCATGCTGCAATCATGGCGTCAGGTTCTGATTCATGCTGCAATCATGGCGTCAGGTTCTGAGTCATGCTGCAGTCATGGAGTCAGGTTCTGATTCATGCTGCAGTCATGGCGTCAGGTTCTGAGTCATGCTGCAGTCATGGAGTCAGGTTCTGATTCATGCTGCAGTCATGGTGTCAGGTTCTGATTCATGCTGCAATCATGGAGTCAGGTTCTGAGTCATGCTACAATCATGGAGTCCAGGTTCTGATTCATGCTGCAATCTTGGCGTCAGGTTCTGATTCATGCTGCAATCTTGGCGTCAGGTTCTGAGTCATGCTGCAGTCATGGAGTCAGGTTCTGATTCATGCTGCAGTCATGGCGTCAGGTTCTGATTCATGCTGCAATCATGGCGTCAGGTTCTGATTCATGCTGCCTGAGGCTTGGGCAGCATTAATCAAACAGCATCCCATTAACTAGGCCATGACTATGCCATCACTTCCTAATGGGACGGTGTCTGAGCTCTGGGGCTGCCCATCAATCCTGAGAATGGACAGGTTGCTCTGCAGCCACCAATAAGGGGATTTTGGCCATACTGCAGTCCCATGCACAGCCTTCGGCTTGGGGCATTTGTTCTGTAGGGACATGGCACCATCACTTTATCAGATGGCAATATCCTTTGAAAGAAAACTAGCATGTAAGCACTTACTAAAAAATAAGAAACATTGGTAGTCGTCATAGAAAATGATATGCTGACTTTTGTTTTTTCCTTTTTTGTCAAACTGCCCACCTTCCCCTGTTATTTCTAATGCCCTTAGTTTGGTAGAGCTGCAGGGGTCCAGATGTAACATCTGGAATACAGAAAGTTCTACAAGGGTGTACTAAGCCTGCATATTAATAAAGGGGTGGTCCGAAGGCCAAGGTAATTTCTATTCTAAATCCTTATCTATTTAATGCAATGATCTAAACCATTTTCCAATATACCGTACTTAAATTAAAATTTCCCTGTCCTTCTCCCGGGCTCCGTGTCCATCCAATCAGTCTACAGTCCAATGCTGTGATTGCTCTCACAAGGTAGCATGATGGGGGCAATATCTCTGGTGTTAGGGTCCCGATGGCCTTTATTGCTTTTCAAAAATGACTTTGCCTTGGGACCACCCCTTTAACGCCTGCATACTTGTGCATTCAGTACGTGTGACAGATGTGATGTTACCATTGATCAGTGTATAGGGAGGAGACGTCATTACTGCACTGTGCACAATGGGAAAAGTCTGTGACACAAGGGATTCGGAAATCTGTGAAACCATAGACCTGTGGGTACATAATGTGCAGCTGCAGTAGAGGAAAGGTTGTGCTCCGACCATTCAGAGAACAAATCGAAGCCTCAGTGCTGCAGACCAGAGCTGCCAGAAGAGGAAGGTCACAGAGGACGATAAGCCATTTTAATTAAGCCTCTGTGTATAAATGGTGACAGCGCATTCCAGCGTCCCTCCCAGCGCCCGCTAATGCTGTCCTGCTCGCTGTGATGACACGGAAACACCACTTGTAACAGAGTTCAATGAGATTTAAAGGGTTGTAATCCTTTATGCAACGGATTTTATAATCTAGTGCTTCCTGGATCTAGTACATAATGTTTATAATATTCCATGTAACCCCATTCATGTGTCTACTTAAGATGGGATGATTACCTTATGATTAATATTGTGGTAAAAGGAAATCTGTCACTAGGTTGTTGCTATGTATTCTGCATGCGGAATGATCTAGGGGCAGTGACCCTGATTCCATCAATGTATCACTTACTGGACTGCTTGGGCTAGTTTGGCTAGAATACCTGTGTGATTAAAATGCTGTGCCTTGCCCCTATCAGTGATTGGCAGCTTTCTGTGTACACTGTACATAAGCAGAAGGCTGCCAATCAGTGGTGGGGGCGGGGATATACACAGCTTAGAGCCTGACTGTTCTGCACATGAGACCTTGTCCTGTAGTGATAAACTCCTGCTGATAAAACACTGATTGTATTGAAACTGCAACACACAGCTTAGTAAGTGACTCGTTCCTAGTATCAGGGTCTCTTAGCCTACATTTTGCTGCTCTCAGATTAAATAGCAAAAACCTGCTGACGGATTCACTTTAATACTAACGGACTTCTATGTTGCCATGGTATATTACGCTTTCCAATTGGAAAGCCCAAGATAATATATCAAAGATATAAGTTTTAGATATACAGTGAGTACGGAAAGTATTCAGACCTCTTAAAATTTTCCACTCTTTGTTTCATTGCAGCCATTTGGTAAGTTCAAAAAAGTTCTTTTTTTTTTTTCTCATTAGTGAACACTCTGCACCCCATCTTGACTGAAAAAAACAGAAATGTAGAAATTTTTGCAAATTTATTAAAAAAAGAAAAACTGAAATATCACATGGTCATAAGTATTCAGACCCTTTGCTCTGAAATATCACATGGTCATAGGTATTCAGACCCTTTGCTCAGTATTGAGTAGAAGCACCTTTTGAGCTAGTACAGCCATGAGTCTTCTTGGGAATGATGCAACAAGTTTTTCACACCTGGATTTGGGAATCCTCTGCCATTCTTCCTTGCAGATCCTCTCCAGTTCCGTCAGGTTGGATGGTGAAAGTTGGTGGACAGCCATTTTCAAGTCTCTTCAGAGATTCTCAATTGGATTTAGGTCAGGACTCTGGCTGGGCCAGTCAAGAATGGTCACAGAGTTGTTCTGAAGTCACTCCTTTGTTATTTTAGCTGTGTGCTTAGGGTCATTGACTTGTTGGAAGATGAACCTTCGGTCAAGTCTGAGGTCCAGAACACTCTGGAAGAGGTTTTCATCCAGGATATCTCTGTACTTGGCCAAATTCATATTTCCTTCAATAGCAACCAGTCATCCTGTCCCTGCAGCTGAAAAACACCCTCATAGCATGATGCTGCCACCACCATGTTTCACCGTTGGGATTGTATTGAGCAGGTGATGAGCAGTGCCTGGTTTTCTCCACACATACCGCTTAGAATTATTATCAAAAAGTTCTATCTTCGTCTCATCAGACCAGAGAATCTTATTTCTCATAGTCTAGGAGTCTTTCATGTGTTTTTTAGCAATCTCTATGAGGGCTTTCATATGTCTAGCACTGAGCATCGGCTTCCGTCGGGCCACTCTGCCATAAAGGCCCGACTGGTGGAGGGTTGCAGTGATAGTTGACTTTGTGGAACTTTCTCCCATCTCCCTACTGCATCTGTGGAGCTCAGCCACAGTGATCTTGGAGTTCTTCTTTATCTTTCTCACTAAGGCTCTTCTCCCATGATTGCTCAGTTTGGCTGGATAGCCATGTCTAGGAAGACTTCTGGTGGTTCCAAACTTCTTCGATTTAAGGATTATGGAGGCCTCTGTGCTTTTAGGAACCTTGAGTACTGAAGAAATTCTTCTGTAACCTTGGCCAGAACTGTGCCTTGCCACAGTTCTGTCTCTAAGCTCCTTGCCTAGTTCCTTTGACCTCATGATTCTCATTTGGTCTGACATGCACTGTGAGCTGTGAGGTCTTATATAGACAGGTGTGTGCCATTACAAATCAAGTCCTATCAGTTTGATTATACACAGCTGGACTCCAATGAAGGAGTAGAACCATTTCAAGCAGGATCACAAGAAAATGGACACCATGTGACTTAAATATGAGTGTCTGAGCAAAGGGTCTGAATACTTATGACCATGTGATATTTCAGTTTTTCGTTTTTAATAAATTTGCAAAAAATTCTACATTTCTGTTTTTTTCAGTCAAGATGGGGTGCAGAATGTGCATTAAAGGGAATGTCACCCCATTTCTCGAGTATCAGCTGCCGGCACCGCCATCAGGGGCTTATCTACAGCATTCTGTAATGCTGTAGGTAAGCTCCCAATGTATCCTGAAAGATACGGAAAATGAGTTATAATATACTCACCGGGGGCGGTCTGGTTTTGGTCCGATGGGTGTTGCGGTTCGCCGCCTCCCATCTTCTAACGGTGACGTCCTCTTCTTTGCTGCCTGTAGTGGCTCCTGCACAGGCGCACTGCCCAACAGGGCAGAGCAGTGCGCATGCGCAGGAGCCAGCCATGACAGGCAGCAAAGAAGATGACGTCACCGTTAGAAGATGGGAGGCACCGGACCGCGACACACATCGGGCCAAAACCGGACCCGGACCGCCCCTGGGTGAGTATAATATAACTCATTTTTCTTCTCTTTCAGGTTTCATCGGGGGCTTATCTACAGCATTACAGAATGCTGTAGATAAGTCCCTGATGGCGGTGCCGGCAGCTGATACTCGAAAAATGGGGTGACAGATTCCCTTTAATGAGAAGAAAATGAACTTTTTTGAATTTACCAAATGGCTGCAATGAAACAAAGAGTGAAAAATGTAAAGGGGTCTGAATACTTTCCATACTCACTGTACAGCACTCCTATGGAAGTAGTGCTGAAGTAGGGTTCCACTCTGTCAATAACATTATAAAGTACTTGACAGTGTCCTCTCTCCTGGTGACTGCGGTCACGTTTCTCTTGCGCTCATGTCTGCAGCTCTGGCATATACTACATAACAAACCAAATTTGAAGAAGATCCAAATATAGGATTATAGGACCTCAACATCTTATTTTTGGATTGCCTATAATAAAATCATAGTCTGCATATATATTGTCTTCTGAGTGCCAAGTACTTTATAGCATTATTATATAAAAGGGTCATTCTCTGTGACAGGCTGCTGGTCAAAGGAGACCCATATATTCTTTTTATACAACATACAAGCCATGATCGGTATAGATATTTTTATATATAATATATATGTGTGTATACACTTTAATATACATACGGTATATACAGCCCTGCTCAATGTTATTGGCACACATGATGTTTAAGTACAAAAGAGCAAATGATAACTAGATGTGTATTTCCTGAAGGAAGTACAGATAGTGCTTTGAAATGGTGTCCGGGCTGCCCCTTTAAGAGAGACTTGCCTACTTCCCCTGCAAGACTTTCAACTCAGGATCTGTTTTAACTGTGGGTGCCTCTCAGGGGCCACTTTGGCCTCAGGGTCTGATTTGGTGGGTGGAGCCCCTCAGGATCCGATTCGGTGGCCTGGACTCCTCAGGGCTTGAATTGGTAACCGAGATCCCTCAGGGTCCGATTTTGTGGGTGTGGCCCCTCAGGGTCTGATTTTGTGGGTGGGCCCCTCAGGGTCCGATTTTGTGAGTGGGGCCCCTCAGGGTCCGATTTTGTGGCCAGGGCCCCTCAGGGTCTGATTTTGTGGCCAGGGCCCCTCAGGGTCCGATTTTGTGGCCGGGGCCCCCCAGGGCCCGATTTTGTGGCCGGGGCCCCTCAGGGTCCGGTTTTGTGGCCGGGGCCCCTCAGGGTCCGATTTTGTGGCCGGGGCCCCTCAGGGTCCGATTTTGTGGCCGGGACCCCTCAGGGTCCGATTTTGTGGCCGGGGCCCCTCAGGGTCCAATTTTGTGGGTGGGGCCCCTCAGGGTCCGATTTTGTGGCCGGGGCCCCTCAGGGTCCAGTTTTGTAGGTGGAGCCCCTCAGGGTCCGATTTTGTGGGTGGGGCACCTCAGGGTCTAATTTTGTGGGTGGGGCCCCTCAGGGTCCGATTTTGTGGCCGGGGCCCCTTAGGGTCCGATTTGGTGGGCGGAGCCACTCTGGGTCTGATTTGGTGGGCAGGGCCATTCTGGGTCCGATTTGGTGGGCGGGGCCCCTCAGGGTCCGATTTGGTGGGCAGGGCCCCCCAGGGTCCGATTTGGTGGGCGGGGCCACTCTGAGTCTGATTGGGTGGGCGGGAGCCACTCTGGGTCCTATTTGGTGGGCGGGGGCCACTCTGGGTCCTATTTGGTGGGCGGGGCCACTCTGGGCCCTATTTGGTGGGCGGGGCCACTCGGTCTGATTCGGTGGGTGGGGCCCCTCAGGGTCCTATTTGGTGGGCGGGGCCACTCTGGGTCCGATTCAGTGGGCGGGGCCACTCTGGGTCCGATTTGGTGAGCGGGACCACTCTGGGTCCGATTTGGAGGCCAGGGTGGCTCAGCCTCCGATTTGTAGGCCAGGGTCGATCAGCCTCCGATTTGGAGGCCAGGGTGGCTCAGTCTCCGATTTGGAGCCTGGGGTCACTCAGCTTTCGATTTGGCGCGCTGGCCCTTTAAGACTCATTTCGGTGCGCCAGCCCTTTAAGAATCACTTTGGCGCGTCGGCCCTTTTAAGAGCCAGTTTGGCTCACTGGGCTTCTAAATCCACTTTGGCGCACATTCTCTCTCAGGGGAATGCATCATGTGATGAAGCTAGATTTGCATTTGTGCTCTGGGTTTCACTTTAAGAGCTGAAATTATCTGGCAGAAACTGTGTCCTGGGGGGGTCATGTGATGTTAATAGGCGTTGGCATAGTAACTGGGTCTGCCTGTGCATATCAATGAGCTTAACTGCCATTTGAATCGCCTCAGGGCATGTTTTCCCTATGGCAACATTTTCCCATTGAAATGCATTGAGGAAAATGTTTTTTCAAACGCAAATTGCGCAAAAACTACAAATCCGATCGACACAAAAATTACTTAGCACACCACTCGTGGACGCTGGCTTCGAAACGACACCTCAACGGAGTCTGTGCGTGTGGCGGTTCGGGCCGCATTAATTGCGGAAAATCAACTGAATAATAATAAGAAGAAGAAGTTAGCAGCGTTCGGATTGCAAGATAGTGCTTTCTTCAAAGCACTATAATAATTTAAAACAAAAAGCAACGGGTGAAAAATAGAAAATTCTAAAGCTTGCTGTGACACTGGTATTGGTACCCTTGACATTAAATTAGTATGGAATCACATTTTGACATGCCTGTGGTAAATCACAAATGTGATTCACCTGTGACTAATTGCCGAAGCCCATGTGACATTAGTTAGCCAATGAATGATGACTTCAGTATTTTAAAAAGCCACATGGTATGTCATGTTTCTTTGTCACAATGGTGAAGATAAAGGGGCTGTCTGAGGACATCAGAACTGCTATTATTAACAACCACAAGACTTCCTAAGGGTATAAGGCCATCTCCAAAGACCTTGGTAGTCCAGTTTCAACAGTGTGCAGTGTTATTAAGTTGCCAAGCATGGAACCATCAAGGACCTCCCAGGACATGGGGGAAAGAGGAATATTGGCAAGAAATGTGTTCGAAGGTTGGTGCGAATTGTGTAAAAAAAATAAAATAAAAAAAATCACATCAAACATCCAAAGACCTAAAGGCCAACCTGGAACAGTCTTGGGTCATCGTTTCAACAAGTACCATACGCCACACATTAACCAGGCAATGTTTTATGGGCAAAGGCCAAGATAGAAACTATTGCTGAAGAAAATACATGAAGAGGAATGACTGATCATTGCCAAAGAGTACCTTGACAAACCACAATCCTTCTGGGAAAATGTTCTGTGGACAGATTAAATAAAAATAGAGCTTTTTGGCAATGCAAAGCAACGGTTTGTTTACAGACGACGCAATGAAGCTTATAAGGAAAAGAACACCCTACCAACAGTTAAGCATGGTGGAGAATCCATAATGCTGTGGGGTTGTTTTGCTGCGTCTGGTACTGGAGGCCTTGACCCTATCACAGGAATCATGAAATCATGAATTATCAAGAGATTTTAGAGCAAAATGACTTACCCAGTGTAAGAAAACTTGGTTTGAGTCAAAGATCTTGGGTCCTCCAGCAAGACAGTGACCCAAAGCACACATCCAATAATACACAGGAATGGTTGAAAAAGAAAAAATGGACTGTTTTAAAATGGCCAGCAATGAGTGCTGACCTCAATCCCATTGAAAATCTTTGGGACGAGCTCAAATCTGCCATTCGGACAAAGAACCCTGCAAACATTAAAGAGCTTCAACAAACTTCAAAGGAAGAGTGGGAGAAAATACCAACTGAGAAGTGCAAGAAGCTGCTGTCAATGCCAAAGGGTGTGCAATGAATTATTAATTTGGGGTACCTTTATTGCTGCACATGCTGCTTATTTCGTTTCTTCTTTGAAATTGCAACATGTAAGTTGAAAAACAATGCTTTATTGTTGTATTACTTTGGACCACTAATTAAAAATCCTGAGGATAACATTTCCATCTATCTCTTAAGATATTGTACAGGCTATGAAAAAAATCAAGGAATGCCAAGAACGATCAGCAGGATTGTGTATATATGTGTATATACAGTTGTGCTCAAAAGTTTACATACCCCGGCAGAATTTTTGCTTTCTTGTCCTTTTTTCAGAGAATATGAATGATGACACCAAACCGTTTTCTCCACTTATGGTTAGTGGTTGCTTGAAGCTATTTATTGTGAAACTACTGTATTTTCTCTTTTTAAATCTCTTTTTAAATCATAACAATTATGACAACCCAAAACATCCAAATGACCCTGGTCAAAAGTTTACATACCCTGGTGATTTTGGCCTGATAACATGCACAAAAGTTGAGACAAATGGGTTTGAAAGGCTACTAAAGGTAACATCCTCATCTGTGACCTGTGGCAAATGCCAGGAAAATTGTTTGTGATACAAATAAAAACCCACAAATAACATCAGTTGAAATACTGGAGTCTCTGAAAACTAGCGATATGGCTGTTTCAAGATGCACAATAAGGAGGCACTGGAAGAAAAATGGGCTGCATGGTCTCACCAGATGTCGGTACAACCCACCCCCCAATCCACACAGGCAAAGAAATCGAACCATAGATGTCCATAAATTATGTGTAATAATGGGAAATGACACAGGGAAAAAGTATTGAACATGCTTACTGAAATGTAAAAAATGCTTTGTACAAAAGCCTTTGTTGACATGACAGCTTCAAGATGCCTCCTGTAAGGAGAAACTAGTCGCATGTATTGCTCCGGTGTGATTTTGGCCTGTTCTTCCACACACTCTTCAAATTCAGTTGGCTCCTCCTATGAACTCTGAGCTTTAGTTCCTTCCATAAATTTTCCATTAGATTCAGGTCAGGTGATTGGCTGGGACACTTACCTGATGTTTGCCAGTGCAGTATGCTGAAAAACAGCCCCACACCATGATGTTCCCTCCTCCAAACTTTACTGTTGGTATGGTGTTTTAATATAGTGTGTATTATGGCATCCAATAAGTTCAGTTTTGGTGTCCTCTGACCAGAATATATTCTCCGAGTATTTCACAGCTTTAAATGTTGAGCAAGCTTTAAACATGCTTGAACATGCTACTTGTTGCATACATGCATACAGGCCATGTAGGTTGGGTGCATTACTTATTGTTTTATTTGAAACAATTGTACCTTCTGATTCTGGGTCTTTCTGTCCATCTGTCAACAGATGGTCTTTTGTTCTTGAACAACTCTTCAAATATTTTCACTCCTCTGTCTGAAATCTTATGGGGAATATCTTGTCGTGGTCGCTTTATGGTGAAATCAGGTTCTTTCCACTTCCTAATTATGGCCCCAACAGTGCGCACTGGAACTTTCAGTAGTTTAGAAATTCTTCTGTAACCAATGCCATCAGTATGTTTTGCAACTTTAAGGTTGCAAAGGTCTTGAGACAGCTCACTGGTTTTACTCCTCATGAGATGTTTCTTGTGTTGCACCTTGGTAATGAGACACCTTTTTATAAGTTGAGCCAGCTGATATAATATTTCTCCAAGTGTGAGGATTGCATTGCTTTTTAATTACTAGTAGGTTTCAGCTGGTGTCATGACTTTCCATGGCTATTTGCACCTATCTTGCTTCATGTGTTCAATAGTTTTCCCTGTGTCATTTCATGGACATATAAGGTTTTTGATTTCTTGACCTGTGTAGATTGGATGAATTGTTACCAAGATCTGGTGAGAATTTCATGTCAATAGCACCTTAAGAGATATAATTACTTAGAAAATTGGTGACATATTCAATACTTATTTCACCTGCTGTGTGTAATTTATATTGTAATTTCCTTCCTGTGTAAGGGTATAAGAATATATTAAGTGTTTGCAGCATAAATGCCTGCATGTCTCTTGACAGGAAAAACACTTTGTAAAGTTTGCACGCTTTAGATGCGCTTTTTTCCCCATTCATTTATAAAATGCTGAAAAGTCACTGAAAGAATTGACATGCTGCAGGTATGAAACTGCAACACATCTGCAAGGAAGAATAATACTTACAGAACTCTCATACATTCTGCAGGTGCCGTAAACTGCAGCGTTTTAGGTGCAGACATTTCTGCTGCAAATACTGAATGTGTGCCCTTTCCCTAAGACTGATCTCTTGATCCCTGTGACTTACTTTCTAGTTTTACGTCTACCTTGTTTTTCCTGGCTTTTTACGTTCCTGGGTTCCCCTTATTTACCTGCGATCTAGAATGGCCATCTGCTAATGTAGTGCTTTGGTCACGCAGGTTCCCTGCCCCCGTATTTGCTTTTTGAGTGCTTTTTTTATACTCAAAGAGCTTGTGCTGCTTGCCCCATTGTTCAGACCTCTGACGGATGCTGGTTTAACTCTAGAACCTCTTTTAAGCTGCTTTGGATATATTTAATATTTTTAGAATTTGCTAAGCATTGCTACGGCCCATGCAGAGGGTGAGGATTACGCCCTGATAATCTGCAGCTCCTCCTCTTGTGCGGTGATTCCTGTAACTGCAATACCAATGCAGCAGTATGTGGATTCCAGAACAGCTCTGATTTCTCCATACATTCCAGAATCACAGGAGGAATTTTACTGTGTCTTTCACCAACATTTCACAGATTTATGGGCCTGCGTGATTTCAGTGTTTGCTGAGCTGTGTTTGCTGCCTTTCCTCCCTTTATTCTCATGTATTGGGTCATATAGGGTATTGGCACAAATGTTTCCTGACGTGATTGTTTGCTCTCATGATTTCTAATAAAATAGTTCAGGGGTAGAGTATTGGGATGTGATCAAATATACTGAAGGGGGTCGTGCACATTCTGGGTGTGCCTGCTATGTGTAACTGCTTGTAACTCAAAGCAGTGCCCGGTCTCTGACATCTTATGAATGCCCCATCAGATGCCTTCACTGACACCAGGCTGTGAATGCCACTGCTCTCATAGACTCATATAGAATGGTAGAGTGGGAAGGGACCTCCTGGGTCATCTGGTCCAACCCCCTGCTCAAAGCAGGATTCACTAAATCATCCCAGACAGATGTCTGTCCACCCTCTGTCTGAAGACTTCCAAGGGAGAACTCACTACCTCTCGTGACAGCCTGTTCCACTCTCATTGATCACCTTCACTGTCAAAAAGTTTTTCTAATATCTAATCTGTGTCTCTTCCCATTGCTTCTAGTCTTTCCTTGTGCAAATGAGAATAAAGATGATCCTTCTACAATGTGACAGCCCTTGAGATATTTGTAGACAGCTATTAAGTCTCCTCTCAGTCGTTTTTTACAAGCTAAACATTCCCAAATCCTGTAACCGTTCCTCATAGGACATGGTTTGCAGACTGGTCACCTTTCTGGTCGCTCTTCTCTGAACTTGCTCCAGTTTGTTGATGTCTTTTTTTAAAATGTGGTGCCCAAAACTGGACACAGTATTCCATATGGGGTCTGACTAAAAAGGAGTAGAGGACAATAATTTGCCTTTTTGCTGCTGCATCACACTGTTGACTCATGTGCAGTCTGTGATCTATTAGTATACCCATGTCTTTTTCACATGTGCTGTTGCTTAGCCCTATTCCTCCCATTCTGTATATGCTTTTTTCATTTGAATTGCCCAGATGTAGTACTTTGCATTTTTCCCTGTTAAAAACCATTCTTAGTTGCTGCCCTCTCTCTCTCTTCTCTAGTATTAGCTATCCCTCCTAGCTTTGTGTTAACAGCAAATTTAATCAGTTTACCCTTAATTCCTTTATCAATGATTTAGATGAAGATTTTGAACAATGCAGGGCTCAGGACAGAGCCCTGTGGTACTCCACTTGAGACATTCTTCCAACTGGATGTGCAGCCATTTACGACCACTCTTTGGGTCCGATCACTATGTCAGTTATGAATCCACCTAAAAGTTGCCTTGTCCATTCCATACTTACTCATTTTTTTCAATAAGGATTGTGTGAGATACTTTGTCAAATGCTTTGCTGAAGTCAAGATATACTATATCTACAGCATTTCCCTGATCCACCTAGTCGGTGATTCTGTCATAGAAGAAATTTAAGTTAATCTGACATGACTTATTTGTTACAAACCCATGCTGACTCTGGTTAATCACTTCATAGATTAAGCAGCCACGTGTCACTTGCATAATACCCACCAGATGCGTTCTGAGCTCCTTCGACTTGATGGGAACCTCAGAAGTTACTGTATACCTGGAGATGTAGGGTTAATCAGCAGATAAATAGCGTTACAATGCTGTCTGAAAAACTTTACTGAAAATGTGGCTACTGGGAGATAATAAATGTATTTCCTCCCTTGAGCTGCCTGCTTTCAGTCATGGGCTGCAGTCACCACTCACTATACTGGGAGCAGCAGCTACAAGCACACCCTGGCACTACATAGTGAGCTGTCAAACAAAGCGTCAGGGCGTTCTTATATCCAACGCTCACAGTATAGTGAGTGGTGACTGTAGACACTCCAGGCACGCTTCCATGACTGAGAGCTGGTGGCTTCCAGGAGGAAACAAGATCATTTTTTCCCAGTAGCAGGTCATGCAGCTTTTTAACCCTTTTTATCTGCAGATTAACACTATATCTGCAGGTAATTTACATTTTCCGAGGTGATGGGTTCCCTTTGAGGTATGCTCACATACTAGTGGCAGGTATCTGCTCTCCAAAAACTGCAGCTTTGATTGTCAGACCTAGAGCTCAGTGAAAGTCCTAAGCCTGGCTATTTCACAGCCTCAGAAGCCCTATCAGGTGGGCACATTTCTGGAAAGTAAAGTTATGTTAATGTTTAGTGAAATCAGATGTGTAGGGCAGACATCAGAAATGGCATGTCTGGTCTTGTTACAGTACAGCGCCCAACATGCCCAGACAGCCGCTTGAGCGTCCGTGGCTGTTAGGGAGTGCTGAGAATTGTAGTTCCATAAACTGCTGAGTGCTGGTATTGGATACGAAGAAATGGGGTCACCGGCATGTTATGAACATACAGTGGGGAAAAAAAGTATTTAGTCAGTCAGCAATAGTGCAAGTTCCACCACTTAAAAAGATGAGAGGCGTCTGTAATTTACATCATAGGTAGACCTCAACTATGGGAGACAAACTGAGAAAAAAAAATCCAGAAAATCACATTGTCTGTTTTTTTTTTCATTTTATTTGCATATTATGGTGGAAAATAAGTATTTGGTCAGAAACAAAATTTCATCTCAATACTTTGTGATATATCCTTTGTTGGCAATGACAGAGGTCAAACGTTTTCTGTAAGTCTTCACAGGGTTGCCACACACTGTTGTTGGTATGTTGGCCCATTCCTCCATGCAGATCTCCTCTAGAGCAGTGATGTTTTTGGCTTTTCGCTTGGCAACACGGACTTTCAACTCCCTCCAAAGGTTTTCTATAGGGTTGAGATCTGGAGACTGGCTAGGCAACTCCAGGACCTTGAAATGCTTCTTACGAAGCCACTCCTTCGTTGCCCTGGCGGTGTGCTTTGGATCATTGTCATGTTGAAAGACCCAGCCACGTTTCATCTTCAATGCCCTTGCTGATGGAAGGAGGTTTGCATTCAAAATCTCACGATACATGGCCCCATTCATTCTTTCATGTACCCGGATCAGTCGTCCTGGCCCCTTTGCAGAGAAACAGCCCCAAAGCATGATGTTTCCACCACCATGCTTTACAGTAGGTATGGTGTTTGATGGATGCAACTCAGTATTCTTTTTCCTCCAAACACGACAAGTTGTGTTTCTACCAAACAGTTCCAGTTTGGTTTCATCAGACCATAGGACATTCTCCCAAAACTCCTCTGGATCATCCAAATGCTCTCTAGCAAACTTCAGACGGGCCCGGACATGTACAGGCTTAAGCAGTGGGACACGTCTGGCACTGCAGGATCTGAGTCCATGGTGGCGTAGTGTGTTACTTATGGTAGGCCTTGTTACATTGGTCCCAGCTCTCTGCAGTTCATTCACTAGGTCCCCCCGCGTGGTTCTGGGATTTTTGCTCACCGTTCTTGTGATCATTCTGACCCCACGGGGTGGGATTTTGCGTGGAGCACCAGATCGAGGGAGATTATCAGTGGTCTTGTATGTCTTCCATTTTCTAATTATTGCTCCCACAGTTGATTTCTTCACTCCAAGCTGGTTGGCTATTGCAGATTCAGTCCTCCCAGCCTGGTGCAGGGCTACAATTTTGTTTCTGGTGTCCTTTGACAGCTCTTTGGTCTTCACCATAGTGGAGTTTGGAGTCAGACTGTTTGAGGGTGTGCACAGGTGTCTTTTTATACTGATAACAAGTTTAAACAGGTGCCATTACTACAGGTAATGAGTGGAGGAAAGAGGAGACTCTTAAAGAAGAAGTTACAGGTCTGTGAGAGCCAGAAATCTTGATTGCTTGTTTCTGACCAAATACTTATTTTCCACCATAATATGCAAATAAAATGAAAAAAAAACAGACAATGTGATTTTCTGGATTTTTTTTTCTCAGTTTGTCTCCCATAGTTGAGGTCTACCTATGATGTAAATTACAGACGCCTCTCATCTTTTTAAGTGGTGGAACTTGCACTATTGCTGACTGACTAAATACTTTTTTTCCCCACTGTAAGTGCAGAATACTGGTGTACAACATGAAGGACCCAATGTAGACTGGGATAGGACATAGAACATGGTGATAAGCGGCAGTAGTGACACGTAGAGCTATTAGCTACGAGTTCTAGCAAATATTACAGGTTTACAATTTATTGACACCAAGTATAATTACATGGCCAAATACCGTCCTGAAATATACTCAGAGAACAGTTGTCATCTCTGCACTAATCTCCGCAATACCTACAAATATACAATTGTTGATCAAGTCTAAAAAAATGAAAAAGTAATGTCCATTCAGAAATACTGACCCATTCTATCCATCCATCTATCCATCCATGGTAAAGGCAGCACTCCATAGTCCAATTTTCAAAGGTTTATTAACCCATCATAGCAAGGAAACGTTTCGTTCTAAGTGTGAAACTCATAGATCCATATATATAAGGAAAATAAATATCCGGCACTGTTCTGTCGGGCAGATACCCCAATAGCATGCACACGTAATTCTCAGTCCACAAAAACATAGAACACCTTAGTCCCTTATTGAACGGGTGCTCAATCATGTGCGGAAAAAAGCAGTAAACTTCATAAT
Source organism: Dendrobates tinctorius (assembly GCF_039654945.1). Taxonomy (NCBI): domain Eukaryota; kingdom Metazoa; phylum Chordata; class Amphibia; order Anura; family Dendrobatidae; genus Dendrobates; species Dendrobates tinctorius. The sequence continues at coordinate 4,104,733 of NW_027361795.1, read as the reverse complement.
GAATGGAGAAAAAATAGGATGGCACTCACCGTTCATCAAATCACTTTATTTCATATACATCGGGCATTGGCACGGGAACCAACGTGCTATGAGACGGACAACAACCTTTTCGCGCTGAATGCGCTTCAACAGGTCCTATGCTCAGACTGTGAGTAAAAAACATTTTAACCCATGTGTGCACATTAACTCCTCCCCTTCACCTGAGCTTGTCTAATTACTCTTTCACCATTAAAAACATTTTGTTAAAAAGACAAAAAGAAACTTCTAACATTATTCAAAGCACAACACTACCATAGAATGGGTCCAAGCGGCAATCAGCGAAAAAGAAAACTAGTGTCATGGAAAACCTAGAGGAAATTAATTCCACAAATGTTTCTGTCATTAATTTAACTGATCATGTTTTGGAAGAAAGACATCTTGCGGTTTTGTCTAAAGGATTGAATTATTGTGTCCCCCAGGACTTTGATATGGTTGAGTTCCAAATAGACCGATTCAAAGCCCTGAGGAAAATTCACTTGCATAAATCCTTCGTGTCCAATGTCTCCTCCAATATTAATGTTTGCTCGGGAGAGATTCTATGTAGCATTGGCCCTTTAGGGTTCATGGCGGGTTGTGGGTCCCTAGCAGATATCAGAGATGATGCTCTAGCTTTCATGGATATTAATCCGGAATCTATGCAAAATGCCATGACTACTAGCACATACGAGCCTTTTCAGGGAGGATGCAGTTCATCATATACTGTATGCCCCCTATTTCCCGGGCAATGTTGTGGATTTATTTTGAAAAAAAGTAGTAAGTGATTTGGAGGCACAAATATATCAAAAACAGACCGCTAATTTAACAACGGATGAAAAACGGGCAGTTAAAGAAATACGGGGATGGTCAGACATAATCGTACGATCTACCGACAAAGGGGGTAATGTAGTTCTTCTAAAAAAAGATAGCTATGTTAAAGAAGCAAACAGACAATTATCTGATTCTTCGACTTATCTAATATTAAAAGGTGATCCAACGAATAGATATAAAAAAGTTAGTCTTTTTTGAAAAAACAAGTAGAGATTAATGTTCTCTCTAAACGAAAGGCTGAAAAACTATTTCCTGAATATCCACGAAAGGCTCATTGGTATCACATACCTAAAATACACAAGTCAGATTCTAATCCCCCTGGCCGCCCGATAATGTCTGGGATAGGGTCACTCACTGAGCCCCTATTCCAGTACATAGATTGCTTATTGTGCCCCCTTCTAAAAGAAATTCACTCTTATGTCAAAGACACCAAAGATTTTATCTCTATTGTAAGGGAAATCTGTTGGCAAGAAAATTTTCAGATGGCATCTATAGATGTTGAAAGTCTGTACACCAGAATTCCCCACGAAAGTGGGGTAAATTCGGTAAGACAAATTTTACAGAGTTCCGGAAAAGATTCGGACACTATCAACTTCATCACTGATGGTTTGAAATTTATCCTCACAAATAACCTGTTCTAGTTTGATAATAAATGGTACAAACAAATAGAAGGTACAGCGATGGGGACTCCTGTCGCTTGTACCCTCGCTAATCTTTTTTTAGCAGTCTTAGGCCTGTATCACACATCAGTTTTTCTTGTCAGTCTAAAGCCGCCAAAATAGCGGAAAACGGATCCGCAGGCAGACTGACTGGAACGGGTACAATAAAAAGTACTTGATAAAGGCCTCAATAGGGTCGAAACGTTGTATCTGATGATGGCAGAATAAAAGCTTCAGATTTTTTTTCACCTGGAAACGGATGCTGTTCCTTCCTTTTTATTGTGCATGTATTGTTGGACCCGACGGCCCCCGGGACCCTTGGAGCGTGCATTCTATGCATCTGTGTGCTGTTGGCTGTTTTTTCTATTGACAGGAACGGGTGTCACCGGAATGGCGGATGTACAGTTCCGCCTATGGTTAAAATTTAAAGGAACCCTCGCAGAGAGCGTATCGGCGCGATATAGCAGAGTACCTGCATGTTGGAGCGGGGGTCCATGGCTGCAATATGAAGGCATCGCCCGATGAAGTCGCGGGAGTACAGCAGTGAAGGTATCGCGCGATAATGGCTGAAGTCGCAGGAGTACAGCAGTGAAGGTATCGCGCGATAATGGCTGAAGTCGCGGGAGTACAGCAGTGAAGGTATCGCGCGATAATGGCTGAAGTCGTGGGAGTACAGCAGTGGAGAGAGTGAGAGAGAATTTTCATCCAGCAGCGAGACTTGATTCAGGGTTAAAAGGGGAAAATGCGGATCCGGACAGCAAAAAAACGTTGCATGGTCCGTTCGGTGATCTCAGCAGATGCCAAAATTTTGGCGGATCCGCACAAATACGGACGCAACGGACGATCATCAGTCAAAATCTGCCGATAATGAAAGTCAATGGGGAAAAAAACGGATCCGCCAATAAAAATGGCGGATCCGTTTTTTTGGCAAATCGGCGGATCTTGACTGATGTGAAAAACTGAAGTGTGAAACAGGCCTTAGAAGAAAGGATGGTGTACGCAATTACTAATCCATTCCTGAAGCATATAAAACTGTTCATACGTTATGTGGACGATATTTTTATAATATGGGATGTTCCAAAATGGATTTTGTTCTGTTTGTAGAATTTTTTAATTCAGATAACAATATGAATATGAGATTCACTTCTCATTTTGGGGGTTCCCAGATAGATTTTTTTGGATGTCAGGTTAATATTGGATAATGGAGCATTATACACAGAGGTTTTCCGAAAACCATCTGCAACTAATTCCCTGTTGCATTATAATAGCGCACATCCTGATTATGTAAAAAATTCTCTGCCTTTCAGCCAATTCCTCAGACTGAAAAAAATCAACAGTCATGAGGAAGGTTTTTTAAAACAAGCCGGTGATTTGTATAGCTGGTTTAGACAGAGAGGTTATCCTGCGTCTGTCTTACATTCTGCTGTGCAAAGGGTTAATGATGCAGCTGCTCCAGATGAACAGAACAGGAGACATAAAAAAGAAAAGCGTTTTGTCTTTAGTTTCACATTTAATTCGATGGACAGAAATATTAGAACAGTAATTAGGCAGAATTGGCACCTTTTAGAAAGTGATAGGGATCTTTTGGATGTGGTTAGCAGGGGTCCTTTATTTGCGAGCAAACGGGTACTAATCTTCGGGATTTATTGGTCAAAAACAGATACCAAAATTAACGAGATAATTGGTTAGAAACCAGTAGCCCAATAGGGAATTATAAATGCAAAAATTGTTCCTGGTGTCCTTTCAAATTGAGTGGAAAAACTTTGAAAATGGGATCAGTATATCATGAGGTCAAAGAATTTATCTCTTGTAAAACCGCTTTTGTGGTTTATGTTTTATTCTGCCCATGTGGTTTTTATTACATTGGAAAAACTATCCGGCCTCTTTACATCAGGTTTAGGGAACACTTTAATTCCATTAGTACAGGAAAGGGAGTCCCCAGATTGATTGAACTCATGAGGAAATTCCATGGCGGTAATGCTGAGGCATTGCAGTTTGCCGGTATTGAAAGAGTCTCTGTACCACAACACGGGGGGAATCATGGTAAGCGTCTATTACAGGTGGAAGCCAGATGGATCCTTCGTACCAAAGCCACAGGTCCACTTGGTTTGAATGAAAAGGTAGATATGGCTGTTTTTCTCTGAATAGATTAAATCAATTATTCTATGGTAGTGTTGTGCTTTGAATAATAAAAGGGGGAGACAGGGCGCTTCCAATGAGTAGGTCTGTATGGAAAGTAGATGAGTGCACAGCAAGTGTTAAGCCCCCATTACACACTGTGATATCGCTTGCAATATCGCTGTAAAGTCACCGATTTTGTGACGTTGCAGCGATATTGCTAGCGATATCGCTGCATGTGATACTTACCTCCAACCGGCTCCCCCGCTGATTATCACTGATCGTGCGAGAAGCTCCTGGACCATTTCTCGTCGGCCACTTCCTGCTGGGCTTCCTGTGGCGCCGACGAGCGACGCGTGGAGCCAGGCGGGAGGACGTAGGATCGCCCCGTCTGACAGGTAAGTAGCGACCCCCGACCCCTGCGATGTCGCTGGTGAGATCTGCCTGTGTGGCAGCTCACTAGCGACCACCTAGCGATGCACCAGCGATCCTGACCGCGTCATATCGCTGGTCGGGATCGCTGGTGCATCGCTAGGTGTAACGGTACCCTTAGGCTCACCTGATAGGGTTGTGAGAGTCACAACACCTATAATCACATAAAACAGCTGCAGCAGTCTGCACGAGGTCCAAGGACCTGGTACAAAGAGAAGGCTGGTAGTGCAATAAGAGACTGCGCCCTGATGAAGTGAGCTGGGACTGGCTCAGGAAACGCGTTGGCAATAAAGATATCTTGAATTCTTCCACAGCAGCGCAGTCTCTTATTGCACTACCAGCCTTCTCTTTGTGCTTTGAATAATGTTATAAGTTTCTTTTTTGTCTTTTTGACAAAATGTTTTTTAATGGTGAAAGAGTAATTAGACAAGCTCAGGTGAAGGGGAGGAGTTAATGTGCACACATGGGTTAAAATGTTTTTTACTCACAGTCTGAGCATAGGACCTGTTGAAGCGCATTCAGCGCGAAACGGCTGTTGTCCGTCTCATAGCACGTTGTTCCCATGCCAATGCCCGATGTATATGAAATAAAGTGATTTGATGAACGGTGAGTGCCATCCTATTTTTTCTCCATTCATTATTTAGATCCATATATATCCATACATACTGTATGTGCAAAAAAGTGCATCGTGCAACTCGCGTGTTCAATTGTACGTAGTATCTCAAAGGACTCATATTTAATATTAAAGACAATAGTGCAGACACAGTACATCTTAATTGTAAGAAATGGTCTCATGTGCATACAGTTAGCAATGTTTATGACTCGCCCCACCATTAATAATATGAAAACGCATGCAGAAACATATCAGCGCCGCTTTTGGCGTCCTGCATGCCCACAACTCAACCCCAAATTACTGTATATTACATATCATGTTGTCACCCAAAATACGCAAAAGATTCATCACATGTAAATTTACCTTAAGTACATATTTAAAGGGGACATACACATATTATATTCCATAGACCTGTGTCTTGTATAGTACAAGTAGATTGTGTCACCCTTCTAAAAGGGTTGACAATTTTGATTACATTTTTCAAGCAAAGTTTGTATACAAATATCGCTCATTTATTTTATTATATACAAATAAATCTTTTATATGGTGGAGTGAGTCATGTTTCGCTATGTTTCTTCAAGGTGCAAAAACATCTGTGGAAACATAAAAAATCATTATAATCAAATTATAATCAAAAACTAAAAAATACATAAAATCAATTTTTTATACTTAATACCTTGCATAAGAAATTGATTTTATTTTACCTTGTATTGTAGTATAAGAAATTTTATTTTCATTTTTTATTTACTGATTATGCAATATTTACAATATGGCATCTGACAATCTTATATACCTTCTATCGCACTATTTATTCATCTTTTTAGCTGTGTATTTCAGAGACCCTCTATATAATAAATGTGTCATTTTGTTTCTTTTCTGAATCAGATCCAGTTTGCAGATGACATGCAAGAGTTTAGCAAGTTTCCAACTAAAACAGGACGCAGATCTCTATCACGTTCCATCTCTCAATCTTCCACTGACAGCTATAGTTCTGGTATGTATGTGGGTGTATGTATACATGTGTATATCTATATGTGTGTTTATATACAGCATGTGAAATAATTATTGAATACCTCACCAATTTTCTAGGTAAATATATTCCTAAAGGTGCTATTAACATGAAATCATCACCAGATGACTGTTAGGCTGTGTGCACACGCTGCGGATTTTGCTGCGGTTCCGCAGCGGTTTTGGCCGCTGCGGACCCGCAGCAGTTTTTGCTGCGGTGTACAGTACCATGATTCCCTATGGGAATCAAAAACCGCAGTGCAGACGGTGCGGAATTTTCCGCGCGGATTATCTGCGGTTTTCAATCCGCAGAAAGAATTGACATGTCAATTCTTTCTGCGGATTCTCCTGCGGTTTGCCATCTCCTCCATTGAGGAGATGAAAAACCGCAGGGCAAAACCGCAGAGCAATCCGCAGGTAAAACCGCAGGTCTTTTGACCTGCGGTTTCACCTGCGGATTTTACAAAATCCGCGCGGATGAATCCGCACCTAATCCGCAGCGTGTGCACACAGCCTAACAATTTATTCAATCCACACAGGCAAATACACACGTGGTCAAAATTGCTGGCACCCCTTGTTTAATGACAGAAAAACCCACAGTGGTGATAGAGATAACTTAAATATGACACAAGTAATAATAAATCAAAAAACCAAGAAAATGGACAAATGAAAGTCAGACATTCTTTTCAACCATACTTTCACAGAATTAAAAAAAAATAAAACTCATGAAATAGGCCTGGACAGAAATGATGGTACCCCTGAAAATAATGTGACAAAAGGGACATGCTAAATCAAGGTGTGTCCATTAATTAGCATCACAGGTGTCTACAATCTTGGAATCAGTGAGTGGGCCTGTATATAGGGCTACAGATACTCACTGTGCTGTTTGGTGACATGGTGTGTATCACACTCAACATGGACCAGAGGAAGCCAAGGAAAGAGTTGTCTCAGGAGATCAGAAAGAAAATTATAGACAAAGGTTAAAGGTAAAAGTTATAAGATCATCTCCAAGCAGCTTGATGTTCCTGTGATTACAGTTGCACATATTATTCAGAAATTTAAGCTCCATGGGACTGTAGCCAACCTCCCTGGACATGGCCGCGGAGGAAAAATGATGACAAATCAAAGAGACGGATAATACGAATGGTAACAATAGAGCCCAGAAAAACTTATAAACAGATTAAAGGTGAACTTCAAGCTCAAGGAACATCAGTGTCAGATCGGACCATCCGTCGTTGTATGAACCAAAGTGGACTTCATGGGAGAAGACCAAGGAGGACACCGTTGTTGAAAAAAAAAAAATCATAAAAAATCCAGAATGGAATTTGCCAAACTATATGTTGACAAGCCACAAAGCTTCTGGGAGAATGTCCTATGGACAGATGAGACAAAAATGGAACTTTTTGGTACGGCACATCAGCTCTATGTTCACAGACGGAAAAATGAAGCATATCAAGAAAAGAACACTGTCCCTATTGTGAAATATGGGGAGGCTTTGTTATGTTCTGGGGCTGCTTTGCTGCATCTGGCACAGGGTGTCTAGAATCTGTGCAGGGTACAATGAAATCTCAAGACTATCAAGGGATTCTAGAGAGAAATGTGCTGCCCAGTGTCAGAAAACTTGGTCTCATTCACAGGTCATGGGTCTTGCAACAGGATAATGACCCAAAACACACAGCTAAAAACACGTAAGAAAGGCTAAGAGGAAAACATTGGACTATTCTGAAGTGGCCTTCTATGAGCCCTGACCTAAATCCTATTGAGCATCTTTGGAAAGAGCTGAAGCATGCCCTCTGGAAAAGGCAACCTTCAAACTCGAGACAACTGGAGCAGTTTGCTCTTGAGGAGTGGGCCAAAGTACCTGTTGAGGTGTAGAAGTCTCATTGACAGTTACAGGAATTGTTTGATTGCAGTGATTGCCTCAAAAGGTTGTTCAACAAAATATTAAGTTAAGGGTACCATCATTTCTGTCCAGGCCTATTTCATGAGTTTTATTTTTTAAAAAATTTTGTGGAAGCATGGTTGAAAAGCAATGTCTGACTTTCATTTGTTCATTTTCATAGATTTTTGAGTTATTATTACTTTTGTCAGATTCAAGTTATTTCTGTGACCATTGTGGGTTTTCCTGTCATTAAACGAGGTGTACCAACAATTTTGACCACGTGTGTAGATCAAACCAGAGCTATCCATAAATTATGTGTAATAATGAGAAATGAAAGAGAGGTGCAAAAAGCCATGGAAAGTCATGACACCTGCTGAAACCTATTATTAACTAGAAAGCAATTTGCCACTTAGTGAAAAATAATATGAACTGATGGCCTATGAAAATGTGTCTTATTACCATGCTGCCACACAAGAGACATCTCATGATGGGTAAAACCAGTGAGCTATCTTAAGACCTTTACAACCTTATTGTTACAAAAACATACTGATGGCATTGGTTACCAAAGAATTTCTAAACTACTGAAGGTTGTAGTAAGCACTGTTGGGACCATAAATACCATGACAATGTGCTGTGCTCCCTGCAAGATTTCAGACAGAGGAGTGAAAAGAAGAGTTGCCCAAGAGCCAAGGACCACCTTTGGAGAGCTACAGAAACACCTGAAATCAGCAAGTGCAATTGTTTTAAAACAAACTGTAAGTAATGCATTTAACCTCCATAGTCTGTGTGCACGGTCACCATGCAATACATAATTGCTGAACAAAAAGCATGGTCAAGTGCGTTTAACAACATTTAGGCTGTGTGCCCACGTTGCGTTTTTGTAAGCGTTTCCGCAGCATTTGAGCCGGCTCAGATGCTGCAGAAATGCTTAAAAGAAGCTTCCTATTCAATTTAATGCATTTTTGTTTTTTTGTGCCAATGCATGCGTTTTTAAACGCTCAGGAAACGCTTAGCGGCTAAAAACGTAGCATGCTCATTAATTTCCGCATAGCTCCGCGTTTTTAGCCATTTCCAATGTTCCCAGAAAACGCACAGAAAAAAACGCGCAAGAAATGCGACTTGTTTCTCCATACAGGAGGCGTATTGAAGCTTTCATCACCAATAAAGGCTTTTATATGCAGTATTAAGTAAATTTCAGTAAGCGTGTTCAAAACTTTTTCCTTGTGTCATTTCACATTATCACACATAACTTAATTTATGGTCATCTGTGGTTTGATTTCTTTTTGATGTCTTTGGCTGTGTGGAGTGGATGGGTTGTTACCGATATCTGCTTATAATTTCATGTCAACAGAAACTTTAGAAAATTGTTGATGTGTTCAGTACTAATTTAATCTGCAGTGAGTGTGTATAACACGGCGAAACGCGTGTTGGGGTGTGCATTATATCTGCGGTGGGCTTCAGTACTTGTCGTTCCAGTCTGTGGCCCGCAGCCATGGCCCATATCCTGCTGCCGCCAAATACCCCGTCCTACCAGCCTGGAGCCCGCAGTATCTCCTGCCTCCTCCAGCAGCGACCCTGCTACCTGGGACCTTGCTCCACCACCGTTGCCCACCACATAAGCTACTGCAAAAGCCGATTATAGCATGCACCATATTATTAAAAAAAAGACATATTTTCCTCCCCAAAATTTTGGGTGCGTCTTATGAATGGATGCATCTTATAATCTGCAAAATACGGTATAAATATTATAGGACATTTAACCATTAACGCAAGTTGCTGAAAACTACAATCAAAATGAAGAAGAGTCCATAGCCTTGATGGCTGTCTAATTCCTCAGACCACCACCACCTTGCCTTAATATGAATCTACTTTAGGTTGCCTTACATAATGCCATTTTCCAAGCCCTTTTTCATGCTTTTACAGAATAGAGCATAGCACCTGATGATGGCTATGAAAATAAGGAAGTATGAAGCACACTAAAATATTACTTTTTTTCATTTGTTGTTGTGTTTTTATGCTTTCATTAGTTTTAACCTAGCCTTTTGTCCCCCCCCCCCAAAAAAAAAAAGCAAATGTAAAAAGTGTGTGACGAAGATCAACAAGAAAAGACTCAAAAAAGCAAGTGTGTGCTGTAAACCTAAAGAAAGCGTTCAAAGCTTTCATATATACAAAAAGGTAACGTAGAAAAATCTGCAGATGAGAAAACATCTTTAGGGTATGTGCACACGTTGCGGATTCTACCGCTGGAGAATCCGCAACGTGTGCACATACCCTTAGGGTGCAGTTATCTGTCAAAGCTGATTCTATAAGACACCAGTCATTAATAACAGAAACAAGGAAGCAAAGCGCTGTAATCTCAAGGCGGTTACTGCAAGTCATGAGCATTGTTCATTTGTTATTTATTACCACTGTGATAATGAACTTGCTGTTGAACAAGAAATAAAGACTTAATGTACAGTAATCATTAGCATTATTACATTCTGGAGATGACATTCTGAGGGGGTGTTCCCCAAGCACAGTTTGTTTAAAAAATGAGTTTTGCTCACCCTCCCCGGGTCCAGCATTGAGACTCTGCCACTGCTCCCGATATCTTATTGTGTGCAGCACTGACGACACATTGACAATCACTGAGATCAGTGGTTTTGCCTGAGAGTTGGCTCGAGACACTCAGAGCTGCTGAGTTTGGTGATTGGCTTCAGTTCGGTCTATGTAACATTTACAGACACCGTTATTCAATGCTTGACCAGGGGAGGGTGAGTAAGGCTCAGATTGTTGTTGTTGTTTTTTTTGTTTTTTTTTAAACAAAGTGTGCCAGGGGACAGTGGTTTTCTTAAACTAGAAAACTCCTTTAACTTAGGCTCCAGAGTTTGTGGGATTTCCCTGTGTTGATCATCCATCAGGCACAGAGCATCTATCAAATATAGGCCATAACTGTTCCGTCAGCACTGTGTCTATAGTCTTTTCTATTACTGCGACACTTTGTTTTCTAAGGCACACAGACACAATATAGTCCTGACAACTAATATGGCGCATACTAGATGTCATATTTATTTTTTCTTCTGTTAGTCGCCTCCTACACGGACAGCTCAGATGACGAGACGTCTCCTCGTGACAAGCAACAAACCACCTCGAAAGGCAGCAGCGACTTCTGCGTCAAGAACGTTAAGCAGGCGGAGTTTGGACGGAGAGAGATTGAAATTGCCGAGCAAGGTGACTCCTGATGTTCGTGGAGGAGCGGGGCGGAAGCGGTGTCGTTCGCACAGAATAAAGGTTTATCATTAGGAGAAATCCGTCAGTGTTCATCTACTTCTCATTTACAGAAATGACCGCTCTGATCTCCCTGAGAAAAAGGGCACAAGGGGAGAAACCACTGGCAGGAGCGAAGATAGTCGGCTGTACACACATTACCGCACAGACTGGGGTGAGTGCACTCATACCAAAGCTGCAGAGGACGGTTTATTACTTCCTGATGGAACCATTGCTCCAGAAACATAAATGCTTTATTTGTGCATTTATTCATTTATTATTGTCTAAAACTAAAAAATTGTACCCACTAATTTACAATGAATTTGCACCATGCTGGTAAAGATTCATTTTATTAACATACAACTAGTAATAGCAATTTACTTTCCTGAGTGTCTGAAGTCCTGGTAATATTAATAGTAGCCTCCTTGTATATGTGAGTAGCAGTTATACTTATCTATATTTTTAGGTTCTTATCGAGACTCTGTGTGCACTTGGGGCCCAATGTCGCTGGTCCGCTTGTAATATCTACTCGACTCAAAATGAAGTGGCTGCTGCTCTGGCGGAATCAGGTAAGTGACTGCGATATTTGTTTTAAAGGGAATCTGTCAGCAGATTTTGCTATGGAATCTGAGAACAGCATGATATAGGGGTTGAATGTCTGATTTCAGCGATATATTACTTACTGGACGGCTTGGTGGAGGTTTGATAAAATCCTGGTTTTCTGTGCTGTAGAGTAGCAGTGCTACATCCTGGTTCTCTCTGCTGTAGTGTCGCAGTGCTACATCCTGGTTTTCTGTGCTGTAGCGTAGCAGTGCTACATCCTGGTTCTCTCTGCTGTAGTGTAGCAGTGCTACATCCTGGTTTTCTCTGCTGTAGTGTAGCAGTGCTACATCCTGGTTTTCTCTGCTGTAGAGTAGCAGTGCTACATCCTGGTTTTCTCTGCTGTAGAGTAGCAGTGCTACATCCTGGTTTTCTCTGCTGTAGTGTCGCAGTGCTACATCCTGGTTTCCTCTGCTGTAGCGCAGCAGTGCTACATCCTGGTTTTCTCTGCTGTAGTGTCGCAGTGCTACATCCTGGTTTCCTCTGCTGTAGCGCAGCAGTGCTACCTCCTGGTTTTCTCTTCTGTAGTGTAGCAGTGCTACATCCTGGTTTTCTGTGCTGTAGCGTAGCAGTGCTACATCCTGGTTTTCTCTGCTGTAGTGTCGCAGTGCTACATCCTGGTTTTCTCTGCTGTAGTGTCGCAGTGCTACATCCTGGTTTTCTCTGCTGTAGTGTCGCAGTGCTACATCCTGGTTTCCTCTGCTGTAGCGCAGCAGTGCTACATCCTGGTTTTCTCTGCTGTAGTGTCGCAGTGCTACATCCTGGTTTTCTGTGCTGTAGCGTAGCAGTGCTACATCCTGGTTTTCTCTTCTGTAGTGTAGCAGTGCTACATCCTGGTTTTCTGTGCTGTAGCGTAGCAGTGCTACATCCTGGTTTTCTCTGCTGTAGTGTCGCAGTGCTACATCCTGGTTTTCTCTGCTGTAGTGTCGCAGTGCTACATCCTGGTTTTCTCTGCTGTAGTGTCGCAGTGCTACATCCTGGTTTCCTCTGCTGTAGCGCGGCAGTGCTACATCCTGGTTTTCTCTGCTGTAGCGTCGCAGTGCTACATCCTGGTTTTCTCTGCTGTAGCGTAGCAGTGCTACATCCTGGTTTTCCCTTTTGTAGTGTAGCAATGCTATATCCTGGTTTTCTCTTCTGTAGTGTAGCAGTGCTGCATCCTGGTTTTCTCTGCTGACAGATTCCCTTTAACCGCTTCCCGACCGCCCACAGTAGATAAACGTTGGCGCTTGCCGGGCTTTGTGCAGCGCCGACGTTTATCTACTGTCGGCGGTTTTGTGCCCCCCGGGACCCCCACATACCTTACAACGCGGGGATCCCGGTGCACAATGCATGCTGGGACCCCCGACGTCATCGAGACCTGATTGGTTCAGGTCCTGATGACGTCAGCGTCACAGCAGCCAATGGGAGCGATCGCTGGGAAAGCTGCTTGTTTCCCGGCGATCTCCCTCATTGTAACGCGGCTTTTTCCTCTGATCTCACTGACAGATGATCCGAGGTGAAGCAGCGTTACTGTGTGACTAGATCGCTGCCTGGCACAGCTGATCTCTGCCTGGCACAGCTGTGCCAGGCAGCGATCTTGTCACACAGTAACGCTGCTTCACCTCTGATCATCTGTCATTGTGAGATCAGAGGAGAAGTCACGTTACAGTGTGCCAGGCAGCGATCTTGTCACATAGTAACGCTGCTTCTCCTCTGATCATCTGTCAGTGTGAGATCAGAGGAGAAGTGGCGTTACTATGAGTCAGATCGCAGCGCAGCGATCTTGTCACAAAAATAAAAAAAAGTAAAGAAAAAAAAAAGAAAAAAGCAGGTACACAGGTTAGGGCTAGGGCTAGGGCTAGGGTTAGGGCTAGGGTTAGGGCTAGGGTTAGGGCTAGGGTTGGGATTAAGGTTATGGGTGTGTTGGTGTTAGGTTTGTGGTTAGGGTTATGGTTAGGGCTGAGATTAGGGTTAGGGGTGTGTTGGGGTTAGGGTTGGAATTAGAATTGGGGGTTTCCACTGTTTAGGTACATCAGGGGCTCTGTAAATGCAATATGACGCCCGCAGACCATTCCATCAAAGTCTGCATTTCAGAACGTCACTACTTCCCTTCCGAGCCCCACCGTGAACCCAAACAGTAGTTTTCTCCCACATATGGGGTACCAGCGTACTCAGGACAAATTGGACAACAACTCTTAGGGTCCAATTTCTCCTGTTACCCTTGTGAAAATAAAAATTGGGGGCTAAAAGATCATTTTTGTGGAAAAAAAATGATTTTTTTATTTTCACGCCTCTACATTATAAACTTTACTGAAACACTTGGGGGTTCAAAGTGCTCACCACACATCTAGATAAGTTCCTTGGGGGGTCTAGTTTCCAAAATGGGGTCACTTGTGGGGAATTTCCACTGTTTAGGTACATCAGGGGCTCTGCAAACGCACATGACACCCGCAGACCATTCCATCAAAGTCTGCATTTCAGAACGTCACTACTTCCCTTCCGAGCCCCACCGTGTGCCCAAACAGTAGATTTCTTCCACATATGGGGTATCAGCGTATTCAGGACAAATTGGACAACAACTTTTGGGGTCCAATTTCTCCTGTTACCCTTGTGAAAATAAAAATTGGGGGCTAAAAGGTCATTTTGTGGGAAAAAAATGAATTTTTATTTTCATGGCTCTACGTTATAAACTTCTGTGAAGCACTTGGTGGTTCAAAGTGTTCACAACACATCTAGATAAGTTCTTTAAGGGGTCTAGGTTCCAAAATGGGGTCACTTGTGGGGGGTTTCCACTGTTTAGGTACATCGGGGGCTCTCCAAATGCGACATGGCATCCGATCTCAATTCCTGCCAATTCTGCATTGAAAAAGTCAAACGGCGCTCCTTCCGTTCTGAGCTCTGCCGTGTGCTCAAACAGTGGTTTAGCCCCACATACGGGGTATCTGCGTATTCGGGAGAAATTGCACAAAAAATTTTGTGGTTCATTTTCTCTTTTTACACTTGTGAAAATAAAAAAAAATGGTTTTGAAGTAAAATGTTTGTGAAAAAAAGTTAAATGTTTATTTTTTCCTTCCATATTCCATTAATTCATGTGAAGCACCTGAAGGGTTAATAAACTTCTTGAATGTGGTTTTGAGTACATTGAGAGGTGCAGTTTTTAGAATGGTGTCACTTTTGGGTATTTTTTGTTATATTGACCCCCCAAACTCACTTCAAATGTGAGGTGGTCCCTAAAAAAAATGGTGTTGCAAATTTTGTTGTAAAAATGAGAAATCGCTGGTCAACTTTTAACCCTTATAACTTCCTAAAAAAAAAAAAAATTATGTTTCCAAAATTGTGCAGATGTAAAGTAGACATGTGGGAAATGTTATTTATTAACTATTTTGTGCGATATCACTCTCTGATTTAAGGGCATAAAAATTAAAAGTTTGAAAATTGCAAAATTTTCTAAATTTTCGCCAAATTTTGATTTTTTTAACAAATAAGCGCAGCTCATACCTAAAAATTTTTACCACCATCATGAAGTACAATATGTCATGAGAAAACAATGTCAGAATCAGTAGGATCCGTTGAAGCGTTCTAGAGTTATGACCTCATAAAGTGACACTGGTCAGAATTGAAAAAATTGGCCCGGTCACGAAGGCAAAAACAGGCTCGGGTGTGAAGGGGTTAAATAGAGTTTATGAGCATTTTAATATATTCTTTAGGCATCTTAAAATAAAACACAAACTTTTTGCCTGTTCTGTCTCTAGTACTTGTAAAGAATAAAATGTAAATTATTACTAATTAATCAAGCTAAATGTCTTCAAGAAAGACAGAAATATATTGGCCATATTTGCATCCACATTCGTGGGAGGTGTTAAATCCCCATCTTGATCTGACTATGAATATCCACAAAACATCATAGGAATGCTCTCCTTTTATGCCAAGTTTCATATGACTCTATTTCCTGGGGAAGTAACACATAAGCCTGTTCACAATATTACTGAAGTGTGTCAGACAGAAGTCCATCCGAACCCAGAACCTCCGTATTTCATTATTTTGAAACCATCTGGGTATAATCTGCACAGTGCCAGTCTTTGTATACATGACTGCCGTGTGATGACATGCTGTAATTGACACGTGACACAGTATGATGTCATTATGGATTGTACGTCACCTCCGCAGTAATTAGTATGCTGTGGTCATGACTTCATCGCTGCAGCTTAGTATAGAAAGATGGATTTCTGCTGGAGTGATGAGGGATTTCAAAAGTGAGTATGGGACTAGTTCTCATTTTTAATATACAAACAGTATTGTGCAAACATTTTAGGCAGATGTCGAAAAAAAATGTTGCAAAGTAAAATTGCTTTAAAAATTAAAAGTATTAATAGTTTATTTTTATCAAATATCAAAAGTGACTGAACAAAAGAAATTTAGATCCTATCAATATTTTGTGTCACCTCCTTTTACCTTCAGAACAGCATCAGTTCTTCTAGGTACGCTTGTATATAGTTCTTCGGGTGGGAGGTTGCTCCAAACATCTTGGAGAAATAACCACAGATCTTCTGTAGATGTAGATTTGAGCAAATCCTTCTGTTGCTTCATGCAATCACAGATAGACTTGATGATGTTGAGATATGTGGTCTGTGGGGGCCATATCAACAATTCCAGGACTTTTTTCATAATAGAGAAACAAACTGAAGGAGAGAAGCGCAGATAGGGTTTTATCCGATGGATAAAATACAGCAAATAATCAGATTGCACTCACCATATATGTCTTTGGGTTAGCATATGCAAACTCATCAGAGTAGGCAACTGCTGCAGCTCCACTGGTCAAGCTGGTGACCACAAATGTAGTGTTATCATGGAGAAGATTCATGGATAATACATTGTTGATGATATCATCTCCTGAGGAAGAAGTCCAAGGGCTTTGAAACGCGTTGAGAGTGAATAAACCATCATCTTTTATCTCTGAATTGTTTGAATCAGACTTTTTACAGCAGCACAGGTATTATCCACGAATCTTCTCCATGCTAACATGAGGACTTTTTTCATGTCATACAATATGGCAAGACAGAAGGTAGTTATGCAGCATCAGCAAGGTCTCTCCCTGGCAAACACTTCCAGGCAGATTAGGGCTTTAAGATGTGCTGTTCAAACTCTTCTGATAAAACACCAAGAAATAGTTAACGTTGAGGACTGTAGATGCAGGGGTTGATCAAAGAAACTTAGTGCAGCAGATGAAAAACACATCATGCTTGCGCCACTTTGAAATTGGATGATGTCCACAAGTGCCATCAGCTCAGAACTGGCAGCAGCAGTTGTACTCAGTTACACCCAAGTACTGTTCTGTGAAGTTAGACCAGAAGTTGTCTTAATGGAAGAATTGCAGTTAAAAACCCTACATCCAACATGGAAACAAGATCCTGTGACTCAACTGTGCTAGAGAACATAGGGCACTAGGGTGCAGAAAATTGGAGGCAGGTTGTCAGGAACACCGCACTGAGCTTGCTCACTGAGCCAGTGCGCGTGTCCTGAGTAAATAGAACTGTGTCCAAAGATACCTGTGGAGTGGGCAGCAGCCGAATAGGTGTATACTTCAGAACAGCAGGACCTGAAGCACGTGACTGCTGGGGGCGTGGCCTAAACTCCAGAGAGCAAGGAGCTGCAAGGGAACTCCTAGCAGGGTAACTGCGAGACAAAGTTACCAAGGGGCATAGACAGGGAGGATAGTCAGGACGTAGCCAATGAGTCACACACAGAGATAGCTGCAATGTACAAGAGACGCGAGCGGAGAGTAGTCAGATAACAGGCAACGAGTCATACACAGAGAGGGTAGCGCAGTACAAAATCAACAGGCAAACTCACAACGGTGAACAGAACCGGGTCAGAACCATATAAACAAGCTATAGCAACAAACAGGCACACAGGGGTCAGCACACTAGGCCAAAGGCAAAAGTATAACTGGCAGGGATTGGATCTTCCCAGGGGTTTAAGAAGCTCTCCCAGAACCATAGAGAGGCCACAATCATTAAC
Source organism: Dendrobates tinctorius (assembly GCF_039654945.1). Taxonomy (NCBI): domain Eukaryota; kingdom Metazoa; phylum Chordata; class Amphibia; order Anura; family Dendrobatidae; genus Dendrobates; species Dendrobates tinctorius. The sequence goes on along the minus strand of NW_027361795.1, from coordinate 4,087,332 downwards.
CCCAGGTGTGCAGGTCAAAACCTGCACTGAGCTCCAGACATTAACCCCTGACATGCAGCTCAAAAACCTGCACTGGGATCATGACACAGGTGCTCTGGACTGATGAGTCAAAATATAAAACGTGGGTGTAACAGAAGGCAGTTTGTTCGCTGCAGGATTGGAGATCAGATCAAGTACAATAATGAGTGTCAGGAGGCAATAGTGAACCATGGCAACAGTGCAGGCAACAGTGAAGCATGATGGAGGTTCATTGCAAATTTGGGGCTGCATTTTAGCAAATGGCATTCTGGATTTGTTCAAGATTAATGGTGTCCTCAATGCTGATAAATACAGAGAGCTATTTATCTTCTCTTTAGTAGCGGGCAAAGACTTTAGCCGCAGCAGCTGGCTCCCACCTCCTGTGACCTGCTGCTCCGCCGCTGCCGCTCTTCCACCTCCTCACTACAGCCAGAGCAGGTACATCCAGACTATAAGACGCACCCCCCCATTTTACTCCATATTTTGGAGGAAAAAGGTGCGTCTTATAGTCCGAAAAATACGGTATTCAGTACATCACTCGTAGAGGATGTTCAGGGAATTTTTCAAAAATTTGGCAAATTGGACAGTTTTTTTTGGCTCTCTAAACTCAAACTTTTATTCTTTACCCTGACTAGCCCCCCATGACTAGCACCCTTTTTGACTTTTTCTTCTTTATACCTTGTTATCTTACATAATTTCCTTATTCACAGTCTCATTTTTGGAAATAAATTTAATCCTGTGCACTCTGCAGGCAGTTTTTTTTACAGCCAAATCTCAGCTCTGAAAATGTAAGGTAGCAAGTTACTGGCAAGTTGAATAGATGTTTTTAAGTCCCAGTATTACAGTCACCTTGAAGTCCCTCTTTAATAGAAGGGTAAGCCTGCCAGGAATGCCAGGGAGCATGATCATGGTTTCTGATCCAAGTACTTGCCTGCACAACGTCTGTGTAAACCAAGCAGAACAGTGGCCGCATTGTGTAACCATCTGAATGTTGTTTTTATAGCTTGATATTCTCGTCTATTGGCTTTAGCTGTGGGAAAACCTGACTTTCTCTTAATTTATGGATGTGCCAAAAGGAGTGCTTAATGAGGCATTGTGAGAATAACACTAAGGCCGGAGTCACACTGGCGAGGAATACGGGAGAGTGAGAGGCGCAAAAAGCCCGCATTAGACACGGACAAATGATTTTCTATGGGGTCACTCGCACCAGGCGTATATTTCTCCTCCGTATCCTACGCTGCGTGCCACTCGCAGCATGCTGCGATTGTCAGCGTACTACGCCCGTAGTACGCCAATGCAAGTCTATGGGTGCGCAAAAAATACGCATTACACACGGAACACACGTGTGACCTGCGAGCAATACGCAGGTCTTTTGGCTGGTGAACAGGAAATGGGCCAATCCATCATCAGGAAGCCTAGACATGCAAATGAGGTCAAAAAGCGCTCCAGACATCCAGGAAGTACGCCTCCACGGAGTACAGCAGCAGCATGGCGTCCACATATATTAATGTAGAGCTCCTCATTGTGCTGGTGCAGGAGCGTCCAGAAATATGGGACCCACGCGACGCAAACTATGCGAACCGCACAAGAAAGGAGGCGTCATGGAGGCGCATCTGTCGCCAGATGTACCATGACTTTGGTGACAGACCACGTGATGAGCAGCATAAAATTCGTAAGTGCAAATAAAAATATAATTAACCTTAGCGCGCACTATAAAAGGAATCTACAATCAGCCCCCCCCCCCTTCCTGTGCATGTATTTTTATTAGCCTCATGAGGCCGTTACATTAGGATGTGACACGTGGCTTCACACAGCCATAATTAGGGGTTAGGCCACAAGCTCCTCATCCTCCTAGCCACTAAAATTAGTTTCAGGGGAGCTAATGAGACCCTGGGTATCGGCACAATTACATATGCCACCATGGGTAGAACGCACACCCCATAAGGCCCCATGCCTAGACTACTGTTTGAAAATGTGACCTCTCAAATATCTGATTTTGACAATCTTTCCTGTCACATTGCAGTGGAAGATGTGATGAAACGGTGGAGAAGCATCCGGGACCAGTACCAGCGGGAACGCCAGCAGCGGTCCAGGAGTGGGGATGCTGGCCATGTCAAGCGCAAATATATATATTATGACCGGCTGAACTTCCTCGCCCCAATTCTGGCTCTGAGACCGTAAGTACATACCTCACACCACATGACACAAAAACATTACACAAATACTTTACAGGGACAAAAATATTGATGTATTTTTGCCTCTGTTCTATTTCATAACAGAACTCAATCCAACCTTACGGATCGAGGAACGGCCTCAGAGGCTGAGCCCATTATAGATCCTGTAGGGGATGAGGTGGCTGGCCCATCTTCTCCCCCTACAAGAAGGATGGCTGAAGAGGAGGCTTCACCAGAACACACAATGGCTGCCCTACACAACACACCACCAGGACGGTCTGCAGCTGCAACCTCACCCATCCTGGAAGAGATGGGCAACTTGAGCAGCAGCCCAACTGCCCAGATCAGGCCCTCCCCACAGGCTGCTCTAGCAACAAGGCGAATAAGAAGAAGGCGCCAGGTCAACATTCAAGAGAGCAGGACCAATGTGGACACTGGGGTGCTGAATTACTTGTCCAGAGTCACTACAGATGATGGTGAGGAGGCCTATGCACGTAGCCTCACCCTTTATCTCCGTGCCCTTACCCGTGAGGTCAGGCTCCGTATTAGGGGGTGTATTCAGATCCTGCTTGATGCAAGCACCCCCCCCAATACCCCATATGAGGTGTTTGAATTTCTGGAGAGGTGGCAGCTCTCACCAAGAAATTTAATGCGCATGAGACCATCCACACAGATGCTTGCTCAAGCAGGGTCTGAGCAGCCCCTAATACGTGGGCCAACACCTCAACCCCTTCCTCCCCCTACCCATCCTTCTATTCCGCAGCCCCAAATGTCTTCATCAAGCCAACCCCACCAATATGGCCACTTGTACCCACCCAGTGTTGGAGGCTGGTCCCAACCTGGTTGGGGACGATCTGGCTATCTTGGTGGGTATGAGCCACGGGCCTACCAGAGCCAACAAGAAGCCCCTCACCATCATCATTATTACTCTGGCCAGTATCACCAACAGGCCCAGGAGGCTGGACAACAACAGCATCATGGGCAACAGTATGGCCCCACACAGGGCGATCTTGGCCACAATGTCCAGCAGCACCCACAGGCTGTTCCTCCCCATTCCCCTTCCCCTACATATGAGGATTTATGATTCAAAATTTTGGAGATGTCCAGTAACAGGTAACTGGTGCTTCTAATCTAGACAAAAAAACAGGTGTTCTCCTTCACCAACATTTAGAACATAATTTAACACTCACATTTTTAAACAATGTTTTCCAAACATATGAAACAATCCATCATGACAGGCAACGCTACCTCACGCCTTTCACACAGATATTACATGTGTGTATAAAAGAGAAGATTTAAATGCGCTATACTGTTACCTGAAAGGATGAAAATACACTAGTCACTTGCTAACGCATAGGAAAGGCGTGCTTGCCTTTAGTTAAGTAGTCAACTTTGTTATTAGCATTCTCTAGTAAACCAATTTGAGGCGACCAGCATTCTCAATATCACGCTCTCTCTATGTCTTAACAAGTGAGTTTTGTATTTTCATCCTTTCCAGTATAGCATGCTTAAATCTTGTCTGTTCTACAGACAGGTAATATCTGTGTGAAAGATGTGAGGTAGCACAAAATAAAAATAAAAACTGGTCATAGTTTCATCCAGAAAAGTTGTGCAATTTTTTTCTCCCTTGTCATCCGTATGAGGTCCATTTTGCTATTTACAGAAGTATTTATAGTTTCCTATGCTACAGAATTGCGATGTATCTAAAATTCGGATGCTATACTGTGGCTCAATATGGTGTCCTGTTTTTTTTCCACATCCATAGGCTAGAGTGGGGTGAGACACATGCAATTAACGGAAGAATTTCATTTCTGCTGCGATTTTGTTGTCACACAGTGAAAAAAAGAATCGCTCATCTGCAGTGCTTCTTTGAATAGCATTGGCCCGAGTGCTGCTCCTCTTTCTCGCAATTACAGAACTTGTACCGTAGATACCCTTGTGTGAATAAGCTCTTTGCATGAGCCATAAGTCTATTACAATGTAAGCTCATGGAGCCTCGTTCTGACGCAGTGTGACCCGAAAAGTCTGAAGAATGGTGACACTACTTAGAAGAGGACTGGAATGGTGCTGGATGCTGGAGAAGACAGCGATAGGTGAGGAGTGGTCATGAGCAAGTATGCTCGGATAACATCAGAGTATCTTGGGCTTGCTGAGATATGTTTGAGTCCCTGCGGTTACTGTTTTGCGGCTGTTACAGCCGCAACACATGCGGAGTTTGCCTAAGGCTGGAGTCACACTAACCTGCGCAAAATACGCTCCGTATTTTACATGCGTAATACGGATCAATGACCCCTAAACAGTGCTCCGTAGGTCATCCGTAAGCAAGGTGTGGTCGCGTATTTTGCCCATGTGTGCATCCGTAAGTAATCCGTGTGGCATCCGTATGCAATCCGTATGGCGAGATTTTCTTGCAGCCTTGCAAAATGGACATTTAACGGTTTTGAGGCCTGCAAACAATTTAAATCATTAGCCTGCACCCTATTTAGACACTCAGAAACAGGTGGATGCCTACATTCTGTACATTTGTCACCTTGCTTTCACGAGGTGTGTTGGTGTTTGTGCAGCATGGCCGAGGGTCTGACATTCAATACAACCGAGCAGGTTCTCTTTACCTGGCTTTTGTCACGGCGCTTTGGCCAACCATATCCTGTGATAGTGGATCCGCGGAGGAGGAGACGCATGTGGGTACATCCACTTTTGAGGCAACGACTCACAAGAGGTCATTTTCACCGCCTCTATTCGTCTCTGCGGGAGCATCCGGAGAAATTTTACCAGTACTGTCGAATGAGCATTTCCACATTTGATCGCCTCTTGGAGACAGTGCGCCCTGGGATCACCTTTCAGGACACTAGGATGCGCCAAGCCATATCTGCAGAGGAGCGACTTCTACTCACAATACGGTATGTACTCCACGACCACATTCTCTATGTTCATAATGTGTGTGTTAATTTATGTTTTTTGGCCTTCTTGGACAAAGTTTAATACCCTCATCTTCCTCAAAATATGTTTCACCTGACACAGCAGAATGTTACATCTAATATGTACTGCATATCACTTAGTCATTGTGCCACCAAATATGTGTGTGTTCTTCTCTATCATTCCCTACCAAGTTTGGTCGGCATGTAACTGATTTTTTTTTACTTTCCCCTTTCTAACCTGTACTATTTCTGTTGTTCGACAGCTTCCTGTCCACTGGCCTGTCTTATGCCGCCCTCCACCATGAGTTTCTCATTGGAAAGTCAACCATTTCAGGCATAGTGAGGTCTACATGTGCAGAAATCTGGACAAAACTCCATCAGGTGGTCCTACCCGAGCCCAGGATGGAAGACTGGTTAAGGATTTCACGGGACTTTGAGGAGGACTGCCAGTTTCCAAATTGTATTGGGGCCCTGGATGGCAAACATATCAGGGTGCGTAAGCCGCCGAACTCAGGCTCCCAATTCTTCAATTATAAGCAATACTTTTCTGTTGTATTGTTGGCTCTGGTAGACCCTCAATACAAGTTTATGATTGTTGACATTGGGGCCTATGGAAGGACGGGAGACTCTAGAGTCTTCAATACTTCCATAATGGGTCGGCGGCTACGCACCAACCAGTTGGATCTCCCACCACCACGCCAGCTACCAGGCTCCCCCGAACAATCAGTCCCTTATGTCCTTGTGGCAGATGAGGCCTTTCAGTTATCACGTAATGTCATGAGGCCATATCCCCGGCGCAACCTTGACCACAGGCGCAGAATTTTTAACTTGCGCCTATCACGTGCTAGGCGACTGGTGGAGTGTTCCTTTGGGATTCTTTGTGCCAAATGGCGGGTACTCCAGTCTGCCATTCAGTTGAGTGAGCAAAATGTGAATGAAGTTGTCAAAGCCTGTGTTGTTCTGCATAACTTCACCAGGATACATGATTGTTCCTCCTCTGATGGTGTTGTGCGTAGGCCGGACAATGTGCGCAGGGTGAGACCACCTATCATCCCTCAACATAGACCGCTCTCTGGCCTCAAAGTGCGTGATATATTCACGAATTACTTTATCTCACCTGAGGGGGCAACTTCTTGGCAAGAGAATGCTGTGTCTATGTTATAATTTTTTTGTTTCAAAGTGGGTCTAAATATATATTACTCAAGCCTTTTTATGATTCTATGAGTGTTTCTTTGCATTGGTTGGTGTCTGTTAGTATGTTGTGAGGGATAGTGAGAAATCACACAGAGACGTTAACTAGAGTAGACAAATTTTTAGTTTTGCCTTTTTTTTTTTTTGTTTTTTTTTTTTAAAGGCAAACATAATTTTGCCATAACACAAATTTGGCAATGGCCAAAATGACCCTTTGGGCCTTCTTTAACTTGGTGTAACATTAACATTACAGAAAAAAACTGCAACAACCATTATGCAATAACAACATTGCTGCATGCCTACATTAACCTTGATTAGGCAACAAAGGGTGAGCTCCATCACCAAAATAAAGTCAATAAGATAACACTCACATTTCCTCATAATGTTTTCCAATCATAGAAAGATTCCACCATGACAGGCAAGGCTACCTCACATCTTTCACAGAGATATTACCTGTCTGTAGAACAGACAATATTTAAGCATGCTATACTGGAAAGGATGAAAATACAAAACTCACTTGTTAAGACATTGAGAGAGCGTGATATTGAGAATGCTGGTCGCCTCAAATTGGTTTACTAGAGAATGCTAATAACAAAGTTGACTACTTAACTAAAGGCAAGCACGCCTTTACTATGCATTAGCAAGTGATTAGTGTATTTTCATCCTTTCAGGTAACAGTATAGCGCATTTAAATCTTCTCTTTTATACACACATGTAATATCTGTGTGAAAGGCGTGAGGTAGCGTTGCCTGTCATGATGGATTGTTTCATATGTTTGGAAAACATTGTTTAAAAATGTGAGTGTTAAATTATGTTCTAAATGTTGGTGAAGGAGAACACCTGTTTTTTTGTCTAGATTAGAAGCACCAGTTACCTGTTACTGGACATCTCCAAAATTTTGAATCATAAATCCTCATATGTAGGGGAAGGGGAACGGGGAGGAACAGCCTGTGGGTGCTGCTGGACATTGTGGCCAAGATCGCCCTGTGTGGGGCCATACTGTTGCCCATGATGCTGTTGTTGTCCAGCCTCCTGGGCCTGTTGGTGATACTGGCCAGAGTAATAATGATGATGGTGAGGGGCTTCTTGTTGGCTCTGGTAGGCCCGTGGCTCATACCCACCAAGATAGCCAGATCGTCCCCAACCAGGTTGGGACCAGCCTCCAACACTGGGTGGGTACAAGTGGCCATATTGGTGGGGTTGGCTTGATGAAGACATTTGGGACTGCGGAATAGAAGGATGGGTAGGGGGAGGAAGGGGTTGAGGTGTTGGCCCACGTATTAGGGGCTGCTCAGACCCTGCTTGAGCAAGCATCTGTGTGGATGGTTTCATGCACATTAAATTTCTTGGTGAGAGCTGCCACCTCTCCAGAAATTCAAACACCTCATATGGGGTATTGGGGGGGGTGCTTGCATCAAGCAGGATCTGAATACACCCCCTAATACGGAGCCTGACCTCACGGGTAAGGGCACGGAGATAAAGGGTGAGGCTACGTGCATAGGCCTCCTCACCATCATCTGTAGTGACTCTGGACAAGTAATTCAGCACCCCAGTGTCCACATTGGTCCTGCTCTCTTGAATGTTGACCTGGCGCCTTCTTCTTATTCGCCTTGTTGCTAGAGCAGCCTGTGGGGAGGGCCTGATCTGGGCAGTTGGGCTGCTGCTCAAGTTGCCCATCTCTTCCAGGATGGGTGAGGTTGCAGCTGCAGACCGTCCTGGTGGTGTGTTGTGTAGGGCAGCCATTGTGTGTTCTGGTGAAGCCTCCTCTTCAGCCATCCTTCTTGTAGGGGGAGAAGATGGGCCAGCCACCTCATCCCCTACAGGATCTATAATGGGCTCAGCTTCTGAGGCCGTTCCTCGATCCGTAAGGTTGGATTGAGTTCTGTTATGAAATAGAACAGAGGCAAAAATACATCAATATTTTTGTCCCTGTAAAGTATTTGTGTAATGTTTTTGTGTCATGTGGTGTGAGGTATGTACTTACGGTCTCAGAGCCAGAATTGGGGCGAGGAAGTTCAGCCGGTCATAGTAGATATATTTGCGCTTGACATGGCCAGCATCCCCACTCCTGGACCGCTGCTGGCGTTCCCGCCGGTACTGGTCCCGGATGCTTCTCCACCGTTTCATCACATCTTCCACTGCAATGTGACAGGAAAGATTGTCAAAATCAGATATTTGAGAGGTCACATTTTCAAACAGTAGTCTAGGCATGGATCCTTATGGGGTGTGCGTTCTACCCATGGTGGCATATGTAATTGTGCCGATACCCAGGGTCTCATTAGCTCCCCTGAAACTAATTTTAGTGGCTAGGAGGATGAGGAGCTTGTGGCCTAACCCCTAATTATGGCTGTGTGAAGCCACGTGTCACATCCTAATGTAACGGCCTCATGAGGCTAATAAAAATACATGCACAGGAAGGGGGGGGGGCTGATTGTAGATTCCTTTTATAGTGCGCGCTAAGGTTAATTATATTTTTATGGTTGCACTTACGAATTTTATGCTGCTCATCACGTGGTCTGTCACCAAAGTCATGGTACATCTGGCGACAGATGCGCCTCCATGACGCCTCCTTTCTTGTGCGGTTCGCATAGTTTGCGTCGCGTGGGTCCCATATTTCTGGACGCTCCTGCACCAGCACAATGAGGAGCTCTACATTAATATATGTGGACGCCATGCTGCTGCTGTACTCCGTGGAGGCGTACTTCCTGGATGTCTGGAGCGCTTTTTGACCTCATTTGCATGTCTAGGCTTCCTGATGATGGATTGGCCCATTTCCTGTTCACCAGCCAAAAGACCTGCGTATTGCTCGCAGGTCACACGTGTGTTCCGTGTGTAATGCGTATTTTTTGCGCACCCATAGACTTGCATTGGCGTACTACGGGCGTAGTACGCTGACAATCGCAGCATGCTGCGAGTGGCACGCAGCGTAGGATACGGAGGAGAAATATACGCCTGGTGCGAGTGACTCCATAGAAAATCATTTGTCCGTGTCTAATGCGGGCTTTTTGCGCCTCTCACTCTCCCGTATTCCTCGCCAGTGTGACTCCGGCCTTAATCCGTTCCCTGTTGGCATAGTTTGCTATTCTGTGCTTCCTCGATCTAATCAACAATTAACTCTGATTAGGTAGACAGAGATTGTTTGTGTCTGGGATCTGAGGGTATCGTTACACTTAGCGATGCACCAGCGATCCCGACAACGATATGGATCGCTGGTGCATCGCTAAGTGGTCGCTAGTGAGCTGCCAAACAGGCTGATCTCACCAGCGACATCGCAGGGGTCGCTACTTACCTGTCAGACGCGGCGATCCTGACGTCCTCCCGCCCGCGTACACGCCTCGCTCGTCGGCGCCACAGGAAGCGCGGCAGGAAGCGCCCGACGAGAAATGGTCCAGGACCTTCTTGCGCGACCAATGCTGATCAGCGGGGGAGCGGGTCGGAGGTACAGTAAGTATCACATGCAGCGATATCGCTAGCAATATCGCTGCAACGTCACAAAATCGGTGACTTTACAGCGATATTGCTAGCTATATCGCAGTGTGTAACGGGGGCTAGAAGTATTTTGGAAAATTAGTTTAATAAAAGTGACATTTCTCTTTTATCCCCTTGATTTTGCAGCCAATTTTAATTTTACGTTTGCATTTTTATCTCCCTCTCTTCCAAGAGCGATAACTTTATTTTTCTATCAATTTAGCCATGACAGGGATAGTTTGTTGTAGTTTTATTTATCTCCATTCATTTTACCATACAATGAAAAACGAAAAAATACCCTTTGGGTTAGTTGGTGAAAAAAAAACAAACTCTGCCAATTGTTTTTTGAATTTTGTATTTATGGTGTTCACTGTATGCTAAAGATGATCTGGAGACTTCATCCTCAATATGATTACAGAGATCTTGAGTTTGCGTAGATGTTTTTTTTCCTTTACATGTTAAAAATAAATTTAGACGTTTGTAAAAAAATAAATAAAATTTGGATTTGTGTTGGCCTTTTTTTCAAGACCTATAACAATTTTTTTCTGTCAGTGGAGATGTGTGAGTGATTGTTGGCACGCTGATAGTTTTATTGATACCAATTTGGATTACATACAGTGGGGAAGATAAGTATTTGATACACTGCTGATTTTGCAAGTTTTCCCACCTACAAAGTATGGAGAGGACTGTCATTTTTATCGTAGGTACACGTCAACTTTAAGAGACAGAATCTAAAAATAAAAAAACAGAAAATCACATTGTATGATTTTTAGATAATTAAATTGCATTTTACTGCATAAAATAATATTTGATCACCTACCAACCAGCAAGAATTCTGGCTCTCACAGACCTCTTAGTTTTTCTTTAACAAGCCCTCCGTCTCTGCACACATTACCTGTATTAATTGCACTTGTTTGAACTCGTTACCTGTAAAAAAGATACCTTTCCACACAATCACACTCCAACCTCTCCACCATGGCCAAGACCAAAGAGCTGTCTAAGGACACCAGGGACAAAATTGTAGAGCTGCACAAGGCTGGGATGGGCTACAGGACAATAGGCAAGCGGCTTGGTGAGAAAGCAACAATTTTTGGCACAGTTATTAGAAAATTGAAGAAACACAAGATGAATGTCAATTTTCCTCAGTCTGGGGCTCAATGCTAGATCTTGTGGGGTAAAGATGACTCTGAGAAAGGTAAGGAATCAGCCCAGAACTACACGTAAGGACCTGATCAATGACCTGAAGAGAGCTGCGACCACAGTCTCAAACAGACTGAACTGAACCCAATAGAAAATCTTTGTAGGGAGCTGAATCTCAATGTTACTCAGCAAGAGCCCCGAAACCTGAAAGATCTAGAGAAGATCTGTATGGCAGAGAGGGCCAAAATTCCTGCTGTAGTGTGTGCAAACTCTGTCAAGAACTACAGGAAACATTTGACCTCTGTAATTGCAAACAAAGGTTTCTGCACCAAAATATTAAGTTCTGCTTTTTTATTGTATCAAATACTTATTTCATGCAATAAAATGCTAATTAATTATGTAAAAATCATACAATGTAATTTTCTGGATTATTCTTTTAGACTGTATCTCACAGTTGCAGTGTACCTACTATAAGGCTGCGTTCACACATTCAGGTTTTTTCGTGTTTTTTACAGCGCGATTTTGCCGCGAAAATGCAAAAAAACACAGCATCCCATGCAATCCTATGGGATTCCGCAATGCTGTGCTAATGCTGCGGATTTTCCCGCGGCGGAATCGCATTGCGGAAAAATCCGCAGCATGCTCATTAATTTGCGGAATCGCGGCAATTCTGCACCCATAGGAATGCATTGTTCCGCTTACTTCCCGCATGTGGCTGTGCATACCATGCGGAAAGTAAGCAGAACATTTGCGGATGGTACCCAGGGTCTGGAGGAGAGGAGACTGTCCTCCGGGCTGTGGGTACCATATCCCTGTAAAAAATAGAATTAAAATAAAAAAAATCTGGTTATATTCACCATCCAGCGTCCTGCGCAGCATCCCCAGGCTTCAGCGATACACGCGGCAGCTCCCGTTCCCAGTGATGCATTGCGATGATCTTTGCTGACGTCGCGTCTCGTGATGCTGTAGCGGTCTCACGAGACTGCGACGTCATCAAAGGTCATTGCCGCAATGCATCACTGGGAACAGGACCTGCCGGAGCATCGCGGAGGCCTGGGGACGCTGCGCGGGATGTCGGAAGGTGAATATAACACGATTTTTTTTTTTTTAATTATTTTTAACATTAGATCTTTTTACTACTGATGCCGCATAGACGGCCTCAATAGTAAAAAGTTGGTCACACTTGTCAAACACTATATTTGACGAGTGTGACCAACCTGTCAATCAGTTCTCCAAGCGATATAAAGTGTCTTTCTTCCTTTATTTTTTAATCCCTTAAGGACACGTAAAACTGCAGTCGTCTGATCACTGATGCTATGTAGTGCAGTGTCACAGTATAACCATATATAGTGAAAATTACAGCCTGCTTAGAAGCTTAGCCCCATGGGATGGCATCATAGGAGTGCCCAGGTGGTAGCGACATGGCTTTCCTTGCCTACATATCACTTCATCATGGGTGGGCCAGTGGAAGCCGCTGCACTGGCAACCACACTATTTTAATACCCCTGTCAGAGACAGCATCTACTGCATGGCGAGAGGGCTCAGCTCCTGAGCACTAATGGGTTAATTAACGTGTAATTGCTCCAATGCTGGGGGAAATTAAAGGGAGACCTCTGACACAAATGTATTCAGGAAATTTCATTATAACTTAAATTGTTTTCCTTTATGGGCAACATGATGATTTTAGGTTTTAAATCTTGGTCAATAGGCAAAGTCCTTACTTCATGTAGCCATTTTACTAGAAGAATGTAACTATTAATCCTTGACCGTAAAAGTTTTAAAGGGGTTGTCCATTGATAAACAATACTTTTTAAATGCTAAAGTACTCCAGCTAAAATAAATAAAAACTTTTACTCACCTTCTGGACCAAATCTATTCCAGCGCTGTGTCTCCCAATGGTCAAGTGAGATTTTTACGTCATATGAGCGCTGCATCCCATTGGTGGCTGCTGCCTTCACAATTCTGCCACATCAAATTTAATACAGTTCTGTAAGTTTGAAGGCTGCAGCTGATCAGCTGCCACCTGATGTAATGTCATGTGACCACCAAGATACGCAGCACCGATATCACTGGAACAACGCCGACTCGGGAGGCGCAAATATATACACTGCTCAAAAAAATTAAGGGAACACTTAAACAACAGAATATAACTCCAAGTAGATCAAACTTCTGTGAAATCAAACTGTCCACTTGGGAAGCAACACTGATTGACAATCAATTCCACCTGCTGTTGTGCAAATGGAATAGACAACAAATGGAAATTATTGGCCATTATCAATACATACTCAATAAAGGAGTGGTTCTGCAAGTGGGGACCACAGACCACATCTCAGTACCAATGCTTTCTGGCTGATGTTTTGGTCACTTTTGAATGTTGGTTGTGCTTTCACACTCGTGGTAGCATGAGACAGACTCTACAACCCACACAAGTGGCTCAGGTAGTGCAGCTCATCCAGGATGGCACATCAATGCGAGCTGTGGCAAGAAGGTTTGCTGTGTCAGCATAGTTTCCAGAGGCTGGAGGTGCTACCAGGAGACAGGCCAGTACACCAGGAGATGTGGAGGGGGCGGTAGGAGGGCAACAACCCAGCAACAGGACCGCTACCTCACCCTTTGTTCAAGGAGGAACAGGAGGAGCACTGCCAGAGCCCTGCAAAATGACCTCCAGCAGGCCACGAATGTGTATGGGTGTGCACAAACGGTTAGAAACCGACTGCATGAGGATGGTCTGAGTGCACGACGTCCACAGATGGGGGATACTGTCAGCAATCATGCAAAAAACCCTAAGAAAAACTCCAACACGTCTGATATGCAAAAATACTGAGGGCACACGACCTCTCCCCCACTAAATCAGAACTCTGATGTAACTGGACGCAAACAAAAGATGCTGATATAACAGGGGATTAGAAATACTGCAAAGACTGACATAAGCTGTGGCAAATGAAACAGAGTCCAGCACAGGCAGAAATCAGAGAAAAGCAAAAAATGGATAAAATGCAAAAAGATTCAAGCAGACAAAATAGCTTATCTGAAAGATGCAGGATGAAGCAGGAGGCAAGCAGACTTCCAAAAGCTCAGGAAGAAAACCAAATCACCGGCAAGAGCTGAGGGAAGGTTGCTCACTTAAATCACTCCAGTATGTAACACCTGACCTCCAATCATCCTGCTCAGGTGATTGACTTCTGTCAGCCAGACCAGCTTCATTACCAGCAGCAACCACCAGAGGGAGCCCAAACTCAGAAGCCAGGTCAAAAGTGTTCACAACAGCTGAGTTAGTGGACCTGCTGCTGGTTTGTTGCCCTGCTACGGCCCCCTCCATGTCTCCTGGTGTACTGGCCTGCCTCCTGGTAGCGCCTCCAGCTTCTGGATACTACGCTGACAGCCAAGCAAACCTTCTTGCCACAGCTCGCATTGATGTGCCATCCTGGATGAGCTGCACTACCTGAGCCACTTGTGTGGTTGTAGAGTCCGTCTCATGCTATCACGAGTGCGAAAGCACAACCAGCATTCAAAAGTGTCCAAAACATCAGCCAGAAAACATTGATACTGAGATGTGGTCTGTGGTCCCCACCTGCAGAACCACTCCTTTATTGAGGGTGTCTTGATAATTGCCAATAATTTCCATCTGTGGTCTATTCCATTTGTACAACAGCATGTGAAATTGATTGTCAAACAGTGTTGCTTCATAAGTGGACAGCTTGATTTCAAAGAAGTTTTACTTGGAGTTATATTCTGTTGTTTAAGTGTTCCCTTTATTTTTTTGAGCACTGAATCTACATACAACCCCTGGCAAAAATTATGGAATCAACGGCCTTGGAGGATGTTCATTCAGTTGTTTAACTTTGTAGAAAAGCAGATCACAGACATGGCACAAAACTAATGTCAACTCAAATGCCAACTTTCTGGCTTTAAGAAACACTAAAAGAAATCAAGAACAAAAAATGTGGTAGTCAGCAATGGTTATTTTTTTAACCAAGCATAGGGAAAAAATTATGGAATCACTCAATTCTGAGAGAAAAAATTATGGAATCATGAAAAACAAACAAAAAAACATTCCAACACATCACTAGTATTTTGTTGCATCACCTCTGGCTTTTATAACAGCTTGCAGTCTCTGAGGCATGGACTTAATGAGTGTCAAACGGTACTCTTCATCATACTGGCTCCAACGTTCTCTGATTGCTGTTGCCAGATCAGCTTTGCAGGTTGGAGCCTTGTCATGGACCATTTTCTTCAACTTCCACCAAAGATTTTCAGTTGGATTGAGATCCGGACTATTTGCAGGCCACGACATTGACCTTATGTGTCTTTTATCAAGGAATGTTTTCACAGTTTTTGCTCTATGGCAGGATGCATTATCATCTTGAAAAATGACTTCATCATCCCCGAACATCCTTTCAATTGATGGGATAAGAAAAGTGTCCAAAATATCAAGATAAACTTGTGCATTTATTGAAGATGTAATGACAGCCATCTCCCCAGTGCCTTCACCTGACATGCAGCCCCATATCATCAATGACTGTGGAAATTTGCATGTTCTCTTCAGGCAGTCATCTTTATAAATCTCTTTGGAACGGCACCAAACAAAAGTTCCAGCATCATCACCTTGCCGAATGCAGATTCGCGATTCATCACTGAATATGACTTTCATCCAGTCATCCACAGTCCAAGATTGCTTTTCCTTAGCCCTTTGTAACCTTGTTTTTTTCTGTTTAGGTGTTATTGATGGCTTTCGTTTAGCTTTTCTGTATGTAAATCCCATTTCCTTTAGGCGGTTTATTACAGTTCTGTCAAAGACGTTGACTCCAGTTTCCACCCATTCGTTCCTCATTTGTTTTGTTGTGCATTTCCTGTTTTGGAGACAATATTGCTTTAAGTTTCCGGTCTTGACGCTTTGATGTCTTCCTTAGTCTACCAGTATGTTTGCCTTAAACAACCTTCCCATGTTGTTTGTATTTTGTCCAGATTTTAGACACAGCTGATTATGAGCAACCAATATCTTTTGCAACATTGCATGATGATTTACCCTCTTTTAAGAGTTTGATAATCTTCTCCTTTGTTTCAATTGACATCTCTTGTTTTGAAGCCATGATTCATGTCAGTCCACTTGGTGCAACAGCTCTCCAAAGTGTGATCACTCCTTTTCAGATGCAAACTAACGAGCAGATCTAATTTGATGCAGGTGTTAGTTTTGGGAATGAAAATTTACAGGGTGATTCCATAATTTTTTCCCTCAGAATTGAGTGATTCCATAATTTTTCCCCTATGCTTGGTTTAAAAAAGTAACCATTACTGATTGCCACATTTTTTTGTTCTTGATTTCTTATAGTGTTTCTTAAAGCCAGAAAGTTGCCATTTGAAATGACTTTAGTTTTGTGCCATGTCTGTGATCTGCTTTTTTCTACAAAATTAAAGAACATCCTCCAAGGCCGGTGATTCCATAATTTTTGCCAGGGGTTGTATATATTTTTTTTTTTACTTTATTTGGGGATTTTAACATTTAAAGGGATTTTCCCACTAACAAAGTTAATTATAAAGTTTATTTTAATCAATTCATCTTGGAATAATAATAATTGCCACAATTTAATGTGTTTAAAAAGTATGTTCCTGTGCTGAGAAAATCTTATAAATGTGCCCCTGCTGTGTACTGTATAATTGCTGTGTCTAAAGGGCCTGTCACACTAAGCGATATCGCTAGCAATATCGCTATAACGTCACTGGTTTTTGTGACGATATAGCGATATTGCTAGCGATATCGCTATGTCTGATACTTACCTCCGACCGGCTCCCCCGCTGGTTATCGCTGATCGCGCGAGAATGTCCTGGACCGTTTCTCGTCGGGCGCTTCCTGCTGGGCTTCCTGTGGCGCCGACGAGCGAGGCGTGGACGCGGGCGGGAGGACGTCAGGATCACCTCGTCTGACAGGTAAGTAGCGACCACTGACCCCTGCTATGTCGCTGGTGAGATCTGCCTGTGTGGCAGCTCACTAGTGACCACTTAGCGATGCACCAGTGATCCTGACCACGTCATATCGCTGGTCGGGATCGCTGTACATCGCTAAGTGTGACAGTACCTTAACTGTGCTGGGACATGGTCTGATCATACCACAGCTCTAGGGGGGGAAGGAATAGAGAGGATACAGACATTACAGCACGGGATCACAGCTGATTCTTTTTGTGAGATAAAACATTTCCCTGCCTGTTTTTAAAAATGTTTTACCTCCAAGAAAGAATCAGCTGTGATCCCGTGCTGTCCTGTCTGTATACTCTTTTGTTCTCCCCTGCCCAGGAGCTGTGGTATGATCAGCCAATGTTCCTGCACGGTAAGACACAGCCATTACACAGTACACAGCAAGGGCACATTTATAAGATTATCAGCACAGGAACATTTTTTTTTAAAGACCTCTAATTATTATTATTCCAAGACCTATTGATTAAAATGAAATTTGTTTGTGGAAAACCCCCTTTAAGAAGGGGTTGTCCAGTATAGACAGCACCTTTTAATTCTTGTTCAAAATTTCGGTGTAAAGTGGGTTTCAAGGGTTAAACTAAAAGATACAGAAGGCCATGGTGTTTTTATCTTTTTATATTGTTTGTTTATAAATTATATTGTGTTATTTAGAAACTTAATAGAAATAAATATAGCAAAAGATACAAAGGAGGGCAGAAATACTCAGAAGAACAGTGCCCAGACATGGAACTGTTTTTTCTTTTTTTTAATTTTCCTTTTGTTTTCTACATGCAATATAAATTTAAGAGCATCCATGCCATTGTTCCATTCCTCTATTGTTCCTCTTGGAAAAAATGTGTAAATTGGCACGTTCCCCTTGGACCTTTCTTTGGGATCTGTTCCTGCACAGTCTGTACTGTGTCGTAATGTTTAGCAAGAAGTCCCAGTGGGTCGCAAAATGGCCACTAATAGTTATTCATTGATTGATTTCCAGGAGGAACAACAAAGAAATAGCATAATGCAGTGTTCTAAGTAGAGTGGGAATCGATTTTTTTATTTTTTAATTTTATGGGAAATAGTTATTTTGTAAGGGTTAGCTTTTCATTAATTTAATACCTTCTCAACTAATGACAAAAACGTACGTCACAGTTAGGACGCAGTCAGATGAACGTATAACATGGCCGACGATCGCATTGCAGTGCACAGACAGGCCGGCGGCTCTACTGACCCGAGCGTAACAGCTGCATAGAAATACATGACGCCGTCAATCTCCGGTAAGGAGAGGGGCTGGCCAGTCCGTGCACGGCGATGCGATCGTTGGTCATCTTACTGCAACCCTTAGGGCAGAGACAGACGGCCATATTTCTCATGCAAGAATTGCACCGTAAACCTCGTACTGGCTGTCAGCTCTCCTGACCTGAGCTTGACAGCTGCATAGTAATCCATCTCGCTGTCTTGCTCAGGTCAGGAGAGGTGGCAGGCCAGTCCGTGCAGTGCAATGCGATTCTCGCACGGGATATAGGGCCGTCCCTTAGTCTCAGTATACTGTTGTATACTGCCACAGCTGCCAAGATCAGTGAACCCCATCATTGCCTCCATGAAACATGATGGCGGCACTGTACACGGGACGGAGTACCTTTTAGCCGTGATCACTACAGTTCCAGCCGCTGGCACCACCATGCAGACAGTCCTAGGTCTAGCAAAGATTCCTAGGGCTGTTTCATGCGTCTACCTGTTAGGGCAGCTACAATGTGATTGCATGCAGAAGTATGCCAGCATAGTGTTAGGAATTGTGTGTTTTTATGCTTGTAACTTCATATAGAAATGCTTAATTTTGCATGTCCCTAGATCTCATTCATTGACCTCTACACAAAAACTCCAAAACATTACATCATTTGGAATGATAAAAAAAAACAAAAATTATTTTCTTTAAATCCAAAAATTGGTTGTCCTTATGGGATCAATAGTACATTTTTCAGTTCAGTAAAATATACCATATTTAGGTTTTAAAGTGTGAGCGCAGGCTTATACATGATCTGCCACTTGGTGTGAATAAAAGGCAATGCAACCAGCCATAACCCAGCAATGTCAGACTACCTGGACAATTCTCTTAAAAATATGTTACTTTACTATAAGCGGAGAAAACTACTAAACTGAAGTACATGTTGGTTTGAAATAGGTTGTACATAAAAATCGACATGAAAATGCATCTTTTACTCTTCTTTTCCCCATATTTTTAGGTGTTGCAGTGTTTGCATGGAAAGGAGAATCAGAAGATGATTTTTGGTGGTGCATTGATCGCTCAGTGAATGGTGATAGTTGGCAGCCAAACATGGTACATGGAAGCTTCTTCTTTTATTTAAATAGATTGTATTTCATGTAATAAGCAGAATTATTAAACCTCACATCACGGCAAGCTTCTGTTTTTCTTAGATCCTGGATGATGGAGGAGATTTAACTCATTGGGTCTATAAGAAATACCCAAATGTTTATAAAAAGATCCGCGGTATTGTGGAGGAGAGTGTGACTGGGGTGCATCGGTAAGTTTATTACTTGCCCTGAAGCTTACTAATGATAATGTATGATCCGGAGACTATAATACATGATGCAGTGTAAGATAAGTTGATTTGTAAGGGACCTATGCAGGAATTACTTATTTGGTATTAAGATTCATAACTATTATTCTAAAACTTGAAAAGTATTAATGTATTCTTCCATTAGTGCAGGTGAAGGTGTACAACCAAAAGCCGCCAATCCACAGTCAATCCTCATGATATTTTGCACAAGCTGCAATTTATGCTTGTATATACCTGATATGATTGCCTGCAAATTTTGTATGCATATACCTAGACGTCCCTGTACATTAAGGGGTGGAACACTACTTGGACAAACCGTCCTTAAATATTATATTCCCCAGTATAAAATAAAATAACAGATACTCACCTCCGGTGCTGTTCCAAAGATGTCGGTGACGGGTTTCCTTGGGTCCAAGTGGCATTGTTACGCCACATGAGCACTGCAGACAAACAACTACTATTAGCAGACTGCAGATATCACACTTTTTTTGGGATGTCCGAGGTGCTTCTAAAGTAAGAGTGAGAACTACAACCCATCAGTGACCATTGATTGGCCGCAGCGCTCATGTGGCAAGAACCCAGTGCTGATATCCTTACGTCGGCGCCAGTGTAGTAAGAAAATATGTGTTATTTTTATTTTACACTAGAGAAGATAGTGTTTAAGAAGGGGTTTGTCCGAGTAGTGGAGCGAGGAGACCCTAAACACTAAGCAGGGTACAGCATGCCTTCTCTGTACATGGATATGCATAGATAACTAATAGCTTATTTGTTTAAGTCTATAGACAGCCTCAGATTGAGGAAAGGTGGTCATATGCTTTAAGTAACACTTGGTGTAGTCGAGCGTGCATGTGTTTAAAATATTTTGAACAAGAATCCCCATTTTATACACCTGTCCTGCTAAAATTGGTTCAGTCAACGTACGTCTCTATAATGTCTGGCCATCTGTAAGAGAATCTAGCCACATGACAGCAGCATAAAGTAGGGACAGACACCCTGAATCTAGCACGGAGTCACTTGCTGTAGTTTTGATGAATCACTATTTTATCTGCTGCAGCTTTGCTAGTCTTCTCAGTAATAGCCTCTGCTGTGTAGTCCTTGATATTCATGGCTCTGGCTTGTCCTGTGCACCAGCACTGATTAGTAGCTTTCTATAGATCACATTGTAGCCAAAAATCAGTTAATAAATATTACCAGTGGGGTTACATAGAGCTCATCATTGAGAGAACTAGCAGATAAAATGGTAATTATGGTATATCAAAACTACAGTAGGTGACAGCACTGGAATCGGGGTCACTGACCTTATTGTATACCACCCTTAAATTAAGGCGCATAAAAATAAGCAAAAAAGAGTTGCATTTAACAGAATTGTGTCAAGTAAAAGTACTCGATTTCCTATTGTTACCAACTATTTTTCTGATACTATTTAAGAAAATAAGTTGTAGTCTTATTGGGAAACTCTTCAACTCTTCCCTATGCTAGCTAATAGAGTGATTGTCCAAAGCAAGCCCCGTGATGTTCTTTTTCCAAGAACATGTCCATGTTTGTGAAATGGTATTTGTCACGTATTTGTGTAATATGTGTGTTTCTTAAATACAGTGAACAAGACAATTTTATATACTTTATAACTATTGAACAATATACTTTTTGTATTTTTACAGCCTGTACCAGCTATCCAAGGCTGGTAAGCTTTGTATCCCTGCCATGAATGTGAACGACTCTGTCACCAAACAGAAATTTGATAATTTATACTGTTGTCGTGAGTCAATACTGGACGGGTAAGAAATTTGTGATGGTACACGCTGGAAAATCCCAGTAACTTTCAACTAGTGCCATAATATGTACCTAAAGAAAATATAACTGCCCTTACCCAAGTGGGCGTTCATTGACGATCAACCATGTTCTCATACTTGAAGGGCATGAGCATATGTAGTGGGCAGTGTGGAAGGACGTTGATTACTCCAGTAGTGGAAGTAAATCTTGAAAATGCGGTCTTTTTCTGTGCCCCACTGCTGTGCTTGCGCTGCTCCCATTTTGGGAACACCGAGTAGTGATGTGATGTCTACTGAACAGCGAACGCAGTAAAGTTATTTTCTAAACTTCATTTAATATCGTAAATCAACTTCTGCTCTGTGGTAAAATAAATCCTGCTGTCTTTTGCATGTACCCTTTCTTCTTTATACACCAGAATCCAAATTACTATGCAAATTGAATTTAAATATCATATCATAAAGATGTAATTTTTTTGTTTTCCAACTAAACTCATGGATGGTATTATGTCTCAGGGCTCTTTGGATCACTGAAATAGATAAAAAAAAAATTCCTGGTGAGCCCGATTAAGGGAAAATTACTTGAGGAGGATGTTCCACATTATTAAGCATGCCACAGATTTCAAGCAATATGGTAAGGAAAAAGGATCTCTCTGCCGCTGAAAAGTGTCACATAGTGCAATGCCTTGGACAAGGCATGAAACATTAGATATTTCAAGCGTGATCATCTTACTGTGAAGAAATTTGTGACTATACAGAGCAGACAGGTTAGTGCAGATAAAGGCATAATGAGGAAGGCTTCTGCCAGACAAGTTCATTGGATTAAGAAATCAGCTGCTAAAGTATCATAAAAATCAGCATCAGGTATTTGAAACTGTTGGTGCCTATGGGGTCCCACAAACCTCAAAGTGTAGGATCCTTCAGACACTTGCAGTTGGGCATAAACCCACTATTCGGCCAAGACAACATAACAGTGTTCAAAAGCAGAAATGGTTTCAGTGGGCCCAGACACAGATGAAGCACTGGTTTTAAAACAGTCTTGTTTAACGATAAGTGCTGTGCAACCCTGGATGGTCCAGGTGTATGGTTGTTAGATGGCCACTATGTCTCAACAAGGATGCAACATCACCAAGAAGGTGGTGGAGACATGTTTTAGGCTGCAGTCATGGGGATAGAGCCGATAGGCCTCTTTAGGATCCCTGGAGATGTGAAAATGACCTCAGCAAAGTATGTAGAGTCTCTGACAACTTTGTTCCATGGCACAGAAAGAAGAACTGTACCATCCATAGCAAAATCATTTTCATGCATGACAATTCACCGTCTCATGCTGCAAAGAATACCTCTGAGTCATTGACTGCTATATGAATAAAAGGAAAGAAACACATGGTGTCATCACCATCCTCTCCTGACCTCAACCCTATTGAGAACCTTTGGAGTATCCTCAAGATCACATCAAAACAGCAGCTCTGGAATCAGTTCTGACATCCTGCAAATAAATTCAAGCATAAACTATGTCAATCTCACAAGTTGTAGGGATGCAAGAATTGTGAAGGTGATAAAAGTGATATCAAAGAAGGGGTGCTATGTTAAAATGTTACTTGGCCTGTTAAGATGCTTTTGATTGAAAAAGCTTTTGACTTCAGTAAATGTGACCTCTTAATGCTGCAAACTGAACTAATCACCATTTTTAGTTCTTAACTACCTATAACACGTTTGGAAACTCTGTTGTGCATAACAATATGAAACAGTGCATTTTGAGTTTTTTAGGTTTGAAAAAAATACTACTGTCATCTTTGGGAGATTTGTGCAATAAAAATGTATTTATACTGTAAGGTAGCGGTACCACCGTACGCAGTGAAGAGGCGGTGACTCACAAAATTCAAACACAAAGGTCTTTTTAATGTGTTGTCTTCACACATAAAAGTCAAAATTCACACAATTGCATATAACTTCAGTGCATCTTATCAGTGTTCAGTTCACACCAGTTCATAGCACTACATAGTACACAGCATCCTTTAGATTGCAGTCACTACACACATTAGTCCTCCTCTGACTGGTTCCCGTGGGTGTCCTGCACCACTTGTATCACAGTCTCTACTCACAGCCGTACACAGTCCAGGATATCTTCTGGATCGCAGCCGGGCACCATATCCACCTGTTTTGCAATCGTTAAACACGCCAGTCTTCTTTCGGGCACAGGACATCCACCTCCAGTTCACCTCTGGGCACAGGACTGTCCTTATCCGAGACCAGTCACCGTGGACGACTTGCATCTCTGTGTACACTGCGGGTTGCCAGGTCTCACTCTGGCCCTGACACACCTGAGACTCTCTCAGACCTCAGTAACCCTTTCCTGCAGGGCTTTTATCACAGCAACCTGTGGCTTTCAGCCACATGGAAAACCTCTGTCCGGAATGGAACAGACGACAACACTATCATACTGCAATCTGTTTCATACACACATCCAGAGCAGGTTTTCTCTACCACTGTCGTGGACACTAGCATGTCCAAGACTAACATTTACGTTTATTATCAGTCTGCATTGCAGTCACAGTTACGTCCGTGACTGCCATGCATACCTATGGCTTTCATACACCTCCGTGCATATCCTGGGGAGACTACACAGCGACCCCTACTTGTGACATCGGTCACTGCTTCACCATTGCAATCCCAGCTACGCCTGTGA
Source organism: Dendrobates tinctorius (assembly GCF_039654945.1). Taxonomy (NCBI): domain Eukaryota; kingdom Metazoa; phylum Chordata; class Amphibia; order Anura; family Dendrobatidae; genus Dendrobates; species Dendrobates tinctorius. The sequence continues at coordinate 4,063,446 of NW_027361795.1, read as the reverse complement.
ACGCAATGCATTTCCAGAGCCTCAATAAGCCTCCGTGTGTATCCTGGGGAGAACACACAGCGCCCCCTACCCTAGCTGTAACAGACGTCACTGCCTCATATTACTCTTAACGATCGATGATTTGGATATTATACTGATTCATTTGTATCGACCAATTAGGAAAATAGAATTTGCATAATAATTTGGAACATGGTGTAAAGAATAAACCACCATAGTAAATAATGCCACTTAGAGGGGTTGTCCACCCCTGATTTTTTTTTTTTACAGCACATGCATATATTTTTTAAAGTACGGTATTTAAACAAAGTTTATTCACTATATTGATCCCCCGCTGCTCCACCTTTAAATTTGCCTGTATTCCCTGCCGGTTTCTTGACGGACAGGCAGGTGATGACTGCAAACAAACACTGGTCGAAGCGCTGATCACTTGATCACTACTGCGGCCAGTTATTGGCTGAAGCACTCTTCCATTTCATACAGTAGAGAGACTGGTTGTGTACTTCTTGCTTGGTTGGACATATGACCACTGCTGTCAGTGCTCCCACATCTAGCATCTAAGTGGTTTACAGAGGGAGATGAGTGCCACTAGTTGCTGTGGTGTCTAAAGGTGACAGAAAAGGAAAGGAAGAATTCGGCACAACCGTCCAACCATGTATAAAAATATAACAAACTTTACTGAAGATTCATCAAAAACATGTTTTTAATTATTTTTTGTACATCGTCAGACGGTTATGCCAAATTCTTCCTTTTGATTTTCGGCTGTACTTCACCAGCAGGTGATAATCGGCCAGTGTCAATGCACCCCGTTCTAACAGACCCCCAGATCTGCCATTTTAGTGCATCTGTTATGCAGAAACTGATAGATCTGCATTATGCGGATAGGCATGATACATTTTACACTGCAGTTCAGAATTAGAGTGTATTGTAAACATGATCAAGCTGTCACATATTAAAATCCTCTAGTGGGACTACAAATAACAGGAAAAAGATTAATAGTGTTAAAAAAAATTTTTTTGTAAAAAATGTAACCGTAGCCCCCAACACAAATATCATTGCTACAACTCGAAATATAAAGTTACTTCAGCTGCATGATGAATACCATAAAAAAGAGAAAAATAAGGCAATGTCAGAGTTGCTTTTTACTTATCTTGCTGCCTAAAGAAAAAGTGAGCTATACACTACAACACTATCATTAAGAAGTACAGCTCACCCCCCAATGCAGCAATGCAAAACCTTAAAGAGTATATCCGTGACTTTGTGAAAAGCAAAAAATATACATAAACACTAACGGGCAGGTAGTTGCTACCTACCTACCTGCCTGTTGCCGTTGATCGCCCACACAGAGCTGTCATGGGTCGCTCTCGAGGAGTATTCAGCTGCTTCTTTAGCGCCCTACTCTGCCGACGGGGCGTGGCTTCTGATTTCGTGCGATTGACAGTCGGCTCCCCTAGTTAGGCAGCGGGAATTCAAGTCCCGCCTTGTCAACGGAGCTGAAAAGAAGCATCTTTTCTGTCGATGTCGCGTTAGCAGAAGCAGCTGAATTCCTGGCAGGAGCGGTCAGTGTCAGCGATGATCGGCACCAAGCACAACATGCAGGTAGGTAGCAATTACCTTCCTGTTCTTGCCTAGGCATATTTTTAGTTTTTCACAAAGTCTCTGTGAGCTATGTTCACATGGTGTGGAAATTTCTGCCATGGATTTGGTATCCATGATTAAGACCTAGAGTCGAAACGCGTTGGATTATGCTGCTAAATGTGTTGTGCTGCTAGTGCTATTTTTGCATTGAACATCATATTTGTTCATAATTTTATGATAATAAAAGTTATTTTTTAAGTCATCAAGATTTCCTGTGGATCCTGCTGGAATTTACCTGTTTTCTGAGTGTGTTTTGGAAACCCCATTCATTTGTAGCATACTAGAAACTGGTGCAGATTTGCAATGCGGAATCCATCCATGAATCTGTAGTCAATCGGGATGGTGTGACCTTGGCCTTAGTTTGAAAAGTAGTAATACTTGGAAAAAAAAAGCTATATGAATATGCGCAGCATCAATGTGGTATAGCTGGCTGGGAGTAGTAACATGGAAGAAGCGATTGTTTTCTTAAAAAAGCGGTGTCCAGTCTTTTGCTAAATGTCTGTGGTCACTCGTATGTGACTGCAGACTTCTAAATCCTTACAGTATGCGCAACACATGCAGTCAGGATTCTCCTGTGTCAGTATGCAATTTGTAATTGAACTAAGTGAGGCCGAGCACGTCTTGTTGGAATGTGGCCAGACGTATGACACATAGAATGGCTGCAGACAGAATTCTAGAAGACCAGACAACCCTTTCACCCAATTCAAGACTGGGCCAATTACTCCAGGTTTTGACCAGACATGTTTTCGTATTTTTTTTTCATACATGCAGTTTAAAGGGCAATTAAAAATAAAACTTTTTTGGATACTTAAATAATTTTTGCATTTTTTTTCTTATGATACATGGGGCATAATTTCTAGGTAATTTTTAACCTTTTTTAATTTTTTTTTCTAGAGTCAGGCAATAGCAATGGGAAGATAAAGCAAATATGTTTGTCCTAAAATGCCCTGAGGATAGGGAACATAAAAGGGACAGCACCGCGCAATATTAAAAATATCGCAAATAAAAGTGCAGAGCTGATGCACTCACCAGGTTTAAGAAACAGCGTATTGGCCCTGGGGCAGAATCCCAACCGAGGTCCTAGTTCTTCGGTCTGCTGCACAGCTCCCGGTCCACGAGGCGATCCTCAATCGTCCGCAGGTGAAAGTGAAAAGATGCAGAAAACCAGTCTGGTGCCGGCGCTCCTGAAAATTATTTCCTGTGCTGTATTGGTTTATTATAAAAGTTTTTTATTCTAAATATACAAGGTAAAGACAACGCGTTTTGGCAAAAGCCTTCATCAGGTAAATTATACAACCATACTAGAGCAAAAAGGTTTTAAAAAGACACGGCTATTGTTCTAGCATGGTTGTATAATTCACCTGATGAAGGGACAAAGGAATAGAGGGTGGGCACTATGGGAAAATGTTTGGCTACTGTCCTATGTAAATACACAAAAACTTCATGTAGCAGTATAACATACTCGATGAGTGTCTGTATATGTGTCACTTCTATTGTAGTTATTGATCATTTTATTTATTTCCCTTTTATATTGCTGCAGACTTAAGAGAAGCACAGATGTTATGTTTGGTGGAAAACAGGTTGTTGTATGTGGATATGGAGAGGTGAGTAATTGATAAGGCATTATATATGTGGACAGTATGATTGACCTGTATGTGCCATGGAGTGCACCATGGGGCCATATTGTATACACCAAGTTCGCAGTGAGAAACCAGAACAAATACCGTACCGCTATACCTCTAGAAGAAGATGCACTCCAGAAATGATGAGAAATTTGTCTGTGTCTCATATGTGCACCATATAGGTTTATGTGTCTGGAAAACAGCTGTGAGAGCCCTGAACACACCGATATGTATTATGATACCTTATGTCTATGAATTGGCAGCTATAAATTAAGGTTAGAGATTTTGTATAGTGCATGAGAAATTAAGGATAGAATCTCAGATTGAAAATCTAGAAGTAGCAAGTTTCTTTAGTGTTTTTACCATATGGGTAAATATCTAAAAATATAGTTTGAAAAGCTAACCGAAACAATAGGGAGAAACGAAACTAGAGTGGTACAGCTCCAGCTGTCTTCTTCTCTCCCTGCTCTAGGTCACTCCAATGAATGTACCATAGAGAGAGAAGCAAGGAGAAGTCAATCGGGGGCGGCACCAGACTAATCAGGTCTCTCCCTTTAGTTTCCAGCCATTTTCTCCCTGCTCCACTTCAGTTATTTGATGGATCTCTTACTATGTACATGTACACATATTGAAGAGGCCTTTCCATCACCTGGAGCGGGACGTGGAGAAACTGGCTTTTGAAACTGTTTTTTCTTAAACTTTCAGTCTTTCAGAGAAAGACATATCTGGCTTCAGTCAGGTGTTTGGGTTTTTTTCAGATGAATGGGAGCGCTGTAGAACATTATACAAGAAAATCTGCAATGGTCTGAATTCCTCATTGATGTTTCTGTAAGCATTTGTAGTTGTAGAAATGTGTGCATTATGCAATCTTTGCACACTGTGGTAGATCGGCTCACTCGGCTGCTCATAGAGGAAGACATAGGAACACTGTCTCTTTAAATTTTTCACTGGCTTATTGAGGAACAGCATAAGCAAGGGAAAGGTTAGCAACATAATCATGGCCTTTCTGGCCTAATGGGAAACAAAACATAAACAAATGGCACAGTTCGTGTTTTGCAGCTGGGATCCGCCCGCTGAGGTAAAAAACTGAAAAAAAAGGTTCAACTTTCCTTATTCTCAAACACAGCTCTGGAGCTCCCATCTCCAGGCACACCCAACACTGAATGAGCCAGAAGGATGTGTATTTATCCTCTTGACTCTACCCTGGGGGTGGAGATAAGGTGAACAGCCTCCCACCCACTCAATTTTCTAGGTTCATATCACTGAAGCTAACAACCTCAGTGTTACATATTTCCCCTCCAGTACTTTGCCAGTGATGTTGTCACAACACTTTGATCAATTATTTGTTGCGTGATGTCGCCTGAACTGTAAACTGCTGTGTAAATCTTTTACAGTCTTCTTTAATTGAAAGAAATAGGTATTATTGGAATTCTATTTTTTTCCAGTCCTGCATGCCCGATGCTCTCTGCTAGTCATTTGTTTACATTGGCTGTAGACATGGTGTGATTTATATACCACGTGATCTCTGCCGCCAATCACTGGGCTTAGGAGTATACGACATAAGACAGTTGAAACCAATGTTTGGCAGCAGCAGTCACACGTATAGTGATTGCGGCAGCCAAAGTAAAGAGAAGACCCGTGGGGAGTACCAAGACATGGAGCTGAAGTGTCAGGTAGTAAAAGGGCACAAGAAATAAAACAAGCAGTCAGCTCACCACTGTTTCTTTCGACCAAACTAGCATATGAAAGAACAAAGCGTAGCCGTGACTTAGGACATTTCTGTCTGAAATAGATACGTCGGCAATCCGAGCTTTGGACTTTTATTGTATGAGGACTAGCTCTACAACTTTTGTATGTATCAATTGGATGTTTATTTCCCCACCATTTTCCAGACATATGTTTGCTGTCCGTGAATGAGAAATATGTCATTTTAAACCCATTGACCTTCAGCTGAGAAATATATACAATTTTATGTACTCAGAGCAGGGCTGACAGTTTGTGGTTAGTCAGGATTGGGGCCTTTTATCTCAGAAAACATTCTGCAGACTGGATATGGGTGCATCCACTTTCCACTAAGACCAGGACTTGGTTATAGGGGTTTGCAGCTGCTTCTTGATGTGAGCCAGTGTTCATCTTGCATAAATATATTATTCTTTTTAAAGGTCTGATTAGCTATGTTCATATATGCAGTAGGAATTTGGTCTGTTTTAGGAACAGAAAAATGGAATTCATCCGGGATATGTATCTGTCATATGACAGATACAAATTGAACCTTATATTGATCATGTATTGCTCTATTTCTGACGGTAAAAAATGACAATCTGCAACAAAAGCTTCTATCTGAGCCTTAATACAGGTGTGAACAGGTCCAACACCAAATACACGTTGCCAGGGTCTTGTCCACTCCAAGGAGACCCAACCAAACATAATCATTCATTAGCCAAAACAAGCCAAAATAATTGAGAAAGTAGCAAGCAATAATGTCAAACCAAATATGGAAATTATAACTAACCAGGAACCCTTTAAAAAACAGGAAAGTCCTTCAAGCCGGTTCACAAGTGAAAAATATCTGAGGAAATCAGATCACACTGAGCTATCAAAAAGATTCCCTTCCCCGTGAGTTGCAGAAATGTGAGGACCAGAATTAGTGAAGATGAGTGGTGTTAATATCCATGATGTAGAAGAAATCCGGTGTCACCACTGGTTAATAGCTGACCTGACTGTGGCCTCTTCACTAACAAGATTGTTACTTTTAACATGTAATAATATATATATATTATATAACTATTATCACTGCCCCATACCATAACTTACCGTATATATGGTAGCTACCCTGCATGCAAATGAGTATATTTCTTTAACATCAAGAGGGACCAAAGGAAATAGTAGCATTGAGTTTTGGTTTTATCAGCAGCACGCTATAGAGAGCTCCGATTACCCTACCAGATGCCGAACAGGGAACTCAGCAGTTCTGCTGTTTCATATACGGTAAGTCAAATCCTTCTAGAGTCAATGCAACTACAAATAATCTAGTACAAATTCCATCTATAGGTTCAGGAATTGTAGGGCCTGAGCATTTACGGTCTAATAGACAACATGTTCACACCTATCAGTACATAATTATTTGTCTTCCCTGTACAGGTTGGAAAAGGATGCTGTGCAGCTCTAAAGGCGCTAGGTGCCATTGTACATGTCACAGAGATTGACCCTATCTGTGCTCTGCAAGCTTGGTAAGAGGTGGAGGGCACTCATAATAACATTAATAACTAGAAAATCGTACTTTCATACAATTGATCCACATCACTTGTAAGTTAGGTCATCCAGTTGCTCTAAGCTGGGTTTCTCCTAATAAAATCATTAATCGTTCATTAAAATTACCATTTTTATGGTTGACACAGATGTAAATGACATTTCTCTCTTCCAAGGGTATAAGCATTGTCCGTGATACCAGTTATCCGATATAAACTAGTGTCACAAAACCTTTTAACCTGGTTATTGGCAGGTATTACCTTCTGAGACATTTGTGCCATATTGAAAATACAGTATATGCCATAAATATCTAGTATGTCCTAATCCTTTTTTTAAGACTCAGACATTTCAAAGATTATATAGGTCCTGTTTCTACCTTTTGCAATGCAGAAAGAAAAATACCATATATTCAACTTTCTCCATTGCTGTGTTTGCAAGACACTGAACTAGCTACGTGCTTGTCTTCTCTCATAAATTGCAATGCATATAGCAGCACTTATCTATTCCTTTCTGTGCTGCTCAGGAGTTAGGACTCTCCAGACAATATGGTGGAACTCTTAGATGTCCACACTGTGCACCATTAGCTCCTCTTTTCTCCGACTTGGGAAATACATGTGAGCATCCACCAGACACTTTCAAGCATGTGTGTGACCAGATAGTTAAAGGCCACACAGAATGGCATTATGGGCTACAGGTTCTGCACCCATGGTATAAACATTGTCTGTGATGCCTCTCTTTTAGGATAGTGTTTTTTTTAATTCTTGTTCTTCAGAACTTTCAGTAGGTCTTGATCTAAATTCCAGTTGAGGTCTAAAGTATTGGCACCATGGGCTATATCTCTTGAAAGTGTTCAGTGAAGCTGGATATATGTATACCCATAAATTTGACAAAAATAACCATACTTGACAGGGAAAAGAGCATACAAAATTGAAGACAATGTCAAAACACAATTGATGACACTTTATATTCAGTTTGGAGCAATGGGCAAACTCAGACTAACGCATGATTAGTTAAATATGAATCCTGTCCCCACGTTGTCATGCACACATGACCTTATAGAGGTTGGCCACTATCTCTGGTTAGTGCAGCTTTCCTCACAAACTGACCTACACTTCTATCCATAAAATGGCTGATGATGGAGGATTATGTGACCACACCAGTCCATCAGCTTCCAACAATTGTAAAGCACCTCAAATAGCACCGCTGTTTTTCTAGAAAAATGAAAATTGATGAGGGAACCCTACAAAAGGAAGGGGGGTTGAAATGGCACTGATAGCACATATAACATCCAACGTACTTCAGACTAAGCTGGAGAATCTGGAGTGATAGTTTTATCCTGTTCTGTGCCACATACTGAAATAATGGGCAAAGACCCAGGAGGACTAAATTGCTTAAAAAAAAAGAATGAAAAGAGCCACTGAATGTTGCCACCATTTTCATAGACAAACTACACTTCTATGAAAATGTTTCTTGAGGAATGGTGAAATGAAGCCTATAGAGAAGAGTGTACCCTACACATAGTGAAATATGGTGAAGGATCTATAGTGCGGTGTGGCGGCTTTGTGCCTATGGGACTTTAGGCCTTGAATGTGTTATAAAAAGAATGAAATCAGAGGATTATCAGAGCATGTGAAACTGGCTTACATTTGGCCACAATGAATCATGATCTCAGTCCATTTGTACATTTTTGGCGAAAGCTGAATTCTGCAAACATTCAGGAGAATTTCAGTGGAAGATGCTAATCACAGGCAGATGGAAAAAGTTCACAGATGGCTATAAAATCTTTTGAAGGCTGTCATTGTTGCTAAAAGTTGTGGAAACAAATATTAGGCAGTGGATCCTACAATTCTGTCATATTCTGTGTTCCTAATTGGTACCTATCCACTTATTTCTGAAGACCATTTGCTCTTTATAATAAACCGACAAGGGTGCCAATTTTCTCGACAGCTGATCCAAAGGTGATCCATTGATGGATTGGGATACTTGATAACTGCTCTTAAAAAACGCAAAGTTTTATTCTTTTTATAATGGATCAACATTCTATACAATTGTATGTACCATGTATGTGAATTGGTAAGTAATCAGGCCTAAATATAGTTAGAGCTTTTGCTTCAAACTTCTACTAAATCCACAATTTCGAAGTGCAAAAATTGCTCGCCTAAAGTTGAAGCCATTTTGATAGTCTACTCTATATGTTGAAATCTCTGTGAGTTGGCAAGAAATTAAAACACTGTACCACACATTAACATTTAAAGGGGTTCTCAGCTGACTATCCCTACTTACTCAAAGGGTCCTTTGGCAATAGGATAACCACAAGCCCCCCAAATTTGGTCACAAATCTGTCAGTAAAATCCAGACTCTTGAAAACCAGCGTTGTTCATACCAATCTTCACCGGTGGATGCGTTGGAGTCATACGCTTCTGACTCATTAAGAGGTCCATGCATTTTAATGAATCTGGCACATCTGAAAAGTGGTGTGCTTCTCTGTGCCCCTCGCCACAAATCTTACTCCATTCAGAGACCGGAGTAAGATTTCTATTTGGTAAGTACCCTACACCTCACCATTCCTCCCTGCCCCAGCTGCACCCATTTTAGAGCAGCTGTACAAAACCGCCGTGAAACTAAAATTCCTAAAAATTTTGTGCAAACTCTCAAGTTGCGCATAAAAATGTTGCAGTTTACGTCGGAAATCTGGTGAAAATCCTTTGATGAATCAGGGCCTAAGTGTTCGTTTTCATACAGCTCCACCACAAAAGAAAATGAGAGAAGCCCTCCCATGTTATTTTTTTTTTTTACTAAACCTGTGTATATGTAATGTAGTGTGAGTGTATTAATATACAAGTACACACCTACCACCACCTTCTCCGGGATTCAGCGCCGTTCCGCTCCTCTTCTCAGCGACGTCACCACTCTTCAGACTATCCGGCTCACTCTATGCGTTGGCTAAACGTCTCTCTTACAGTGTGAGTCTATGGAGCCTCGTTCTGATGGTCCATAGGCTTAGATTGTAAAAGCCACTTGTAGTAGGACCCAGAGAGTCTGAAGGACGGTGCTGGATACCAGAGAAAGCACACTCACACTACACTATATGCACACATTTATTGAAATAAAACCTTCATAGGAGCGCTTCTTTGGGCAGTACACGGTATCCGTTCCCACCCATGGATTGACTTTGTATAGCTGGACGGCACAATTCCTCCAGAGTGACCGATGCTCTCTGTAACGTCACTCAACTGGTCAAGAAATTAGGATCCTGAAGTTCCCTCTATCAACTATTTCTTTATAAGATATACAAGAACGGGTTTTCTAACTGGACAACCCCTTTATACCATGAATGACGTGTATGTAGAGTGTTAATACCCCTTTTATATTCATGGGCTGTCACTGCCTGTGGTCTCAGTACAATACTTTTCTCTCCAATGCAGCATGGAAGGTTTTCGTGTGATGAAACTCAATGAAGTTATAAGACAAGTGGATGTGGTCATCACTTGTACAGGTAACCAGGTATATGGCAACTGGGATTTTTAGGTATAGACCATGGAATCCCATAACCAGTAGACATGCAAACTGCACTTAAACTGAAGTTATAGACAACTTTCATCTGCAGTTTTTCAGGAGTAATATTAGCATTAATTTTCCAATAAACCTTGTGACGTTACTTTGGTCCATAGGTAACAAAAATGTGGTAATGCGGGAGCATCTTGACCGTATGAAGAATGGCTGCATTGTATGTAATATGGGACACTCTAATACGGAGATTGATGTAGTAAGCACAATATTATTATCTTCTATCATTGATTGTAATAGTTATTTAATATCATTTTACAATATTATTATAAAGTAACAGACAAAATAACAATCGAAAGCTGCAAATTAGATATCTGGAGCTATATTACCCAGGTAACCTTCGTGTAGTATTTCACAGGCTTGAATGTAATTTTTTTCCTAAAAACTGTTAATCCTTGTTTGACCTGGTTGCCATTTGCAAAAAAAGAAAATTGAAGTAACGTGAAAGAAAAGAAGATTGTGAATGACGTTTAAAGGGCACGTGCACAAATGCTATTATTCTGCAGATAGGGTTAATCTACAGTTTAATAGCATTACAAAGCTGTCTGGCCACCTTACTAAAAGGGAATTTGTCAGCCGCTTTTTGCTATGTCATTTGAGAGCAGCAATAGGAAGGAGCAGAGATCCTGAATTCAGCAATGTATTGCTTACTGGTATAAGTAACAGCATGGTGTCTTTTTTATCAAATCAAAGGTTTTATCTGCTGCAGATCGACCAGTTCTCTAAATGCTGAATGCACACAAAAAGCATCCGATCAGTGGTGGAGGCGGGGTTTGAGTAAATGGCAGCAGTTTACTAGTCCTAATTACAGCAAGCAGCCCAGTAAGTGACACTTCACTGGAAGCAGGATCTCTGTCCCTACGTTATGCTGCTCTCAGATTGAAGAGCAAAAACCTGCTGACAGATTACTTTAAAAGTGCTGCTACAGGGAGAAAATTATCTTTCTTTCCCCTGGGAGTCGCTGACTGTCAGTCATACAGGCATGCCCGGAGCAGCTACAGTCATCGCTCACAGTATTGTGAGCGGCAGCTGTAAGCATGCTCCAGAACTTTGATTGACAGCTCGCTCTGCATAGATGGTTTGCAGAGCAGGCTGTCACTTAAAGTGCTTAGGAGTGCTTACAGCCACCACTCACTGCGTAATGAACAATGACTGTAGACATTTTTCTATGTCTGAAATCCGGCGGCTCCTGGGAACAGCAAAGTTAATTTTCTTCCATCTAATGTTACAAACATAAGGAAGCCAATGCCAAAAGTAATATGAAAAAAAGATTTTATATTCTTTATTAAACATATAGAATATAAAATTTAAAATAATTGGGGATACAAAAATAGCTGCACACACAGGGAGTATATATTATATCAAATCAAGTGATTCATGTATAATATTCCTATTCAGTTTAGAGGAACTGACCCTTGTTTGCATACATTTTAATAAATATAAATTTAGCTCCCCCCTCAGGAACAAGCTAACGCAAAACGCGCGTCAGGGCTCCGTGCTGCATCCCCAGGTCATGTATGTCTCACTTCCATGAGTTTTCTTTCCTCCTTCCTTGCTATCCGTTTCCACATATATTACTATTAAGTTACTCTGTTGCATTACTAAATAAGCTTCTGGCACAACTTTCAGCCAAATGCACTTTGCACTTTACTGTGTCTATGGAAACTACTAAGCCACTAAGCTATTCTAGCATAATCATGTTACTGTAATCAGCATATGGATCCATTGCAGGAAGGTATTCTTTTTTTGCACAGTGACTGGTATGGGAATAACTTTGATTACTTATCATTAAGGCTAATCAGCCATTCCACAGCTCCCCTATGACTCCCCTGTTCATTCTATCTTGCCCTCCCACCTCTATTTATTTTAATTTATGCAAACAAGGGTCAATTCCTCTAAACTGAATAGGAATGTTATACATGAATCACTTGATTTGATATAATATATACTCCCTGTGTGTGCAGCTATTTTTTAATCTTGTATCCCCAATTATTTTACATTTTGTATACTATATGTTTAATAAAGAATGTAAAATCTTTTTCAGATTATTTTTGGCATTGGCTTCTTTATGTTTGTAGGATTAGATATATTTTTGGAAGTGCCATTTATCTAGGTCAATAATCGTTTTTGTTCAATTTTCTTCCAGTAGCCAGGCTTTAATTAAGGTGGCTGGACAGCATTGTTCCTGCTATTAACCTGCAAATTATCTCTTTATCTGCAGGTTAGAGGGGTTTTCCCGACTTTTATATCGATGGCATAAAATTAGGATAGGAAATCGATATATGATCGGAGGGGGTGCAATGCCCAGCACCCCCGCTTATCAGCTGTTCCTGGTGCCGGCCAGGTGTGCCGAGTTGCGGAGCTCCAAAGCACAGCTCTGTCAACTGCATTGTGCCACAGCTGAGTACTGCACATCCATCCCCTGTTGATTTGTATAGGGGGTGGATCTGCAGTATCTGGCCTTGGACACTATTCTGCTGACAGAGCTGTCCTGTACAGCTCCGCTACTTGCAGACCACTGCCTCCACAGGGAACAGCTGATCAGGTGACAGATTCCCGCTTATCAGAAATTGACGACCTGTCCTAAGGATAGGCAATCCATATAAAAGTCCCAGACAACCCCTTTAATAGCGTTCAGGGACCTGACAGGTTCCCTTTAATGCTAAAGTGCCTTAAAATTGAAAGTAATAATACACTGTAAAGAGTTTTTCTGCCTCATTGTAACTTTCTTTTCAGACCAGCCTACGCACTCCTGAGCTTACATGGGAACGTATCAGATCTCAGGTCGATCATGTAATCTGGCCAGATGGAAAACGGATAGTTCTGCTGGCTGAGGTAAGCACTCTGCCAAAATTATAGGGGGTTTCCATCAGTTAATATTTATGACTTACCAAGTTCTTTCTGCTGGGTCCTTCATTGACGTTTGGAAGCTCCATGAAGGTCTATGGACACTGCAGAAACAGCTCAGTCAGATACATATTGAATCTACACCAATAATATTATCTGGCAAGGTCTTGCAGGGCCTCCTAGACTTTGTATTATGTGAAATAACCTTTCCTTGGCAATGATTTCCCAAAAAAAAGCTTGTTATCAAGCCAATCAATGTGGGGCTTTTTAGCATCATCTTTAAAGGGAACCTGTCACCAGGTTTGACCGATATGAGATAAGACCACCATCTTTCAGGGCTGATATAAAGCATTCTATAATGCTGTATATAAACCCCCCCACCCGACCTGGAAGACAAGAAAAGACCTTTTATTATAAGCACCAGTGGGGTGTTCTGATCCAAGGAGTGTTGCTGGTGTTGGTCCGGCGCCTCCCTTCTTCTTGCGATGTTGTCGTCCTCCTTCTTGATTCATGTGGATAATAATAAAAGGTCTTTTCTTGTCTTGCAGGTCGGGTTGGGGGCAGATATCCAGCATTATAGAATGCTGTATATTAGCCCTGAAAGGTGGTGGTCTTACCTCATATCTTGTTGGTCAAATCTGCTGACAGGTTCACTTTAAAGAGTACCCATTATTTTAGTGTTGTTTTTTTCCATAAATCAATAGTACGCATGAAAGCATAAAGCTTTGTAATATATCTTATTAGAGAAATCAGCTTCTTTTTCCGCCAGGACTGATCATTTATTTTCAAAAGTCTTCACTGAATACAGATTTTGTAGCTCTCACTCTTGAATTGACAACGTAAGGTCAATCCAGGAGGAGAAAGAAGCAAATTTTCCTGATAAGATGTATTAAAAAGTTCCTGTGTCTACCGTGCGCAGTGTCATCAAGAAGTTTAAAGCCCATGGCACTGTGGCTAACCTCCCTAGATGTGGACGGAAAAGAAAAATTGACAAGAGATTTCAACGCAAGATTGTGCGGATGTTGGATAAAGAACCTCGACTAACATCCAAACAAGTTCAAGCTGCCCTGCAGTCCGAGGGTTCAACAGTGTCAACCCGTACTATCTGTCGGCGTCTGAATGAAAAGGGACTGTATGATAGGAGACCCAGGAAGACCCCACTTCTTATCCCGAGTCATAAAAACCCCGATCCTTGGGGTTCCTCAAGGATCGGTTCTAGGCCCCCTCCTCTTCTCCTTGTACACTGCCCCTATTGGTCAAACAATCAGTAGATTTGGTTTCCAGTACCATCTCTATGCTGATGACACCCAATTATACGCTTCTTCTCCTGACATCACGCCAGCCTTTCTAGAAAACACTGGCGATTGTCTAAACGCTGTGTCTAATATCATGTCCTCACTATATCTGAAACTGAACCTGTCAAAGACTGAACTGGTGTTTCCTCCCGCTACTAATGCACCTGTACCCGACATTGCTATTTCTGTGTGTGGTTCCACTATTACTCCCCAGCAACATGCCCGCTGTCTTGGGGTCATACTTGATTCCGAGCTTTCCTTTGCCCCCCACATTCGATCACTGGCTCGCTCTTGTCATCTGCACCTCAAAAACATTTCTAGAATTCGACCTTTTCTTACTTTTGACTCTGCAAAAACTCTTACTGTTTCTCTTATTCATTCTCGTCTCGACTATTGTAACTCTCTTCTAATCGGTCTCCCTCTTACCAAACTCTCCCCTCTCCAATCTGTCTTGAATGCTGCAGCCAGGATCATATTCCTCACCAATCGTTACACCGATGCCTCTACCTTGTGCCAGTCATTACACTGGCTACCCATCCACTCCAGAATTCAGTATAAACTTATTACCCTCACCCACAAAGCCCTCCATGGCTCAGCACCACCCTACATCTCCTCCCTTGTTTCAGTATACCACCCTACCCGCGCCCTCCGTTCTGCTGATGACCTGAGGTTAGTATCCTCAATAGTCAGAACCTCCCACTCCCGTCTCCAAGACTTTACACGTGCCGCGCCAATTCTTTGGATTGCACTTCCCAGGTCAATACGATTAGTCCCCAATCCCCACAATTTTAAGCGTGTCCTGAAAACGCATTTATTCAGACTGGCCTATCGCCTCAACACATTAACCTAACCTATCCCTGTGTGGCAGAGCCAAAAGTTTTACCATAACCAGGTTCCCAGCATCATGTTCCCTCATGCTTTATGCATCCATTAGCCCTCTGTGTCTGTACTTTTACACACTTAACATTATGGCTGGTCCATACAATCAGAGCAACTGTTACCACCCACCTTTCGTGTCTACCTCTTTCCTCATAGACTGTAAGCTTGCGAGCAGGGCCCTCACTCCTCTTGTTATTTGTTATAATCTATTGTATGTGATTATTGTTATGCTGTAATGTCTATTGTCTGTACAAATCCCCTCTGAAATGTAAAGTGCTGCGGAATATGTCGGCGCTATAAAAATAAAATTTATTATTATTATAAAAAAGCCAGGCTGGAGTTTGCCAAAACTTACCTGAAAAAGCCTAAAACGTTTTGGAAGAATGTTCTCTGGTCAGATGAGACAAAAGTAGAGCTTTTTCAGCAAAGGCATCAACATAGAGTTTACAGGAGAAAAAAAGAGGCATTCAAAGAAAAAAACACGGTCCCTACAGTCAAACATGGCGGAGGTTCCCTGATGTTTTGGGGTTGCTTTGCTGCCTCTGGCACTGGACTGCTTGACCGTGTGCATGGCATTATGAAGTCTGAAGACTACCAACAAATTTTGCAGCATAATGTAGGGCCCAGTGTGAGAAAGCTGGGTCTCCCTCAGAGGTCTTGGGTCTTCCAGCAGGACAATGACCCAAAACACACTTCAAAAAGCACTAGAAAATGGTTTGAGAGAAAGCACTGGAGACTTCTAAAGTGGCCAGCAATGAGTCCAGACCTGAATCCCATAGAACACCTGTGGATAGATCTAAAAATGGCAGTTTGGAGAAGGCACCCTTCTAATATCAGGAACCTGGAGCAGTTTGCCAAAGAAGAATGGTCTAAAATTCCAGCAGAGCATTGTAAGAAACTCATTGATGGTTACCGGAAGCGGTTGGTCGCAGTTATTTTGGCTAAAGGTTGTGCAACCAAGTATTAGGCTGTGGGTGCCAATACTTTTGTCTGACCCATTTTTGAAGTTTTGTGTGAAATGATCAATGTTTTTCTTTTTGCTTCATTCTCTTTTGTGTTTTTTCATTTAAGACAAATAAAATGAAGATAATAATACCAAAGAATTTGTGTTTGCAATCATTTTCAGGAAGAAACTGAATATTATCTGACAGAATTGCAGGGGTGTCAATACTTTTGGCCACAACTGTATAGTATAAGGCTTACAGACTAGCAAATACAGGGGAAAAGTATTTTACTGTCTACTGCTTACTATGATCCTTTGTATTTAGGTTCAGTGGTCCTATAATATTGTTATCTGAGACTTACATGCATACTCCCCTCCCGCAGTGTCCCTCGTTCCAGTGATGCTGTCATTGCTATTATTGGTGGGTCACTTGAGATTGTTGTGTCACAGATTTGTTGCAGCCAATCGGTGGTCTCTGATTGGCTTCAGGGCATCAATATTTCATCACAGTGGACTTCCGCTCTGACAAAATAGTACAGGGTGCAGCTGATCAGCGGTCATCGATTGGCTGCAGCAGACCTGTGACACAACAGTGTCATGTGACCCATCAGGAATAGCAATGACGACATCATTACCGGAATGGTGCCATTGCAGGCGGTGAGTATTTAAATGGGGCTACGAAGTGTATTTATTCTGGGGTTCATCAGTAGTGGACAACCCCTTTAAGTAAGCACTTCTGTTAAGCTTTTATTCATTAAATGTGTGTATATATTCATGTAATACAGTCAGAGTGTATTAATATACTCGCCTATCTCTCTTTTCTCCAATATCTAATGCCGTTCTTCTGCTCGTCTCTGTGACGTCACCATGATTGCAACTACCTGCTCACTCTGTGCTCTATGCATGAGCCGGACGTCTCTTTTACAGTGTAAGCCTATGGAGTCACGTTCTGGCGCTCCACAGACTTACACTGTGGATGACTACAAAAGCAGGAGAGATGATACACAAACTGGAGATGTCAAAGGCCAGGATAAGGGGTGCGGGATGTGGGCATAGAATCATAGAACATAGAACAACATAACTAAATGGTGATAAGTTGGCAACAAATAATCAGCACAAAAATGATTGCCGAGAATGTCAGTAATATATGAACCTAATGTCGAGATATCGTTCACACTTAATTCTGGTGTGTTGTCTTCATTCTTATGTGCAACTGTAATATATGTTCCAGGGTCGTCTCCTCAATCTGAGCTGTTCAACTATTCCAACCTTTGTACTTTCGATAACTGCAACAACAGAGGTAAGATGTCAAAATCTGATTGGATGTTTTCATAGTCAAATTTTCTTGATGTACAGTGGGTACGGAAAGTATTCAGACCCCTTTACATTTTTCACTCTTTGTTTCATTGCAGCCATGTGGTAAATTCAAAAAAGTTCATTTTTTGTCATTAATGTACACTCTGCACCCCATCTTGACTGAAAAAAAACAGAAATGTAGAAATTTTTGCAAAATTATTAAAAAAGAAAAACTGAAATATCACATGGACAAAAGTATTCAGACCCTTTGCTCAGTATTGAGTTGAAGCACAGCTAGTACAGCCATGACTCATCTTGGGAATGATGCCACAAGTTTTCACCCCCGGATTTGGGGATCCTCTGCCATTCTTTTTCCTTGCAGAACCTCTCCAGTTCCGTCAGGTTGGATGGTGAACGTTGTGGACAGCCATTTTCAGGTCTCTCCAGAGATGCTCAATTGGGTTTAGCCACTCAGCTATAGTGTGAGCTTTTTAGCACTATTCCAAAAACCCCTCAGGGGTTAAATGTTGCACACAGCCTAGAGAGTATCCCACATGAAGTAAATTAAAACATAACCTTTAATGAACCGTTAAAAGGACATAACACACAAAAACATTACAAAAAAGTGCTCATGTGAACCAGTGCTCAATAAAAAATGGTTTGGTCTCACCATTGGTATTAGATGTAGCATTCCAGCATCAGGGCGTATCCTGCTGGAGAGACGATCCACTCATGGGGAGCCGAGACATGGGAAAACCAGTGTTAATGTAAAGTATTCCCCTACACTCCCTGTCGTGCCCCAGCGTTACTCCTGTCCTAACAAGGACAGGCCCCAAGTGGATCCTGTAGTGCAGTGGTCACCAACCTTTTTTGCACCGGGGACCGGTTTCAAGCAAGACCATTCTTCCATGGCCCGGCAGGGCGGGGATGGAGGTGTGGCAGGGGCGGGGCTTTGGTCATAAGGGGGCGGGGCTATGGACACGGTTGTAGTGTAGCAGTGCATACTTATAATTAAATAACATTTATAATGTGACTCAACTCACCATAGGTTTTGAATAAGTGCTCCATCACCCCTTTCTCCCCATCATTGCCTTCACCCCATCACTCCCTTCTCCCCATCATTGCCTTCACCCCATCACTCCCTTCTCCCCATCATTGCCTTCACCCCATCACTCCCTTCTCCCCATCATTGCCTTCACCCCATCACTCCCTTCTCCCCATCATTGCCTTCACCCCATCACTGCCATCTCTCCATCATTGCCTTCACCCCATCACTCCCTTCTCCCCATCATTGCCTTCACCCCATCACTGCTGTCTCCCCATCATTGCCTTCACCCCATCACTGCTGTCTCCCCATCATTGACTTCACCCCATCATTGCCTTCACCCCATCACTCCCTTCTCCCCATCATTGCCTTCACCCCATCACTGCTGTCTCCCCATCATTGCCTTCACCCCATCACTCCCCTCTCCCCATCATTGCCTTCACCCCATCACTGCCTTCTCTCCATCACTGCCTTCACCCCATCACTGCTGTCTCCCCATCATTGCCTTCACCCCATCACTCCCCTCTCCCCATCATTGCCTTCACCCCATCACTCCCTTCTCACCATCATTGCCTTCACCCCATCACTCCCTTCTCCCCATCATTGCCTTCACCCCATCACTGCCATCTCTCCATCATTGCCTTCACCCCATCACTCCCTTCTCCCCATCATTGCCTTCACCCCATCACTGCTGTCTCCCCATCATTGCCTTCACCCCATCATTGCCTTCACCCCATCACTCCCTTCTCCCCATCATTGCCTTCACCCCATCACTGCTGTCTCCCCATCATTGCCTTCACCCCATCACTGCCGTCTCTCCATCATTGCCTTCACCCCATCACTCCCGTCTCTCCATCACTGCCTTCACCCCATCACTGCTGTCTCCCCATCATTGCCTTCACCCCATCACTCCACTCTTCCCATCATTGCCTTCACCCCATCACTCCCTTCTCCCCATCATTGCCTTCACCCCATCTCTCCCTTCTCTCCATCATTGCCTTCACCCCATCACTGCCATCTCTCCATCATTACCTTCACCCCATCACTCCCTTCTCCCCATCATTGCCTTCACCCCATCACTGCTGTCTCCCCATCATTGCCTTCACCCCATCACTGCTGTCTCCCCATCATTGCCTTCACCCCATCACTCCCTTCTCCCCATCATTGCCTTCACCCCATCACTGCTGTCTCCCCATCATTGCCTTCACCCCATCACTCCCCTCTCCCCATCACTGCTGTCTCCCCATCATTGCCTTCACCCCATCACTGCTGTCTCCCCATCATTGCCTTCACCCCATCACTCCCCTCTCCCCATCACTGCCTTCACCCCATCACTCCCTTCTCCCCATCATTGCCTTCACCCCATCACTCCCTTCTCCCCATCATTGCCTTCACCCCATCATTGCCTTCACCCCATCACTCCCTTCTCCCCATCATTGCCTTCACCCCATCACTGCTGTCTCCCCATCATTGCCTTCACCCCATCACTCCCCTCTCCCCATCACTGCCTTCACCCCATCACTGCCTTCTCTCCATCACTGCCTTCACCCCATCACTGCTGTCTCCCCATCATTGCCTTCACCCCATCACTGCTGTTTCCCCATCATTGCCTTCACCCCATCACTCCCCTCTCCCCATCACTGCCTTCACCCCATCACTCCCTTCTCCCCATCATTGCCCTCACCCCATCACTGCCTTCACCCCATCACTGCCGTCTCTCCATCACTCCCCTCATGGCCTTCTCCTCATGTCCCCATCTCCTCCAGGGCCAGGCTACACAAACACAGACCAACACACACACACACACACGTACACACACACACACACACACACCACCTCTCTCCTCTCACCTGCCCGCCGCCCGCGCTTCCTCGCTGTGACACAGCAGCGGCCGCGCTCTCCTCTCTGTGTCAGTCAGAGACAGGAAGCGCGGGCGGCGGCCAGGAAGCTGGACGGGTCCTTGCAGCTCCGCTCCTGCTATTCCCTCTTGCAGGCAGCGGAGCTGCTTGGATCGCTCCCTGGCCGCCGCTAAGAACTGCTGCGCGCCGCCCCAGCCCCCGCTACGCCACTGACCGCCCCTGGCTCCCCTTGTGTCCGCGGACCGGCAAGGGCACTGCAGCGGCCTGGTGCTGGGCCGCGGACCGGCGGTTGGGGACCCCTGCTGTAGTGGACACCCCCACTGATAAGGGGAAAAATGGACAGAAAAGCTCCCTATGGTGGGGATTCATCAGGGGAGTCAAATAGATATAAAGCAGTAGGAAAGGATATATAGAATTAGTGTTGTCCGTTAAGTCCACAGGCCCTGCAGTGGCGAGGTGCCTAACAAACTAGTGTGACTGTCCCTGTCACTACCAAGTGGAGTCCTGGAGGGGATGTGCTTTCCAGGCAATTCCAGCAGCTAAATAGGAAAGGGTTCTTTACAGTTAGAGCAGTCAGAATGTGGAATTCCCTACCACAAGAGGTAGTAATGGCAGACACTAGAACAGCTTTTAAAAAAGGGCTGCGTGATTTCCTCAGTACACATAACATTGTGGGTTATAGTTAAATTAGTGACAAAATGCATAATTGGTGGAGAAAGGTAGTACTTTTTTCAATTTATGTAACTTATAGTAGGGCATAATGGAATAAAGCAATGTGAAATCTGGGAATCAAGATGGAGTCTAAAGGAAAGCAAGGAGGAGATTGAAAAGGGAAGCAATTCCACCATGTATAAAATCAGAGTGTGAAAGACAATCAGTGTGAGGGTGCAGTCATACAACTGCTTCTTTCATAACTAGCTAGTTTTTCTTTTCATGCCTCTGCATTTCAATAAAGTGGCTGTATAATGGTTTGATGTATGCAAGAAAAAATGTATTATTTTTGTTATTGTTTAATTATACATACGAGTTAGTGTATTTAAAGGGTTATTCTCTGAAAAAGAAGCTTTTCTCCATCCATGGGTTAGACCGTTAGAGGATGCTTTGCTGATCGGTTTGTGTTTGATTTCTGGGCCTCACATGATCCAGAGAATATAGCTCTACAGCCATGTCCTGAGTGAAGCGGAGGCAAGCATACTTGGCCTGCACTCCATTCATTGTCTATGGAACTGACGGAAGCAGCCGAGTGTAGTGCTTGGCGGCCTCATAGACAATGAATGGAGCGAAGGACACAAATGCATACCTCCACTGCATCCAGCGGTTAGACACACAGTGATCACTAAGCCATTCCTTATCCTATGCATAAAGATTAACTTCATTTTGGGGATAACTTTTTAATACATTTTATTTTGTTTTTGCTGTGCAAATGTGAAAAATAAGGCTGAGTGCAGACGGAGTTTTGAGCCCTGCGGATTTTTCCGTGCAGAATAGAAGAAAACCGCAGGTCAAATGACCTGCATTTTTCCTGCGGATTTCTTCCATTTTTCACGCGGTTTTCATGCGGTTTTTGTGCGGTTTTCCATTGCGGTTTTCCCCCTGCGGATTTGGTAACAGGGGAGATAGAAAACCGCACAAAAGAAGTAACATGCTGCGGATTTTGTACCGCAGGAAAACCGCGCGGAAAAATCCGCAGTGTCTGCACAGCGTTTTTTTTTTTTCATTCATTTTAAAGGTACTGTACATCACAATGCGGATATGCAACGTTTCTGCGCGGTAAAATCCGCTGCGGAAACGCTGCAAATCTGCATCGTGTGCACATGGCCTAAAACATTTTCATATTTTTTTGTTTGTTATTTTGTAAGACTGTTGTTTCTTGTAATTATATGTTTCATCAATTCATATTATATATTTAAAGTGAACCTTTAAAGGCATGGGGAGAGAGATGTCTGCTAGGCAGCTTTCCTCAAGCTTCTCACCAACCAATATCGTCACTAATATTGTGTGTAATAAGGAGACACCTCTCCGTTAGAGCACGTAAAGGCTGGTGGGGAGCTGCCCACCCAACAGAACACTGCAATGAGGAAGCCGATCATTGTGAAATTACTATAGCAAAGAAAAAAAAGGGGTTTAATTTCTGTGCTGCTACAAATACCAATGGATATTCAAGAGAAAGAATCAGGATCCAGGATAAAGGAATTCGGTTTATTGTTGATGCGTTTCAAAGTACAACAAACTTCTTCCTCAGGACAAACCGCAAGTGCAGGACTAAAATCGTGTGTGGGTTTAAATATACAGTAGGCACCAAAAAACACATAGGGTGTCAGATGACACATCAACTGTCAGTTTGAATAAAGCTTATCAGCACAAAAAAACAGGAAAAAAAAAGTACATTTCTCAAAACACATCAACAAATACAGCCATGGCCGAAATTGTTGGCACCCTTGAAATTGTACCAGAATATAAAGTATTTCTCCCAGAAATTGATTACAATTACACATGTTTTGTTATACACATGTTTATCTACCTTATGTTTATTGGAACAACACAAAAAGGAACTGAGAAAAAAGGCAAATTGGACATTTTTTCACAAAACCCCAAAAACGAGCCGGACATACCCGTATATACTCGAGTATAAGCCGACCCGAGTATAAGCCGAGGCCCCTAATTTCTCCTTCGACTCATTGGGGGACACAGAGACTGTGGGGTGTGTGCTTCTGCCGTCTGGAGGCTGACACTAAGTATACAAAAAAAGAGTTAGCTCCTCCTCCGCCGCATACACCCTCGCCCCCAGACCGGGCGTAACTCAGTTTTTTGCTTAGTGTCTGATGGAGGCACACGCAGTCTGGAGCTCCAGATTAGATTTTTTTTTTTTTTTTTTTGGTCTCTTTCTATGAAGATAAGATAGGGGCGACGGATCCTATAGAGAGGGTCCGATCTCCCCAAATCATCAACGGGCGACCACGTGTGAGTAGCCCTCCACGTGTTTTCTCTCCCGCACCGAGGGACACATCTGGGACTTTTCCCCAGACAACCATTTTTCTTTGTTATTTTTCTAAAGAGGTGGCAACGCATCCTGATAAGAGGATTCGGTTCCCCATGAACCCCAGCGGGCGAGCACGTGTGAGTGATCCTCCACGTTGTTACTCTCCTGCAACGTGGGAATGCATTAATGCCCCTACCACCCCTAGGTAGGAGACCAGGGGTGGTCCTGGAGGCGCAGGTGAGCCAAGGGAGCGAAGCGTCGAAGTGGTGCAGTAGCCTCCCCCTCCCGGCCCAGGGATGGGGTTGAGAGCACCACAAGCCCACGGCGCAGAAGCCACAGGGGGGAGGCCCGGCTCACCTCTCTTGTTGATGGGCGTGGAGTGCGGCCAGAGCCCCGTCGGCGGCCGCGGCCCCCGCTGTATGGTGAGGCCCGAGATTCCGCCCGCCCGCCGGCTGACTTCCGGGGGTAGCCGGAAGCCCCGCCCACTAACTTCCGGGGGCGGAGAGCGGCGGGCGCGCTCAGTTACCGGGGAGCTCCCGCCCTCCTCCCTCGAACGCCGCACGTGTAGTGCGGCCAGAAGCCCCGTCGGCGGCCGCGGTCCCCGCTGTATGGGGAGGTCCGGAGTTCCGCGCGCCCGCCCGCCGACTTCCGGGGGTAGCCAGAAGTCCCGCCCACTAACTTCCGGGAGCGGAGAGCGGCGGGCGCGCACAGTTACCGGGGAGCTCCGCCCCCCTCCCCCTCCTCATTTCTCGCGAAGTGCGGCCGGAAGCCGCCGCCTATCTCCCGGAGTGCGCCGCAAGTGCCCCGGCGACTAACGCCGCACGCCCCGTGGAAGAGACGCAAGGTGGACATTACCGGTGGGTGAGTGCAACCCCGTTTCGAGTGCCGCACTAGTGGTCAAGGAAGGGGTTATCCTCCTCCTCCTACCCTACCCTGCAATATGTCTGGCAAAGGGAAAGCTCATTCTTTCCTATATGCTGTTTGCGTTTCCTGTGGGGTCAGGCTGCCTAAGGCGCAGCCGGATAAATTTTGTGAAGCCTGCGAGTCGGAGCGAGCCCAGGAGCCCCCCATTGTTGCAGAGCCCAGAAGTCAGGACCCCCCAGAATGGGCGGTGTCTTTATCACACTCTATGATGTCCCTTACAAGGGCAATTGAGTCTCTTCGAGGCCCGGGCAGGGACAAGGATGGTGGTCTGCCAGCGGAAGACAGCTCGTCCACGTCTCAGGACCCTCCGACCGTTAGAGGCCGCTCCAGCACCAGACAAGCTCATAGCAAAAGAACTCGTTCCCCGTCGGCCGGACCCTCTGGGGCTTCGGCGGCGGGTATTAGGGCATCTCGTTTCCCGTTGCCGAGCTCGGGAAGCGAGCAGGATGAGGGCGAGGAGGAGGGAGAGGAGGCCTGGAATCCAGAAAGCCTGGGATACCAAGACTCGGTGGACAGCCTCATTGAGGCAGTCAACCAGACATTAGAGATCGAGGACGATGTGTCCACGGCCTCAGGTCACAAGGTCTCCTTCAAGAAGACCAGGCGACCGCATAGAAGGTTTGCCACGCATCCGGAGTTCGAGGAGCTAGTCCAGAAACATAGGGAACACCCGGATAAGCGTTTTGCAATGCAAAAAGTGCTGCAAGCAAAGTATCCGTTTCCTCCTGAACTCCATAAAGGATGGGTGGAGTCGCCAGTAGTGGACCCACCGGTATCACGTTTAGCATCAAGATCGCTATTGTCGATACCCAGCGGTTCTTCTATCAAGGACCCAACTGATCGCCTTATAGAGGGGCTTGCCCGCTCGGTGTATGAGGCAGCGGGGTCGGCCCTGGCCCCCTCCTTTGCGGCTACTTGGGTGGCTAAGGCCATGGTTTCATGGGCGGACGCTCTGCATAATGCCCTCCAAAACAGAGATCTGCCTGCGGAGGTCTTGGAGGTTACAAATCAGATATCAGGGGCAAGTGATTTTCTCGTCAGCGCCTCTCTGGACGCGGCCGAGTGTTCTGCTGTGGCAGCAGCAAATGCGATCGCCGTTAGGCGAGCATTATGGCTGAGATTGTGGAAAGCGGATTCTATCTCCAAAAAATCCTTGACCTCATTGCCTTTTCAGGGCAATCGGTTGTTCGGTGAGAAGCTTGATAAGCTTATCTCAGAAGCCACGGGGGGGAGGAGTAGTTTCCTCCCGCAGCAGAGGACTAGGCCAGCATTCAGGCACACACAGAGGCGTTTTCGGCCCTTTCGTAACCCCTGGAGGGGGACTTCGGCCAGAGCATCCACCTCCGCAAATGATGGTCAGATTGGGGAAAGGCAAACCTCTTACAGAGCCAATCCGCTGGGCAGAGGCCGAGGTCGTTTGCCCAGAACGAGGGGTGCCAGATCCCAAAAGCCTCCAGCAAAATGACTCGAGGCGCTCCGTACCTACGGACGACAGAGTGGGCGGACGCCTACTAAGGTTCAGCCACGTTTGGGTCGCAGTGGCACGCGACGCTTGGGTGGCAGAACTGATATCGTCCGGGTACAAGATAGAGTTTGTCGGACTCCCGCCACGGCGATTCTTTCATTCCCGGTTTTCCGGAACAGTATCGCAGGCAGAGGGTTTGTTACAGGCCATAATGACGCTACGGCGCAACGGGGTCATTGTCCCAGTGCCGAAAAGCGAAGAGACACAAGGTTTTTACTCCAACCTGTTTTCGGTCCCCAAAAAAGACGGGACAGTAAGGCCAGTACTAGATCTAAAAATCCTGAACAAATTCATCAGAGTCAGGCGGTTCCGGATGGAATCCCTCCGTTCGGTCATTGCAGCCATGGATCCAGGGGAGTTCCTGGCCTCGATCGATGTGCAGGATGCATATCTGCACATTCCGATTTTTCCTCCACACCAGAGGTTCCTGCGTTTTGCGATCGGAGGGCGACATTTTCAATTTGTTGCTCTGCCCTTCGGTCTGGCCACTGCTCCCAGAGTCTTTACGAAGATAATGGCGGTGGTTATGGCCATCCTGCATGCTCGGGGCATAACGGTACTACCTTACCTGGACGACCTGTTGGTAAAGGGGCCGTCGTTTCAGGCGTGCCAGGAGAATGTCAGTATCACGCTGGATACCCTGGCCCGTCTAGGCTGGTTGATCAATCGGAGCAAGTCGTCCTTGGTTCCAGCCCAAAGAATCGTGTTCCTAGGCATGATTTTCGACACCTCCCGGGGGCTGGTGATCCTCCCTCAGGACAAGGCGCGAAAAATCAAGCAAGGAGTACGGAACCTTCTGCAGCCGGGCACCAGATCCATCCGGTACGGCATGAGTGTGTTGGGCAGAATGGTGGCGGCGATGGAGGCAATCCCGTTTGCCCAGTTCCATCTCCGTCCGCTTCAGCATGCGCTCTTGTCAGCATGGGACCGGAGGCTGCTGTCTCTCAGTCATCGGTGCAAGTTGTCCCCGCTGGTCCGACATTCACTCCGGTGGTGGACTCGCGACTCGTCCCTGGTCCAGGGGAAACCTTTTCCCCCGGAGCAGTGGTTGGTGGTGACGACCGATGCAAGCCTGCATGGTTGGGGAGCAGTTTTCCAGAGTCACACAGCCCAGGGGCGGTGGTCCATTCAGGAGATAATTCTCCCGATCAACATTCTGGAGATACGGGCAATACGATTGGCCCTGCAACATTTCCAGTGTTTCCTGAGACACCGGCCGGTGCGCATTCAGTCGGACAATGCTACAGCAGTAGCATATGTCAACCATCAAGGGGGCACGCGCAGCCAGGCAGCCATGCGCAAGGTCGGGCTGGTACTGCGTTGGGCAGAGAAGAACCGCGTGGTAATTTCAGCGGTGCACATTCCGGGAGTCGAAAACTGGGCGGCAGATTTTCTCAGCCGACAGAGGGTCGCGGCAGGGGAATGGTCCCTGCACCCCGAGGTTTTTCAACAGATCTGCCAACGGTGGGGGACACCGGACGTGGACCTTATGGCATCCAGAGAGAACGCCAAAGTACAAAGGTTCGTCGCTCGATCCCTCGACCCGCAGGCAATCGCAGCAGACGCTCTGGTGCTTCCGTGGAGCCAGTTTCGTCTCCCGTACTTGTTCCCCCCGCTACCTCTGCTTCCAAGAGTCATCAGAAAGTTAAGGAGAGAGAAGGTTCCAGCAATTCTGCTGGCCCCAGACTGGCCTCGGCGGGCCTGGTATGCAGATCTGGTTCAGCTAGTGGTGGACGTACCCTGGCGTCTCCCAGATCGGCCGGACTTGCTGTCCCAGGGGCCGATCTACCATCCGAACTTAGGGGCCCTGTGTTTGACGGCGTGGCCATTGAATCTTGGCTGTTAACACAGGCAGGATTCAGGCGCGATGTGGTAGCCACGATGGTGAGTGCCCGAAAGCCTTCCTCGGCGAGAGTATATCATCGGACTTGGGAAGTTTTTTTCCGTTGGTGTAGGGATCGCGGAGTGGCTCCTCTGGTTTTTTCGATCCCCAACGTACTGGCTTTTCTGCAGGCAGGGCTGGACGCAGGATTGGCTCCGAGTTCGCTCAGAACGCAGATCTCGGCTCTGTCGGTGCTTTTCCAACGAAAGGTCGCTTCGGTCTGGCAGGTTAGGACGTTTATGCAGGGGGTCGCACATTTAGTACCCCCCTATAAGGCGCCGACGGAATCATGGGACCTGAACTTGGTGCTCAGGGCCCTTCAGGAGGCTCCTTTCGAACCGTTACAAGAGGTTTCCTTACCTTACCTGTCCAGGAAGGTCGTTTTTCTGGTAGCTATTACGTGTATTAGGCGGGTTTCGGAATTGGCGGCTTTATCTTGTAAACCGCCGTTCCTGACCTTTTATAAGGATAAGGTAGTTTTAAGGCCAGCTCCTCCCTTCTTGCCGAAGGTTGTCTCTGCATTCCATATCAACGAAGACATTGTCTTACCCTCGTTTTGCCCGGCACCGGTGCACAGGGTAGAAAAGGCATTGCACACCTTGGATCTGGTAAGAGCTCTTAGGAGGTATGTGACAAGGACAGCTCCTTTCCGCCGGACAGACTCTATTCGTGATCCCAGAAGGGCGGCGGAAGGGGCTCGCTGCGTCCAAAGCGACTTTGGCCAGATGGGTTCGCCTGACGATCCAAGAATCTTATGAAATTAGTGGCACGCCGGTTCCGGCAGGGATCAAGGCACACTCGGCTCGAGCAGTGGGTGCCTCATGGGCACTGCGACACCAAGCTTCAGCGGAACAGGTGTGCAAAGCAGCTACCTGGTCCAGCTTGCATACGTTTGTCAAACATTATAGCGTACATACCCAGGCATCCTCGGATGCAAGCCTGGGAAGAAAGATTCTCCAGGCAGCAGTTGCGCACCTCTAATCAGGGGCGCAAAATAGCATGGATTGGGTGAGCTAAGATCCCGCCCAGGGACTGCTTTAGAACGTCCCACAGTCTCTGTGTCCCCCAATGAGTCGAAGGAGAAACATGGATTTTTGTGAGTACTCACCGTAAAATCCTTTTCTCCGAGACGCTCATTGGGGGACACAGCACCCACCCTACTAGCCAGTTGGCTTTTGCTTATTTTGAGTTATACAAATCCTTATGTAAGGATCAGGGTGGTCCCTTTTCCAGACGTATAATTTCTTGCCTGAATTTAAGGCGCGTTCTCCTACTGCTTATGCACTAAACTGAGTTACGCCCGGTCTGGGGGCGAGGGTGTATGCGGCGGAGGAGGAGCTAACTCTTTTTTTGTATACTTAGTGTCAGCCTCCAGACGGCAGAAGCACACACCCCACAGTCTCTGTGTCCCCCAATGAGCGTCTCGGAGAAAAGGATTTTACGGTGAGTACTCACAAAAATCCATGTTTTGCCACAAAAAACTGGGAAAACGTATTGACTCGAGTATAAGCCTAGGGTGGAAAATGCAGCAACTACTGGTAAATTTCAAAAATAAAAATAGATACCAATAAAAGTAAAATTAATTGAGACATCCATAGGTTAAATGTTTTTGAATATCGATATTGAATTTGGAGCCCCATGTAATGCTCCATACAGTTCATGATGGGCCCCATAAGATGCTCCATACAAAATACGCCCCATATAAAGCTGCACAAAGGTTAATAATGGCACCATAAGATGCTCCATAGATTAATATGTCCCTTATGCTGCTCTATAAAGGTTGATGGCCCCATAAGATGCCCCATATAATGCATAAAGGTTTTGGCCCCATAAGATGCTCCATAGAATATGGCCCCATATGCTGCTCCATATATCTTGATGGCCCCATAAGATTCTCCATAGAATATGCCCCATATGCTGCTGCTGTGAATAAAAAAAATTACATACCTCCCGTTGCTGGGGGCCAGGTGCCGGTGTCTCCGCTGGCTCAGGGCCATGGCACCTGTGATATTCACCTGTCCCCGTTCCACTGCCGTATGCTGCTCTGTCTTCCGGGTCTCTGCAGTGACTGCTCAGGCAGAGGGCGTGCACTAACCACGTCACCACGGCCTCTGACCTGAACATCGCAGCCAGAGGACGCTGAAGACAGGGCGGCGCGTGGCGGTGAAACGGGAACAGGTGAATATCGCATATGCTCCCCCATCCTCCCCATCATACTCACCCCCTCCTGGCGTGTCTCTGCAGTCCCTGCTTCTCCGATGGTCTCCGGCAGCTCCTTCCAGTGTTCAGCGGTCACGTGGTACCGCTCATTAAAGTAATGAAAATGCGCATATTCATTACTTTAATAAGCAGTACCACTTGACCACTGAACACAGGAAGAGCTGTGGCGCCGGAGACCATCTGAGAAGCAGGGGCTGCAGAGACCGCGCCAGGAGGTGGTGAGTATGATCTGACAGCCTCGCTCCCCCTCCCCCGCTGACCCCCCTGATCTATAACTCGAGTATAAGCCGAGAGGGGCACTTTCAGCTTTAAAAAATGAGCTGAAAATCTCGGTTTATACTCGAGTCATAGAGTTGGCACCAATCCAAAAATGTGGGTATACAACTTTGTTTCAAATGTGATGCTCGTTCAATCTCACCTGTGGCAAGTAACAGGTGTGGGAAATATGAAAATCACACCTAAAACCAGATAGAGGGGAGAAGATGACTCCATGTTTCCATTGTGTGTCTGTGTGTGCCACACTAAGCATGGAGAACAGAAAGAGAAGAGAACTGTCTGAAGACTTAAGATCCAAAATTGTTATAAAATATCAACAATCTCAAGGTTTAAAGTCCATCTCCAGAGATTTTTGATGTTCCTTTGTCCATGGTGCATAACATAATCAAGAAGATTACAACCCATAGCACTGTAGCTAATCTTCCTGGACGTGAAAAGCAGACAAAAATTTTTGAAAGGTTGCAACGCAGGATAATCCAAATGGTGGATAATAAGCCCCAATCAAGTTCCAAAGAAATTCAAGCTGTCATGCAGGCTCAGGGTGCATCAGTTTCAGCATGAACTATTCTTCTACATTTAAATGAAATTAAACATTATGGGATGAGACCTCAAAAGACCCAACTTCTGACACAGATACATAAAAAAGCTAGACTGCAGTTTGCCAAAATGTATGTGAGTTATCCAAAATTCTTCAGAGAAAGTATCTTGTGGACAGATGAGACCAAAACAGAGCTTTTTGGTAAAACACATCATTCTACTGTTTACTGAAAACAGAATGAGACATACAAAGGAAAAAACAGTACCTACAGTCAAATATGGTGGAAGATCAAAGATGTTTTGGGGTTGTACTGCTTTCTTTGGCACTGGGTGCCTTGAACTTTGTGCAAGACATCATGAAATCTGAAGATTACTGATGGATTTCAGGTCGAAATTTAGTGACCAGTGTCAGAAAGCTGGGTTTGCGTCCTAGGTCATGGGTCTTCCAGCAGGACAATGACCCCAAACATACTTCAAGAAGCACCCAGAAATAGAGGGAAATAAAGCTCTGGAGAGTTCGGAAGTGGCCAGCAATGGGTCCAGACCTAAATCCCATTGAATACCTGTGGAGAGATCATAAAATTGCTCTTGGGAGAAGGCACCCTTCAAATATAAACTACCTGGAGCAGTTTGCAAAAGAAAAGTGGTCCAAAATTCCAGTTGAGAGGTGTAAAAAGTTTGTTGATGGTTATAGAAAGCGATTGATTGTAGTTATTTATTTCAAAGGGGTGCAACAAAATTTTAAGTTGAGGGTGCCAACAATTTTGTCTGGCCCATTTTTGAGATTTTCTGTGAAATTATGTTCAATCTGCATTTTTTTCCTCTGCTTTTTGTGTTGTTCCAATACGCACAAAAGAAATAAACATATGTATAGCAAAACGTGTAATTGCAATAATTTCCTTGAAAAAATACTTTATTTTCTGGGACAATTTTAAGGATGCCAACACTTTTGGCCATGACTGTATGAGAAACTGTTAACCGCTTCCCGACCGCCCACAGTAGATAAACGTTGGCGCTTGCTGGACTTTGTGCAGCGCCGACGTTTATCTACTGTCGGCGGTTTTGTGCCCCCCGGGACCCCCACATACTTTATAACGCGGGGATCCCGGTGCACAATGCATGTTGGGACCCCCGACGTCATTGAGACCTGATTGGTTCAGGTCCTGATGACGTCAGCGTCACAGCAGCCAATGAGAGCGCTCGCTGGGAAACCTGCTTGTTTCCCGGCGATCTGACTCATTGTAACGCAACTTCTCCTCTGATCTCACACTGACAGATGATCAGAGGTGAAGCAGCGTTACTGTGTGACTTGATCGCTGCCTGGCACAGCTGTGCCAGGCAGCGATCTTGTCACACAGTAACGCTGCTTCTCCTCTGATCATCTGTCAGTGTGAGATCAGAGGAGAAGTCACGTTACTATGTGCCAGGCAGCGATCTTGTCACATAGTAACGCTGCTTCTCCTCTGATCATCTGTCAGTGTGACATCAGAGGAGAAGTGGCGTTACTATGAGTCAGTGCATATAGGAAACAAAAGAATACGGACGGCACCGCTGTTACCTTGAATGCGCTTGTGATGTGCGGCAAACAGAAGACCATCAGCTGGGAATCCCGGGTGCTGGACCTAATATGAGTGAATCCTTGAAATCCAGAGCAGAAAATGGTTGCACTCGTCGAGATGAATAAATCACCAATTTATTGGCATTCCAGTTACATATCAGGTCGGGGGAGTGATATAAGGAGTGCACGAGAGGCTGACAACGGCCGTTTCGCGCTGTGTGAGCGCTTCAACGGGTCCCTGGAATGCCAATAAATTGGTGATTTATTCATCTCGACGAGTGCGACCATTTTCTGCTCTGGATTTCAAGGGCTACTATGAGTCAGATCGCAGGGCAGCGATCTTGTCACAAAAAGAAAAAAAAAAGTAAAGGAAAAAAAAAAAGCAGGCACGCAGGTTAGGGCTAGGGCTAGTGTGATGGTGTGATATGCTATATGGATATCATTTTGTGTATATTGCTATTTCACTGATTTGCATAGTGTTAATCTTGATGCCTTGTATGTCTGCAGCCTGACTTTTATCTATGACTCTTGATGACCCCCTGTAGTGTTATAATCCCCCAGGCACCTTTTGTCAAGTCTGGGAGGCCTGATAACAGGCCCCCAACCTGTTTTGACTCCCTGGACATAATGAGGGGAGCTGGGGAGGATAGGGGCTGGGCAAGTCAGTTGCTGTGTGCAGAGCATGGTGTGAAGACAGGACTTCTGAGAGAAAGAAGAATATATGGAACATGTTATCACTGTCAGCTGGATTTTGGACTCTCATCTCCCTGGACATGTTATACTGTTACTGAACTGCATTCAGATTCTGGACTATCTATCCTTTGTGGGGTGGACTGAATATGGACCTTTCATATTTTTGCCTAAATAAATGTCTTGGAATTGTTCACTCTCCTCTTGCTCTGTTGATTGTGTGATACCAGAGAAGGACCCCGTGACAACTGGTGGCAGCAGTGGGATCAACAGAGCGTCACCCAATGGAGAACCACCCACAGAGTGAGTACAGAAATTGGACTGTATGCAGTTTACAGGAGAGAGCCAGAGACCTGGGCCTGAACTACCAGGGACTGACTAAAGAGGCCTTAATCGATCTACTGGTGGGCGCTAGCCCGGCCACCTCCTCCCAGATGTCTGAAGGACGAGCACTGGAGACAGGGATCCCCATCCAGAAAAGCCAGTGGTTGGTGTGGTATGAAGAAGAGATGGCGGTTCTGGGCCCCGGCGTCTCTCAGGAGTACAAGGAGGAGGCTGCCCGCCGGGCACAGCGGAGACAGGAAGCAATGGAGCTTGAAAAAGGGACTAACGCAATGTGGAGTGTAACCCCAACAATCCGGGAGCCTGTACGGATCACCCAGGCAGAGTTTAAGCCATTTGATGAGGCTTCTGGAGATGTGGAGGGGTTCTTCAAAGACTTTGAGCAGCAGTGTGCTGTGATGGAGGTGCCCCACTCTAGCTGGATGCGTTTGTTAGTGGGGCTCCTGAGCGGAAGCTTGGCAGAGGCTTACCGAACCATTGATGCACTGCGGAATCAGGATTATAACATTGTAAAGCAGACTATCCTGGATTAGCATGCTATCACCCCAGACTCATATAGGGCCAAGTTCCGAGACCTCCCATGCACCACGGGGGGATCGTTTAGGATGTATGCACATAAGATGTCCGAGGCATGTCAGAGATGGCTGGAAGCAGAAAACACCTTTACTGTGGAAGATGTTATACAGGCGTTCCTTATAGAACAATTTCTTGCCAAGTGCCCTGCAGAGGTACGGGAATGGGTCCGGGAGCGCACGCCGTGTACCGTGGATAGAGCTGCAGCCCTGGCCGATGAAGCCCTTACTATCCGACCGCAATGGAGGAGGCTTCTGGACAATGAACCACGGCCTGCTCCCGCGCCCCGTCCCCCTCAGATTATATCTGCCCTTCCACCTAGTCGCAAGCTGCTGACTATCACGCCTCCTAATCCTGGGCCCCAACAGTTCCGACCACGACCTGGGGGTATCACAGAGAGGAGATGTTATGTGTGTGGGCAACCTGGACATTTGCAGTTTAGATGTCCCTCAAGGATTCGGAGGGAGCCCCACGCAGCCCCACCTCGTCCAGTGCATCTGGTACGCTCCATCCCGCCTGAGAGAGAGCTACCACCATCCCAACCAGAGTGGACCACCGACCACGGCACCATAGATACTCCTCCTAGAGTGTACGGACTTCGGCCTCTGTCCTTTGGCTACCCAGAGCAACGGCAACGCCACCTGCAGGAGGTGTTAATTGATGGATACAAAGTGTCAGGATTTAGAGACACGGGGGCATTCTTGACTATCGCTGACCCCCGTGTGGTTCGACCCGAGGCAATTCACCAGGGTGCAGGAATTCCCATTGTCTTGGCGGGGGGCGTCCGCAAATATATACAGCGAGCTTTGGTGCATTTGGATTATGGTTTTGGGGAAAAACTGTGCTGGATTGGAGTTATGGGAGGACTTCCTGCAGATATCCTCCTTGGGAATGACATTGGGGAGTTACAGTGTCATTTTGTGGGAGCAGTCACCCGACTACATGCCCTTCAAGCACCACAACATTCGGACCCCACTGAGGAGCAATCTCTTTGGCCAGAAGGTCCGTGGACCTCTCACTCTTCTGAAAGAACAATTGGAGGGAGATATCGCAGACATTGGAATGCCCATCATTCTCTACGTTCTAGAGTTCAGAAATCGTCTCGCCCAGCTAGTGGCTAATGATCAACAGCAAATGGCCCAGTCCAGTCAAGAAACCTGGTATGACCGTAACGCCAGGACCCGGGAATTTATGGAAGGACATCAAGTGCTTATAATTATTGCAACCCCTGCCACTGTACAAGGAACTATAAACGATTGAGCAATGTGGACTATAGTGAGCAGGCCAGAGGTCTGTGTAGACCTCATAGCGTGCTCACTTATTATGAGGGGGGGGAGGTTGTGATGGTGTGATATGCTATATGGATATCATTTTGTGTATATTGCTATTTCACTGATTTGCATAGTGTTAATCTTGATGCCTTGTATGTCTGCAGCCTGACTTTTATCTATGACTCTTGATGACCCCCTGTAGTGTCATAATCCCCCAGGCACCTTTTGTCAAGTCTGGGAGGCCTGATAACCGGCCCCCAACCTGTTTTGACTCCCTGGACATAATGAGGGGGGCTGGGGAGGATAGGGGCTGGGCAAGTCAGTTGCTGTGTGCAGAGCATGGTGTGAAGACAGGACTTCTGAGAGAAAGAAGAATATATGGAACATGTTATCACTGTCAGCTGGATTTTGGACTCTCATCTCCCTGGACATTTTATACTGTTACTGAACTGCATTCAGATTCTGGACTATCTATCCTTTGTGGGGTGGACTGAATATGGACCTTTCATATTTTTGCCTAAATAAATGTCTTGGAATTGTTCACTCTCCTCTTGCTCTGTTGATTGTGTGATACCAGAGAAGGACCCCGTGACAGCTAGGGTTAGGGCTGAGATTAGGGTTAGGGGTGTGTTGGGGTTAGGGTTGGAATTAGAATTGGGGGTTTCCACGTCACTACTTCCCTTCCGAGCCCCACCGTGTGCCCAAACAGTAGTTTTCTCCCACATATGGGGTACCAGCGTACTCAGGACAAATTGGACAACAACTCTTAGGGTCCAATTTCTCCTGTTACCCTTGTGAAAATAAAATTTAGGGGCTAAAAGATCATTTTTGTGGAAAAAAAATGATTTTTTTATTTTCACGGCTCTACATTATAAACTTTAGTGAAACACTTGGGGGTTCAAAGTGCTCACCACACATCTAGATAAGTTCCTTGGGGGGTCTAGTTTCCAAAATGGGGTCACTTGTGGGGGGTTTCCACTGTTTAGGTACATCAGGGGCTCTCCAAATGCGACATGGCATCCGATCTCAATTCCAGCCAATTCTGCATTGAAAAAGTCAAACGGCACTCCTTCCGTTCTGAGCTCTGCCGTGTGCTCAAACAGTGGTTTAGCCCCACATACGGGGTATCGGCGTATTCGGGAGAAATTGCACAAAAAATTTTGTGGTTCATTTTCTCTTTTTACACTTTTGAAAATAAAAAAAAATGGTTCTGCATTAAAATGTTTGTGAAAAAAAGTTAAATGTTTATTTTTTCCTTCCACATTCCATTCATTCATGTGAAGCACCTGAAGGGTTAATAAACTTCTTGAATGTGGTTTTGAGTACATTGAGAGGTGCAGTTTTTAGAATGGTGTCACTTTTGGGTATTTTCTGTCATATTGACCCCCCAAACTCACTTCAAATGTGAGGTGGTCCCTAAAAAAATGGTGTTGTAAATTTGGTTGAAAAAATGAGAAATCCGCTGGTCAACTTTTAACCCTTATAACTTCCTAAAAAAAAAAAAATTATGTTTCTAAAATTGTGCAGATGTAAAGTAGACATGTGGGAAATGTTATGTATTAACTATTTTGTGCGATATCACTCTCTGATTTAAGGGCATAAAAATTAAAAGTTTGAAAATTGCAAAATTTTCAAAATTTTTGCCAAATTTCGATTTTTTTTTTAACAAATAAGCGCAGTTTATATCTAAGAAATTTTACCACCATCATGAAGTACAATATGTCACGAGAAAACAGTGTCAGAATCAGCAGGATCCGTTGAAGCGTTCTAGAGTTATGACCTCATAAAGTGACACTGGTCAGAATTGAACAAATTGGCCCGGTCACGAAGGCAAAAACAGGCTCGGGTGCGAAGGGGTTAAAATTGACAATGAAGTAAAAACAAAAAACCTAGAAAGAAAAAATAGTAGATAACTCCTTTGTTTTGCACACTACAATTATGCCACACATCGAGTTCGAGTCCTTTTTTTTTTATCTTGGAACATATATATTGTTTTTTTTCCATGTACATCTACTATCTTTTATTTCTAGATTTTTTTGTTTTTAATTTAGTTTTACCAGTTTCTGGTATATGTTGATGTGTTTTGTGTGAAATGTATTTTTCTTTATTCATGTTGACAAGCTTTATTCAAACTGACAGTTGATATGTCCACCCCATGTATCTTATTGGCGAATGTATTTGAAAATATTATTTTACTCACATACATAGTGCCGTTAATTCCACAACACTTTACAGACATTATTTAAATCCACAAATGGGTTTAGTCCTGTACTTGCGGTTTGTCCTGAGGAAGAAGTTTGTTATACATTGAAACGCGTCGTCAATAAACCGCATTCCTTTATCCTGGTTCTTCCTCTGGGATATCCATTGGTTTTCATTACAGGGCCAGAATTAAACCCCTTTTTTTCTTGCTAATGTATTGTGGACGGGTCTGCAGCAGCCATATCTAGCGCATTGTATGTTATGGTTTCACAACCCAACCAGGTGAGCTATTCCCCGTACCCTAATACCCTAGTCACCCAGATGAGACACTGCTGT
The DNA here is from genome assembly GCF_039654945.1 of Dendrobates tinctorius. Classification (NCBI taxonomy): domain Eukaryota; kingdom Metazoa; phylum Chordata; class Amphibia; order Anura; family Dendrobatidae; genus Dendrobates; species Dendrobates tinctorius. Next base: position 4,025,893 of record NW_027361795.1, on the reverse strand, counting down.
GCCTTTTTTTCAGCACTGATTTACCAGAACTTGAGAGATACCAGTATACTATACTACAGCCCACAACCCCAACAATTGTAACCCTTTTGGTGATCTGAGAGGGCATTAAATGCTGTAATTGCAATTCTCATTTAACATGTGAGTTCCATTTCTCCAATTCTCAGCCCCACTTAAAAAATGCCAACCTGCCCATTATTACCAGGAATGTGAATTTACCACATGTGTTGTCAAAATATCTCTTTTCTCCATAGGCATTGGCGTTGATTGAGCTGTATAACGCCCCTGAAGGCAGATACAAGCAGGATGTGTACCTGCTACCTAAGAAAATGGGTAAGTTATGGATTTTATACATTGGAGAGATTACAGCTTATTATATTTTCACGGGGTGATGCTACTTGCCAATAAATTGTCTAGAATCCTCACTGACTGCAAATGGAAATTCACAAACACGTTATAATGGACAGTGTGATGCCACGTCTTCCTTTTTTGTACTTCTCCTTATTGTCACCACTTCTTATCACAACACTTTCTTTTCTCTAGATGAGTATGTTGCCAGTTTGCATCTGCCATCTTTTGATGCTCATCTAACAGAGTTAAGTGATGACCAAGCCAAATATCTTGGACTCAACAAAAATGGGCCATTTAAACCCAACTACTACAGGTAAAGTGTTAGAATGAGAAAATGGCCTGGATGGTGTAAGTCGAATAAGAACCAAATTGCAGACTACAGCTCAAACACAGATTTCCTACAACTTAAGGGGTTATCCTGTGAAAACTGTTTATTACCTAAGGTGATAACTTATTGATTGGTGGGAGTCTAACCACTGGGACCTGAACCCATCAGTGGGAAGGGGCACTTTTATCCTTGCTAGACTGGCGCACCAATACTTGATTTATGATGGCGCATGCTCGATTTATTTGGTATGGGACTTTCCAAGTGCTGCTATCATCTGTTTCCAAAATCCACATAGAGAATGAATGGAGCGGCGGTCAGGCATCTGACTTGCAGCGAAATAGTCCATGCAGAAAAAGAAGAAAGGGATCCAGCACCTCTGTTAAAATCACAGGCTTTATTTCATGCTTTAAATCATAGTTTCAGGGTAAAGTCCACACTTGACATGGATGATGTATCATACCAAGGAGACAGTCCCACGAGAAATTCAAAAACAGGGTTGACGCGTTTCGAAGCGATGCTTCTTAATCTTAACCTGGCTTCAGTGTCCCCGCCTTCAGACACTCACACCCTGTTAATTACGTATACATCTGAAGGCGCGAGCCCTGGAAGAGCAATCGCCCACACCTCTGGAACGGTAGTGGCACCGGAGGGGAGTGGAGGCTTTTTATTTTAGCAGGGCCAATCATGGGGAATGAGAAGGAGTTATCAGAGTAGTGGACAACTCCTTTAAGATCACTTCGGCCTTGGGAAATTAGTACATAGCATAGAGCATATGGTGTAAGTACATGCACGTATGTTATATTGTATCGTTTTCTTTCAGATACTGATGCTTGAAATTAGACAACTCATCTGTGAAATCTCAAGACAGAACCAGAACCACCAGCCTTGTTTGTCTGCATCTATATCATATCTGTTTCATGTGTTTGCATGTGGTCACTTCCTTGTGTTGGAACAATCTTGTTTATTTTGTGATGCCAGGCTCCAGGAATGGAATTCTAATATTCCAGTGACAGTAAAAAAAAAGTTAAAGAATAACTGTTGTTTTAATTTTATTTTCAGAAATCAATAGTACACATGAAAATAAGAAACTTATAATTAATTTATCTTATCAGAGAAATCTGCTTCTTTCTCCTCCTGGATTGATCACTCAGTCTGAAAATTGTCAAGCATGGGTAAAACCTATCTTCAGTGAATCTGAAATCTGTATTCAGATTTTCACAGTTGGTACTCATATGGATCAAGAGAACTTGCAGCATTTCCATAGAAGTTTACAAGCACTAGCTGCGCAACTGCCATCTCTTATCTTAGTAATGTGAAAAGCTATCTTAAAGGGGTTGTCTAAATTGATAAGTCTGCAGTCAATCTGTCTGACTGCAGACTTGGGAATCCCTCCAGTGCTCGCACTCTGCGCTGCGAGGATTCGCCGGTTTCTGAGCTGCAACCGCCGGGTACGTATGTATTATGCATACTCCCGGACAGAACCTGTCTAGTGCATACACTTGTACTGAGCAACGCCGCGCCCAGTCTAGTGACTTGGCCGTCTAGTGGGCGCCGCTTCACTCAATACATGTGTATGGCGCGTTCTGCCCGGGAGTATGCATAATGCATACATACCCTATGGTTCCGGCTCAGAAACTTCGCAGTGCACAGTGCATGCGCTGGGGAGGATTAATAAGTCTGCAGTCACACAGAGTGACTGCAGACTAAAGCTGGAGTCACACATAGCGACTCACCAGCGATCCCGACAACGATATCAACGTGTCAGGATCGCTGGTAAGTCGCTATGTGATCGATGGTGAGCTGTCAAACAGACAGCTTTCCCAGGGATCAGCACAGCGACGCCGAGCGCACGGCGTCGCTGTGAAAATTAGTTACCAGCGCGCTGATGCAGGGAGCTGGTAACTAAGGTACACATCCGGTATCTAAAGGACGCACGTCCCTTAGATACCCGATGTGTACGTTAGTTACCAGCTGATCGCTGGTTTCCCGCCTGTCACATGCAGCGATGCGTGCTGGCCAGCGGGAGACCAGCGGCCAAAAAAATGTCCAGGGCTTTCCTACAGTGATCAGCGATACCGGCAGGGGGGCCGGTTGCTGATCGCTGTCACACAGTGATCTCGCTGTTGTGTCACAAAACTTGTGATTCAGCAGCGATCTCGCTAGCGAGATCGCTATGTGTGACGGGGCCCTTAGCAATTTATACCAGATAACCCCTTTAACCAAATACAGATTTTACCTAGGAATTGAGAAAGAGAGCGATTAATCCAGGAGGAGAACGAAGCAGATTTCTCTGATAAGATATATTAAAACAACAGTTACTTCTTCAACAAAATGTGTTTTTAGGTGAGTTCAAAAGCATGACGCCAAGTCTGCACCTATTACCGTAAATGTAATGTTTATCTCAGATCCTAGGTAAAATCACGTTATATACGTCTTTCATGCAGTAGTTTGTCGTTGGCATTGATCCTTGAGTGGCTACAATGGTAATCCTGTCTTTATAAAGGAACTGTTGTTGAAATCGAAGCCAACCTCACCAAGACTGTGAACTTTCAGGAAGTCTTCTTCTAGTATTCCTTGAATAATATATATGATTATTAGAGATCATCCTATTTAGTGGCTGCATTGGCTCTATGTATATCAGAAGGTAGAGTATCTGCAGATGTTGAGACTCCTGATTATGGAAGACTTCTGCACATGTTGGTTATACTTCACCTTTCAACACTTTAGCACAGAGAATGCCTCCCGTGAGCCCTGGCAATACTGCTGCCTTAATTCTCTATGGTACCTCTATTCTTTGTCACCCTTGATGAATTGATGTTTGTCTATGAGCAGGGCTGGAGAATCCCGTGAAGGAATTGTGTGAAGGTATACTGGCTACTTTATGCTATAAAACTAATAGCAAGTATTTGGCCCAGGTTAGCAATGCTGTACTTTCATCACCTTTGTTACAGGTCCAGGGTCAGGACCAGTCACATATATATACCACTATATATGTTGTCAAGAGACTTCACACAGATGACAAAATGTAAAAAAACACAAGGGGAACATTTATGAGAAGTTAAAATAATTATATGCAAAGCAATAGAACTTGAAGGAACACTAGCCGAGAAAGGAATGACTATATGAAACGAGAAATTTAGTTGCTTCACAATTTTTCCGTCTGCAGCACTTTCTGCATGATAAAACTGGACTTGTAGAAATCCTGCAGATCACAAAGTATTAGGCTGAGTTCACACGTCACAGTTGTTTCGCGTTTTCGCGGCGGTTTTAAAAGCGCGATTTTGCCGTGAAAACGCAAAAAGTAAGCATCCCATGCAATCCTATGGGATTCCGCAATGCTGTGCTAATGCTGCGTTTTTTTCCGCGGCGGAATCGCTTCACGGTAAAAACGCAGCATGCTCATTAATTTAGCGGAATCGCGGCGATTCCGCCCACATAGGAATGCATTGTTCTGCTTACTTTCCGCATGGGGCTGTGCCCACCATGCGAAAAGTAAGCAGAACATTTGCGGATGGTACCCACGGTCCGGAGGAGAGGAGACTGTCCTCCGGGCTCTGGGTGCCATATCCCTGTAAAAAATAGAATTAAAATAAAAAATATTGTTATTCTTACCTTCCGGTGTCCCGCGCAGCCTTCCCGCCTCTCTCCACGCTCCCGGTCCCAGTAATCCTTTGTCAGAATGACCGCGATGACGTCGCGATCTCGCGGGAGCGCGACGTCTCGTGGTCATTCGCGATGACGTCGCGGGAGCGCAACGTCACGCGGTCATTCGCGCAAAGGATTACTGGGACCGGGAGCGTGGAGAGAGGCGGGAAGGCTGCGCGGGACGTCGGAAGGTGAGAATAACAATATTTTTTAATTTTTTTTTTATTATTTTTTACATTTTATCTTTTACTACTGATGCTGCATAGGCAGCATCAATAGTAAAAAGTTGGTCACACTTGTCAAACACTATGTTTGACGAGTGTGACCAACCTGTCAATCAGTTCTCCAAGCGATGCTCCAGATCGCTTGGAAAACACTAGCATTCTGCAAGCTAATTACGCTTGCAAATTGCTAGTTTTTCCATGGGAAAATCACGGGAATTTAAAATGCAATTTTCCCGCGGAATGGAATTCTGGAATTCTCGCGGTAACTTCCGCGAGAGTTCCGCTACGTGTGAATATAGCCTTAAAGGGAATCTAGCAGATGATTTTTGCAATGTAATCCGAGAGCAGTATGTTGTAGGGGCAGAGACCCTGATTCAAGTGATGTCGCTTACTGGGATTTATTTTGCTGTTTCAATACAATCACTGTTTTATCTTCTGGAGATTACTACTACAAGACAACAGTCCTCATGCGTACTAGTCCAACCATGCCCTCAGCACTGACTAACAGGTGACAGATTATGTAGCAAAAACCTGCTGACAGATTCCCTTTAATAATCCTCTGGTAATTTCTTCCATTTGAGTTAGAAGCCGCCTCCTCAGCCAAGGGAAGGGGTATGTGTTGTCCGACTGCTATATGTTGTCTTTCTGCTGCAGTCAGTTGTCTTACAGCCAGACACAGGATTGTGAGAAGAAGGAGGGGACGTAGCTCAGTTCCTGAGACAAAGATAAGATTTAGCTTTATATTTCTGAGTTTTAAATGTATTAGAATACCAAATAAAAGAGGAGTACGATGCACAAAATATATCCTGAAGTTTAACATCTACAGGAAAAACATTTCCAGGTGCATGTTGGCTTTTCCTTTTAGATCACAGGAAGTCAACCGCCCCTAAGTGACGCTACTGTACACACAATTACATAACACTGTGAGCTTATAATGCAAACACAATATTCTTAGCTTTTATCCTTGATATTATAATCTCAGGCTTGTGAGGCTTTGTTTTCCTTAAATATGTATTTTAGATGTAGATGATCGTGACTCTTCGTTAATATATATAATCTGCTCTGCCACTCAGTGATTTCTAATTATGTCTCCAGCAAATGCCATATTCTTAAAATGTGAATCAGTAGCACTTGATTTGGCTTTAGGGTGCTCAAGAAGTTCCATGCTATGCATGTGATATTTGCCTTCTTGATACCTCTGCTGGGGTGCCCATGTAGACAGTCCTGGAGAGTAGAAGCTCACAAATATTGCTTTGCTGTACACAATCATTACGTGAGCAAAGGGCTGAAATCTGACCGAACCCTCGGGATTGTGAGAACCCTGCAAACAATTCTAGATTCTTTTATCTGCATGTTACATTGATCTGCCTACCCAAGATTTTTTACTTTATTTATAAATCTATGTAAGCGAATGATTTCTAATGAATGCAATACTACCATGATCCATGCAGGTAAGCAATACGAAATAAAGCCAAATTATGATTCCTCTAACTGTGTGTATTTTTAATTTTGTCTTTAGATGAATTTTGTGCTTCCCAATATAATATGCTGCTCTTGTGCTAAAATAAGGTAGTAATTCCAACTGTGTCTAACTAGTTCTCTCTAAAAATTTCTTAAATATAAACAATAAGTGAAAAAAAAAAGTTTAAAGGGCATCCATCAGTAGGATCAACCCGCCTAAACCATCTATATAAGCATGTAGGTCATAGAGAGTTGAATACAATGATACCTTGATATCGGCGATCCGATGTCTTATTCCAGAGAAATGTATGTCTTTCTCAATATGGAAATGAGCTGTTAAGATCTATAGGCGGAACATAGGTCTTCCTACGAATCTGCCTCCAGAGCTTATTTTTAATGAAAATAGGCTTTACCAGTGTGAGACACGTAGATCAGGAGAGAAGACTGTCAGTCATTACATGTCTCACACTAGTAACGCCCCCTTTCATCTAAAATAAGCTGTGGAAGCAGGTTCTCAAGAGATTCTTGTCTAGCCCATAGATCTTAGCAGCTCAGATCTTGGAGGCGGTGATCGAGCAGGCAGATTTCTTAACGAATAGGCAAATTGTTACAAATCCACCCATTGGTGGAAAAGCACACATAATTAACAATACTGTAGAATGAATCAGTGAATTGCTTTGGGGATGTATGATTGAGTTACTTACATCAAAAGCACAATTCCATACACAAAGGAGTTAAAATTCATGTAAAGAGCTAAAGCTGTCCATACACATTAATAGATGGAAGAAATCTACTGACAGCCGCCGATCTTGTCTGAGAACCAACATATCAGACATTTCAATTCCAACTGCCAGATCTTTCCGTTTCCTGACCTCTCATCTGTCTGTGGAGTGTCGGTAAGCCCCCTTACACATTACATCGTTGGCTGAGTTCGTAGATCCTCAACGATGTCTATGGGGGCTTAGATCTCCTAAGCGACAGAGTAAGATATTGTCATCTTTAGTAAGGGGACGAGCTTAGAGGCAAGGTAATCTCATTATAGTAGGAAGGTTTTGGAATAAGACAGCTCTACTTTTCTCTCGACAGGACTAAACATAGAGTTAATGACAAGTATGTATGTCTTCAAATTGCATAGTGTATTCTAATATTGTCTAACATCTGCAGGCTTTCTTAGTATCAGCAGTAGTCCCAGCTCTTCCAATGTCAGCAATTACAGAACATATCTTCAGTGCAAGCTTGATGTCCTCTCACCAGACTCCCTGTACAAGGTGGTCTGTCCTACTCTTCTAGTTTTATAATCTCACACTTCATTGTGATCTTCCGTGTGGTGTTGAGGAGGGGCTCCTATGCTTTGTGATAAGTGCTTTATGCAATACACTAAACTAATGAACTTCTCCTTGGAGTGTTGTCTTTCACTTAGGGTACCGTTACACTTAGCGATGCACCAGCGATCCCGACAACGATATGGATCGCTGGTGGATCGCTAAGTGGTCGCTAGTGAGCTGCCACACAGGCAGATCTCACCAGCTACATCGCAGGGGTCGGGGGTCGCTACTTACCTGTCAGACGCGGCGATCCTGACGTCCTCCCGCCCGCGTCGCTCATCGGCGCCACAGGAAGCCCAGCAGGAAGTGGCCGACGAGAAATGATCCAGGACCTTCTCGCGCGAACAGCGATGAGCAGCGGGGGAGCCGGTCGGAAGTAAGTAACACAAGTAGCGATATCACTAACAATATCGCTGTTACGTCACAAAATCGGTGACTTTACAGCGATATTGCTAGAGATATCGCTATGTGTAACGGGGGCTTTAGGCCGGGGCACACTTTCAAGTGTGATGCGAGAAACTCGTGTGAGTCTCTTGCATCAATACCCGGCACTGCCTCCGGCACTCGGACTGGAGTGTGCGGCTGCATAGAAATGCATACAGCCGCACACTCCGATCCGAATGCCAGGTATTGATGCGAGAGACTCGAGCATCACACTCGCAAGTGTGACTCCTGTTTTATAGCAACACCCAAGGTACAATGTAAGGTCTAGATTCAAGTCTAGAACTATCACTGGAGCATGCTTTTGCAGAATGTGGACGTGTTTTGGAGAGATGGAAAAATATTACAATTTGAGAGTCCTCAGTGGTTGAAACCTTTTAATGGCTAACTGAAAAAATGGTAAAGATCAAGTTTTCAACACTACTCAGGTCTCTTCATCAGGTATAGTATCACATAATATCAGAAAAATTACATATTTGTACACAACAGGACAAAGGAAATAGAGAAGTATTCCTTTGTCATGTGTATAAAGATTTGACTTTTCAGATTTTGTCTGAGAGCGACCCGAGCTTGCTTCTTTCAGTTGGCCATTAAAAGGTATCAACCTCTGAGCACTCTCAAATTGTAATATTTTTCTATATACTGGCTAGCACGGTCCCAAAATATATTTTTCCTGCATCAATATTAGGGAGAAGGGTGACTGACTACATTGAAAGCTTGAGATCTACACCCGAAGAGCAACCATTGACAGTACTCACTGTGGATGTGGTCTATCAACTGAAACTCAAGGATGAAATATACGTAACTACTCTGGAAGGTGGAGCCGGCTACTAGATGGTGAATAACCTGACTAAACACACCCCTTGGAGGTACACTCATAAGTTCACCGCACCTTGAAAATTCTGACGCTACGTACTAATATGATGTGTCCTCACCTTAGACCCCATTAACTCCCCTTGACATAGTTTACCTTACAATGACCTATTTTTCCACCATCCTACTGAGTCTCACCTGGCCACCACCATGGCACCTACTACCACAAAACAGATGCCATATTAAAGCAACATTCACACATTCAGTATTTGATCAGTATTTTACATCAGTATTTGTAAGCCAAAACCAGGAGAGGAACAATCAGAGGAAAAGTATAATAGAAACACATCACCACTTCTGTATTTATCACCCACTCCTGGTTTTGGCTTACACATACCGAGATAATAAACTGACCAAACACTGAACGTGTGAACGTAGCCTAACTCTAATCATCACCATTACTCGTTGCCATCACCCGCTACTTCACCTCCTTCCCTTATGCTCATTTAGGCTCACTGCCTGATCCTTGTCTGTTATTATACCACAGCGCAGCCTCAATTTCTTATATTCACTGACTGCAGTGGTGACCTGCGACTTCCAGTGATTGAATACAGTTGTGAACTGCTGTCAGTGATTGTCTGCAGTGGTCATACTCTAGCACTAGTGAGTGAACAGGCATTGATAGAACAGTAACTTGGTGAGTACTGCGACGTATCAACAGACAACCTGTCCCTGGCACAATAACACCACTAAAAAGCTCCGGCAAGTGTCCAGGATTGCAGAGCGACGCTGGAAGAAAACAAATTCGCAAGATGACTTCACCACATTCAAACAGGCAACACTCGATTTCAAATCTGCCCTCACCTCTGCTAAACAGGCCTACTTCACAACCCTCATATCTTCCCTATCTTACAACCCAAAACAGTTATTCAAAACTTTTAACTCCCTCCTCCGCCCACCACTGCCTCCTCCAACCTCCCTCATCTCTGCCGAGGACTTTGCCACACACTTCAAAAACAAGATTGACCAAACAAGGCAAGTCTTCATCACTCAACCACCACAACCCCTTTGTAAACCAGACCAATGCCCAAACCCCATAACCTTACTCTCCAACAACACTGAAGGGCAGCCTAATCGCCTCTTCGCCAAATCGCACCTCACAACCTGTGCACTTGACACCATCCCATCCCACCTCCTCCCCAACCTCACCACCACATTTATCCCATCTCTAACCAACCTCTTCAACCTATCACTAACGTCCGGTACCTTTCCTTCTGCTTTCAAGCATGCCACAATCACACCTATCCTTAAAAAGCCAACCCTCGACCCAACCGCTATGTCCAGCTATCGCCCAATATCATTGCTTCCATTCGCTTCCAAACTCCTGGAACAGCACGTCCACGCTGAACTTTCCTCCCACCTATCATCTAACTTGCTCTTTGACAATCTACAATCTGGTTTCCGCCCCATCACTCCACTGAGACAGCCCTGACCAAAATTACTATCGACCTACTTACAGCCAAATCAAATGGACAATACTCTATACTCCTGCTTCTAGACCTGTCCTCTGCATTTGCATTTGACACAGTTGACCACTGCCTCCTACTACAGATCCTCTCCTCCTTCGGCATCAAAGGCCTTGCCCTATCCTGGATCTCCTCATACCTTTCCAACCGCACATTCAGCGTCTCCCACTCCCACAACACCTCATCCCACCCTCTCTCTGCTGGAGTCCCCCAAGGCTCTGTTTTAGGACCCCTACTCCCCTCAATCTATACACTTGGTCTGGGGCAACTCAAAGTCCCACGGATTCCACTACCACCTTTATGCTGATGACACTCAGATCTACCTCTCTGGCCCAGACGTCACCTCTCTGCTGTCCAGAATCCCAGAGTGTCTATCAGCCATACCCTCCTCTCGCTTCCTCAAACTCAATGTAGACACATCTGAACTCATCATCTTTCCTCCATCTCGCAGATCTTCCTTAGGCCTGTTTCACACTTCCGTTTTTGTGTCCGTCAAACGGATCCGTTTCCGTTTTTTTGACGGATCCGCGGTAACCGTAATGGAAGTCTATGGGACAAAAAAAACGGATCCTGCAAAAAATGGCGGATCCGTTTTTTAACGGAAAACAACGGATTTTGACGGATTTGAAAAAACGGAAGTGTGAAACAGGCCTTACCCGACCTAGCTATAACAATTAATGACATCACACTTTCCCCAGTACCAGAAGTCTGCTGCCTCGGAGTAACCTTTGACTCTGCCCTGTCCTTCAAACCACACATCCAAGCTATTTCTATCTCCTGTCGCCTCCAGCTCAAAAATATTTCCAGAATCAGTCATTTCCTCAACCCTCAATCTACTAAAATGCTTGTGCATGCCCTCATCATCTCCCGCCTCGACTACTGCAACATCCTTTTCTGTGGTCTCCCTGCTAACACCCTTGCACCTCTCCAGTCCATCCTTAACTCTGCTGCCCGACTAATTCATCTCTCTCCTCGCTACTCCTCCGCTTCTCCCCTCTGCAAATCTCGTCACTGGCTCCCATTCCCTCAGCGTATCCAGTTCAAATTACTAATACTATGAACATAAGGATGAGTGACCTCATGGAGATCAACATCCAACACTGCGGAGACACCATCACATGTTTCTCAACGCAGTGATCTAGAGCAATGCCCCCATCCCTTATGGGAAATATGCAAAAGCATGTAAATCAACAGCCACGGAGACACCATCACATGTTTCTCAACGCAAGCAATGACTAGCCAGGTCTTTCCCCGGGAAGGAACAACCACGGGAAGGGCAGTCTCCAATGAAGGAAACCACCTATGCCAAAACATGGTATCCATCCACAGACAGCTGTTTCGGGGTATTGCCCCTCATCAGTGTGGAGTAGGAAACTGGCTAGTAGGAGCAATGCCTAGTGAAAGGCTATGAACATAAGGATGAGTGACCTCATGGAGATCAACATCCAACACTGCGGAGACACCATCACATGTTTCTCAACGCAGTGATCTAGAGCAATGCCCCCATCCCTTATGGGAAATATGCAAAAGCATGTAAATCAACAGCCACGGAGACACCATCACATCTTTCTCAACGCAAGCAATGACTAGCCAGGTCTTTCCCCGGGAAGGAACAACCACGGGAAGGGCAGTCTCCAATGAAGGAAACCACCTATGCCAAAACATGGTATCCATCCACAGACAGCTGTTTCGGGGTATTGCCCCTCATCAGTGTGGAGTAGGAAACTGGCTAGTAGGAGCAATGCCTAGTGAAAGGCTATGAACATAAGGATGAGTGACCTCATGGAGATCAACATCCAACACTGCGGAGACACCATCACCATCACTAGGCATTGCTCCTACTAGCCAGTTTCCTACTCCACACTGATGAGGGGCAATACCCCGAAACAGCTGTCTGTGGATGGATACCATGTTTTGGCATAGGTGGTTTCCTTCATTGGAGACTGCCCTTCCCGTGGTTGTTCCTTCCCGGGGAAAGACCTGGCTAGTCATTGCTTGCATTGAGAAACATGTGATGGTGTCTCCGTGGCTGTTGATTTACATGCTTTTGCATATTTCCCATAAGGGATGGGGGCATTGCTCTAGATCACTGCGTTGAGAAACATGTGATGGTGTCTCCGCAGTGTTGGATGTTGATCTCCATGAGGTCACTCATCCTTATGTTCATAGCCTTTCACTAGGCATTGCTCCTACTAGCCAGTTTCCTACTCCACACTGATGAGGGGCAATACCCCGAAACAGCTGTCTGTGGATGGATACCATGTTTTGGCATAGGTGGTTTCCTTCATTGGAGACTGCCCTTCCCGTGGTTGTTCCTTCCCGGGGAAAGACCTGGCTAGTCATTGCTTGCGTTGAGAAACATGTGATGGTGTCTCCGTGGCTGTTGATTTACAAATTACTAACACTGACCTACAAGGCCATCTTTAACCTGTCTCCCCCATAAGTCTCTGAACTAATCTCCCGATACCTTCCCTCACGTAATCTCCGGTCCTCCCAAGACCTCCTTCTCTCCTCCACACTTATTCGCTCCTCACCCAACCGCCTCCAAGACTTCTCCCGAATAGCCCCTATTCTCTGTAATTCTTTGCCCCAACAAGTCCGACTATCAACCACATTTGGATCCTTCAGACGGAACCTGAAAACCCACCTCTTCAAGAAAACCTACAGCCTGCAATGACCCCCGCTACCTCCTTCTCTCTCACCACTACCAGTGAAATCACCTCAACCAACACCGGAACTGCTGCAACCCACCAACCTACTGTCTCCTTCCCCACCATCCTGTAGCATGTAAGCCCGAAACAGCAGGTTCCTCTCTCCCCTCTGTATCAGTCTGTCATTGTTAGTTTGTTTACTGTAAGTGATATCTTTAATTTGTATGTAACCCATTCTCATGTACAGCACCATGGAATCAATGGTGCTATATAAATAATAATAATAATACTGTATAGCCATAAGTCCCAACCATCCTGGAGCTGTCCCGGGACATCGGGGGTTTGTCCTGATTTCAACTAATGTGGAACCATCAGATCACTGCTCCATTATTCCATCTAACCAGAGACAGAAGAACCTTTTCAGGTCACGTGACTGGGCAGCAGAGGCCAGCTCACAGAGGATTCGGACACACATGCATGTGAGCCGCTTGTGTGGGAGACTGGGTAAAACTTACTATGTGTGCATGTGAGGGGCCATCATACTATGTTGGGGCTTACAGTATATCACAAAAGTGAGTACACCCCTCACATTTTTGTAAATATTTTATTTTCATGGGACAACACTAAAGATATGACACTTTAATACAATGTAAAGTAGTCAGTGTACATCTGGTATAACAGTGTAAATTTGGTTTGTCTTCCAAATAACTCAACACACAGTCAATAATGTCTAAACTGCTGGCAACAAAAGTGAGTACACCCCTAAGAGAAAATAACCAAATTGTGCCTAATTAGCTATTTTCCTTCTGTGGTGTCATGTAACTCATTAGTGTTACAAGGTCTCATGTGTGAATGTGGAGCAAGTATGTTAAATTTGGTGTTCTCAATCTCACACTCTCGTACTGGTCACTGGAAGTGGAACATGATGCCTCATGGCAGAGAACTCGGAGAATCTAAAAAAAACTGTTGCTCAACATAAAGATTGCCTAGGCCAGAGGTCTCAAATACGCGGCCCGCGGTGCACCATGTTTCACTCCCTGAGGCAGGTGGAAGGTGCGCATTCAGGAGCGGCTGGAGCGCGCGATGGCTGTTCTGTGTGCACAGGACCTGGGATGAGGTCACAGGAGGGGGAAGAGTCAGGCGTCACATGATCAGGGGCCTCTGTATGCAGGACACTGCAGTGCTGTCTCTGTTGGTTGTCATGGTGCTGGATGAAGGTGAGTTTATGTGTGGGGTCAGGAGGGGTTTACAGGGTGGATGTAGCAGAACGGTGTGTGTACGCAGCGGAGCCGTGTGTGTACAAAGCGTATGGAGCGCAGCCGTGTGTGTACGAGGTGTGCAGAGCTGAGCCGCGTGTGTGTGAGGTGTGCGGAGCAGAGCGGTGTGTATGAAGTGTACGGAGAGGAGCCGTTTGTGTATGGAGCGGAGCCGCATGTGTACAAGGTGTACAGAGAGGAGCCGTGTGTGTACGAGGTGTGCGGAGCTGAGCTGCGTGTATGCAAGGTGTGCGGAGCTGAGCCGCGGGTGTGCGGAGAGGAGCCGCATGTGTATGAAGTGTACGGAGAGGAGCCGTTTGTGTATGGAGCGGAGCCGCATGTGTACGAGGTAGACGGATAGGAGCCATGTGTGTACGAGGTGAATGGAGTGGAGCCGTGTGTGTATTAGGTGTATTAAGTTTGAAAAGAATGCGGCCCGCCAGCTCAAATTTTTTTTTATGTGCGGCCCATTTACTCTGCCAAGTTTGAGACCCCTGGCCTAGGCTATAAGAAGATTGCCAACACCCTAAAACTGAGCTGCAGCACCGTGGCCAAGACAGTACATCGGTTTAGCACGACAGGTTCCACTCATATCTCGCCTCGCCATGGTCGAGCAAAGAAGTGGAGTGCACATGTTTAGCGTCATATCCAGAGATTCTTTTCAAAATAGACGTACAAGTGCTCTCAACATTGCTGCTGCAGTTAAAGAGGTGAGGGGTCAGCCTGTCAGTGCTCAGTCCATACACCGCACACATCAAATTGGTCTGCATGACTGTCATCCCAGAAGGAAGCCTTTTCTAGAAATGATGCACAAGAAAGGCCACACTTTGCTGAAGACAAGCAGACTAAGGACATGGCTTACTGGAATCATGTACTGTCATAGAATTGTAGAGTTGGAAGGGACCTCCTGGGCCATCTGGTCCAACCCCCTGCTCAAAGCAGGATTCGCTAAATCATCCCAGTCAGATGTCTGTCCAGCCTCTGTTTGAAGACTTCCATTCAAGGAGAACTCACCACTTCTCGTGGCAGCTTGTTCCATCATTTATCACAATAACTGTCAAAAAGTTTTTTCTAATATCTAATCTGTGTCTCCTCCCATTCACTTTCATCCCATTGCTTCTAGTCTTTCCTTGTGCAAATGAGAATAAAGTTGATCCTTCTACAATGTGACAGCCCTTTAGATATTTGTAGACAGCTATTAAGTCTCCTCTCAGTCTTCTCTTTTGCAAACTAAACAATCCCAAATCCTGCAACCTTTCCTCATAAGACAGGGTTTGCAGACCGGTCACCACTCTGGTTGCCCTTTTCTGAACTTGCTCCAGTTTGTTGATGTCTTTTTAAAATGTGGTGCCCAAAACTGGACACAATATTCCAGATGAGGTCTGACCAAAGAGGAGTAGAGGGAAATAATGACTTCACGTGATCTAGACTGTATGCTTCTGTTAATACATCCTAGAATTGCATTTGCCTTTTTTGCTGCTGCATCACACTGTTGACTCATATTCAGTCTGTGATCTATTAGTATACCCAAGTCTTTTTCACATGTGCTGTTGCTCAGGCCTATTCCTCCCATTCTGTATATGCTTTTTTCATTTTTATTGCCCAGATGTAGTACTTTGCATTTTTCCCTGTTAAAAACCATTCTGTTAGTTGCTGCCCACTTCTCCAGTTTATTTATATCTTTTTGAATCCTCTCTCTTCTCTAGCATTAGCTATCCCTCCTAGCTTTGTGTCATTAGCAAATTTAATCAGTTTACCCTCAATTCCTTCATCTAAATCGTTGATAAAGATGTTGAACAATACAGGGCCCAGGACAGAGCCCTGTGGTACCCCACTTGAGACATTCTTCCAACTGGATGTGCAGCCATTTACGACCACTCTTTGTGTCCGATCACTAAGCCAGTTATGAATCCACCTAACAGTTGCCTTGTCCATTCCATACTTAGTCATTTTTTCAATAAGGATTGTACGAGATACTTTGTCAAATGCTTTGCTGAAGTCAAGATATACTAAGTCTACAGCATTTCCTTGATCCACCCAATCAGTGATTCCGTCATAGAAGTAAATTAAGTTAGTCTGACATGACTTATTAGTTACAAACCCATGCTGACTCTGTTTAATCACTTCATTCTTATCCAGGTACTGACATACATGTTGTTTTATAATTTGTTCAAAGATCTTTCCTGGTATAGAAGTCAGACTCACCGGCCTATAGTTGCCTGGGTCCACCTTCTTCCCCTTTTTGAAGATAGGAACAACATTTGCTCTTCTCCAGTCTTCTGGGACTTCTCCTTTTCTCCAAGAATTTTCAAAGATTATGGAGAGGGGTTCAAAAATTTCTTCTGCTATCTCCTTCAGTACTCTGGGGTGTAATTCATCTGGACCTGGAGACTTGAATTCATTTAGGTTAGCTAAGTGTTTCCTCACTATCGTTCTGTTTATAGATATCCCGGATTCTTCTATTCCCTTAATAGGACAGTGAAGAATAGTTGATGTTACATTTCCTTTCTGAGAGAAAACAGATGCAAAATAGGAATTTAAAAGTTCGGCCTTCTCAACATCCTGTCTTACCATTTCATCATTTTCATCCTGTAAAAATCCTATAGCATCTTTGACTTTTCTTTTACTTTTGACATATCCCCAATATCCTTTATTATTGCTTTTGACATCTCTTGCAAGCCTCAATTCATTGTCAGCTTTAGATAATCTGATTTGTGCCCTGCAGGTTCTGCAGACAGCATTATATTCTTCTTTAGATATGCCTCCCTCTTTCCATTTTATAAACATTTTTTTCATCCTTTTTAGCATGTGCTTAAGTTCTGTGTTCATCCATCCTGGCTTCCTTAAATGCTTCCTATTCTTCCCTCTTTTCGGAATTGTTAACGACTGTGCTTTGAGAATTTCATTTTCCAAGATTTCCCATCCTTCCTGGACATTTTTGTCTTTAAGGATATCCAGCCATTGGATCCCTCCAATTCTCTTTCTGAATCCCTTAAAATCTGCCTTTCTGAAATCTAACCTTGACGTCTGAGTCTTCACAGGTCTTCCGCCTCTAGTTATCCAAAATTCTAAAATAGCATGGTCGCTACCTCCTAGGGTCCCAGCCACTTTTACCTCCTCAACCATTTCCTCCCTGTTTATAAGGATTAGATCCAAGGTAGCAGTTCCCCTTGTTTTCTCCCCTACCTTTTGGAAGATAAAGTTGTCAGCAAGAGAGGATAAGAATTTCCTTGACCTGTTAGTTTTGCCTGAGAGAGATTCCCAACAAATGTCTGGATAGTTGAAATCTCCCATGACCACTATGTCATATTTTTTGGAGAACTTGGCCATTTGATGCATAAAGAGTTCATCCATATCTTCAGTTTGCACAGGTGGCCTGTAGTAAATGCCTACAATGGTGTCCTTTCCATTGTTCTGTCCTTGTATTCTTACCCAAACAGTTTCCACAGAACTCCCAGTCTCTGAAGCTTCAATCTCTGTGCAGATATACGCATTTCTAACATACAATGCGACACCTCCTCCTCGTTTATCAAGTCTGTTTCTTGCAAATAAGTTGTATCCTTCTAGCCTTGTATTCCAAAGCTGTGTATTGTCCCACCAAGTTTCAGTGATTCCAATGACATCATATTTCTTTTCCTGTGTTAGTAGTTCCAATTCTCCTTGTTTGTTGCCCATGCTTTGTGCATTAGTATAGAAACATTTTAGTTTGTGATTGGTTTCTCTTTCTCCAATATTTTTATTAATTAGATTCTTTTGTCTTTGTTCTTCCTTTCCACTTCTAATAGCAGAGTTCTCAATAGCATTTGTCAGGTGTATGGCTTTTTCTGGTCTTTTGCTTCCCTTCCCATGTTGTTCTAGTTTAAAGCTCTCCTTACAAGTGTAGCAAGACGACTTCCAAATACATGTTTTCCAGTCTTTGTAAGGTGCACCCCATCTCTAGCAAGTAGTCCATCGTAAAGGTAATTCACTCCGTGATCCAGAAATCCAAATCGTTGCTGACGGCACCATCGACGTAGCCAGTTGTTCACCTGCAGAATCTTATTCCACCTCCTTGTTCCATGGCCATCCACTGGGAGGATGGAAGAGAAGACCACCTGCGCTCCCAGTTCTTTCACTTTCTTGCCTAAGTCTTCAAAGTCTCGGCAGATGGTTTCCAGTTCGTTTCTTGCGGTGTCATTTGTTCCCACATGTAGTAGCAGGAATGGGTAGTCATCTTTAGGTCTGAAGAGTCCTGATATCCTGTCAGACACATCTTTAATTTTTGCACCTGGAAGACAGCACATTTCTCTTGAAGTTATATGCGGTCTGCAGATAGCGGCTTCTGTTCCCCTCACCAGGGAATCCCCCATGACCACCACTCTCCGTTTCTTCTTCACAACATTTTTCTTTCTCCATCCAGGAGGACTCTGAAGGCATACAAGGTTGCTGTTTGTGGGCAAAGTCTTATCCTGATGTATTTCTTCATTGTTTTCCTGCGTGAGAGCCTGGTACTGGTTCCTGAGAAGTATGGATGCTGACTGCCTCCTGATCCTCCTGCTTCTCTGGGTCACATGTCTCCATTCCTCTGTTTCTTCAGGTGCACTTCGAATTTCTTCTCTTTCTGTAACATGAAGAGATAATTCTGCTCTGTCTAAGAACTCTTCACCTTCCTTAACCCCTTCACCCCCAAGGGTGGTTTGCACGTTCATGACCGGGCCAATTTTTACAATTCTGACCACTGTACCTTTATGAGGTCATAACTCTGGAACGCTTCCATGGATCCCGGTGATTCTGACATTGTTTTCTCGTGACATATTGTACTTCATGCTAGTGGTAAAATTTAATTCAAATAACTTGCGTTTATTTGTGAGAAAAACGGAAATTTGGCGAAAATTTTGAAAATTTCGCAATTTTCCAACTTTGAATTTTTATGCCCTTAAATCACAGAGATACGGCACACAAAAAACTTGATAACTAACATTTCCCACATGTTTACTTTACATCAGCACAATTTTGGAACCAAAATTGTTTTTTGTTAGGAAGTTATAAGGGTTAAAAGTTGACCAGCGATTTCTCATTTTTACAACACCATTTTATTTTTAGGACCACATCACATTTGAAGCCACTTTGAGGGGTCTATATGATAGAAAACACCCAAAAGTGACACCATTCTAAAAACTGCACCCCTTAAAGTGCTCAAAACCACATTCAAGAAGTTTATTAACCCTTTAGGTGCATCACAGGAATTTTTTTGAATATTTAAAAAAAAATGAACATCTAACTTTTTTTCATAAAAAAAATACTTCAGGTTCAATTTTTTTTATTTTACCAAGGGTAACAGGAGAAATTGGACTGCAAAAGTTATTGTGCAATTTGTCCTGAGTACGCAGATACCTGATATGTGGGGGGGAACCACTGTTTCGGTGCATGGCAGAGCTCAGAATGGAAGGAGCGCCGTTTGACTTTTTCAATGCAAAATTAGCTGGAATTCAGATTGGACGCCATGTCACGTTTGGAGAGTCCCTGATGTACCTAAACAGTGGAAACCCCCTACAAGTGACCCCATTTTGGAAACTAGACCCCCCAAGGAACTTATCTAGATATGTGGTGAGAACTTTGAACCTACAAGGGCTTTACAGAAGTTTATAACGTACAGCGGTACAATTAAAAAATCATATTTTTTCCACAAAAATGATCTTTTCACCCCAATTTTTATTTTCCCAAGGGTAACAGGACCCTAAAAGTTATTGTGCAATTTGTCCTGAGTACGCTGATACCCCACATGTGGGGGTAAACCACTATTTGGGCGCATGGCAGAGCTCGGAAGGGAAGCAGCGCCATTTGACGTTTTTGGCTGGAATTGAGATCGGACACCATGTCGCGTTTGGAAAACTCCTGATGTACCAAAACAGTGGAAACCCCCCACAAATGACACCATTTTGGAAACTAGACCCCCTAAGGAACTTATCTAGATGTGTGGTGAGCACTTTGACCCCCCCAGTGCTTCACAGAAGTTTATAATGCCCGGGCGTGAAAATAAAAAATTTGTATTTTTTCCCCAAACATGATCTTTTAGTCACCATTTTTTTATTTTCCCAAGGGTACCAGGAGAAATTGGACCCCAAAAGTTGTTGTCCAATTTGTCCTGAGTATGCTGATACCCCATATGTGGGAGAAAACTACTGTATGGGCACACGTCGGGGCTCGGAAGGGAAGTAGTGACGTTTTGGAATGCAGACTTTGATGGAATGGTCTGCGGGTGTCATGTTGCCTTTGGAGAGCCCCTAATGTATCTAAACAGTGGAAACCCCCCACAATTGACACCATTTTGTAAACTAGACCCCCCAAGGAACTTATCTAGATGTGTGGTGAGCACTTTGAACCCCCCAGTGCTTCACAGAAGTTTATAACGCCCGGGCGTGAAAATAAAAAATTCGTATTTTTTCCACAAACATGATCTTTTAGTCACCATTTTTTTATTTTCCCAAGGGTACCAGGAGAAATTGGACCCCAAAAGTTGTTGTCCAATTTGTCCTGAGTATGCTGATACCCCATATGTGGGAGAAAACTACTGTATGGGCACACATCGGGGCTCGGAAGGGAAGTAGTGACGTTTTGGAATGCAGACTTTGATGGAATGGTCTGCGGGTGTCATGTTGCCTTTGGAGAGCCCCTAATGTACCTAAACAGTGGAAACCCCCCACAAATGACCCCATTTTGAAAATTAGACCCACTAAGGAACTTATCTAGATGTGAGGTGAGCACTTTGAACCCCAAGGGCTTCACAGAAGTTTATAATGCCAGGGCATGAAAGTAAAAAAATCGTATTTTTTCCAGAAACATGATCAATTAGTCCCCAATTTTTTCATTTTCCCAAGGGTAACAGGAGAAATTGGACCCCCAAAAGTTGTTGTCCAATTTGGCCTGAGTACGCTGACACCCCATATGTGGGAGAAAACTACTGTATGGACACACGTCGGGGCTCGGAAGGGAAGCAGTGACGTTTTGGAATGCAGACTTTGATGGAATGGTCTGCGGGTGTCATGTGCGTTTGGAGAGCCCCTGATGTACCTAAACTATTGAAACTCCCCACAAGTGACCCCATTTTGGACACTAGACCCCCACGGAACTTATCTAGATGTGTGGTGAGCACTTTGAACCCCCAAGTGCTTCACAGAAGTTTATAACACTCGGACGTGAAAATAAAAAAATCATTTTTTTCCACAAAAATTATATTTTTGCCCCCAATTTTTTATTTTCCTAAGGGTAACAGGAGAAATTGGACCCCAAAAATTGTTTTGCAATTTGTCCTGAGTAGGCTGATACCCTACATGTGGGGGTGAAACACTGTTTGGGCGCATGGCAGAGCTTGGAAGGGAAGGAGCACCATTTGACTTTTTCAACTCAGAATTGGCTGGAATTGAGATCAGACGCCATGTTGCATTTGGAGAGCCCCTGATGTGCCCAAACAGTGGAAACCCCCCAATTATAACTCCAACCCTAACCCCAACACACCCCTAACCCTAGCCCTAACCCTAGCCCTAACCCTAATGGGAAAATGGAGATAAATACTTTTTTTTTAATTTTATTATTTTTCCCTAACTAAGGGGGTGATGACGGGGGGTTTGATTTACTATTTATGGCGGTTTTTATGTTTGGCAGCTGTCGCACGCTAAAAGACGCTTTTTATTGTAAAAATAGTTTTTGCATCACCACATATTGAGAGCTATAATTTTTCCGTATTTTGACTCACCGAGTCATGTGAGGTCTTATTTTTTGCGGGACGAGTTGACATTTTTATTGGTACCATTTTCGGGCATGTGACATTTTTTGATCGCTTTTTATTCCTATTTTTGGGACGCAGAATGAACAAAAACCAGCGTTTCATGAATTTCTTTTGGGGGGGTGCATTTACACCGTTCCGCGTGCGGTAAAATTGATAAAGCGGTTTTATTCTTCAGGTCAGTACGGTTACAGCGATACCTCATTTAGGTCGTTTTTTTATGTTTTTGTCGGTTTTATGCAATGAAAACTATTTTATATAAAAAATAATTATTTTTGCATCGCTTTATTCTGCGAGCTATAACTTTTTTATTTTTTCGCTTATGATGCTGTGTGGCGGCTCGTTTTTTGCAGAACAAGATGACGTTTTCAGCGGTACCATGGATATTTATATGCGTCTTTTTGATCGCGCGTTATTACACGTTTTGTTTGGCGGTATGATAATAAATCATTATTTTTTGCTTCGTTTTTTATTTTTTAAGGGGTTCGCTAAAGGGGTTAACTAATGGGACAGTTTTATAGGGCGGGTCATTACGGACGCGGGGATACATAATATGTGTACTTTTATTGTTTTTTTTTTTATTATTTCCAAAAAATGGATTTATTGGGGGAATATTTTTTTTTTTTTTCTAATTTATTTGGCGATTTTTTTTTAATTATTTTAACACTTTTTTTATTTTTTTTTTTACTTTATTAAATAGTACCAGGTGGGACATCACTGTCCTGTGACAGATCGCTGATCTGTCACATCACAGATCACTGTGACAGATCAGCGATCTGACACAGGCACTGCAGAAGGCTTCCTCATGCCTGCGCTTTGCAGGCACTGAGGAAGCCAGCTTCCTCAGGCCCCCGTCACCATCTTGGATTCGGGGGCCTGGAGGAAAGGAGCCCCCCGCAGCAGCGCTGCACATTGCGCTGCCGTGGGGGGCTCAGGGAAGCACGGAGGGAGCCCCCTCCCTGCCGATGCTTCCCTTTAACCCCCGGTACAAGGGGTTAACGTGTCGGGGGCGGTCCGTGACCGCCCCTGACACATTGTGCCGGGTGTCAACTGTGATAATCAGCTGACACCCGGCCGCGATCAGCGGCGCTCACCACGTGGGCGCCGCTGATCGCGCTAGACGTACTATCCCGTCCATGGGCATAGGGGCCCAGGTCCCATGGACGGGATAGTACGTCGGATGGCAGAAAGGGGTTAATGATCTTCAACATAGCTAACCTCTCTTCGAGACTTTGCAACTTTTCCTCCAACAGGGACACAAGCTTGCATTTGTGGCATGTGAAGTTTGGCTTTTCCACTGGTAAGTCTGTGAACATGTAGCAAGAAATGCAGCTCACGAAATGGCTCCTGGCCTCTTCCATATTGAGATTTCTTAAAGACGATGAAAGATGATGCAAAATTGTGCAAGGGCCAAAACCCAGTGATCGTTGAGCTCGCGGAGTCTCTTCACTTATCCCAGAAGGCACTGGGAATATGCAAATGATCTCCTCAAGACTCTTCCCCTGGTTTTCCGATTTCCTCTTTTCAGCTGCCACGGCCAAAACCCAGTGATCGTTGAGCTCGCGGAGACTCTTCACTTATCCCAGAAGGCACTGGGAATATGCAAATGATCTCCTCAAGACTCTTCCCCTGGTCTGATAACACCAAGATAAACTTATTTGGTTCAGAAGTTGTCAACACATGTGCCGGCAATTAAGCGAGGAGTGCAAAGACAAGTGTGTCCTGCCTACTACAGTCAAGCATGGTGGTGGGATTGTCATGGTTTGGGGCTGCATGAGTACTGCTGGCTGTGGGGTGTCACAGTTCATTGACTGACCCACGAATGCCAACATGTACTGTGACATACTGAAGCAGAGCATGATCCACTCCCTTTGGAAACTGGGCCGCAGGGCAGTATTCCAACATAATGACCCCAAACCCCTTCATGATGACCACTGCCTTGCTAAAGAAACTGAGGATAAAGGTTCTAAACAAGCCAAGCATGTCTCCTGACCTAAACCCTATTGAGCATCTGTCTGGCATCCTCAAATGGAGAGTGGAGAAACGCAAGGTCTCTAACATCCACCAGCTCCGGGAAGTTGTCATGGACGAGTGGAAGAGGATTTCAATGGCGACCTGTGAACTCCATGCCAAAGAAAGATAAAGAAGTGCCACAAAACATATTGACACTTTGGGCACAATTTAGCCATTTTCACTTAGGGGTGTACTCAATTTTGTTGTCAGCAGTTTAGACAATGTCTGTGTGAGTTATTTAGAGGGCACGCCAAATTTACACTGTTATACAAGCGTACACTGACTGCTTTACATTGTCAGTGTAATATCTTCAGTGTTGTCCCATGAAAAGATAGAATAAAAGTTACAATAATGTGAGGGTGTACTCACTTTTGTGATATACTGTGTGGACACCTCATTCTGTGTAGAGAGGGACTGTGGAGGGAGCTCATTTTACTACGAGGTGCATCATACTGTGTGTGGTGGGCTATAGGGACATCATACAGTGAGGGGATGTGGGGACGTCATACAGTGTGGAGAGGGCTGTGAGGGGCTTTGGATTATAATTTGTGTGGAGGGGCTTTCAGAGTATTGTACTGTGGGGGGGGGGGGGGTTGTTGTGAGGGCATTATGCTGTATGGGGGGCTTAAGAGGCATCATACTGTGTGGTTGGGAACTGTAGGGTCATCATACTGTGAGAGATAATGTACTGTAGGTCCCTGTGTGAGGGGGGCATTCTGGGGGCCACAAGTGTTGTATCATACACCCACAGCCTACATGTGGAACAATACTTCTGTGTGGGCGCCTATAAAGGACTTGGCAACTTTCGTGCAGGGGTTTACCTATAAATGGCCTGGGACACTGTGTCCCACTTTCAAAGTTGGGATGTTTGTGCAAAACTTGTCTATATATTTAACCCTTTCAGAGCACTTCCTCCAGAATAACCATGCATCTAAAGGCACAGGATGGTGGTCACGCGCAGCCGCACAGCGCACACAGTCTCTCGGAGCCGCCTGGAACGCTGTACGTCCAGTACGCGGAAGTGTTTGCGTTCCACGTGACGCATTGCACGTAAGGCTGTGTTATCACGATACCTTGTTCTCTGAGGGTGTTCCCTACAGAAGATGGAGGCCTCCGGGGCGCTGAGTGTCAATAATAAATTGAGAACCGGTGTAGGCGGCGGTGCTGGGAGTCCTCAGCCCGGAAAGGGGCGAGAATACAATCGGAACCAGCGCAAGGACTCGGAGGTAAAGCGCGGTGTGAGGGTTAAATGGCGGTGCTGATGTGTCACCCGGGGAATATGAGGAAGCTCCTAATGATCTGTGTCAGTGTAGACTCCCACCATGCACAGTGTGGGGGCGCTGCTGCTAATGCCAGGTGTGCACTGTGACCCCTCTGTGTGATGATGTGAGCGGGCCTCCTTTCTGGGCCCCTCTGTGTGATGACGTGAGCGGGCCTCCTTTCTGGGCCCCTCTGTGTGATGATGTGAGCGGGCCTCCATTCTGGGCCCCTCTGTGTGATGATGTGAGCGGGCCTCCATTCTGGGCCCCTCTGTGTGATGATGTGAGCGGGCCTCCTTTCTGGGCCCCTCTGTGTGATGATGTGAGCGGGCCTCCATTCTGGGCCCCTCTGTGTGATGATGTGAGCGGGCCTCCATTCTGGGCCCCTCTGTGTGATGATGTGAGCGGGCCTCCATTCTGGGCCCCTCTGTGTGATGACGTGAGCGGGCCTCCATTCTGGGCCCCTCTGTGTGATGACGTGAGCGGGCCTCCATTCTGGGCCCCTCTGTGTGATGACGTGAGCGGGCCTCCATTCTGGGCCCCTCTGTGTGATGATGTGAGCGGGCCTCCTTTCTGGGCCCCTCTGTGTGATGATGTGAGCGGGCCTCCATTCTGGGCCCCTCTGTGTGATGATGTGAGCGGGCCTCCATTCTGGGCCCCTCTGTGTGATGATGTGAGCGGGCCTCCATTCTGGGCCCCTCTGTGTGATGATGTGAGCGGGCCTCCATTCTGGGCCCCTCTGTGTGATGACGTGAGCGGGCCTCCATTCTGGGCCCCTCTGTGTGATGACGTGAGCGGGCCTCCATTCTGGGCCCCTCTGTGTGATGACGTGAGCGGGCCTCCATTCTGGGCCCCTCTGTGTGATGACGTGAGCGGGCCTCCATTCTGGGCCCCTCTGTGTGATGACGTGAGCGGGCCTCCATTCTGGGCCCCTCTGTGTGATGACGTGAGCGGGCCTCCATTCTGGGCCCCTCTGTGTGATGACGTGAGCGGGCCTCCATTCTGGGCCCCTCTGTGTGATGACGTGAGCGGGCCTCCATTCTGGGCCCCTCTGTGTGATGACGTGAGCGGGCCTCCATTCTGGACCCCTCTGTGTGATGACGTGAGCGGGCCTCCTTTCTGGGCCCCTCTGTGTGATGACGTGAGCGGGCCTCCTTTCTGGACCCCTCTGTGTGATGACGTGAGCGGGCCTCCTTTCTGGGCCCCTCTGTGTGATGACGTGAGCGGGCCTCCTTTCTGGGCCCCTCTGTGTGATGACGTGAGCGGGCCTCCTTTCTGGGCCCCTCTGTGTGATGATGTGAGCGGGCCTCCTTTCTGGGCCCCTCTGTGTGATGATGTGAGCGGGCCTCCTTTCTGGGCCCCTCTGTGTGATGATGTGAGCGGGCCTCCTTTCTGGGCCCCTTTGCCACCTGGCCGGCTCCCTCCTGTGCACAGTGGGAGTGGGAGAGACATGCAGCCTCTCAATGGGTCTTACTGGGGAGAAATTGGCCATTTTGCTTCTCAACAAAATGTTGACGTCATAGGACTCCATTGGGTTTACCGTAAATGTGTGTAAACTTGCAGGTGAACACATAGTAACTAGGAATCCATTTGGGATTCAAAAGAGCAGGGTCTTTTTGGTGAGTGAAGGTCTGTAATTGGATCACTAGCATCTAAATGGTGTAGTCTTTGAAGGGGTTGTCCTGGATTACCTGAACCTTTATGTGTGGCTGTCACTGCCCCAAAGAAAGCAAGTAATATCAGGCAGCACAGTGCTAATGCACACCTGGGGTCCTGATTGCAGATCCCACCAAGGATGCCATTTGCTAGGAGTTTGTATGTTCTCCATGCCACTGAGAATGGAAGCGAGGCGCCAGGCTGGGGTCTAATATGTATATTTGTTCTACCTCTCTGGGTATGTTAATACGATGTACAATAGTCAATGTTGTACTCTTCGCTTTTGGACTCTTACCTCATGCGTGTCACACTCCTTACCGTATCAATGAATGCTTTTTTTTTAAAAAAAAAAAAAATAAACAATTTTTTTTTTTTTTATCACAATTGTTTAGATTGAGGTGAGCTGGATACTGAGCCGATAGGGATTCCGACAGATGACATTAAAACTGACTGTGATGAAGCAGCCTGCAATGTATTGTCATGCTCGCAAGATGAAGAAGCAAAACTGTAAGGCCGTGTTCACACATTCAGTATTCGGTCAGTATTTTACCTCAGTATTTGCCAAAACCACGAGAGGAACAATCAGAGGAAAAGTCTAATAGAAACACGTCACCATTTCTGGATTTTCCGCCATCTCCTAGTTTGGGCTTACAAATACTGAGGTAAAATACTGAGGTAAAATACTGAACGTGTGACCGTGAGATATCGGACCATGTAAATCCCGATTATACACCTGTTGTGTGTCAGTGTGTAGACCCAGGCTGTAATTTTGTGTACAGGATTTAAAGGAAACCATAGAAAAGTTATATCACTGTAGACCTTGAAATCTGTACAAAGCGGTCCCCCAAATAAGAACCTACCCAGATGACCAGAGATTCCTATACCTGCCTCACATACTGTAGTGTGTTCTACCAGTTTATAGACTACTAGAACTGCGCTACGACTTTCTACAATTTTTGTTCCTGCAGGGTTGTTCTGAGTCTCCAGACCTAGAATTTGCTTATGCGGATGCTGATAAATGGGCCGCAGAGCTGTCAGGTATGTAGATTTTCATCATTCGGCCACGTTCATACGTTCAGTATTTGGTCAGTATTTTACCTCCGTATTTGTAAGCCAAAACCAGGAGTGGAACAGTCAGGCTGTGTGCACACGATGCAGAATCCCTGCAGATCCGCAGCGGATTTTACTGCGCAGAAACGCTGCGGATCCGCAGTGTGATTTACAGTAGCATGTAAATCAATGAAGAAAAAAAACCGCTGTGCAGACGCTGCGGATTTTTTCACGGTACAAAATCCGCAGCATGTCACTTCTTTTGTGCTGTTTTCCATCTCCCCTGTCTCCAAATCCGCAGGGGGAAATCCACTGTGGAAAACTGCAATAAAACCGCAGGAAAAATGGAAGAAATCCACAGGAAAAATGCAGGTCATTTGACCTGCGGATTTCTTCAATTCTGCGCGGAAAAATCCGCAGGGCAAAAAAGTCCGTCTGCACTCAGCCTCAGAGGAAAAGTATAATACAAACACGTCTCCTCTCCTGTATGTTTTTAGCTTACAAATACTGATATAAAATACAGACCAAATACTGAATGTTAATAATAATAATAATAATAATAATAATCATAACTAGATGTGTATTTCCTGAAGGAAGTACAGATAGTGGTTTGAAATGGTGCCAGGGCTGCCCCTTTAAGAGAGACTTGCCTGCTGCCCCTGCAAGACTTTTAACTCAGGATCTGTTTTAACTGTGGGTGCCTCTCAGGGGCCACTTTGGCCTCAGGGTCTGATTTGGTGGGTGGAGCCCCTCAGGATCCGATTCAGTGTCCTGGGCTTCTCAGGGCTTGAATTGGTGGCCAGGATTCCTCAGGGGCCGATTTTGTGTGGGTGTGGCCCCTCGGGGCCCGTCCGATTTTGTGGGTGTGGCCCCTTGGGGCCCGTCCGATTTTGTGGATGTGGCCCCTTGGGGCCCGCCCGATTTTGTGGGTGGGGCCCGCCCGATTTGGAGGCCGGGGCCCCTCGGGATCCGATTTGGCGCGCCGCAATGTGCAGCGCTGCTGCGGGGGGCTCTTTCCCTGCAGGTCCCCGGATCCAAGATGGCGACGGGGACATTCGGGGGCCTGCAGGGAGCTGGCTTCCTCACTGCCCGCAGAGCGCAGGCATGAGGAAGCCTGCAGCAGTGCCTGTGACAGATCGCTGCGATCTGTGATGTGACAGATCAGCGATCTGTCACAGGACATTGATGTCCCCCATGGGACATTATAATAAAGTAAAAAAAAAAAAAAAAAAAAAAAAATTCCCTAATAAATTCATTTTTTGAAAGTAAAAATAACAATAAAAGTACATATTTGGTATCGCCGAGTCCTTCATTACCCACCCTATAAAACTGTCCCATTAGTTAACCCCTTTAGCGAGCCCCTTAAAAAATAAAAAACGAAGCAAAAAATAATGATTTATTATCATACCGCCGAACAAAAAGTGCAACAACGCACGATCAAAAAGACGCATATAAATATCCATGGTACCGCTGAAAACGTCATCTGAAAACGTCATTGCAAAAAACGAGCCACAACACAGCGTCATCAGCAAAAAAATAAAAAAGTTATAGCTCGCAGAATAAAGCGATGCAAAAATAATTATTTTTTATATAGAAATTGTTTTCATTGCATAAAACCGCCACAACATAAAAAAATGACCTGAATGAGGTATCGCTGTAACCATACTGACCAGAAGAATAAAAACGCTTTATCAATTTTACCGCACGCGGAACGGTGTAAACGCACCCCCCCAAAAGAAATTCATGAAACGCTGGTTTTTGTTCATTCTGCGTCCCAAAAATCGGAATAAAAAGCGATCAAAAAATGTCACGTACCCGAAAATGGTACCAATAAAAACGTCAACTCGTCCCGCAAAGACCTCACATGACTCGGTGGGTCAAAATATGGAAAAATTATAGCTCTCAAAATGTAAAAATACTTTATGCATCACCACAATAAAAAGCGTCTTTTAGCGTATGACAGCTGCCAAAAATAAAAACCTGCCATAAATAGTAATGCCGGTTTCACATTTGCGCTTTATGGCGCAGCGACGGCCTGCGCACGGCCGCCGCTAAGCCCCGCCCCCTGCCGGCTCCCTGCCCGCCCCTTCCGGTCTTCGCCGCCTACTAGCGCACATGGACGCTTGCGATCTGCGCACCCTATCTTTAGCATAGGGTGCGCAGATCGTGCGCTGGCCGTGCGCTTGCAGGATTTTGCCGTGCGCTGCGCACTTTTGAAGGTGTGCGCCGAACGCAGCATGTTGCAATTCGGCGCTCACGGCGCACCTTCAAAAGTGAGCAGCGCATGGCAAAATCCTGCTAGCGCACGATCTGCGCACCCTATGCTAAAGATAGGGTGCGCAGATCGCAAGCGTCCATGTGCGCTAGTAGGCGGCGATGACCGGAAGGGGCGGGGCTTAGTGGCGGCCGTGCGCAGGTCGTAGCTGCGCCATAAAGCGCAAATGTGAAACCGGCCTTAATCAAACCCCCCGTTATCACCCCCTTAGTTAGGGAAAAATAATAATACATTTTTTTAATTTATTTCCATTTTCCCATTAGGGTTAGGTTTGGAGTTAGAATTGGGGGTTTCCACTGTTTTGGTACATCAGGGGCTTTCCAAACGCGACATGGCGTCCTATCTCAATTCCAGCCAAAAAAGTTAAATGGCGCTGCTTCTCTTACGAGCTCTGCCATGTGCCCAAATAGTGGTTTACCCCCATATATGGGATATCGGCGTACTCAGGACAAATTGCACAATAACTTTTGGGGGCCTGTTACTCTTGGGAAAATAAAAATTGGGGGTGAAAAGATCATTTTTGTGGAAATAATATGATTTTTTTTAATTGTACAGCTGTACGTTATAAACTTCTGTGAAGCCCTTGGGGGTTCAAAGTGCCCACCACACATCTAGATAAGTTCCTTGGGGGGTCTAGTTTCTAAAATGGGGTCACTTGTGGGGGGGTTTCCACTGTTTAGGTACATCAGGGGCTCTCCAAACGTGGCATGGCGTCCAATCTGAATTCCAGCCAATTTTACAGTGAAAAAGTCAAACGGTGCTCCTTCCCTTCCGAGCTCTGCCATGCGCCCAAACAGTGGTTCCCCCCACATATCAGGTATCAGCCTACTCAGGACAAATTACACAATAACTTTTGCAGTCCAATTTCTCCTGTTACCCTTGGTAAAATAAAAAATGAAGGGGTTAAGACTCATTTCGGTGCACCGCCCCTTTAAGAATCACTTTGGCGCGTCGGCCCTTTAAGAGCCAGTTTGGCGCACTGGGCTTCTAAATCCACTTTGGCGCACATTCTCTCTCAGGGGCATGCGTCATGTGATGAAGCTAGATTTGCATTTGTGCTGTGGGTTTCGCTTTAAGAGCTGATATTATCTGTCAGAAACTCTGTCCTGGTGGGGTCATGTGAAGTTTGTAGGCATTGGCATAGTAACTGGGTGTGCCTGCGCATATCAATGAGCTTTACTGCCATTTCAGGGCATGTTTTGACTGTGGCAACATTTCCCCATTGAAAAGCATTGAGGAAAATGTTTTTTCAAATGCAAATTGCACAAAAACTACAAATCCGATCGACACGAAAAATACTTAGCACACATCTCGTGGACGCTGGCATCGAAATGACACCTCAACGGAGTCTGTGCGTGTAGCGGTTCGAGCCACATTAATTGCGGAAAATCGACTGAATAATAATTAGAAGCAGAAGAAGAAGTTAGCAGCGTTCGGATTACAAGATAGTGCACTATAATAAATTTTATTTCTATAGCGCCGACATATTCCGCAGCACTTTACATTTCAGAGGGGATTTGTACAAACAATAGACATTACAGTACAACAAGAGTGGTTAAGTGTCTGCCCAAGACGTCTTGTGCTGCTTTTCTTTGAGATGTGAAAGAACAGTGAAGCCCCCCATACACAATAGACTACTGCTAGCCCACCTGCCGATATTGTTAGGTTCGGCTTATGCTCTGTGTATGGTTGCGCCGACCAATCAGATGTGGTGCTTTCTCATAGAGAACACAGGAGCGCTGGGTCAAACAAGTGCTCTTATGTATGGGAGAGATGGCCAAGATGGCAGCTGGCTGAAGGGTCATGCACCCCAAAGCCATTTATGGTGTATTTGTGGTATGGTGTATTGGCAGGTTTAGGTAAAAATCTATTGTATCTGATCTTATAGCAGTTCTTTGGTTGGACCCTACAGATCCAGTGAAAATCAGTGTTGGGTTTTTAAGTATCTAAGGTTTGTGGCCGGCACAAAGGAGATGCCTAATTTCTTAACAATGTAAACAATCCAATCTAAGGAAGTTAATTCACTCTACTCGATATCCTAATATGCTATGAAATGGTGAACACTTTAGTGCCACATTGATCAGCTGGCAATCCACTGTTACATTAGTGTATCTTATATAGCTAAGGCGAGATCTAAGCTTGCAATGATACTCGGCTATATACTAGTTTGATATCCATGTGTATATAGTATACCAGGAAAGGTGGCAAAAGCTACAGGAGTTCCCTATTATCAGTGGTAGCCTGTGAACGACTATATTAATTTTAGATGAGAGATATATAGTGGGACTAGCTAGTGAGGGCGGCTTTGCCTGTTCTATTAAATCCATCAGAAATATTCATACATAATTCCGAGGTAATTCTGGAGCTTTAATGTGCATTGTAAAGGGAGAAGCTAAATCCCGCAGTGTGTTGGTGTATTGACCCCAGGCCTGGTATGGCCACTTTTTTGTGCTGCGATATTTCAGTGCTATGAATATACTGAGTGCATTATGTCTCCTTCGCAGAGCTGTACAGTTACACCGAGGGCCCCGAATTTCAGTCCAACAGGAAATGCTTTGAGGATGACTTGCGGTTACATGGTGAGCTGATGAAGCTGGCCGTGTCCTCCTGCCGCCAGCTGTCTTACTGTAATAACGCTCTGGTTACTATGTGCTGTCCATTATTACATTTTCTTTTGAAGTGCCTGATAAAAAATGGACAGAGTTGGACGTGTCCCTGCAGCGTGCCCACACCATGAGGCTCCTCGATGCTCTGGAGGTCACAGCCCGAGAGAAAAGGCTGAAAGTGGCCCGGGCAATCCTGTATGTGGCACAGGGTACGTACAGGGCATTCTGTTAGGGATTTTGTTCTGTTTTCTATATTCTAGACGATTTGACATTATTTTTATTTTACTGAATGTTTTTTTTTTTTTTTCAAGGCACTTTTGGGGAGTGCACATCTGAGACAGAAGTACAGACATGGCAGCGACACAACATCTTCCTGCTGCTTGAAGCCGGTGCATTCAATGCTCTTGTGGAGCTCCTTAACATGGAAGTGGAGTGAGTAGGAAAGAACACAAAGAATACAACATTTAAAAGCCATTCAGTTCCTTGATATTTGGTATTCTTTTCCTTCTTGCATGTCTACCGTTTTATTTGTGCACATTTTAAATGGATTTTGTGCAATTGAATGTCATTGTATGTCAATGTACATCCCGAACCCTGTGCCAAAAGTAATCTGTATGCCTATCCTACAGTTTCGGGTGCCAGTTTTATTCTTCAGATGCATGTTCCTTTGGGAGGATTCTGTGCATGCATCATTGCTGTTCAGGTGTTGTCCATCTCCGTAATGTACGGCTTGGCTGCTGTGATCGCTGGAGATGAACGCAGCCTTTTCCCATTAGTTCCGTGTTACACTGCTCTTAATAAAATGGGCGGCTCAACATGAAGACTGCGCTAGGAAGCCCTATTAATAAAGGCTTGTTCTGCCCTAGCAACAAAACACTTAGAAAGCAAATGCAAATCTGGTTTTGGATGCTCAGATTAAACATTGAAGGATATCCCAGCATTTAGATCCAAGTGCTAAAAGCAATGCTTATTTTTATGGAATTTTAGTGTAATTTTACAAGATGTAGGTTATCTATTGGAATAATACAGGTCCTGATTATTAACACTGAAGATCACAACAAAGTAATTCCTGAAAATAAGGATATGTTCTTACAATGATTTGTCTACTGTTAGAGGCTCCGCTGGGCTTACGTCTGAAGCCCTGGAGAATGGGACTCTCAACGTTTCTGCTGATGAGACGACTGACTTTAATGATTGTGGCCGAGTCCTATTGTGCTCCGTCAGACATCAGTATTCACTGATTAGAAGCGGGCACCATAGCACAGTCGACCACGTTTTAGTGCCCACTTCAAATAAGTGGTTACTGATGAAAATTAAGTGACTGTCTGCATCGTATAAATCAATGGCCCCCCACAGCGCAAACATCCAAATCCAGTATTCCAGGTCTTCAGACGTAAGTCCCGGCGGAGGTACTGACAATACCGTAAAACGCAGTGTGATAATGTGTGTGCTGTCTTTCAGGAACAGTGCAGCCTGTAGTAATGCTGTAAGGAAGCCCGCAATCTCTCTGGCTGACAGCACAGATCTTCGGTAAGGGAAATCTATGCTAATACTTTCAAAAGTTATTTCAAATTTGTTTTCCTTTGTTTTATATTTAGTAGAAAACTGTAGAGGGTTTTAATTTCTTTCTACTTCCTTTGCTCCTCAGTGTTCTCTTAAACATCATGTACCTGATGGTGGATACATTATGCGAAGAAGGTGAAGCCGATAGTGAGGACTGGAAAACCATGAGACAAACTTTCCGTGCAGAGCTAGGTATGAAACGAATATGGGTTAGAATCTACGGAATCGATTTTGTAAGGCTCTGGGTGCAAAAATACAATGAAATCCATCTCGATCATACATGGTGAATCAATATGCAGAACGTGGTCCAATGGGCTCCTTCACTGAGCTGGTCAGGAATATGTGTAATGTTGCGCTAGTCCCAAGAAGAGCTGCAGATGCCAGGAGGTATCAGGCAGTTTTCACTTCTAAAGTCCTGCGGCCACAGATTACTGATGTCACCAACGGATTGGGTCTTGCCGATTTTATTCACACTAAATGATCATAAGTCAATAACAACCACCATGATACTTTGTAAAATGCATCTATTGTGGTAAAATTGCACTAGTGAAGACAATGTGAACAGCACTTCAATGTGCTGAGTATAGTACGAGCGACTGTTTACATAGTTGTTTTTTTTCCTCAACAAAAAATGAAAACCATGAATTGTACTTTAATCAGATTTAATTTTCTGCTTCGTCTCATTGGGGGACACAGGTACTATGGGGTGTATGCTACTGCCGTCTGGAGGCTGACACTAAGTATACGAAAAAAAAGTTAGCGCTGCCTCATACACCCTCGCCCCGGTTGCGGGCGGAAACCAGTTTTTCGCTTAGTGTCCTTTGGAGGCACACGCAGTCTGGATCTCTCCAGACTTTTTTTTTTTCTAGTTTACCATGAAGATGAGACAGGGGCAACGGATCCTATTGAAAGGGTCCGATCTCCCCAAACCATCAACGGGCGAGCACGCGTTGAGTATCGCCTCCGTGTATCCTTTCCCGCACCGAGGGACATATCTGGGACTTTTCCCCAGACTTCTATTATTTTTTTTTACATTTTTTTTTTTTTTTTTTTTATGGAAATGATACAGGGGCAACGCATCCTATTGAAAGGATCCGATTTCCCCAAACCATCAACGGGTGAGCACGTGCGAGTGTCCTTCCACGTATCCTTTCCCGCGACGTGGGACATTATGCCAGACTTAGCCCTGTCCACCCCTAGGTATTGAAACCGTGGGCTTGCACAGAGGCACAAGACTAGTCTGTGCGGCCCCCACTGCTCCACCAACGCAAGACGGCGGTGCTGCATGGCGGCGGACGATCCCTCTTCTCGCCCCTACAGGGCAGAAGGAGCTAGGGTGCCTGCACCGTCCTAAGATCAAATACCCCAGGTGCCGCTACCGAGGCAAGGCCATGATGTAGGTATGGAGCTGGGGAGGGCTCTGGGCAGCGTTTTTTCGTAGGATGGACCCCCCTGTAGAGTCCAATAATCGGGGCAGCTGCGATTGCAGCGGCCATGCAGCTCCTCGGGCAGGGCCAGGCTGCGATCTGCAGCACTCTCCCCTTCATTTGTGGCGACATGGGTAGCCAAGGCCATGATGTCATGGTCAGATTCCTTAAATGTGGTCCTACAGGATCGAGACCTGGCGACGGAAGTGTCTGCAACAGCAGGTCAGATCGCAATGGCAGGTGACTATTTAATCAATGCGTCCTTGGATGCGGCGAATTGCGCGGCACTAGCGGCGGCGAATGCAGTCCCCATTAGGAGAGCCTTGTGGTTAAGGCTATGGCGGGCTGATTCGATTTCCAAGAAATCTTTGACTTCCCTGCCTTATCAGGGTAGCCGCCTATTTGGGGAAAAATTATACAAGCTCATCTCAGATGCTACGGGGGGAAAAAGCAGCTTTCTCCCACAGCAGAAGATTAAACTGCCATTTTGTCAGCCTCAGGCGCGCTTTCGGGCATTTCGCAGCCCCGGGTGGATGGCAGCGGCCAGGTCTTCCGCCCCAGCTCGCTACAACCAGGAAAAGGAGCGTCAGGTCGCGTATAGAGCCAACCCGCTGGGCAGTATGCGAGGCCGCCCTCCCAGGTCAAGGGAAGCCAGATCCCAGAGGCCTTCAGCGAAATGACTCGGGGCATCCGGTACCCGAAGATGGCAGAGTTGGCGGACGTCTACACAGGTTCTGCCACATTTGGGTCACGGTGGCACGCGACGCATGGGTGGCGGAACTAGTGTCGTCGGGGTACAAAATAGAATTCGTCAGAGATCCTCCAAGACGATTTTTTCTTTCCCAGCTGCCCATAGCAGAATCCCGGGCAGAGGCATTGCTAGGGGCCATCAAGGTGCTGCAGCGCAACGGGGTCGTGGTCCCTGTACCAGAGTGCGAAAGGACTCAAGGTTTTTATTCCAACCTGTTCGCGGTCCCCAAGAAGGACGGGACAGTAAGGCCAGTTCTGGACTTAAAGCTCTTGAACAGGTTCATCAGAATCGGGC
The DNA here is from genome assembly GCF_039654945.1 of Dendrobates tinctorius. Lineage (NCBI taxonomy): Eukaryota > Metazoa > Chordata > Amphibia > Anura > Dendrobatidae > Dendrobates > Dendrobates tinctorius. The sequence continues at coordinate 3,989,219 of NW_027361795.1, read as the reverse complement.
ACTTTCGAATGGAATCTCTCCGTTCAGTCGTATCGTCCATGGAGCAGGGAGAATACTTGGCCTTGATCGATGTCCAGGATGCTTACCTGCACATCCCTATTTTTCCCCCGCATCAAAGATTCCTACGTTTTGCAATCGATGGTCGGCATTTCCAATTTGTGGCTCTGCCTTTCGGGTTGGCTACCGCCCCAGAGTGTTCACGTAATGGCGGTCGTCATGGCCATTCTACATTCTCGGGGCATAGTGGTTTTACCGTACTTAGACGACCTCTTAGTGAAGGGTCCATCCTTTCGGGCATGCGAGGAAAATGTCAGCATCACGCTGGATACCCTGTCTCGCCTAGGATGGTTGGTCAACGGGAAAAAGTCCTCCCTTGTCCCAGCTCGGAGGATCTCATTCCTAGGGATGATTTTCGACACCTCCCGAGGGTTGGTAATTCTCCCTCGGGACAAGGCTCGAGCGCTCCGTCAGGGAGTTCGGAATCTTCAACGACCAGGCCCTCACACCATTCGATTCGGGATGAGGGTTCTAGGGAGGATGGTGGCGGCAATGGAAGCAATTCCGTTTGCCCAATTTCATCTGCGTCCCCTGCAGCACGCTCTCTTGACATCTTGGGACAAGTGTCCATTCACGCTCGATTATCAGTGCAGGTTGTCCTCTCGAGTCAGACGGTCACTTCAGTGGTGGATGCGCGACTCCTCTCTTCAGGGAAAACCCTTTCCCCCATATCAGTGGTTGGTAATCACAACCGATGCGAGTCGTCTTGGTTGCGGAGCAGTTTTCCGCCATCACACGGCTCAGGGGCAATGGTCGCATCAGGAGAGGCGCCTCCCGATCAACTTGTTGGAGATTCGAGCGGTGCGGTTGGCACTGCAGAATTTCCAGCACTTTCTAGCAGGGCGTCCGGTCCGGATTCAATCGGTCAACGCCACGGCGGTGGCGTACATGAATCACCAGGGAGGCACGCGCAGCAGGGCAACCATGCGCGCGAGAGAGCATGTACTACGCTGGGACGAGGGGAACCACTCGGTAATCTCAGCAGTTCACATACCAGGCGTGGAAAATTGGGCAGCAGGGTGTCGCGGCCGGGGAATGGTCCCTGCACCCCGAGGTCTTCCAGCAGATTTGCCAATGGTGGGGGACTCCGGACGTGGATCTGATGGCCTCCAGGTAAAACGCCAAAGTAGCCGTGTTTGTCGCTCGGTCTCAAGACCCGCGAGCAATCGCAGTGGATGCGTTGGTCCTACCGTGGAGCCAGTTTCGGCTCCCATACCTGTTTCCCCCGCTGCCACTGCTTCCGAGGGTCATCAGAAAAATCAAGGCAAAGGGGGTTCCGGCAATTGTGCTGGCCCCAGACTGGCCCTGTCGGGCATGGTACGTGGATCTGGTGCAGCTCCTCGCAGACGTTCCTTGGCGTCTGCCGGAACGGCCAGACTTACTGTCTCAGGGGCCGATCTGCCACTCGAACTCAGGGGCCCTGTGTTTGACGGCATGGCCGTTGAATCTTGGATTCTGACCCGGGCGGGGTTTGGGCGTGAAGTGGTTGCTACAATGGTTAGCGCCCGGAAGCCTTCCTGGCGAGAATTTACCATCACACTTGGAAGGTTTTCTCTTTCGTTGGTGTCGAGAGCACAGGGTTGCTCCACTGTCTTTTTCGGTTCCCAGCATCCTGGCTTTTCTTCAGTCAGGCCTAGATGCAGGATTGGCCCCGAGCTCCCTTAGGAGACAGATATCGGCCTTGTCTGTCCTCTTCCAGCGAAGGATCGCTACTAATATGCAGGTCAAGACGTTCATCCAAGGGGTCTCCCATTTGGTGCCCCCCTATAGAGCGCCCATAGACTCCTGGGATCTTAACCTGGTCCTGGGTGTCCTGCAGGAAGCTCCTTTTGAGCCGTTACAAGAAGTTTCATGATCATATCTTTCCAGGAAGGTCGTATTCTTGGTAGCCATAACTTCCATTAGGCGGGTTTCGGAGTTGGCAGCCCTATCTTGTAAAGCACTATTTCTGACTTTTTACAAGGATAAGGTAGTCCTTAGACCAGCTCCCTCCTTTCTGCCGAAGGTCGTGTCCTCATTTCACATTAATGAGGACCTTGTTCTGCCTTCATTTTGTCCAGCGCCAGCACATAGGGTGGAAAGGGCGCTCCACACGTTGGACCTAGTGAGAGCGCTCAGGAGGTACGTGTCGAGGACGGCACCTTTTCGCCAGACAGACTCGCTGTTTGTGATCCCCGAAGGGCGCAGGAAGGGGCTCGCAGCCTCAAGGTCGACCATAGCCAGATGGATTTGTCTAACTATTCAAGAGGCTTACCGTATTAGAGGCACACCGATTCCAACAGGGATAGGGGCGCACTCTACTTGGGCAGTGGGCGCCTCTTGGGCGCTTCGGCACCAGGCTTCGGCAGAGCAGGTATGCAAGGCTACAACCTGGTCCAGCCTGCATACTTTTTCCAAGCATTACAATGTGCATACTCAGGCTTCGCCAGATGCGAGCCTGGGTAGAAAAATTCTCCAAGCAGCAGTGGCGCACCTTTAGACAGGAGGGCATGCGGCTTGGATCGGGAGTTGACTTCCCACCCAGGAACTGCTTTAGGACGTCCCACAGTACCTGTGTCCCCCAATGAGACGAAGGAGAAACATGGATTTTTGTGAGTACTCACCGTAAAATCATTTTCTCCGAGACGCTCATTGGGGGACACAGCACCCACCCTACGAGCCAGTTGGCTCTTGTTTATTTAATTAGTATAATTCCTTTTTTAAAAGTAGGGTGGTCCTTTTTCAGATATATAGTATTCTGCGTTAAGGCTAATCTGTGTTGTTTTCCTACTGCTGTTGCGCTAAACTGGTTTCCACCCGCAATCGGGGCGAGGGTGTATGCGGAGGAGGAGCTAACTTTTTTTTTTGTATACTTAGTGTCAGCCTCCAGACGGCAGTAGCATACACCCCACAGTACCTGTGTCCCCCAATGAGCGTCTCGGAGAAAAGAATTTTACGGTGAGTACTCACAAAAATCCATGTTTCAGATAATTTATCAACTTTTATAAATTAAGGCTTTTTTGCTGTCCTAAGAAAAACCTTTCCAACGAGTGATCTACTTCTATGGAAGTCTAATCACTGCTTTGTATCGTCATTCTAATGCAGGATCTCCCATACATAACAACGAGCCGTTTGCTGTGCTGCTTTTTGGGATGGTCACGAAGTTCTGTAGCGGTCATGCTCCACATTTTCCTATGAAAAAGGTGTTGCTGCTGCTTTGGAAGACTGTGTTAGTAAGTTGATAACTGTGTTTGTATTATTTTTCTTTAGTTTTCTGCCTACTTTATAATGATCTACCTCTCTTCAGTGCACTTTGGGTGGGTTTGAAGATTTGCTGAAAATGAAAGCAGAAAAGCGAGAGATGTTGGGGCTTCCACCTCTTCCTGAAGATAGCATTAAAGTGATCCGGAGCATGAGAGCGGCATCTCCACCAGCTTCTGCATCCGACCTGATTGAGCAGCAGCAGAGAAGGGGCCGTAGGGAGCATAAGGTAAGCAGCGGCTTGTTTTATGGCATATATTCCATTAAAGTAGAGTAATTTGACCCTAAAATAAACCGCCTAAACTTACTAATGCAAATTTTATGGTAAACGATGCAAGAGCTACATGTTTTTTGTCTGTTTCTAGGCGCTCATTAAGCAGGATAACCTTGATGCATTTAATGAGCGGGATCCATACAAAACTGATGATTCTCGTGATGAAGAGGAGGAAAATGATGAGGACAACAGCTTGGAGGGAGAACCATTTTCCATAGAACGGGAAGAAGTCATGCCCCCAGCTACCACTCAACCGCCTACTGAACGGCTCGCATTTCCAAAAGGTTTACCTTGGGCGCCAAAAGTGAGGTGAGAGCAAAAATCTGGTTGAATAGAAAGCCTGGAAAAAATTACCAGATTTGTTGTGTTTAAAGAGAGAATGTCATCAGAAAATTACCAATTGTTTGAATACATTAGTTTTGTTAATTATATCTATACTTTTTTTCTCTTGTACATCACATTGCAAAACTACATGCAAATGGGTAAGGAATTGGCTAAATGACACAGTTGTCGTAAATGGTCCGTTCTCTAAATGGGATATATTCAGCAGTGGGGTACCGCAGGGATCTGTGCTAGGACCGATTCTTTATAACCTCTTTAATAATGACCTTATGGATGGGATTGAGAGTAAAGTGTCAGTCTTTGCTAATGACAACAAACTATGTAGGATATTAAAATCTGACCTTGACATTACAGTATTGCAAAATAATCTGCATAAGATGACTGAATGGGCAAACACTTGGCCAATGAGGTTTAATGTAGATAAATGTGGTGCTCTACTTACATATTCATCCTTATGACAGGGCACTGATCCCTCAGTGACCTGCCCCCTATATTACGTACTAAATATCATATTGTGGGGTTACAAAAAAAAATAACTTCATCAAATTGGCGCTGTAACATGATACATGCCTAGTATGCTTTAGTCCTATACTATTGTGGAAGGAGGGGAGAAAATAATCTTCATCAAAATGGAGGTGCCTGCGCAGTAGCATCTATTGCGATTTGATAGATGCTACTGCACAAGCACCGCCGTCATTTTGCTGGAAAAAATAAAAATTTGGATCCGTCAAAATGTTGGCGCCTACTAAGTAGCAGCTCTTGGAACGTGATAGATGCTACTGCGCAGGCACCTCCGTAACCATTTTGATGAATGTTACTTTTTTTGTTAACCACACCATATGGTATAGATTATGTAAAATAGGGGGCAGATCACTGAGGGATCAGGGACCTATCAGAATATCTAATCAGAGCACCACATAAAGATCCACCCCAGAGCACCAGCAAATCATTAACTCAGAACTGAAAATAAAGATGAAAGAACATTCACACGATGGATTTCATCAATGAAGGTATCATTGTAGTCAGTATACGAAGCCAACCTGACACTGTGTGTGGGATACTGTGCCCAATCCTGCTGACAGCTTCCCTTTAAAGAACCGCAAGCACTAGTTTAGAAAAAGCCTTCATGGCCAATATGAAAATTGCTAGATGACTTTTTTTTTAACTTTTTTTAGTATATGACAACAAACATTGTTTGTATGTATTTTGAAACAAAAGGTCATTTTTCGAACACATTCTATTAAATGAAATATACAGACTCTTGCAAAGCGAGGTAGCCGTTTTCTCGTTCGCCTTATTGGGGGACACAGAGACCATGGGTGTATGCTTTGCTGCCACTAGGAGGCTGACACTATGCACAAAAAAAAAGTTAGCTCCTCCTCCGCAGTATACACCCCACCGACCGGCACCAATTTCCTTAGTTTAGCTTAGTGTCAGTAGGAGGTGGACACGGGTCTTTCATTAGACCCATATCTACCTCGTCGTGCGTCGTTCCTTTACAGGTTCTACGGAGGGATAAAGAGTGAAAAGTCACATCTGTACTCCCACATGGAGTCTGCGAGTACGGCGTGTACTGCCACCCCGTATCCTTGCAGTTCTCCGCGGCAGGACCAGCCAGACGGACGCCGACACCAAGACGTGCCAGCGACTCCAGGGGTCCTTGTCGCCAGTCTCCCTCCCACTCGCCTACCAGAGCCTGTCGGTTGGCTGAGACGCAGGACTTCTTCAGACCCAGGTAACGGATCGGGGATGGGTGAGTATAGATTTTTTTTTTTTTTTTTTTTTTTTTTTTTTTTTTATTACCTGGCTGCTCATTCCCGACGGACAGGGGGCCTTTTCAATGGCACAGGGATGCGGGCACTGCGGTCGCACGCAGTCGCCCTACATCTATAGGCACACCATGCTCTTTTTTGCTGGCCCTTTGAGAGCGGCTTGCGGCTGCGGCGTTCCCTTCTTCCGACCTCCGCGCCGACCCCCTGCTGACAGGCGGCCGCCGCAACTAATTTAGGCCCCGGCTTCAGTTCGGGCCTACCGTTGTGTCGTGGCCACGCCCCCCGCCCCTTTCTTCTAAGCGGGCTTCTCTCCCGCTCTTCCCAGGCCCTCCCACCGCCTGTCCTTCACCTGCCCAGCCTGCTATTGGCTAGAGGGCGGTGAATTTTAATCCTGCGAAGTGCTCCGCCCTCCCTCCTCTCCTGGACGCGCGCTTTTTCTCAGGCAGGCGCCATTTTACCCGCCTGTTATCCGGACACCAGCTCGTCACCGGATCATCTTCCGCCAGCTGGTTTTTTCGTTCAGGAGGTCTATCGGCTGGATTTCGCTCTGACTTGCATCCACTGACAGGTCGCAGAGCATCGCTTCTGGGGACACCGGACCGTGAGTAGCTCTGCACTGCAGACTGACCCTTCTCCGCCCTCTGTCCCCCAACCTTCCAGCATTACCTCAGCTTTTCACTATGTCTACCTCTAAGTCTGATCGTACCCGCTCTACTGCCCCCCCCTGCACTTTAGTCAAGTTCTTTGCATGTTCTTCGTGCAATCGCAAACTTCCCTCAGGCCAGTCCACTCCCCTCTGCCTGGATTGTAGCAACCCAATTCAGCCTGACGCCGTCCAGGAGCCATCTACGGCTCCAGGTGAGAGTGAACCCCCCATGCCTGGCTGGGCCTCCTCGCTATCTCAATCAGTGGCAGACCTCACCAAGGTGTCTGTCCCCGGTGGCCATTCTTGATAAGTTGCCCCTGGACTCTTCAGCAGGGCCAAGCAAGTCCCAAATTGCTCCATCTGAGTCAGCCAGCGTTAGTCGCAAAAGACCCAGGCAAGATGCCCAGCCGGATTCCTCTCCTAGTCCCATCTCACCGCATAGCCCTTCCCAGCAGCCTCCCTCTCGGGCCCCCTCTCCCGAGTCAGGTAAAGCGCTTTCGGACAGGTCATCTGAGGGGATTTTAGAGCTGGATTCAGACCAGGATGCAAACATGAAGGTCACAATGCAGAACCTCATTGCAGCGATCCATCATACTTTCGATATTGCTGACTCCCCTGCGAAATCCTCAGATCAGGAGGTTTCGTTCAGACGGGCAGAAACTCCCTCCAGGGTTTTTCCTTTCCATTCCGAGTTTGGGAAGATTTTTACCAAGGAAAGAGAGGATCCGACCAGACGCTTTCAAAGAGGAAAACGTCTAGGCGTACTCTACCCATTTGCTAAGGAGCTCACGGACAACTGGTCGGCCTCTCCCTCGGTGGATCCGCCCGTGTCCAGGCTTTCCAATAACACGGTTCTCCCGCTTTCAGGCGTGGCGTCCCTAAAGGATTCTAATGACAGGATTATAGAATCCCTGGCGAAGTCTGCCTTTGAAGCGGCTTCAGCAGCTGTGTGCCCAATCTTTGCTTCATCCTGGGCAGCAAAGGCCATAGCCACGTGGGCAGACGACCTTCGTCAAGGCGTCTTAGATAAGGCGCAACCGGAGTGTTTGGCCGATCTCGCCAATCAGATCTCCCATGCTGGGGACTATCTTCTTTCCGCTTCCTTGGATGCCGCATCCTGTGCAGTTCAGGCGTCAAGCAACGTAGTTGCAATTCGACGTACAGTTTGGCTAAAGGCCTGGCAAGCGGACTTGTCTTCTAAAAAGTCCCTCACTAACCTGCCTTTTCAGGGGGTGCGCCTCTTTGGGTCCCAATTGGACCAGATTATTAAGGACGCCACCGGAGGCACGAGTTCACTCCTCCCTCAGTCCAATCCTCGCAGACCTCCACTAAGGTGTCAGTTTCGACCCTTTCGGACTTTCCGCCGTTTCAATACGGCGGACAACTCCTCCAGCCAACAGAGACCGCAGGCTCGCCAGGAGAGAAAGAAAGTTTCCTTCAGACCCACTCCTTCCTGGCGATCCCACTCTTCCCAGGGCAGACCGTCCAGATCTGGATCTGGACGGTCTACTTCAGCATGAGTATCGTCGGACACGCGGGGTGCCTTTCCAATTGGGAGGCCGACTTCCTTCCTTCAGGGACGTTTGGCTGGCCTCCGTAGAGGACGCTTGGGTCAGGGAGGTCGTATCCTCAGGATACAAGATACAGTTCGTCTCTCTCCCACGGGATCGTTTCTTCGAATCCCGGCCTCCAAAGGATCCAGCCTTGATCCCGGGGTTCTCTACGGCTACCGCCTCTCTCCTCAGACAGCACCACTACCAGCTCGTCGCACTGCCCTTCGGTCTTGCCACCGCTCCCAGACTCTTCACGAAGATCGTGGCTGCGTTGATGGCTTTGTTGAGAGTCAGAGGTCTCGTTCTTTTCCCGTACCTAGACGTTATTCTGATCAGGGCTCCCTCATTTCAACAGGCTCACCAAAGTTTGTCAATCGTCCTGGACACTCTTTCCAATTTCGGGTGGATCGTCAACAGGAAAAAGTCCTGTCTGGTTCCGACCCAACGCCTGGTCTTTCTAGGCCTTCTGTTCGACACTCGTCGGTCACGGGTCTTTCTCCTACAAGAGAAGATTCTCTCTCTCTCTCTGCAGCAGGAAGTACGATCGCTGCAGATCTCACGATTCCTGTCCCTCCGTACAGCCAGGAGGGTCCTGGGAAAGATGGTGGCTGCGATAGAGGCAGTTCCCTTTGCCCTATTTCACCCCAGACCTCTCCAGCAGGCCATTCTGTCGAAGTGGGACAGGTCGCCTCGGTCCCTGGATCGCCCTGTTCCTCCTTCTTACCGGATCAAGCGGTCCCTCAACTGGTGGTTGTCGTCACCTCTCATTCTATCGGGTCGATTCTTCCTTCCCATTCGCTGGCAGATAGTAACCACAGATGCCAGTCTCCTCGGTTGGGGTGCAGTGTTCCGCAACCACACTGTTCAGGGTCGATGGTCGGATCAGGAATCAGTACCGATCAACATTCTGGAGATTCGAGCTATCCATCTTGCTCTCGTTCACTGGGAAAGGCTCCTCAAGGCACTGCCGGTACGGATTCAGACAGACATCGCCACAGCGGTGGCATATGTCTACCGCCAAGGGGGAACACGGAGTGTCTCAGCCCTGGCGGAGGGGTCCAAGATTCTTCGTTGGGCGGAGATTTCCGTTCCGACAATTTCCGCGGTGCACATTCCTGGCGTCGACAACTAGGCCGACGATTTTCTCAGCCGCAAGGGTCTCGCGGCGGGAGAGTGGTCCCTCCATCCGCAGGTGTTTCATCTGCTCTGCCTTCAGTGGGGACCCCCGGATGTAGACCTCATGGCGTCTCACCTCAACAGGAAATTCCCACAATTCGTGTCCAGGTCTCGGGACCCTTTGGCAGTGGGCGCCGACTCCCTGGCCGTTCCTTGGTCCCAGTTCGACCTTCCCTACCTGTTCCCTCTTCTTCCCAACCTGTTGAAATGGATCAAGGCAGAAGGAATTCCAGTCATTCTCATCGCCCCGAATTGGCCCAGAAGGTCTTGGTTCGCGGACATTGTCAACCTTCTCGCGGACGCCCCCTGGAAGCTTCCAGACAGAACAGTTCTGCTGTCTCAGGGACCGATTTGCCACCTTAATTCTCGGCCGCTCAATTTAAAGGCGTGGCTGTTGAGACCGAGGTTCTGAAACGGGCAGGATTTTCCGACCAGGTAGTTCAGACCATGATCCGAGCCAGAAAGCCATCATCTTCCAAGATCTACTACCGTACTTGGAAGGCCTATTTCACTTGGTGTGAGACCAATGACATTGCGCCCATGTCCTTTTCGCTCCCTTCAGTCCTAGCGTTTCTTCAGGCAGGATTGGATGCGGGCCTTGCCCTCCGTTCCCTGAAGGGTCAAGTTTCGGCGCTGTCCGTTCGTTTTCAGAAAACACTAGCTTCCCGTCCTCAGGTTAAGACCTTTCTTCAGGGCGTGGCTCACACGGTTCCGCCGTACCGGGCGCCCGTGGATCCATGGGATCTTAATCTGGTTCTTGAGGTTCTGCAAGGTCCTCCCTTTGAACCCCTCAGGGATATTTCCCTTTCTCTCCTTTCTTGGAAGGTAGCCTTCTGGTGGCCATCACCTCCGTCCGGCGCGTGTCGGAATTGGCAGCTCTTTCGTGCCGCTCCCCTTTTCTGGTGCTCCATCAGGATAAGGTAGTTCTGCGGCCTCCGCCCTCTTTCCTGCCGAAGGTGGTGTCCTCGTTTCACCTCAACGAGGATATCGTGCTACCATCCTTTTGTCCGTATCCAGCTCATCCCCGAGAGCGGTCCTTGAACAATCTGGACCTGGTTAGGGCGATAAGAGTCTGTCTAGGACGACTTCCTTGCGAAAGACAGAGTCTCTTTTCATTATCCCTGATGGGGCGCGGAAAGGTCACTCGGCGTCAAAGGCCACTATTGCTCGCTGGATCAGAACGGCAATTTTGGAAGCCTACCGAGTTAAGCATCGCGGAGCCCCTCCGGGGATCAGGGCCCACTCTACTCGGGCAGTGGGTGCCTCCTGGGCGGTGCGCCACAGAGCTTCCGCGCTGCAGCTTTGCAAAGCTGCAACATGGTCATCGGTTCACACGTTTGTGAAATTCTACAGAGTCCACACCTACGCTTCGGCGGACGCCAGCCTAGGTAGACGGATTCTGCAGGCCGCGGTGGTGAGTCCGCTGGCCTGATGGAAGTTTGTTTCCCACCCCAGGGACTGCTTTGGGACGTCCCATGGTCTCTGTGTCCCCCAATAAGGCGAACGAGAAAACAGGATTTTTTGGGTTGCTTACCGTAAAATCTGTTTCTCGTAGCCTTCATTGTTGGACACAGCACCCTCCCATGTTTTACAACTCCTGTTCTTATGTTTGTCGGTTGGTTACAGTTGAGTTGTCTTCTGTTTTCATTCTGTTTTGTTACTTCTCCTACTGCTTTCTCACTAACTGAGGAAATTGGTGCCGGTCGGTGGGGTGTATACTGCGGAGGAGGAGCTAACTTTTTTTTTGTGCATAGTGTCAGCCTCCTAGTGGCAGCAAAACATACATCCATGGTCTCTGTGTCCCCCAATGAAGGCTCCGAGAAACAGATTTTACGGTAAGCAACCCAAAAAATCCTGTTTTTCTGGGCATGTTACCAATAAAAGTACTAAAGATTAATATTCTGAGGACTGATGAATGCATCAGACCTATTGCAATTCTATGGCTTATTTTGAGCTTTTTCCATTCTCCCAGAGAGAAAGATATTGAGATATTCCTGGAATCGAGTCGCAGTAAGTTCATTGGATACACTCTCGGAAGGTAAGATGGAGTACATGACCTAATTACAAGTTTAGATGATGTGAATGCTGTGCTCACTACGACTTCTCTCCATTTTCACAGTGACACAGACACAGTAGTTGGTTTACCGCGCCCTATTCACGAGAGTATACGCACACTAAAGCTGGTAAGAATCCCGCTAATATAATTGTAGGGGCAGCCACCTATAGAAGTTGTGTTATTGGAAGCGGCATTCGATGTCTTCTATATTGCTTAATTTTCTATCAAAGAGGCTTTTTCACCAGGCCAAGTATGAACAGTTTACTGTTCTTTAATTCCCACTACCACTACTTAAAGACCAACCCCCCAGAGAATCCTGTGAGCCATGCCATCTTAAAGATCATAAACATTAGCATTAAATAAAACATTCATTCTAACCTATAGCAGACTGGAGAAAAGGGGAAAAAAATCCCAAGTCTGTTGGAATTGGAAAAAAAATGCAATATATGGTAAAATTGACCTGGCAATATGATTCTCCAGGTCAGTACAAGTACACAGATACCAAAAATGTATAGTGTGGGTTGTTCTGTTTGTGGGGTTATTTTTTTGTGTGGCAAAAAAAATTGGACATTTGTAAAAAAAAAAAAAAAAAAAAAGACACAGGAATGTTTAATTTATTACTATTTTTCGGGATATGGGGCTGTGTGACCACTTATTTTTTGCACACTGAGCTGATGTTTTACTGATGCCACTTAGGGAAAGATATGTTTTGGTCTCTGTGTTGCAAAGGTGTTTTTTTTTGTTTTTTGTTTTTTTTACTTCTTACCTATCAGATTAATTTATATTATATTTTGAGCTGACTTTTGCCAGTGCAGCTATGCCAACTATCTGTATTTTTAGTTTTATTTTTAATGAGGCAAAAGGGGGTGATTTCAATTATTTTTTTTTTAATCGCTTTTTGCTGTATTTTTTTAGTCCCCTTATGGGACTTGAAGCTTTGATTGTCTGATCACTTGTGCTATACCCAGGAGTGCATCTGTGCTGCTATCTGTAGCTAACATCACTCTCTCCAATGAACGCCGGCCATGGGCTTTTACAGGGGTATCGTAATCACAGGCACGGGGGTCATCAGACTCCTGGCTTTCATGACAACATATCGGTGCCCTGCGATTACATCACGGGCAGACAGATGGGAGCGTGGATTGATGCGCTCCCATACCAGTGTGTGTTAAATGCCACCGTCCGAGATTGCCAGTGATATTTAACAGGTTAACGGCCACGGTGGCTGGTGGAGGCACGTGCTCACTGATTATATCAGTCCTCGTGCACGGATAGATGTGGGATCGGCATGCGAGCCCGCATCCAAGGCAGGGTTACGTTATACGTCATGAAGGGTTTAAAGACATTGTATATAAAGTATAGTGATACAATTTAAATCCACATGCAAAGATGGATATAACTGATAATTGTTATTTTAAGGCATACTCCCAGAAATTAAAAAAAAATTGTCTTCTGCCTTATTGCAGGAGAGAGATGTTAAATAATATTGACTCTAACCCCTATTTTCCCCGTAGAAGAATAAAGAAATGGGAATATAAACATATTTGGTATCGCTGTTTCTTTATAAGTCGGTGTTGTAAAATTAATTAAATAATGTGACAATACTGGACAGACGAAAAATATGAACTGTCAGATTTTTTTTTTTGCTACATAAATAGATATACTTAACCCCTTTACCCCCCCCAAGGGTGGTTTGCACGTTCATGACCGGGCCAATTTTTACAATTCTGACCACTGTCCCTTTATGAGGTTATAACTCTGAAACGCTTCCATGGATCCCGGTGATTCTGACAACGTTTTATCGTGACATATTATACTTCATGTTAGTGGTAAAATTTCATTCAAATAACTTGCGTTTATTTGTGAAAAAAACGGAAATTTGGCGAAAATTTAGAAAATTTAGCAATTTCCAACTTTGAATTTTTATGCCCTTAAATCACAGAGATACGGCACACAAAAAACTTAATAAGTAACATTTCCCACATGTTTATTTTACATCAGAAAAATTTTGGAACCAAAATTTTTTTTTTTTGTTAGGAAGTTATAAGGGTTAAAAATTGACCAGCGATTTCTCATTTTTACAACACCATTTTATTTTTACGGACCACATCACATTTGAAGCCACTTTGAGGGGTCTATATGATACAAAATACCCAAAAGTGACACCATTCTAAAAAACTGCACCCCTCAAGGTGCTCAAAACCAGATTCAAGAAGTTTATTAACCCTTCAGGTGCTTCACAGGAATTTTTGAATGTTTAAAAAAAAAAAATGAACATTTAACTTTTTTTCACAAAAAAATTACTTCAGGTCCAATTTTTTATTATTTTACCAAGGGTAACAGGAGAAATTAGACTGGAAAAGTTATTGTGCAATTTGTCCTGAGTACGCTGATACCTGATATGTGGGGGGGAACCACTGTTTCGGCGCATGGCTGAGCTCAGAAGGGAAGGAGCGCCATTTGACTTTTTCAATGCAAAATTGGCTGGAATTCAAATCGGACGCCATGTCACGTTTGGAGAGCCCCTGATGTACCTAAACAGTGGAAACCCCCCCACAAGTGACCCCATTTTGGAAACTAGACCCCCCAAGAAACTTAACTAGATATGTGGTGAGAACTTTGAACCCACAAGGGCTGCACAGAAGTTTATAAAGTACAGCCGTACAATTAAATCATATTTTTTCCACAAAAATGATCTTTTCACCCCCAATTTTTATTTTCCCAAGGGTAACAGGACCCTAAAAGTTATTGTGCAATTTGTCCTGAGTACGCTGATACTCCATATGTGGGTGTAAACGACTATTTGGGCGCATGGCAGAGCTCGGAAGGGAAGCAGCGCCATGTGACTTTTTTGGCTGGAATTGAGATCGGACACCATGTCGCGTTTGGAAAGCCCCTGATGTACCAAAACAGTGGAAACCCCCCACAAATGACACCATTTTGGAAACTAGACCCCCTAAAGAACTTATCTAGATGTGTGGTGAGCTCTTTGAACCCCCCAGTGCTTCATAGAAGCTTATAACGCCGAGGCATGAAAATAAAAAAATCATATTTTTTCCACAAACATGATGTTTTAGTCCCCAATTTTTTTATTTTCCCAAGGGTAACAGGAGAAATTGGACCCCAAAAGTTGTCCAATTTGTCCTGAGTACCCTGATACCCCATATGTGGGAGAAAACTACTGTATGGGCACACGTCGGGGCTCGGAAGGGAAGTAGTGATGTTTTGGAATGCAGACTTTGATGGAATGGTCTACTGGTGTCATGTTGCCTTTGGAGAGCCCCTGATGTACCTAAACAATGGAAACCCCCCACAAGTGACCCCATTTTGGAAACTAGACCCCCCCCCCCCCCACGGAACTTATCTAGATGTGTGGTGAGCACTTTGAACCCCCAAGTGCTTCACAGAAGTTTATAATGTCCGGGCGTGGAAATAAAAAAATCATATTTTTTTTTTCTACAAAAATGATATTTTTGCCCCCAATTTTTTATTTTCCTTATGGTAACAGGAGAAATTGGACCCCAAAACTTGTTTTGCAATTTGTCCTGAGTAGGCTGATACCCCATATGTGGGGGTAAACCACTGTTTGGGCGCATGGCAGAGCTTGGAAAGGAAGGAGCACCATTTGACTTTTTCAACGCAGAATTGGCTAGAATTGAGATCAGACGCCATGTTGCATTTGGAGAGCACCTGATGTGCCCAAACAGTGGAAACCCCCAATTCTAACTCCAACCCTAACCCCAACACACCCCTAACCCTAATCTTAGCCCTAGCCCTAATGGGAAAATGGAAATAAATACAGTCTTTTTAATTTTACTATTTTTCCCTAACTAAGGGGGTGATAACGGGGGGTTTGATTTACTATATATGGCGGTTTTTATGTTTGGCAGCTGTCGCACGCTAAAAGACGCTTTTTATTGTAAAAATAGTTTTTGCATCACTACATTTTGAGAGCTATAATTTTTCCGTATTTTGACCTACAGAGTCATGTGAGGTGTTATTTTTTGCGGGACGAGTTGACGTTTTTATTGGTATCATGTTCGGGCACGTGACTTTTTGTATCGCTTTTTATTCCGATTTTTTGGGGCGCAGAATGAGCAAAAACCAGCATTTCAAGAATTTCTTTTGGGGGGGTGCGTTTACACCGTTCCGCGTGCAGTAAAATTGATAAAGCGGTTTTATTCTTTGGGTCAGTACGGTTACAGCGATACCTCATTTATGTCTTTTTTTTATGTTTTGGCGCTTTTATGCAATGAAAACAATTTTATATAAAAAATAATTATTTTTGCATCGCTTTATTCTGCGAGCTATAACTTTTTTATTTTTCCGCTGATGATGCTGTGTGGTGGCTTGTTTTTTGCGGGACAAGACGACGTTTTCAGCAGTACCATGGATATTTATATCCGTCTTTTTGATCGCGCGTTATTGCACTTTTTGTTCGGCGGTATGATAATAAAGCATTATTTTTTGCTTTTTTTTTTTTTTTTTTTTTTTTTTTTTTTAAGGGGTTCGGTAAAGGGGTTAACTAGTAGGACAGTTTTATAGGGCGGGTCGTTACGGACGCGGCAATGCCAAATATGTGTACTTTTATTTATTTTTTCTTTTTATTTCCAAAAAATCAATTTATTAGGGAATTTTTTTTTTTTAATTAGCGATATTATTATTTTTATTTTTACTTTTTTTTTTCTCTTTACTTTATTACTATGTCCCAGGGGGGACATAACTGTCATGTGACAGATCGCTGATCTCTCACATCACAGATTGCTGTGACAGATCAGTGATCTGTCACAGGCACTGCAGCAGACTTCCTCATGCCTGCGCTCAGCAGGCATGAGGAAGACGCCTACCTTGCAGGCCCCCGAAGGTTCCCGGCGCCATATTGGATCCGGGGACCTGCAAGGAAGGAGGCCTCCGCAGCATCGCTGCACACTCAGGGAAGCATGGAGGGAGCCCCCTCCCGATGCTTCCCTAAACCCCTGTTACACTGCGATCGTGTTTGATCGCAGTGTGCCAGGGGTTAATGTGACCGCCCCTGACATATAGTGCCGGGTGTCAGCTGTGATAATCAGCTGACACCTGGCCGCGATCAGCTGCGCTTCCCCCGTGAGCGCAGCTGATCGCGCTAGAGGTACTATCCCGTCCATGGGCATAGGGGCCCGGGTCCCATGGACGGGATAGTACGTCTGATGTCAGAAAGGGGTTAATTAACAAGAGAAAACCTGAGTCAAAGCTACATGTAAAATATATAAACGTATTAAGTGCAAAAAGACACATAGTGGAACAGACGCATTAAAAATGGTAAGGTGGAAGGGGTAAAGGGTGAGGGCAGTTCAATGACCAAAGAACCCATAGATGTAGATAGCTGGTAAAACCCTATGGAATAAATACATAAATGATGGGAAAAGGAGAAATCCATACACAGTCATAACACACCACTCCTGCATATATTGCATAAAGGGTAATCCCCAAATAGGAGTCTATGCAAGGGTGGTGTGGAACAGCCACAGTTCATTGCACAATGGCGACTTAAAGCAGACCACCTCCACAAAATATAGCCACAAATACAGGCAAACACATCGAGTGATGAGCAAGTCAAAGAGAACTATATGCATTTGTGTTAGCCATGCGTTGGCCTCAGGGGATGCCCCCCTGAGGAAGCAAACCAACTGTGAAACGTGTGTTGGGGACAGCTGGCCGGTGCACCCTCTTCATCACAGTTATGGGTATACTTTGAGACTTCCTTTTTCTAATTATATTTGTAGGTCATATATATTAACACACACTGTACAGGACCTGGTTTTGCTATTTGTCTACTGATCTAAGGAATTTCTACCACACACTGTACACCGTAAAAATGGAGAAAAAAACAAAAAAAAACATTGCAGAAAGATTTTTTTTTTTTTTCTGCCATCTAGCCGTATTTGGATCTTTCCCAATCAGTACATTATATGGTCAAGTGAGTGCTGCAAATGAAAACCAGAGCTTTACTCACAAAAAGAAAAGCTTCCTAATGAGGATGTCCATGATAAAATAGAAAAGTTATGGCTCTTGGAAGCAGGATAGAAATTAGTGGAAGCGTAAAAACAAAATATCACCCTGTCAGGAAGGGGGTGAAATGGTTGGTTGCTGCTACTTCAGAAAAATCTGACATTTTGTAAACAGGTGTTTCCTCTTCCCTTTTCTGCAGCACAAATATACATCTGTAGCCGAGGTCCAGATTCGCCTGGAGGAAGAGTTCATAAGGTGTCCTCTGTCAGGCGTAAGTGGTGGTCTAGGAAATAAGTGTTACATCTATTTCTTTAGGGGGCTTATTCATCTATTTTAATGACACTTGTTCTTGTTCCTTAGGGTGAAGAAGAGGTCGATCAAGTTCCTGCTGAGATCTTATACCAGGGTCTTCTCCCCAGTTTACCTCAATATATGGTGAGTGCATAATATCTATAACTAGAATCGGAATAAAATAGTTCTGCAAGATATTCGTTGACCAATGAATTTGGTTAGATACCACGATGAGTGAGCAAATCTTTCCTCTCCCTTCACCTGCAACTAAAAGCATAGGGGAGTTCCACACTGCCAGCATTTTCCTGCTGGGTCTTCATTTTTGCGGCAAAAACGCTTAAAAATCGCTACGTGGGCACACGGCCTAATAGTGTTTGCTTTAGTCTATTGAAATACTGACTTTTTTTTATTAAACTCACACAATCTTGCTCTTCCTGTTGCATTGTGACTAGTGATGAGCGCAGGCGCTCGTTTGCTTCGGGTGCAAAGGTTTGCACCGATTATCGCAGGCGCTCAAGTGACATGTTCACGGTCCCGCTGCCACGCAACATGCAGGGATTACCTGTGTCTGACAACCCCCACATATTTTGAGGCTGCCTAACAGCCGTGAAACATGCGGGGGCACAGATTCTAACCTGTGACTCGGGCACCTGCGATACTCTGTGGATACCTGAGCACCCTAGGGAAATGAGTATTTGCGCTCATCACTAATTGTCACCTCCGCACAGGTCAGGAAACAAGCCTACATCCTACTGGCATAAATATGATTTCTTACAATCGTGTGGATAAATATATAATCTTAGTGATGGGACAGATATATTATATTACTTGCTAATCAGTTCCTTTGCCTTATCCCATTATGAGATATATGGCATTTGAAGCTTTTAAGAGAATTTCAGGATTGTGAAAAATTATTTTGTGGTCATCCTTGTTTTAATATATTTTTAAAGGAAATATGTCACCAAGTTTTTGTACTCCATCTGAGAGCACAATGATGTAGGGGCAGAGACCCTGGTTCCAGTGATGTATCTCTTACTGAGCTGTTTGCTGAAGTTTTGATCAAATCACTGTTTTATCTTCTGCAGATGTATCATTTCTCTGAATGCTGAGTTCTGTATAACCGCGCCCACACCACTGATTGGCAGCTATATATGTGCACTGTGCATAGGCAGAAAGTTGCCAGTCAGTGTTGGGAATGTGGTTATACGGAGCTCCTTATTATGGAGGACTGCATGACACCAGGTTTATTAGTCCTCTAGTGATAATCTCCTGCTTATAAATCCAGTGATTTTTATCAAAACTACAGCAAGCAGCCCAGTAAGTGACACATCACTTGAATCAAGGTCTCTGTCTTTACATCATGCTGCCCTCAGAGTAGGTGGCAAATGCCTGGTGACAGATACATTTTTTATGAGGATAATCCATCTAGTAACTCCACACAAGCCCTCTTTTCCCACCATGTAGTAGTAGTAGCAGTTTTAGTGAATGTTGTGTGACGGCGTTTATAGTGACCTATTTTTAGGCAAGTTCTGTTAATTGCTGTATACTAATCTGTTTAGATTGCCTTATTGAAGATCTTGCTCGCTGCTGCGCCCACTTCTAAAGCCAAGACAGATTCAATAAATATTCTGGCAGATGTGCTTCCGGAAGAAATGCCGTAAGTAACGCTGTGATGAGTGGGCGCACGTGTAGGATGCTGGTTTAGTGTAGCTGCTGATTGGAAGTCTGTGCCTTTCTGCACACAGATTTAAATAAAATCTCCTTTTTGTTCCTCTTGTTTTACGCTTCTCTCTTTGTCATCTAGAACCACCGTTCTGCAGAGCATGAAACTAGGAGTGGATGTAAATCGGCACAAAGAGATTATTGTGAAAGCAATTTCTGCTGTCCTTCTGCTGTTACTGAAACACTTCAAGCTGAACCACGTTTATCAGGCTAGTATTTCTACACCACAGCCCGCTCTGGCATACTGTGCCACCCTATCAAACATCAGGCATGGATGGCTACCGCCTAGCATGCTGTTACATCTTTCCATTTGTGGCGTCAGAAAAATGACACTGCAAACTAAATGGATAAGTATTCATTCACTTGTGCGAGGCTGTGCACTTCTAGTCGGAATGTGACCAGGCGTATGCATATTACATACTTACGGTCAAATTACTTCTTGGGGTCTCCACCTGTACCGAAGAAGCCACACAGCATGCATTCTGCGCAATGTGAAGATTTACAAGTCTGCAGGCTCGTAGAGTGACTTTTGTGAAAAACCTGGACAACGCCTATAATACGTAGCAAATAAATAATCTCCACTGACAGGTGTATTATTGAAGGACAGTGTAAAGTAAAACCCAGCAAGATTTGGGAGTGTAAAAATGCCGAATAGCTAGAAAGCATTGAAAGAGGTGCACAAGGGTAAATACAGACCGTGAGATGCAACACCACCCCAAAGTGAGCCAAAAATAACGTGGATAAGTAGTGAATATGGAATTAATATACACTGGCGTAGGGCACTATATAGCCAAACGCAGAAAAAGCAGGGAGTGTAGCAAACAATACACAAAATATCCTGCAAGCATCCAAAGGATTACATAAATGTAACTAAAAACCACAAAATGCAGCATAACCCTGATGTATGTTTCCCCTGTAGCTTATTCATGGGGTAAACAAAAACAGCTTGCTTTGAACACCTCTTACATTGGCTATTCACTGCATATTTTGGGCATTTTTTTTTACACTCTCTGCGATCTTAAACTTAGTAATATTTATTTTTTTATGTATCCATACCACATCCCTTGTGTATAAGGCATTAAAGGGAACCTGTCCTGTTCAAAATGATACGTGATCTGCAGGCACGAAGTTATAGAGCAGGAGGAGCTGATCAAATTGATACTTTTATTTTATTCATTGAAGTCCCTGGTATTTGTATGCATGAGTCCAGTAGGAGATTTTACTCCAGTGATTGACATTCTTCCCTGTATGACTATACATGCAGAAATAGCTGTCAATCATTAGTAGGACCGCCCGCTGGACTCATGCACACAAACGCCAAGGATTTCAATGAATAAATTGCAAGTTATACTGAATATTTTCTAACAAAGACATACTGCTTTGTTTCTCCTTCTCTACACCAATGCTGTCCATGGATAAGACTGTTTGTACAACGGGACAGGTTCCCTTTAAAGAATATGTACATGCCAAGTAGAAGAATAAAATATAACAAATATCAATTCCGTCTTTCTGCTTCCCACAGATGGAGTATATGGCTCAACACCTCGTATTTGCAAATTGCATTCCTTTAATATTGAAATTTTTTAATCAAAATATAATGTCATACATCACAGCCAAAAACAGGTACTTGAGGCGGGGGGTAAAAACCATTAGTTTTCTGGTCAAATTCCATGTTTCATATTGATTTTTTTTTTTTTTCTTCTTTCTATAGTATTTCAGTTCTTGACTACCCATACTGTGTAGTCCATGAGCTGCCTGAGCTCACAGCCGAGAGCCTGGTAAGAAATGGATTCATATATGCAGATTGAGTCCTATGAATTTCTATTGACTGGTTTTGTCGTCTCCTTAAAGGAAGCCGGAGACAATAATCGCTTTTGTTGGCGGAACTTGTTTTCATGCATAAATCTTCTACGCATCCTGAACAAGCTGACCAAGTGGAAACACTCTAGGACCATGGTGAGGGACAAGCTCTTGTTCTTATTTGTTTGCTTTATTGTAATGTCCTTGGTCACAATATACAGTATGCCGTTTCCCCACAGCAGATACTTATGTAATGCGTCAATGTCCTTTTAAATGAAATATTGCATGACTATTACTGTTGGCCACTTATCAATGGAATTAGACTGTAACAATGGAGACAGTGATGATAGCTGTACAGCACAATGGAATTAATGGCACTAGATAAGTGAGTACTTTTAATTGCAGAAGATAATATTTATTTATTGGTAAAATAAAAAAAGACATTTGAGCAAGATGGTAAGTGACTGGCCCAAGCATATAAGGACATGTTTCCACGGTCAGTAAACGCTGCAGGTTGAACGCTGAGTACCGCCACAGCGTCTAACCCGCAGCGGCCAGAAGTTGCAGCATATTGGAGGGGATTTTATGAAATCCTATCTCCACTGTGCGTGCAGGGACCCTGCGTAACCGGACATGTGGCACATCTTTCCAGACCCCGCGGCATGTCTATCTTGGGGAGTCGCGAGTCTCCGCAAGTTAAAGTCACCCATACACTGTATAGGGACGCGGTGATTCCACTCTGTTCAATGAACACATGCAGAATCACCTGCATACAAAAGCCGGCAGTGTTTTGGACGGAGCGGACATATGCTTACGTCCAAAGCGCTGCCGGCTACTGCCCGTGGAAACGTAGCATGTCAGATTTATGGTATCTGTTCTTTAATGGGCCCGCACACTGACCCATGTAATTTGAATTCTGCTCTTCACATGAAAGATTTTTTTTTCCTCAATCGTCCACGAGAAAAAGATCTCGGCATGCACTACAGTCGTACAAGTCTCTGATGAGACTCGCACATTCAAATCTATGGATGCAAGAAACAAATTTCAGATCCCACATGGACATTCAATTTTTATGGATAGATTTCTACTATAAACCTAGAAAACGCTATGTGATCATGTACATGTTTTCATGTAGTTAGAAAACGGATCACACACGGACGTAAAAGAACAGACACACGGAATGCACATGGATGAAAATTAAGGAAAAACGTTCCAGATAAACCTCGGATGACTTTACATACGCTCGTCTGCAGGCGCACTTTAGACCACTAGGTCTGGGCTTCTACAGATGGCAGATACTGGTTAGTACCCGCCAAAAGTGGTCTGTACACACCCAAGCCTCGCTGAAACTTGTGGTCCAACGCCACAGAAGAAATACTATAGCACTACTGCTGGTTGTGATAAAAAAGTGACACATCCTATTACTAGAACCTGTCGCAATGTACATATAGCCCGGTCGGTGGACAGGATGTTACAGAGAAGGAGAAGCTGAGCAGAATGATGTGTGTTTAAGATATATTCCGTGTAACTAGTATTATATTCATTGAATTCTCTGGTGTTTTTATTCATATTGGGCAGACCCACTCAGTGATTTGCGGCTTTCTCTGGACACAGTTTCACAGGGAAGACTATCAGTCACTAGTAGGACCGCCCACTGGACTCCTGTACAAACACAAGGCATTTCAGTGGATAAATAGAAGTTTTACTGAAACTTTTCCCAGTAAATGTATATCCGATTAGTTGCTCTGGCTCTGTAATATCCTGCTGGAGGATCAGATACCCGTTCCACCATGACAGGTTCCCTATTAAGGAATCGCAGCTTACCCGTGTTGACCTGACAAATACTATGGGTGTCTGCTACATCACAGGGCAATAGAAAAAGGTAGGCTGTTGAACCCATTATTTATATCATGTGGATGATATATGTGCTTCGTTTTTTTAGAGAGGGGAAAGGTGACAGTATGATGTGTAATAGAAAGAGGAAAAGCCAATGGAGGAAGTTTGATGCAGTGTGAAAACCTTGGGACCTGGCTTTCATGTGGATCTGATTGGCTGAAATAACTTTTATTGTTTTGATTCTAGATAACATTTCCCTATCTTCCTTGCTTGTCTTCCATAGATGCTTGTGGTCTTTAAGTCTGCCCCCATCCTAAAAAGGGCTCTTAAAGTTAAGCAGGCAATGATGCAACTGTATGTACTCAAGTTGCTGAAAGTACAGACCAAGTACTTAGGACGTCAGTGGAGAAAAAGCAACATGAAAACTATGTCAGCCATTTACCAGAAAGTGAGACACCGTCTGAATGATGATTGGGCATATGGAAATGGTATGATGATAAAAACCGTACTGATTTATGGTTGTCTTGTGGAAATTTAGGCAAGAGATCTTATCTTGTTTTTTTTTTTCCTTGCTTTTAACATAGATCTTGATGCTCGACCCTGGGATTTTCAAGCCGAGGAATGTGCACTCAGAGCCAACATTGAGCGCTTCAACTCTCGACGTTATGATCGGACTCATAGAAACCCGGAGTTTCTTCCTGTAGACAACTGTCTCCAGAGTGTGCTTGGTCAACACGTGGAGCTACCAGAAGATTTCCAGATGAACTATGACTTGTGGCTAGAGCGAGAAGTATTCTCTAAGCCCATATCGTGGGAAGAGCTGCTGCAATAACTTGAACATCTGCCCAATGATAAATGACTATTCCTCCATACCCACATTTATAACACTAGTTACACTTCAAAAACAGCTTCTTATTGCCATTCCCTCGTGTATCTGGGCCAAATGGCTACAGTCTATAAACTTGAGATGCAGTGTAAATGTGAATGGTTTTCTAAAAGGACTTGCTGCCCCTCTTTAAGTGTTTTCCTTCTGCAAACTTTGGTTCACTCCAAATTATCACTCCAGACGTAAATGTAATATTTCTGCTTCAATAGGTCAATTTCTATCTGACCTTCCATTTATTGACTGAGGGGAAGATTCGGGTGATTTATAGGGTAACAAATATTTATATTTTATGTATTGTCAATTGCAGTGAAGTACCAGATGCAGAGTGCAATGTACATCGGGGAACTATTTATTATGGTTTTGAACGAACATTCCTTTTGTTCAATGAGCATATTATGTGTTTTTATATTTCTGTGACTTTAGCTTTTAAATATGTTTTAGCAGCTCATGTAAAATGACCAAAGGAGGATTACGTTGCAATTTGGAATACCTTATATTCTACTAAATGTGGATTAACTGAAGTGATCAGCGTGTGCTTTCTGTACTCGTATTATTCTTTCATTTTGTAGGTTCGGTACTTAAAATGGTGTTCCCATACTTTTATTTTTTTCACATATAAGGCTAAATCGCCAGCATTTTTCATCACCTATGTTCCATTTATACATTCCCCTTCTAGTTATAGACTGGTGAGATGTGTGATCTTTTGTCTGACATTTCTGTACATGCTGTTGAGTGGAAATAGTGTGTTGGTCATGACGTCCTCTGAGCTGTAGGAAAATATCATGCTCTGTCAGATGTCTTCTGGAAGCTCTCCGACTCCTCCCTTTCCCGCCAGCCTCTTTGTCGAAGGTATGCGAAAATATCACTTGTGCTCTTTATTAGAGAGCAGTGGTATAGTAAGTGATTCCCAGAAATGATTAGCTGCAGGTATAAATATCCTCTCACTTAAAATGTCTAGATCTACAGTGCATATAAAAACTCTACACACCCCTCTTGAAATGCCAGGTTTCTCATGTTAAAAAGAAAAAAAAAATCCTTTCAGCTCTCTTTACACTTTTACACCCTTAATATCATTTTATAATCTTTACAAATCCATTAGGAAACCATCTAAAATCACTTTGAGGGGGCAATAAAACTAAATTAATGTGGTTGCGTAAATTTGAACACTCCTATAATTGGTTAATTCTAACTCCTTGACAAATAAGATTATGTTAAATAGTGTGTACACAGCTGCCATTATTTATAGTGATTTTGATTTAACCCCCATATTAAGTTGAGCTGGTCTAGTGGGATGTTACTGACTTTTTTGTAGTTTACACGAAAAGCCATGGTCCGTAAATGCCTTACAACACAGCAAAAGGATCTCATTGTTGAAAGTGATCAGTCAGAACGGTACAAAATAATTTCAATCAAGAAGTGGAATAAATACAGTATAGGATAGGAAGGCAAGACTGAAGACATTTCTTACAAAAAGAAAAAAAATCCAGGCCTGGCTCTGTTTTACTAAAGCCTACATTAAGTCTACCAAAAGAATGTGAGAAACTGTGTCATGGCCAAAAAGTTCAACCGTAGTCTCAGCAGATCATAATTTCAAAATAAATGTTTGTTGGTGCAAAGTCCACACTGTACATCAACAAGAAAAAAAACTTCAACCCACATTGAAGCATGGTGGAGGCAGCATTATGGTATGGGGGTCTTTTTGGCAATCAGGACAGGCTTTAATCAAGTGGAGGGAATTATGAACAGTTCTAAATATCAGTCATTTTGCATGAAAACCTTCAGACGTGTGCTAAAAAGCTGAAAATGAAGAGGAATCTCACATCTCAGCACAACAGCAACCCTAAGCATACCGCCAAATCAACAAAAGAATGTCTTCACCAGAAGTGGATCAAACAGACTGAATGCTGTCATAAATTCAATGGGTACTTCAACAGTGCATTAGTTTAAGATTACGCAACCACATTTTTTAGTTTTTATTTTTCCACTCCAAAAGATTTTTGTTCCTCAGTCGAATTGTACTGATTCTAGGAGCATTAACCCCTTCACTACCAAGGGTGGTTTGCACGTTAACTCCCGGGCCAATTTTTACAATTCTGACCACTGTACCTTTATGAGGTCATAACTCTGGAACGCTTCCATGGATCCCGGTGATTCTGACATTGTTTTCTCGTGACATATTGTACGTCATGTTAGTGGTAAAATTGCATTCAAATAACTTGCGTTTATTTGTGAAAAAAACGGAAATTTGGCGAAAATTTTGAAAATTTCGCAATTTTCCAACTTTGAATTTTTATGCCCTTAAATCACAGAGATACGGCACACAAAAAACTTAATACATAACATTTCCCACATGTTTACTTTACATCACCACAATTTTGGAACCAAAATTTTTTTTTGTTAGGAAGTTATAAGGGTTAAAAATTGACCAGCGATTTCTCATTTTTGCAACACCATTTTATTTTTAGGGACCACTTCACATTTGAAGCCACTTTGAGGGGTCTATATGATAGAAAATACCCAAAAGTGACATCATTCTAAAAAATGCACCCCTTAAGGTGCTTAAAACCACATTCAAGAAGTTTATTAACCCTTTAGGTGCGTCACAGGAATTTTTTGAATATTAAAAAAAAAATGAACATTTAACTTTTTTTCACAAAAAAAAATACTTCAGGTTCAATTTTCTTTATTTTACCAAGGGTAACAGGAGAAATTGGACTGCAAAAGTTGTTGTGCAATTTGTCCTGAGTACGCTGATACCTGATATGTGGGGGGGAACCACTGTTTCGGCGCATGGCAGACCTCAGTAGGGAAGGAGCGCCGTTTGACTTTTTCAATGCAAAATTGGCTGGAATTCAGATCGGCCGCCATGTCGCGTTTGGAGAGCCCCTGCTGTACCTAAACAGTGGAAACCCCCTCAAGTGACCCCATTTTGGAAACTAGACCCCCCAAGGAACTAATCTAGATATGTGGTGAGAACTTTGAACCCACAAGGGCTTCACAGAAGTTTATAACGTACAGCGGTAAAATTAAAAAATATTTTTTCCACAAAAATGATCTTTTCACCCCCAATTTTTATTTTCCCAAGGGTAACAGGACCCTAAAAGTTATTGTGCAATTTGTCCTGAGTACGCTGATACCCCATATGTGGGTGTAAATGACTATTTGGGCGCATAGCAGAGCTCGGAAGGGAAGCAGCGCCATTTGACGTTTTTGGCTAGAATTGAGATCGGACACCATGTCGCGATTGGAAAACCCCTGATGTACCAAAACAGTGGAAACCCCCCACAAATGACACCATTTTGGAATCTAGACCCCCCAGGGAACTTATCTAGATGTGTGGTGAGAACTTTGAACCCCCAAGGGCTTCACAGAAGTTTATAACGTACAGCAGTACAATTAAAAAATCATATTTTTTCCACAAAAATGATCTTTTCACCCTCAATTCTTATTTTTCCAAAAGTAACAGGACCCTAAAAGTTATTGTGCAATTTGTCCTGAGTACGCTGATACCCCACATGTGGGGGTAAACCACTATTTGGGCGCATGGCAGAGCTCGGAAGGGAAGCAGCGCCATTTGACGTTTTTGGCTGGAATTGAGATCGGACACCATGTCGCGTTAGGAAAGCCCCTGATGTACCAAAACAGTAGAAACCCCCCACAAATGACACCATTTTGGAAACTAGACCCCCCAAGGAACTTATCTAGATGTGTGGTGATCAATTTGAACCCCCCAGTGCTTCACTGAAGTTTATAACGTCCGGGCATGAAATAATCATATTTTTTCCACAAACATCATCTTTTAGTCCCCATTTTTTTTATTTTCCCAAGGGTAACAGGAGAAATTGGACCCCAAAAGTTGTTGTCCAATTTGTCCTGAGTATGCTGACACCCCATATGTGGGAGAAAACTACTGTATGGACACACGTCGGGGCTCGGAAGGGAAGTAGTGACGTTTTGGAATGCAGTCTTTGATGGAATGGTCTGTGGGTGTCATGTTGCCTTTGGAGAGCCCCTAATGTACCTAAAGAGTGGAAACCCCCCACAAATGATACCATTTTGGAAACTAGACCCCCTGAGGAACTTATCTAGATGTGTGGTGAGCACTTTGAACCCCCAAGGGCTTCACAGAAGTTTATAATGCCCAGGCATGAAAATAAAAAAATCGTATTTTTTCCACAAACATGATCAATTAGTCCCCAATTTTTTTATTTTCCCAAGGGTAACAGGAGAAATTGGACCCCAAAAGTTGTTGTCCAATTTGTCCTGAGTACGCTGATACCTCATATGTGGGAGAAAACTACTGTATGGGCACACGTCGGGGCGCGGAAGGGAAGTAGTGACGTTTTGGAATGCAGACTTTGATGGATTGGTCTGCGGGTGTCATGTGCGTTTGGAGAGCCCCTGATGTACCTAAACTATTGAAACTCCCCACAAGTGACCCCATTTTGGAAACTAGACCCCCCACGGAGCTTATCTAGATGTGTGGAGAGCACTTTGAACCCCCAAGTGCTTCACAGAAGTTTATAACGCCTGGGCGTGAAAATAAAAAAAACATTTTTTTCCGCAAAATTATATTTTTGCCCCCAATTTTTTATTTTCCTAAGGGTAACAGGAGAAATTGGACCCCAAAAGTTGTTTTGTAATTTGTCCTGAGTAGTCTGATACCCTACATGTGGGGGTAAAACACTGTTTGGGCGCATGGCAGAGCTTGGAAGGGAAGGAGCACCATTTGACTTTTTCAACGCAGAATTGGCTGGAATTGAGATCAGACGCCATGATGCCTTTGGAGAGCACCTGATGTGCCCAAACAGTGGAAACCCCCCAATTATAACTCCAACCCTAACCTCAACACACCCCTAACCCTAATCTGAGCCCTAGCCCTAACCCTAGCCCTAACCCTAGCGGGAAAATGGAAATAAATACATTTTTTTTATTTTATTATTTTTCCCTAACTAAGGGGGTGATAACGGGGGGTTTGATTTACTATTTATGGCGGTTTTTATGTTTGGCAGCTGTCGCACGCTAAAAGACGCTTTTTATTGTAAAAATAGTTTTTGCATCACCACATATTGTGAGCTATAATTTTTTCCGTATTTTGACCCACCGAGTCATGTGAGGTCTTATTTTTTGCGGGACGAGTTGACGTTTTTATTGGTACCATTTTCGGGCACGTGACATTTTTTTTATCGCTTTTTATTCCGATTTTTGGGATGCAGAATGAACAAAAACCAGCGTTTCATGAATTTCTTTTGGGGGGGTGCGTTTACACCGTTCCGCGTGCGGTAAAATTGATAAGCGGTTTTATTCTTCGGGTCAGTACGGTTACAGCGATACCTCAGTTAGGTCTTTTTTTATGTTTTGTCGGTTTTTTGCAATGAAAACAATTTTATATAAAAAATAATTATTTTTGTATCGCTTTATTCTGCAAGCTATAACTTTTTTAATTTTTTGCGGATAATGCTGTATGGCGGCTCGTTTTTTGCGGGACAAGATGACGTTTTCAGCGGTACCATGGATATTTATATGCGTCTTTGATCGCGCATTATTGCACTTTTTGTTCGGTGGTATGATAATAAATCATTATTTTTTGCTTCGTTTTTTATTTTTATTTTTTAAGGGGTTCGCTAAAGGGGTTAACTAATGGGACAGTTTTATAGAGCAGGTCATTACGGACGCGGCGATACCAAATACGTGTACTTTTATTGTTTTTGGGTTTTTTTATTTTGAAAAAATGGATTTATTGGGGAATATTTTTTTTTTTTTTACTAATTTATTTAGCGATTTTTTTTTTTTATTTATTTATTTATTTTTTTTTTAATTATTTTTAACACTTTTTTTTTTTTTTTTTTTTTTTTTTTTACTTTATTACCTTGTCCCAGGTGGGACATCACTGTCCTGTGACAGATCGCTGATCTGTCACATCACAGATCACTGTGACAGATCAGCGATCTGTCACAGGCACTGCTGCAGACTTCCTCATGCCTGCGCTGTGCAGGCAGTGAGGAAGTCAGCTCCCTGCAGGCCCCCGTCGCCATCTTGGATCCGGGGGCCTGTAGGGAAAGAGCCCCCTGCAGCAGCGCTGCACATTGCGCTGCCGTGGGGGGCTCAGGGAAGCACGGAGGGAGCCCCCTCCCTGCCGATGCTTCCCTTTAACCCCCGGTACACCGCGATCGCGTTTGATCACGGTGTGCAAGGGGTTAACGTACCGGGGGCGGTCCGTGACCGCCCCTGACACATTGTGCCGGGTGTCAGCTATGATAATTAGCTGACACCCGGCCGCGATCAGCGGCGCTCACCACGTGGGCGCCGCTGATCGCTGGGACGTAATATTCCGTCCATGGTAGTTAGGTCCAGGGTCACATGGACGGAATATTATGTCCTTTGTAGGTAAGGGGTTAAAGGTGGTAAATGGTTTTAAATGATTCTTTTTCATGGCAAAAACTGGTATTTTACAGGGGTGTGTAGACTTTTTACATCCACTGTTTGTTTATATGGTCATGTGAACATACCCATAGTTTCATCCAGAAACGTTAGATTATTTTTTTTCTCTGTGCAAGCAGTGTTTTTTTTTGTTTTTTTTACAGCAGGATTTACTAATCATTAACAATTTACTATGTGACAGAACAGCAATGTATCTCTAATCAGTTGCTGTACCGTGGCTCTGTATCACATCTATTTTTTATTTTTTTTTTAATTCACCCATCGACTTTAACCCCTTTCTGACATCGGATGTAATGATTTGTCCATGGACCTGGGCCAATTTGACAGTGGACGGATCAATACGTCATCACGATCGGCCGCGCTCACGGGGGGGGGGGATGGGCGGCAGATCGCAGCCGGGTGTCAGCTGTTTCTGACAGCTGACACCCGCCACTAGGTGCCAGGAGTGGTCACAGACCGCTCCCAGCACTTTAACCCCCAGAAGTACTGCGATCAAACAGCCCCTCTGCCTTTGGATCGGAGACCCCGCGGCATGACTCGTGGTCCCTATCGTTGCCATGGTGAGCAGATGTCGTCATGACGACATCCAGGTCACCAAAGCTAGGAAACTTGTTGATCATGCACAAGTCTCCCTGTCACTGCAGCGCTGACAGCTATTATGGAATGCCAGATGCTGCTTCATCTGCATGCTATAGAAGCGATCAGCCTGCAAAAAATGATTGTCCAATAGTGGGACAAAGTTAAAAACTTAGGAAAAAGAAAAAAAAAATTGTAAAAATATTTTCAAAAAAATCAATATAATATCTCTAAATAAATATTTGAATGAAAAATATAAACAATAAAACTAAAACAATAAAAGTACACATATTTGGTATCGCAATGAACCGACCTATAAAACTGTCCCACTAGTTAACCCCTTTAGTGAACACCATAAAAAGTCAAAAAACAATGCTTTATCATCATGCCGTCAAACAAAAAATGGAATAACGTCAAAAAGACAGATATAAATAAATAAGGTACCTCTAAAAACGTCATCTTGTTTCGCAAAAAAGGAGGTGCCATACAGCTCCATCAGCGGAAAAATAAAGTTATAGCTCTCAGAATAAAGTGATGCAAAAAAAATTATTTTTTCTACAAAAGTTTTTTTTATTTAAAAGCGCCAAAACATAAAAAACAATATAAATGAGGTATTGCTGTAATTGTACTGACCCGAAGAATAAAACTGCCTTATCAATATTACCACACACGGAACGTGGAGGTCCCCACGCTATTTTCTTAAATTATTTAATTTAAATAAATAATTTAAGAAAATAGCGTGGCGGTCCCCCTTATTTTTGGCAACCAGCCTTGCTAAAGCAGAGAGCTTGGGGCTGGTATTGGCCATTGATATAGGCCCCGCAAGCCTAAAAATAGCAGCCCGCATCTGCCCAGAGAAGGTGCATCTATTAGATGCTCCATTTCTGGCACTTTTCCCGACTCTTCCCACTTGCCCTGTAGCGGTGGCAAGTGGGGTAACATTTGTGGGGTTGATGTTAACTTTGTATCATCAGGTGACAAGCCCACGGCTTAGTAATGGAGAAGCGTCTATAAGACACCTATCCATTACTAATCCTACTGTATAGTTGCATGTTAAATAAAGACAGCCAGGATAAAGGACTTTATTTGAAAAAATGACACAGCCTCCTTTATTAATCTCAATTAAACCATACTTACTGCATCACTTAATCCCAGCGAATCCCTCAATCTCCTGTAATAAAAATAAAATAGAAAAGCTATACCATACCTGTCCGTCGTTGTGTCCCACGCCGCAATCCGTGTCTCGTGGATAGTTTTCAACCTGGACGGTGCCGAGATACGACCAACCCAGCTGAAAACCACTGGTGAATGAGATGCTGCGATGACATCCATGTGTGTGGGACATTTTGTGGCCCGTGCAGACATTAAAAAACGGACATGTCAGCGTGTTTTGCCCAAGGACAAACGGACCGTGGAAACACTAACGTGGACAGACCCAGTCACTTGAATAGGCAAATTGCATTCTATTCCTCCTCAGTCTCTCCATATGGCTAAGTAGTACTGTACAGCCACATATTGGGTATTGCCACATTCAGTAGAAATTGTGGGGCAACTTTTTTTAATTTTTACCCACTTGTGTGAAAATGTAAAATCTTTGAATAAAACAAAATTTTAGTGGTAAAAATGTAGTTAGTGTTCACTGCCCAATGGTATAAAATTCTGTGACACACCATGCTGTCAATATGATCACTGTACCCCTAGATGAATTCATTGAGAGGTGTAGTTCATAAAATGGGGTCACTTATGGGGGTTTTTGCTGTTCTGGCACCTTATGGGCTCTCCCAGTGGGTCATGGCACCTGCAGACCATAACAGTAAAATCTCCTTGCCTTCTGAGCTTTGCAATGTGCATGAAAAATATTTCCCGACAACATGTAGGGTATTGGCGCACTCAGGAAAAATGGACCTCAGTTTGTTGTAAAAAAAAAAAATTCCTATTAGCCTTTACAAAAATTAAAACCTTGGGTCTGAAACAACATTTTAAAGGTAAAAATATAATTATTCACCGCTCAGTGGTATAAATTCTGTGAGGCACATGTATTAATATAATCACTGCACCCCTAGATGAATTCATTGGGGAGTGTAGTTTGTAAAATGAGTTCACATATAGGGGGTTTCTGTTGTTCTGACACCTCATGGGCTCTGCCTTGTGACATGGCACCCTCAAACCATTTCAGCAAAATCTGAACTCCAATATGGCGCCTCTTCTCTTCTGAGCTTTGCACTGTGCCTCAAATGTAGTATTCCCCCACATATGAGGTATCGGCGTACTCAAGAGAAATTGCACAACTTTTGGGGTCCAATTTCTCCTGTTACCCTTGATAAAATAAAAAATTGGTGGTGAAAAAATTTATTTTTATGAAAAATAATGATTTTTTATTTTCACGTGTCTACGTTATAAATTTCTGTGAAGCACTTGGAGGTTCAAAGTGCTCACCACGCATCTAGATAAGTTCCTTGGGGAGGGTCTAGTTTCCAAAATGGTGGCACTTGTTGGGGGTTTCCACTGTTTAGGCCCATCAAGGGCTCTCCAAACGCGGCATGGCGTCAAGCCAATTTTGAGTTGAAAACGTCAAACTGCGCTTCTTCCTTTCCAAGCTCTGCCATGTGCCCAAACAGTGGTTACACCCACATATGGGGTATCGGCGTACTCAGGACAAATTGCACAATAACTTTTGGGGTCCAATTTCTCCTGTTACCCTTGGTAAAATAAAACAAAATTGGATATGAAGACATTTTTTTTTTTTTTGAAAAATGTTTTTTTTTGGCTGGTTTCACACTAGTGTTTCACTGACCTGTGTCGGTCTGCGCACAGCCGCCGCTAAGCTCAACCCCTGACCGCGCCTCCTCCCGGCCGGTCCGACTATGGACGCATGACGCTGCATGCGACCTGCATACCCTATCTTTAGCATTGGGTACGCAAGCCGTGCGCAGGTATGCGTTTGCCGGCGCATGCGTCCTTTTGACGGTGCGCCGACCTGCGCCAAACGCACCGTGTTGCATTTTGGTGCACTCGGTGCACCGTCAAAAAGACGCATGCGACGGCAAACGCATACCTGCACACAGCCTGCGTTCCCAATGCTAAAGATAGGGTAGGCAGGTCGCATGCAGCGTCATGCGCCCATAGGCGGAGCGGTCGGTGGGGGAGCTTAGCGGCAGCCGTGCGCAGACCGACGCAGGTCAGTGAAACGCTAGTGTGAAACTAGCCTTACGCATACCAAAAATTCCAGTGAAGCACCAGAAGAGTTAATAAACTTCTTGAATGTGGCTTTGAGCACCTTGAGGGGTGCGGTTTTTAGAATGGTGACTTCAAAAAAGTGACTTCAAATGTGATGTGGTCCCTAAAAAAAAAAAAACGAGAAATCGCTGGTCAACTTTTAACCCTTATAACTTCCTAACAAAAAAAATTTTGGTTCCAAAATTGTGCTGATGTAAAGTAATGCTTTTACAACAATGGCATTTCAATTTCCCACACCGAAACACTCCAACATTACTAGCTATTTTAATATTCACAGAGGGATTCAGGGTTTTTTCCTTCAAACGACTCGGGGTTAATATATTTCTGATCGTGGGAGCCCTCCTATAGGTGACCCTGGGGTTCTCAGGCAAGAACTTCCCCAAAACGGGATCACTGCGGAGGATGTGCCAATTCCTCCTTAATAT
Organism: Dendrobates tinctorius; assembly: GCF_039654945.1. NCBI lineage: Eukaryota > Metazoa > Chordata > Amphibia > Anura > Dendrobatidae > Dendrobates > Dendrobates tinctorius. Next base: position 3,954,901 of record NW_027361795.1, on the reverse strand, counting down.
ATTTTTCATTTGTTTGTGGCACTTATTAAATGTAGTTAAAAAATTCAACGAGAAGTCCCCATCCTCTCGGCTTTTTCTTTGTAAGCAGCGTTTCCTGATTACACTCAGTCTGTACATGTCTGAGGGAATTTTCAATAAGTGTTTTTGGATAGTTTTGTGCATAAAACCTTTTTTTTTTAAATCAGCCTGCTCCAAATAATCTTTCTCCTCAGTACAATTCCTCCTAATTCTCTTAAACTGATTTACTGGTATATTGAAAACCCATTTAAAATAATGCCCGCTTTCAAAATGTAAAAAACTATTAGCGTCCACCTTCTTAAAAAAACGTCTTAGTGTGAATACTGCAGGATTCAATAAATAAATTTAAATCCAAAAAATCAATGGCAGTATCACTAAAATGTGGAGTAAAATTAAAACCCCATTTGTTAGAATTAAGATGATCAATAAAAACACCAAGGTTATTGTGCCGATTATCCCAAATTAAAATCAGATCATCAATAAAGCGCTTATAAAAAATGATCTCGTTTTTAAAAACAGAATTCTCTATAAAAATGTTCTCAAAACGTCCCATAACGAGATTAGCAGTGGTTGGTGCTACTTTAGATCCCATAGCCACACCTGTTAATTGATGATAAAAAGCACCCAAGAAGGTAAAGAAATTATTTTTCATGATTAATGAAATACCCTTATATTTTCATCACAGAATCAATATATTCAGCCAATCCATTATAAATAGAGCCAATGCTAGATATAATGGGCCTGCCTGGGGGGTTATTAAGATCTTTATGTATCTTGGGGAGATGATAAAAAAAGGAATATTCGGGTTTTTTATCATTAAAAACCTCCCCTCTTTCTCATTAAGGATGCCATCTTTTTTTGCATTTTTTATAAATGATAAATACTCCTTTAGAATATTAGTACCAGGATAAGATTTTACTTTCAAATAAAAATTGGAGTCTGATAAAATTCTAAACGCCTCTTGGCAGTAAATATTAAAATCTTGTATAACAATCCCCCCACCCTTATCTGCTGGGCGTATAACTATTTCACGATTGTTTGCCAGGTTTTTCAATGCCATTTTCTCTAATCTAGTCAGGTTACCTTTTTTATCATTGAAATTTTTCAAGGATTTAAATTCTTTCAATACCAGATCCCCAAATACAATAATAAAACTCCCCATATTCTCTGTAGGAAAAAATTTTGATTTAGGTTTCACATCCACATGAAAATGAGTATCAGAAACCAGGGTCAATGTTTCTTTTGATACTTTCCCATTATCCTTTTTCAGTATTAAAAAATGTCTGCGAAGTGTAAGTTTTCTTAAAAAAAATTGAACATCCATAAATAAATTGAAATCACTAGGGTAGTGGGATGGACTAAAAGACAAACCCTTAGATAATACTTTCTCTTCAATGGGTTTAAGTTTATATGAAGACAAATTAAAAATATTTGTACTTTTATCACTCACCCTGGTAACACTGGTTACTTCTTTTTTATTTTTGTTGCCTTTCTTTCTTCTTCCCCCCTGGTACCTCTGTAGGGGGCTTTCTTTTTTTTGGTTTTGCTCCAAAAAATCTTCCAGATTGTTCTTTTTCTTTACTTTTATGGGTGTGTCCACTGGCAAAAAAGGAACAATCCCTGCCGAATTGTTACAACTATTATCTACCATAATAATTTGGTTATTATAAATTTTCTGATCAGTATCTGAAACTGAAATTTTACAACCAATATTTGAACCAAAATTTATATTACTAACCACATCTTGAGAAGTAACCTGTGATGGTGTATCAACATGTATGGAGAGATCTAACAGATCCTCCACTTCAACATTCCCAAAGTCTATAAGATCAGAGGGAGTACCCGGTATTTCCTCAGGTATAAACAAAGGTATACTTAAGGATGATGAACTCCTTCTGTTCTCATAAAACTTGGTTTTAAAATCTTCCAGATTTTTTTCCATATTCTGACTAATGTCTTGCTCATTTTTAGGGATACACCCCTTCATGGATTTACTATGTATATCTGGTGTAGGTGTAACTGGACATCCCTCAACAGGTGTACTAATATTATTTATCAATATTCTCCAACCGTTTAGTTTTAAGACTACAATCCCCCTCATTTTTACTCTTACTTAAAACGATATCCACTGGTGTTCTATTAGTATTAACAAAAACTCTCTTGGTGTTCATACTATTATGTCCAGCCTCAATTCTTCCCAATTTGTTCTCAAACTTAGAGGTCCAGGTAGCAGGAAAAACATTATCACATTCTTTTACATTAGATTCCGAGCTACACACAGCTAAAGCACTATTTTTCTTATTATAAAATTCTCTGTCCCTCGTGAGTTTGTTGGTTTTATTCAAGATGGTATCATGCTCTAATTTCAGAATACTGGTTGAAATATTAGTATTGATTTTTTTATACAACGGATGTCATTTAAAAAAACTCAATTTAGCAGAACTATTCTCTTCACATTCAGTGGCTCTATCACTCAAAGCCAATCTTTTTCTCATTAAACAACTTAACAAATTGCGCATACTATCAGAAAGTATAGCATTCCATTCAGTAGTGAATGCCAAATCATTAGGGAAAGGAGACTCATGGCTAATCCTTAATCCCTTTGGACAAATTTTTTCATCCAAATAGATCCCTAGAAACCTAGCATCAATGCTACTATGCAACTCTTCTCTTATTGATCTATCCAGATCATGAAACAAATTCTTCATCTTAGTAGTCTCTTCAATAGAAAAAACTTGTTCAGTTTCATTAACATTCACAGTTGGTAAAGTGGTAGTATTACCAATCGCCTGTAGGATTAGTCTCTCTCTGTAGGAAAGTCTGAGCTGAAAATAGTCCATTTCACCAAGGTGTATCTCCAAACACAGTAGCTTGATAGAAGATCTGATGCAGGTGAAGCTCTGCTGGTATGCACCTTTCTGACGTAAAAAAACGGGTTCCGTAAGAAATCCCCAGATCCAGTAAAAGATCTCAGCGATCTCCTGAATTAACTATAAATATAAAAGAAACCACAAAAGCACGCCCATAGGGCTTTACCAGATATAATAAGTAAAATTTGAATTGTTCAGGGTACTCACCCTCAAAGGTTGTGTAACGCCACAACTACTAAATACGCTCAATCCCATATAATGAAGCTGCAGCAGGAGGGTGTAGACAGACAGCGTCTGCTTCCATTACTCAAGGAGGAGATCCCAAAAGGGAAAAAAAAACACCTGATTCCGGCGCTGCTATACTTCAACCCTCAAATGGAGGAAATCCAGTCGATTCTAGGAGTAGGTTCCAATATCAATGCTTTATTTCATGGTACATACAAAGACAACGCGTTTCGAGGTCCATTCCATGACCTCTTCCTCAGGTTAGATGTACAAGGATGAAGACAAATCAAAGGTTGACGGTTTATATCATATCGGGGTTAATTACCCTGCTGGTCACAAAGAGGAAGCTGTGAGGTGGAGTAACCAAATGCAAATACATAAACATTTCTTTACAAAACGAACCAATATTAAAAGACACAATAACTTACTCCCCATAAATCACAAATTGGACTAGATTAAAAAGAAAAAACAAAAAAATGTTTTTAATTTTTAAAAAAAAAAACTAAAAAAAAAACTTCTCTTACCAGAATCAAACCTATAAGGTTGTGGGACTAAAAGTATGTATGTGAAGTAAAATCATCCACTTTAACTAGTAGTGCTATAGGCACACTATTATATTGGACTAAAAAGAGCCATCTATTTAAGATAAAAAGTGAACATTATATACACAGAAAACCAAGACCATGAATAACCAGACTTGGATTTAAATTTATTTATTGAATCCTGCAGTATTCACCCTAAGACGTTTTTTTAAGAAGGTGGACGCTAATAGTTTTTTACATTTTGAAAGCGGGCATTATTTTAAGTGGGTTTTCAATATACCAGTAAATCAGTTTAAGAGAATTAGGAGGAATTGTACTGAGGAGAAAGATTATTTGGAGCAGGCTGATTTTTAAAAAAAACGGTTTTATGCACAAAACTATCCAAAAAAACTTATTGAAAATTCCCTCAGATATGTACAAACTGAGTGTAATCAGGAAACGCTGCTTACAAAGAAAAAGAGCCGAGAGGATGGGGACTTCTCGTTGAATTTTTTAACTACATTTAATAAGTGCCACAAACAAATGAAAAATATATTAAGGAGGAAATGGCACATCCTCCGCAGTGATCCCGTTTTGGGGAAGTTCTTGCCTGAGAACCCCAGGGTCACCTATAGGAGGGCTCCCACGATCAGAAATATATTAGCCCCCAGTCGTTTGAAGGAAAAAACCCTGAATCCCTCTGTGAATATTAAAATAGCTAGTAATGTTGGAGTGTTTCGGTGTGGGAAATTGAAATGCCATTGTTGTAAAAGCATCACTCATAATATACACTCTTTCAGCTCTACCTCCACCAATGAATCCTTTCCCATACGTGAAAGGTTGTCCTGCGAGTCGGACTTTGTCATTTATTTGATACAGTGCAGCTGCAATAAGCAGTATATAGGGCGGACAACACAAACATTAAGAAAGAGAATTCACATCGTCACAATGTCAAAAAAGGCTTTATGAAGCACGGCCTGTCCAGACACTGTACTATCATACATGGACGGGATTTTTCGAGTTTGCGGTTTTTACCTATTGACCGGGTTGCTTCTAATACCCCTAACAGATTCCAGGCTTTGTGTAGAAGAGAAATCTACTGGATTTATAGGTTGAATACCATAAATCCAAATGGCCTCAATGAGGTGTGCGATATTTTCGAGTGAAATTTCTTCTCAGATGCGTTTATTTTTCTGTCACTTTGAAAAGGTTTCCTGACTTCTTATGCTAGTACTGTAAGTGCAAAACCAGTCTGGTTATTCATGGTCTTGGTTTCCTGTGTATATAATGTTCACTTTTTATCTTAAATAGATGGCTCTTTTTAGTCCAATATAATAGTGTGCCTATAGCACTACTAGTTAAAGTGGATAATTTTACTTCACATACATCCTCTACACTGTCGTTTCCCTTCAGATATTTCTAGACAGCTCTTACGTCTCCTCTTAGCCTACTTTTTTTGCATGCTAAACATTCCCAGATCCTTTAACCGTTCCTCGTAGGACATACTTTGCAGTCTGCTCACCATTCTAGTAGCTCTTCTCTGAACTTTCTCCAGTTTTTCAATTTCTTTTTCAAAATATGATGCGAAGAACTGGACACAATATTCCAGATGAGGCCTGTCCAAGGAGTAGTACATGGGGATAATTACTTATCGTGATCTAGACTCTATGTTTCTCTTAATACATCTTAGAACTGTGTTTACCTTTTTGCTGCTGCATCACACTGTTGACTCAAGTGTAGTCTGTGATCTATTACTATACCCAAATCTTTTTCACACGTACTGTTGCTTAGTTCTGTTCCTCCCATTCTATAGATATAATTTTCGCTTTTCTTGCCCAAATGTAGAATCTTGCATTTCTCTGTTAAATACCATTCTATTAGTCACCACCCATTGTTCAAGCTTATCTAGATCCCTCTGAATCCTTTCTCTGTCTTCTCCAGTGTTAGCTATCCCTCCTAGGTTTGCATCGTTAGTGAAGTTAAACTGTTACAGCAAGTTAAACTGTATGGATGAAAAATTAAATCCAAGAAATTTTATTGAACGTTTGTTTGGCGTTTAATACCAGTATAATGTAGCACAAAGTACGTTAAACTGTATGGATGACAAATTAAATCTAGTACATTTTCTTTTTATTTTGGCATTTAATACCACCTTAATTTACCACCATAATACCACAATAACACAAAGCTTGTTAAACTATGGATGACAAATTCAATCCAGTAAATTTTTTATAACATTCTTTGGAGTTTAATACCGCCGTAATTTAAAACAAAGCATGTTAAACTTTATTGGTGGCAAATTCAATCCAAGTCAATTTTTTTAATGTTTTTTTGATGTTTAATACCACCGTAATATATCAGAAAGCATGTTAAACTTTATTGATGACAAATTCAATCCAGTACATTTTTTTGAGAGTTTCTTTTTAGTTTAATACAACTGTAATTTAACACAAAGCACATTAAACTGTATGGATGACAATATAGTCATCTTTTATTTTTATCTTTTATAGTCACCTTTTTTCACCTCACCCCCCCCCAAAAAAAAAAAAAAAAATTTGATCACGTACACATTTAGCAACAGAGTGCAAAGCCCTAAGCCCTGGCTACAGGCTGTATTAAGCCACTCTCCCTGATCCTGTAGTAGTCCCTAGGCTAAATTCAGATTGTATTGCACAGAAACAGCAAAGCACAAGATTAGCCCTTAGAAGAACTTTTAGTATGATGGTTCAGCAAAGTATCACCACTAGAGGACTGATTCCTAAAACTGTGCACATACAGTAACTACCCTCTCCCTCCAATCAGAACTGTCCCTGTGTGCCAAGCGTGGCGGTGCCAGTCATATTATAACTTCTGATGAGGTAATGCGGCCAGCTAATCACAGTAATGCCACTACCAAGATGACTATGGCATTATACTGACTGGCAAGTAATCCTTATTGGCTGTGTAACAGTGCCAAATATGTGGGGCGGGGAATCGAGTATTAAATCCAAGCATCAACCAATACTTGGCGACTGCCGAGCACATTCGAGCACCCAGATAGTAGAGTAATATTTGAGTGTAACCAGCCACGTTCGCGCATCACTAGCCCTTACTCATTGCATGAATAAATCAAACTGAACTTGGTAACTATTTATGTCATGTATCCTCTTATACTAACATGGGAAAAGCTACGCCTAATTAACCCTATCAATATAATTTAATCCTACATAGGAGAGATACTAAATAGTGGCAACAAGAGGCTATAATTAATGATGTGACAAAAGCACAAATACACCTACATACAGTATATAACACCTGAAACAATATGGTTTGATCTCTGAGAATGTTTCCCATGGTGGCCAAATTGTGACTGAGTAATATTTAATTAAATTAGTATTTATATAAAAAAGCATTGTTGCCACAGCACATTTCCCAATGTTTTCTACAACGCATGTATTAGCGTGTCTATTTAGTGGTGAAATATATTTGTCTGCCGTATTGATGATTGTCCATGAGAAATGAACAAATTGATTTCTTATCGGCAGGTCAGAGCAATCACTTATCCTTTTATAAGATCTAGTGACCTTTATTCACCCCTCTATTGAACTTTTGATGCTTTGTACAGTAAAAGGTACTAACATTGAGATTTGCCAGTACTAACGAGAGTGAATTGACAGCAGTGTGTGGGAGGCAATCAAAGCTGCATATAAAATACAATGCTGATATTGAAATTACCACTCTTTCTGCCTAAAGAATACTCTGTAATGTTCCATTTGTACAGCTTCAAAAAACAATCCAGTGCATTACTTTTAGTGTATGTACTGCTTACGTTACATAAAGACCTTCATATAATAGTACTATTGACCATGAGCACTTTGCACAATTGATGAAGACACATTGTTATGATGTTGGATTTAGTGACTATGCACCTACCTGAGAATTATGCCAACTATAACATTTTGTACAAATGTCTATGCTGCTGATATTTTGAAATAATAGACACAAGTGATCAGGACTAGCCATTGATAGTAGAGATGAGCAGATCGATCCACAGAGACTCGCATTTGAGTTAAATTTACTGTAAGGTTTTTCTCACATGGCTGTGGGTTGAGGTAAGCACAGGAAGCGGTTTTCATAAAATGTTCCGTCAGGCCTCCTGGGTAGTGGGTGTCAAAGTCATCCAGGGTAAGGATGAACCTCTTTCCGCTGTGGCTGGGAATGGCTAAGGGACCCACTAACTCAATGTTATCCCTCTGGAATGGTTCACCTATCAAGGGCATGGATTGGAGCAGGGCACGACAGGGTTTACCCCCATCTGTCAATACACCTGGCAAGAGGCTTGGTATTTCTGCACCTCTTGAGTGATCCTTGGCCAAAAGAAATTATGCAGTAAGCAGGTTTGGCTTTTTTTGACCCCCATGTGCCCAGCTTTAGGTGGGGACCGTGAGTTGGGCTTTCCTAAAATCCTTACAATCTATCTCTCTCAGTCAATGGCCACAGTCTGCTCAGGTGTACTCACTGTTGCTGGCTCAGAAGATTATGGAGACTTGGAATGTAGGTTATCCTTTGAACGGGTGGCAGAAGGATCTATATCGGTGCTACTTGTCTTGGGTGCGGATGATGACTGTGAGAAACTGGCTAGACAGCCCTTGTCCTAGGTAGATTCCCAAAGTAACAGGTCCGTGAGGAAGTCGTACATGAGCCCCACTTCGACTTCTACCTGGTCTGTCCTCCAGTCAATCTGCACGTGTGCCAGAGGGATGTCTGAGCGCTGACCCACCAGCCCAGGAGATGGTCACTTGGTACTTTTCAAGGTTCAACATAGCAATCCATAATGTGTTTAATGGCTACATGTGTACAAGATCAGATCCACTATCAGCACATGAATGCAGTGCTAGCACCACCGCCGGTACATGAATGCAGCGAATGAAACACCTTCAGTAACATAGTAACATAGAAACATAGTAAGGCCAAAAAAAGACATTAGTCCATCCAGTTCAGCCTATAAAATTCTGTCAGAATAAATCCCCAGATCTACGTCCTTCTAAAGAACCTAACAATAACTGTAAGATACAATATTGTTATGCTCCAGGAAGACATCCAGGCCTCTCTTGAACCTTTCGACTGAGTTCGCCATCACCACCTCCTCAGGCAAGGAATTCCAGATTCTCACTGCCCTAACAATAAAGAATCCTCTTCTATGTTGGTGGAAAAACCTTTTCTCCTCCAGACGCAGAGAATGCCCCCTTGTGACCATCACCTTCCTTGGTATAAACAGATCCTCGGAGAGATATTTGTATTGTCCCCTTATATACTTATACATGGCTATTAGATCGCCCCTCAGGCATCTTTTTTCTAGACTAAATAATCCTAATTTTGCTAATCTCTCTGGGTATTGTAGTTCCCCCATCCCATTTATTAATTTTGTTGCCCTCCTTTGTAACCGCTCTAGTTCCATTATATCCTTCCTGAGCACCGGTGCCCAAAACTGTACACAGTACTCCATGTGCGGTCTAACCAGAGATTTGTACAGAGGCAGTTTAATGCTCTCATCATGTGTATCCAGACCTCTTTTAATGCACCCCATGATCCTGTTTGCCTTGGCAAAAACCAAGCTTAGTACAGCAATAGATTATAATGTGGTCAACCCCACATACATTTGTATTGCATGAACCTACAATTCCGAGTATGTCCTTAGCAATACTGGGAGTTACTGTTACCAACCATCATCAGACTGAACCATACAGGAACAACAGTGCTGATGAGACTCAGGCAGTATCACAAACAAATATTTACATAGGGTCCTCTCTCCTTCTGTACTTGTGGGTCCCTTGTCTTGCACATGTTTATTGTACTTGTCTATATTTCCCCTTTTCACATGTAAAGCGCCATGGAATAAATGGCACTATATAAATGTATAATAATAACATACAGGTACCTTATTGATGATATCTTCTCTGATTGAAGTTTGTAGGGGTTTTACTTACTCGGGTGCGACAGGAGGAAAACAGGAGGCACGTTCCTTTAAAAGTTCATGTGCGTTTATTGCTTCATAAACCAAGAAGCACAAACAAAAGGTAAACAGCCTTTACATCAGGCATAAAAACAAAGCATAAATGTCCATAGCAGGGCTCTCTTCCACCAGGACTGTGGGCACACAGGCGGGGGTATTGTCCAGCACTCAGGCTGGGTCTGGAGCCACACACACAGGAGACCTTATCCCTCCCAACACACAGACCATATGCCAAACAGCCTCCATTATATAGGCTGTAACCACACCTAGCATGAGGTATGTGGGTAGCCAGACCCGCCCAACTTTCATAGCTACCAGCAACCTGGACACAGATGCACCAAAACACATCTTAGTGCTTACGTGCACTAAAGAAAATACTCAGGGTTACGTCACAGAGAGCAGCCATGTCTGTGACACATACCTCCCATTGATTACGTGGACATTAGCCTCCTTACAAGTCATTCTCATCCCTTTTGTCTCCATGTAGCACAGAAGGCATGATGAGATTTCACACCCAGTGCTCTTTTCTGCAGACTTCCCTTTTCTCTGTCTTCAGCAGCACATACCGACACGGTGCCCATGAAAATAACAGTATCATTCCACTGCTCCATAACTAAAACAGATCTATGTTTTGTCACTGAATTAATAATTGCCCCTCACTGTTTACTGCACAAAATACCTCCACCAACACTACTCTTCTCTAAAATACCCCCCCACACTGAACTTCTCCAAAATACTTCCCACACTGCCCTTCTATAAAATACCACCCCCACACTGCCCCTCTCCAAAATACCCCCCATGCTGCGCCTCTCCAAAATTCCCTTCAAACAACCCCTTTTGAAAATAACCCACACTGCCCTTCTCTAAAATATCCAGCCAAGTGCCCGTTTAATAACCCCCCACACTTCCCCTTTTCATATCTCCCCCAAACTGCCCCTTTCCAAGTCCTCCCTCCCCACTGATCCTTCGCTATCCCCCTATCAGAACTGAACTGCTCTGACCCTCTGCTCTTCAGTGAATGTGGTCTTCTCCATCCCATCATTATAGCGTTTGGAGAGCCCCTGATGTGCCTAAACAGTGGAAACCCCCCACAATTGATACAATTTTAGAAACTAGACCCTCATGGAACTTAACTAGATGTGTTGAGAGCATCTTGAGTCAATGGGTGCTTTACAGAAGTTTATAACAGAGCTAAGAAAATTAAAAAAAAACCATTTTTCCGGCAATTTTTTTTATAATTTCCTCATGTTTAACCCCTTCCTGACATCCGACGTACTATCCCATCCACGGTACCCGGGCCCGTATGACCGTGGACGGGATAGTACGTCTACCGCGATCAGCGGCGCCCACGTGGTGAGCGCCGCTGATCGCGGCCGGGTGTCAGCTGATTATCACAGCTGACACCCGGCACTATGTGTCAGGGGCGGTCACGGGCCGCCCCCGACACGTTAACCCCTTGCACACCGCGATCAAACATGATCGCGGTGTACCGGGAGTTAAAGGGAAGCATCGGGAGGGAGGGGGCTCCCTCCGTGCTTCCCTGAGCCCCCCACGGCAGCGCAAAGTGCAGCGCTGCTGCGGGGGGCTCCTATCCTCCAGGCCCCCGAATCCAAGATGGCGACGGGGGCCTTCGGGGACCTGAGGAAGCTGGCTTCCTCAGTGCCTGCAAAGCGCAGGCAAGAGGAAGTCTGCTTCAATGCCTGTGACAGATTGCTGATCTGTCACAGTGATCTGTGATGTGACAGATCAGCGATCTGTCACAGGACAGTGATGTCCCACCTGGGACTATGTAATAAAGTAAAAAAAAAATTAAAAAAAAATGTAAAAATAAATTAAAAAAAATCGCCAAATAAATTAGAAAAAAAAAAAAAAATATTCCCCCAATAAATCCATTTTTTGGAAATAATAAAAAAAAAAAACAATAAAAGTACACATATTAGGTATCGCCGCGTCCGTAATGACCAGCCCTATAAAACTGTCCCATTAGTTAACCCTTTAAGCGAACCCCTTAAAAAATAAAAATAAAAAACGAAGCAAAAAATAATGATTTATTATCATACCGCCAAACAAAAAGTGTAATAACGCGCGATCAAAAAGACGCATATAAATATCCATGGTACCGCTGAAAACGTCATCTTGTCCCGCAAAAAACGAGCCACAATACAGCATCATCAGCGAAAAAATAAAAAAGTTATAGCTCACAGAATAAAGCGATGCAAAAATAATTATTTTTTATATAAAATAGTTTTCATTGCATAAAACCGACAAAAACATAAAAAAACAACCTAAATGAGGTATCGCTGTAACCGTACTGACCCGAAGAATAAAACCGCTTTATCAATTTTACCGCACGCGGAACGGTGTAAACGCACCCCCCCAAAAGAAATTCATGAAACGCTGGTTTTTGTTCATTCTGCGTCACAAAAATAGGAATAAAAAGCGATCAAAAAATGTCACGTGCCCGAAAATGGTACCAATAAAAACGTCAACTCGTCCCGCAAAAAATAAGACCTCACATGACTCAGTGGGTCAAAATACGGAAAAATTATAGCTCTCAATATGTGGTGATGCAAAAACTATTTTACAATAAAAAGCGTCTTTTAGCGTCTGACAGCCGCCAAACATAAAAACCGCCATAAATAGTAAGTCAAACCCCCCGTTATCACCCCCTTAGTTAGGGAAAAATAATAAAACTAAAAAAAAAGTATTTATCTCCATTTTCCCGTTAGGGTAAGGCTGTGTGCACACGCTGCGGATTAGGTGCGGATTCACCCGCGCAGATTTTGTAAAATCCGCAGGTGAAACCGCAGGTCAAAAGACCTGCGGTTTTACCTGCGGATTGCTCTGCGGTTTTGTCCTGCGGTTTTTCATCTCCTCAATAGACATGTCAATTCTTTCTGCGGATTGAAAACCGCAGATAATCCGCGCGGAAAATTCCGCACCGTCTGCACTGTGGTTTTTGATTCCCATAGGGAATCATGGTACTGTACACCGCAGCAAAAACTGCTGCTGGTCCGCAGCGGCCAAAACTTCTGCGGAACCACAGCAAAATCCGCAGCGTGTGCACACAGCCTTAGGGTTAGGGCTAGGGTTAGGGTTAGGGCTAGGGTTAGGGCTAGGGCTAGGGTTAGGGCTAGGGTAGGGCTAGGGTTAGGGCTAGGGTTAGGGCTCAGATTAGGGTTAGGGGTGTGTTGGGGTTAGGGTTGGAGTTATAATTGGGAGTTTCCACTGTTTGGGCACATCAGGGGCTCTCCAAATGCAACATGGCGTCTGATCTCAATTCCAGCCAATTCTGAGTTGAAAAAGTCAAATGGTGCTCCTTCCCTTCCAAGCTCTGCCATGCGCCCAAACAGTGTTTTACCCCCACATGTAGGGTATCAGCCTACTCAGGACAAATTGCAAAACAATTTTTGGGGTCCAATTTCTCCTGTTACCCTTAGGAAAATAAAAAATTGGGGGCAAAAATATCATTTTTGTGGAAAAAAATGATTTTTTTATTTTCACGTCCGAGTGTTATAAACTTCTGTGAAACACTTGGGGGTTCAAAGTGCTCACCACACATCTAGATAAGTTCCGTGGGGGGTCTAGTGTCCAAAATGGGGTCACATGTGGGGAGTTTCAATAGTTTAGGTACATCAGGGGCTCTCCAAACGCACATGACACCCGCAGACCATTCCATCAAAGTCTGCATTCCAAAACGTCACTGCTTCCCTTCCGAGCCCAGACGTGTGTCCATACAGTAGTTTTCTCCCACATATGGGGTGTCAGCGTACTCAGGCCAAATTGGAAAACAACTTTTGGGGTCCAATTTCTCCTGTTACCCTTGGGAAAATGAAAAAATTGGGGACTAATTGATCATGTTTCTGGAAAAAATACGATTTTTTTATTTTCATGCCCTGGCATTATAAACTTCAGTGAAGCCCTTGGGGGTTCAAAGTGCTCACCTCACATCTAGATAAGTTCCTTAGTGGGTCTAGTTTTCAAAATGGGGTCATTTGTGGGGGGTTTCCACTGTTTAGGTACATTAGGGGCTCTCCAAAGGCAACATGACACCCGCAGACCATTCCATCAAAGTCTGCATTCCAAAACGTCACTACTTCCCTTCCGAGCCCCGACGTGTGCCCATACAGTAGTTTTCTCCCACATATGGGGTATCAGCATTCTCAGGACAAATTGGACAACAACTTTTGGGGTCCAATTTCTCCTGGTACCCTTGGGAAAATAAAAAAATGGTGACTAAAATATCATGTTTGTGGAAAAAATACGAATTTTTTATTTTCACGCCCGGGCATTATAAACTTCTGTGAAGCACTGGGGGGTTCAAAGTGCTCACCACACATCTAGATAAGTTCCTTGGGGGGTCTAGTTTCCAAAATGGTGTCATTTGTGGGGGGTTTCCACTGTTTTGTTACATTAGGGGCTCTCCAAAGGCAACATGACACCCGCAGACCATTCCATCAAAGTCTGCATTCCAAAACGTCACTACTTCCCTTCCGAGCCCCGACGTGTGCCAATACAGTAGTTTTCTCCCACATATGGGGTATCAGCATACTCAGGACAAATTGGAAAACAACTTTTAAGGTCCAATTTCTCCTGGTACCCTTGGGAAAATAAAAAAATGGTGACTAAAAGATCATGTTTGTGGAAAAAATACGAATTTTTTATTTTCACGCCCGGGCGTTATAAACTTCTGTGAAGCACTGGGGGGTTCAAAGTGCTCACCACATATCTAGATAAGTTCCTTGGGGGGTCTAGTTTCCAAAATGGTGTCATTTGTGGGGGGTTTCCACTGTTTTGGTACATCAGGGGTTTTTCAAACGCGACATGGTGTCCGATCTCAATTCCAGCCAAAAACGTCAAATGGCGCTACTTCCCTTCCGAGCTCTGCCATTCGCCCAAATAGTGGTTTACCCCCACATGTGGGGTATCAGCGTACTCAGGACAAATTGCACAATAACTTTTAGGGTCCTGTTACCCTTGGAAAAATAAGAATTGAGGGTGAAAAGATCATTTTTGTGGAAAAAATATGATTTTTTAATTGTATGGCTTTATGTTATAAACTTCTGTGAAGCCCATGGGGGTTCAAAGTTCTCACCACACATCTAGATAAGTTCCTTAGGGGGTCTAGTTTCCAAAATGGTGTCATTTGTGGGGGGTTTCCACTGTTTTGGTACATCAGGGGTTTTCCAAACGCGACATGGTGTCCGATCTCAATTCCAGCCAAAAACGTCAAATGGCGCTGCTTCCCTTCCGAGCTCTGCCATGCGCCCAAATAGTGGTTTACCCCCACATGTGGGGTATCAGCGTACTCAGGACAAATTGCACAATAACTTTTAGGGTCCTGTTACCCTTGGAAAAATAAGAATTGAGGGTGAAAAGATCATTTTTGTGGAAAAAATATGATTTTTTAATTGTATGGCTTTATGTTATAAACTTCTGTGAAGCCCATGGGGGTTCAAAGTTCTCACCACACATCTAGATAAGTTCCTTAGGGGGTCTAGTTTCCAAAATGGTGTCATTTGTGGGGGGTTTCCACTGTTTTGGTACATCAGGGGTTTTCCAAACGCGACATGGAGTCTGATCTCAATTCCAGCCCAAAACGTCAAATGGCGCTGCTTCCCTTCCGAGCTCTGCCATGCGCCCAAATAGTGGTTTACCCCCACATGTGGGGTATCAGCGTACTCAGGACAAATTGCACAATAACTTTTAGGGTCCTGTTACCCTTGGAAAAATAAGAATTGAGGGTGAAAAGATCATTTTTGTGGAAAAAATATGATTTTTTAATTGCATGGCTTTATGTTATAAACTTCTGTGAAGCCCATGGGGGTTCAAAGTTCTCACCACACATCTAGATAAGTTCCTTAGGGGGTCTAGTTTCCAAAATGGGGTCACTTGTAGGGGGTTTCCACTGTTTAGGTACATCAGGGACTCTCCAAACGTGACATGGCGTCCAATCTGAATTCCAGCCAATTTTGCATTGAAAAAGTCAAACGGCGCTCCTTCCATTCTGAGCTCTGCCATGCGCCGAAACAGTCGTTCCCCCCCACATATCAGGTATCTGCGTACTCAGGACAAATTGCACAATAACTTTTGCAGTCAAATTTCTCCTGTTACCCTTGGTAAAATAAAAAAAATTGAACCTGAATTATTTTTTTTATGAAAAAAAGTTAGATGTTCATTTTTTTTAAATATTCAAAAAAATTCCTGTGATGCACCTAAAGGGTTAATAAACTTCTTGAATGTGGTTTTGAGCACCTTAAGGGGTGCAGTTTTTAGAATGGTGTCACTTTTGGGTATTTTCTATCATATAGACCCCTCAAAGTGGCTTCAAATGTGATGTGGTCCTAAAAATAAAATGGTGTTGTAAAAATGAGAAATCGCTGGTCAACTTTTAACCCTTATAACTTCCTAACAAAAAAAAATTTTGGTTCCAAAATTGTGCTGATGTAAAGTAAACATGTGGGAAATGTTACTTATCAAGTTTTTTGTGTGCCGTATCTCTGTGATTTAAGGGCATAAAACTTCAAAGTTGGAAAATTGCGAAATTTTCAAAATTTTTGCCAAATTTCCATTTTTTTCACAAATAAACGCAAGTTATTTGAATGAAATTTTACCACTAACATGAAGTACAATATGTCACGAGAAAACAATGTCAGAATCACCAGGATCCATGGAAGCGTTCCAGAGTTATGACCTCATAAAGGTACAGTGGTCAGAATTGTAAAAATTGGCCCGGTCATGAACGTGCAAACCACCCTTGGGGGTGAAGGGGTTAATAATGAGTTTCATTAGATTTATGGAACATTTGCTGCAAATTTGAAAATCTTTTTTCATTTGATGATTATTTTTATTTACAAAGATCTGTCGTGGCCATGGGGGCCAAATAATCTCCATCACTGGCCAACCTTGCTATGGCATTTTGGGAATCAGATTACATTTATTCTATACATAATCCACATTCTCAGAATTTGGTCTGGTATGGCAGATACATCGATGATGTCCTCATTATATGAGGGGCGATGTGTCTGCCATACCAGACTTTATAAATTCTATTAATTCCATCAATCACAATATCCGATTTACCCATAGATATGCATAAATGAGAAAAAAGCGGATGGCACCACTATTAGCGTGAGGTCAACTTGTACGCGGTTGTCAGTTATAAGCTTTCCTGCAGCCACGGGTGCACGTCCTGGAAAATCACAGCAATGTCCAAATCCATGTAGAGAAAAATGGACCGCACTCTTCAGGCTGGTGAGGAAACGTTGCTATTTTATTGGCACATACAATACATGTTGGCCGGGGGAGTGATAGCAGGAATCAGCAGAAAGCTGACAACAGCCGTTTCGCTCTGCATCGTTGAAGCTCTGGTGCAGAGCGAAACGGCTGTTGTCAGCTTTCTGCTCACTCCTGCTATCACTTCTGCTATCACTCCCCCGGCCAACATGTATGTGCCAATAAAATAGCAGCGTTTCCTCACCAGCCTGAAGCGTGCGGTCCATTTTTCTCTACATGGATTACCCATAGATATGATGAAGATCATGTCTCCTTTCTAGATTTGGACCTTCAAGGGAGGGAGGGCCATCTTCACAAAAACACATTGCAAACCTTTAAGTGGGAATACTATCTTTCATGTTTCTAGTAGTCATCCCAAACATACCATTACATCTATTCCCGTTTGGGAATTTACCAGACATAAAAGAAATTGTAGCAATGAGAGCGATATGGAGTTAGAATTTTACAATCTTGATAATAAATTTTAAAAAAAGGAATTATCCGGAGTGGACATTAAAAAGGGCCCGAAGCATAGTCACCAAATAAAAAAAAAGAAAAAAGAGAGGACTTGATCACACCTACACCCGAAATGCCATGCAGAAAATCACGCAAAAATGACACAAAAAACCTTATGTTTGTTTGCAATATAGTCCACAATTTGCAGCAATTAAAAATATTATCAATAAATTTTTGCCTATATTATATGAAGATCAAGTCCTAGCAAACATTTTGGAATTTGTTGTTAATATGGTAGCCAGAAGAGCTCCTACCATTGGAAATATGATTTCCCAAGACATGTTTCTTTCCCGCGCCCCCAAAAGAACCTGGCTGGAGTGTAAAGGTTTTTTCAAATGCGGCACTAATAACAGTGCACTAAACATGCACTAACCATCAAAACGTTTAATAATTAGGACAATTCATTAACATTCAATATAAATCTATCTATTAATTGCAATACAACTAATGTGGTATATAAAATCAATTGCACAAGTTGTTAAATATCGTACACAGGGTGTACTACTAGAAAATTGAAGACACGCATTTCTGAACAAATAGGCGATATAATAAATAATAACATCTCCAACCATAACATCTCCACAGCAGCCAGACATTTTATAATTCACCATGCAGGCAGCATGATTTCTCTAAATGTCCACAGCATTGAGCATGTCAGAAAGCCTCTGCACGGAGGAGATGTCAGGCGGAGACTGCTTACGCACAAGGCTTTTTGGATCTGTAATCTAGATACTAGATACGGCCTTAACAAGCTAAACAAAATGATGGTTCATTATTGAAGATCGATTTATCCTTATGTTTTTCTATATGTTTGTACGTATGTTTTAACGTATTGGTTATATTATTGTTCATTGTATTTTTTTTTTTTTTTATTTTATTCATGTTTACGTTTTTTCGTTACAATGTGTCAGGTCATGGTTCTGGTTAATACGCTGTCATTTGATCTTTCATGACCTTTCACTCAGTCATCTGACATCAGGGAATTGATTGATTGGCCTTTGCTCATTATAAAGATTTCTTGTTGCCACGAGGTTTAACTTTGACAAAGATCTATTTTCAGATTGAAACACGTCGCTATCACCTCTCCTCCTTCCCTCCCCCTTTTTTTTGTCCAAACTATTGGAAGAGTTCATCACCACTGTTCATTTTAATATGGATCAATAAATTGAAGATTTTAACCCCTTCACCCCCAAGGGTGGTTTGCACGTTCATGACCGGGCCAATTTTTACAATTCTGACCACTGTCCCTTTATGAGGTAATAACTCTGAAACGCTTCCATGGATCCCGGTGATTCTGACACTGTTTTCTCGTGACATATTGTACTTCATGTTAGTGGTAAAATTTCATTCATATAGCTTACGTTTATTTGTGAAAAAAATGGAAGTTTGGCGAAAATTTTGAAAATTTGGCAATTTTCCAACTTTGAATTTTTATGCCCTTAAATCACAGAGATACGGCACACAAAAAACTTAAGTAACATTTCCAACATGTTTACATCAGCACAATTTTGGAACCAAATTTTTTTTTGCTATGAAGTTATAAGGCTTAAAACTTGACCAGCGATTTCTCATTTTTACAACACCATTTTATTTTTACGGACCACATCACATTTGAAGCCACTTTGAGGGGTCTATATGATAGAAAATACCCAAAAGTGACACCATTCTAAAATCTGCACCCCTCAAGGTGCTCAAAACCACATTCAAGAAGTTTATTAACGCTTCAGGTGCTTCACAGGAATTTTTTGAATATTTTAAAAAAAATGAACATTTAACTTTTTTTTACAAAAAAAATAATTCAGGTTCAATTTTTTTTATTTTACCAAGGGTAAAAGGAGAAATTGTACTGGAAAAGGTATTGTGCAATTTGTCCTGAGAGCGCTGATACCTGATATGTGAGGGGGACCACTGTTTCGGCGCATGGCAGAGCTCAGAAGGGCAGGAGCGCCGTTTGACTTTTTCAATGCAAAATTGGCTGGAATTCTGATTGGACGCCCCTGATGTACCTAAACAGTAAAAACCCCCCACAAATGACACCATTTTGGAATCTAGACCCCCCAAGGAACTTATCTAGATATTTGGTGAGAACTTTGAACCCACAAGGGCTTCACAGAAGTTTATAACGTACAGCGGTACAATTAAAAAATCATATTTTTTCCACAAAAATGATCTTTTCACCCCCAATTTTTATTTTCCCAAGGGTAACAAGACACTAAATGTTATTGTGAAATTTATCCTAAGTACGCTGATACCCCACATGTGGGGGTAAACCACTATTTGGGCCCATGGCAGAGCTCGGAAGGGAAACAGCGCCATTTGACTTTTTTGGCTGGAATTGAGATGGGACACCATGTCGCGTTTGGAAAGCCCCTGATGTACCTAAACAGTGGAATCCCCCCACAAGTGACCCCATTTTGGAAACTGGACCCCCTAAGGAACTTATCTAGATGTGTGGTGAGCACTTTGAACTCCCCCCAGTGCTTCACAGAAGTTTATAACGCCCAGGCGTGAAAATAAAAAAATCTTATTTTTTCCACAAACATGATCATTTAGTCCCCATTTTTTTTATTTTCCCAAGGGTACCAGGAGAAAATGGACTCCAAAAGTTGTTGTCCAATTTGTCCTGAGTACCCTGATACCCCATATGTGGGAGAAAACTACTGTATGGGCCCACGTCGTGGCTCGGAAGGGAAGTAGTGACGTTTTGGAATGCAGACTTTGATGGAATGGTCTGCGGGTGTCATGTTGCCTTTGGAGAGCCCCTAATGTACCTAAACAGTGGAAACTCCCCATAAATGACACCATTTTGGAAACTAGACCCCCTAAGGAACTTATCTAGGTGTGTGGTGAGCACTTTGAACCCCCAAGGGCTTCACAGAAGTTTATAATGCCCGGGTCTGAAAATAAAAAAATCGTATTTTTTCCACAAACATGATCACTTAGTCCCCAATTTTTTTATTTTCCCAAGGGTACCAGGAGAAATTGGACCCCAAAAGTTGTTGTCCAATTTGTCCTGAGTACCCTGATACCCCATATGTGGGAGAAAACTGCTGTATGGGCCCACGTCGGGGCTTGGAAGGGAAGTAGTGACGTTTTGTAATGCAGACTTTGATGGAATGCTCTGCGGGTGTCATGTTGCCTTTGGAGAGCCCCTAATGTACCTAAACAGTGGAAACTCCCCACAATTGACCCCATTTTGGAAACTAAACCCCCCACGGAACTTATCTAGGTATGTGGTGAGCACTTTGAACTCCCCCAGTGCTTCACAGAAGTTTATAACGCCCGGGTGTGAAAATAAAAAAATCGTATTTTTTCCACAAAAATGATATTTTTGCCCCCAATTTTTTATTTTCCTAAGGGCAACAGGAGAAATAGGACCTCAAAAGTTGTTTTGAAATTTGTCCTGAGTAGGTTGATATGACAGTATGCTGGCTGTGGCTTTCAGCCACTTTTTCCGTCTTCATTTTTGCTTTTAACAGTCGAGTAAGTCAATCTACCGGAACCTCACCGTTCTTCTGTAATTATGGTTTTCATCCCCATTTTAGTGAATTTTCTAGTATTAGTTCTGAGTGCCCTGGGGTGGAGGTCACCATACAGAGACTTGGAGATGTCTGGAGGGAGGTTCAGAAGAATATTGGAACTGCTCAGATTCGCCAAAAATGAAAGGCTGATAGAAGACATTCGTTGGGTCCTGTTTTTAATATTGGTGATAAGGTTTAGTTTAGTCTAGGAACATTAAATTTAAAATGCCGGCTGCGAAGTTGGGTCCAAAGTTTACTGGTCCTTATGAGATCCTAGAGGTGAACAATTAAAGCTTCCTCCATCCTTTTGCATCCCTATCATACTCCATAAATCCCTATTAAAGGAGTATGCATTGTTTCCCTCATCCCCACCTCCTCCACTTTCAGTAGACGGTGGCCTGGAGTATGAGGTTCAGAGGGTGGATTCTGAGAGGGTCCATAATTTCCTCCAGTACCTCGTCCACTGGAGGGGATACGGACCAGAGGAGAGATCCTGGGTCCCTGCTCGAGAAATGAAGGCCAATAGTTTAGTTAGGGCCTTACACCTAAAATTTCCTGGGAAGTCTTTTGAGTTTCAGTGGCTCCCCATAGAAGAGAGGGTACTGTCAAGGTTCCTCCCCTCAATGTGTCTGGGATGCGGTTACTGACAGATCGGCTGTCCAATCCGGTACAGGGGCGTGCTGAAGCTGTCATTACTTTGACAGCTTGGCCATCCAATCTGGTACAGGGGCATGCTGAGCTATCAATGTGTTGATTGACAGCTCGACTATCCAATCTGTGACTGGGAGGCATAGGCTGTCTCAAAGTATTCACTATCCCAGGTGAATGCCATGCTAATTAACTGAGCTGCTTCTCCCAGACTTCTGCCAGACGTACATTTATCTAGTAGGTTCGTGCTCCCTTGAGTTCTCTATATGCTTGATCATTTGCTGCCTGACCTTGCACTTCATTCTGACCATCCATTTGTTTAACCCCTTCTGCTGTGATCTAGTATCCTCCTCGTATTCTGACCTCGGAACGTTACCTTCCCATGCTACTTGTCTCTTCCTTCTGTTTATGACGTACTCTACTGGCTTCTGACCTTTCATTCCTTGACCATTCTGACTCACGGCTTGGCCGTGAGAAGTGACTATAGTCACAGTTTCCGTTTGCAAATGAGAATAATGATGATCCTGTTACACTGACATCCCTTCAGATATTTGTAGAGTTAAGTCTCCTCTTTGCCTTCTTTTTTGCAAGCTAAACATTCCCAGATCCTTTAACCGTTCCTCGTAGGACACACTTTGCAGTCTGCTCACCATCCTGGAAGCTCTTCTCTGAACTTGCTCCAGTTTTTCCATCTTGATTTTAAAATGTGGTGCCCAGAACTGGACACAGTATTCCAGATGAATTCTGATCAAGGAGGAGTAGAGGGGGATTATTACTACATGTGATCTAGACTCTATGCTTCTCTTAAACAGAACAAAACGTTTTGACTGTGAAGGTGATCAATGAGTGGAACAGACTGTTGCGAGAGGTGGTGAATTCTCTTTCAATGGAAGTCTTCAAACAGAGGCTGAGCATACATCTGTCTGAGATAGTTTTGTGAATCCTGCATTGAGCAGGAGGTTTGAAACAATGACCCTGGAGGCCCCTTCCAACTCTAACATTCTATGATTCTATGTGATACAATGAGGACTTGGATAGCTGGCTATATGGGCCAGCTGACAAACTAGCAATGCAGGACATGCTGGAATACACAGAACTAGGAGGCTAGATGAATTACAGCAGGTCTGAATCAGGCACATAGGTATAAGTATTACAAACAGATTTCAATATTTCAAGAAGCATATGGCAAGGTATGAGTTATCCTGCTAGTATAATGTATAGTTCACAGAAGTCTGAGAAAATAACAGGACCGGAGAGCTGGATAAAGTCAGAGTTCAAACATGTCTGTTGAACACAGTTCTGGATTAATACTCAGACACAAGGGTGTTTTCAAATGGGCCTTAAAAGGGTTGTCCAATCTTAAACTACAAGTCAGTAGTCACTCTATGAGATTGAGAGGCCTCACTCAATGGAAATGTATTGAGTGAGGCCGGAAACAGTCTAGTCAGAATATGGTCGAGACTATGCATCCAGTCTGCAGTCACACGGAGTGACTGCAGACATGTAGTTTAAGACCAGACAACCCCTTAAAAATGTCTAAGGTGATTATGTCATGGATGCACGGCGGGCCACTTATAAATCCAGATGTGTAACACAGCAGAGGGCAACGGCCTTAGGAGAAAGGGGCAAAGTCCACCTGAGCAAGACAGGTGAGTAATATACTCTTTGAAGAAACTAGTTGCATACCATCTTCCAAAGGAAGACTGCCTGGCCTATCAGTCTAACGTACACAAGATTAGAACTCTCTTAAAAGAGAAACTTTACACATGAAGCCAACGTCAAAGGCCTCTCACCCAGCCAGAAAGTCTCCTACTTTGAACTGATGAGGGGTAAGATCCCAGAAAGACTAAAGGGGGTTTTAAACATAGCAATATTGCTATGTGTGATACTTACCTCCAACCGGCTCCCCCGCTGTCCATCGCTGATCGCGCGAGAATGTCCGGCTCCATTTCTCGTCGTCAGCTTCCTGCTGGGCTTCCTCCTGTGATGACGAGCGACACGTGGAGGCGGGCGGGAGGACGCCAGGATCGCTGTGTGTGAAAGGTGAGTATCGTGCGCTGCGTTGCTGCTGCATCGCTGCTGCATCGCTGTGAGGTCTGCCTGTGTGACAGCTCACTAGCGATCATTTAGTGATGCACCAGCGATCCTGACCGGGTCGGATCGCTGGTCGGATCGCTGGTGCATCGCTAAATGTAAAAGGACCTTTAGGCTGTGTGCACACAATGCGGATCCGCAGCGGATTTTACCACGCAGAAACGTTGCATATCCGCATTGTGATGTACAGTAGCCTTAAAATCAATGAAAAAAAAAACCCGCTGTGCAGACGCAGCGGATTTCTCCGCGCGGTTTTCCTGCGGTACAAAATGCGCAGCATGTTACTTCTTTTGTGCGGTTTCCCATCTCCGATGTCACCAAATCTGCAGGGGGGAAAACCGCAGTGGAAAACCGCACAAAAACCGCAATAAAACCGCAGGAAAAATGGAAGAAATCCGCAGGAAAAATGCAGGTCATTTGAACTGCGGATGACTTCCATTCTGCGCGGAAAAATCCGCAGGGCTAAAAAGTCCGTCTGCACTCAGCCTAATAAAAGGTGTTTCTTTTTCTTTTATAGAAAATTGTGCCTTCACTTTATAGGCTATTTGAATTTTTCTAAGTCATGTGGAAAGGCCCTTTAACTCTTCCCGACACAGCTTTATTTTCAAGCTTTAATATTTTCCTGTAACTTATATTTTTGTTTATATATATATATATATATATATATATACACACAGTATATATATATTAGTTAAAATCACAGTCTCCTTAGAAGCCCAACGTTTGGCTGCATTTCAGCCGAGAATCGACCTGGCTGTGACAGGAACCCGGCAGCTGGCATGTCAACCCATAGGCACACAGTGATCACATTGTGGATGATGGATGGCTGGGACCTCGCACATTAAATGTAGCTGTCAAAGATTGACAGCAACATTTAAGAGGTCAACAGACTGTAATACAGTCAGCATTAGCCAGCTATGGTAAGGGCTTAGCTACTGAGCCTACCCCTTATACCTGCACCAGCGCCATGTTGGGAAGGGGTTAGAAGGATCAATATTGACTTCTAGGATTACTAACTCTGATAGGTGACTTTTGAGACCCTGTTCTCTTTCTCTTTAAAATACTGTCTGCATACCTTATTCCCAGAGAGCATTGCCTCCCTATGGATAACTATGCCAGTGCAGATTATATGGTTACAGTGGCGTATCACTAATAGCAGAAGACCACGTGTGTTGGGGAGGTGGACGGTGCAACGAGGAAATGAGGAGAGGTGAGGGTTTTTTTCAATCAATGGGGGCCATTATACTGTTTTAACACTTGCTTGGGGGCCAATATAGAGTTTGCAGGGCTACGTGAGGGCCATTATACAGTTTGCTGGGCTATGTGTTGGCCGTTATACTATTTGGAGCACTATATGAGGGTCATTATACAGTTTGGAGTGCTATGTGGGGCCGTTATACTGTTTGAAGGACTATGGGTGGGCCATTAGACTGTTTGGAGGACTGTGTGGGGTCCATTATACTATTTGAAGGGCTATCTGGTGGGCCTTTATACTGTTTGCAGTGCTATATGGAGGCCATTGTAATAATAATAATAATAATATGTATTTCTATAGCGCCGACATATTCCACAGCACTATACATTTCAGAGGGGACTTGTACAGACGATAGACATTACAGCATAATAATAATCACATAGATCATAACAGATACCAAGAGGATAGAGGGCCCTGCTCGCAAGCTTACAATCTATGAGGAAAAATGTAGACACAAAAGGTGGGTGGTAACAATTGCCCTTATGGACCAACCATAATGTTAAGTGTGTAACAGTACAGACACAGAGGGCTAGTGGATGCATAAAGCATGTGGGAACATGATGCGGGGAACCTGGTTATGGTAAAACTTTTGGCTGTGCCACACAGGGATAGATTAGGTTAATGTGTTGAGGCGGTAGGCCAGTCTGAATAAATGCGTTTTCAGGGCACGCTTAAAATTGTGAGGATTGGGGACTAATCATATTTACCTGGGAAGTGCATTCCAAAGAATTGGCGCAGCACGTGTAAAGTCTTGGAGATGGGAGTGGGAGGTTCTGATTATTGAGGTTGCTAACATCAGGTCATCAGCAGAACGGAGGGCGCGGGTAGGGTGGTAGACTGAAACAAGGTAGGAGATGTAGGGTGGTGCTGAGCCATGGAGGCCTTTGTGGGTGAGGGTAATAAGTTTATACTGAATTCTGGAGTGGATGGGTAGCCAGTGTAATGACTGGCACAAGGTAGAGGCATCGGTGTAACGATTGGTGAGGAATATTATCCTGGCTGCAGCATTCAAGACAGATTGGAGAGGGGAGAGTTTGGTAAGAGGGAGACCGATTAGAAGAGAGTTACAATAGTCGAGACGAGAATGAATAAGAAAAACAGTAAGAGTTTTTGCGGCGTCAAAAGTAAGAAAAGGTCGAATTCTAGAAATGTTTTTGAGGTGCAGATAACAAGAGCGAGCCAGTGATCGGATGTGGGGGGCAAAGGAAAGCTCGGAGTCAAGTATGACCCCAAGACAGCGGGCATGTTGCTGGGGAGTAATAGTGGAACCACACACGGAAATTGCAATGTCGGGTATAGGTACATTAGTAGCGGGAGGAAACACAAGGAGTTCAGTCTTTGACAGGTTCAGTTTCAGATATAGTGAGGACATGATGTTAGACACAGTGTTTAGACAATCACTGGTGTTTTCTAGAAAGGCTGGCGTGATGTCAGGAGAAGAAACGTATAATTGGGTGTCATCAGCATAGAGTTGGTACTGGAAACCAAATCTACTGATTGTTTAACCAATAGGGGCAGTGTACAAAGAGAAGAGGAGGGGGCCTAGGACTGATCCTTAAGGAATCCCAACAGTAAGGGGAAGATGAGAGGAGGAACCAGCAAAAGATACAGTAAAGGAGCGGTCAGAGAGATAGGAGGAGAACCGGGAGAGAATGGTGTCCTTGAGGCCAATGGATTGGAGCATAGTGATGAGGAGCTGATGATCCACAGTGTCGAATGCTGCAGAGAGATCCAAGAGAAATAGCATGGAGTAATGACCCTTTGATTTAGCTGTTAGTAGATCATTAGAGACTTTAGTGAGGGCAGTTTCAGTAGAGTGTAAAGAGCGGAAGCCAGATTGGAGAGGGTCGAGAAGAGAGTTATCAAAGAGATAGTGGATAAGACGGGAGTGGACCAGGCGTTCCTGGAGTTTAGAGATGAAGGGAAGACTAGTGTCAGGTCTATAGTTAGCGGCACAGTTTTGGTCGAGGGATGGTTTTTTAAGTAGTGGATGTATGATGGCATGCTTAAATGAGGAGGGAAAGATACCAGAAGAGAGAGAGAGGTTAAATATTTTAGTTAGGTGAGGGGGTGACAGCAGGGGAAAGGGACTGGAGGAGATGTGACGGAAATGGGTCACTGGTGCAAGTGGTTGGGCGAGAAGATGCAAGGAGCCTGCTTACTTCTTCTTCTGTGACTGGTTCAAAATCAGAGAGTGAGCTAGATGCAGTGGGGGAGGGAGGACAGTGCATGGTATGAGGTGATTGGGAGATAATTACCTGTCGGATCTGGTCAATTTTTTCTTTGAAGTAATTGGACAGATCGTCAGCTTGAAGCTCCATGGTTGGGGCCTGTACTCTTGGGTTGAGTAAAGAATGAAAAGTGTCAAAGAGACGTTTAGGGTTATTGGACAGTGAGGTGATGAGGGTGTTGAAATAGGTTTGTTTTGAGAGGTGAAGGGCAGTGTTGTATGTTCTAAGCATAAATTTATAATGGATGAAATCTTCGTGTAGACTGGATTTTCTCCACAGACGTTCGGTGCACCTGGAGCACCGCTGCAGGAAACGTGTTTGCAGGGTGTGCCAGGGTTGTCGACATCTGTGTTGTGGTGTTCTATGTATAGGAGGTGTACACTTTAACAGTTCTTATTAAACACCACATCATAGACATAGCCAGCAGCTTTTGTTTTGGCCAAAAGATTTTGTTAGGCCACCACAACAACGTAGACTCTTAGCCGGACCGTACTCTACTCTAAACTATGAAATATTTCTTAAAATATCCAATACTCTTTTTTAGGAAAAAATATAAAATTTCACCTCACCACTATGACGGCCGTTTAAAATGCTCCAGCACGGATGTGGTTCAGTCCAGACTAAGCACAGCTGTATCCAAGCAAGGAAAGCGTTTCCAGCGAGCGTTGAAGGAACAGTAGTAGACTTTTGAGCAAAAAAACTCAATATTTAATGAATCAAAAATGTTTCTCCTTAAAAAAAACATGCAGTTTAAATACAAAAAAATATATGAACTATTTCTTGGTACTACAAGATTTCAGAGAAGAAATATTAAAAGACAATTATAATAGGGTCACAGCAAGTTACATCATGAATGCACTACATGGAACTATTAAAATATGCTTTGTAACTAATGTTTGCATCAGCGGAGACATATATAAATTGTTTGCAATGCATTTATCATTCAATGGCACCTGCTGAGCATTATTTACTAAGATGAAGAAGGCTAAGTAAAATATCGAGACAAAATGTGAATGTAGTGCATTCATGATGCAACTTATTGTGACCCTATTATAACTGCCTTTTAATAAGAAATAGTTCATATATTTTTTGTATTAAAACTGCATGTTTTTAAGGGAGAAACACATATTGGAGGTGGACTGATCTGCTTCAGCTTAATTACCTGTACATGAGTGGAGTGAATTGTTTCCCTTGTAACATGGAATGGACGCTCTATTCATTCAGAGACTGCAAGATGCCAGATAACAACTTGAAAAAGGCATCCTCCGAAACGCGCAGTTTTAGGGCGGTGAAGGGTGAAATTTTTTGCCTATATATGTAACGTTTTTGATTAATTAAATATTACGTTTTTTTGCTAAAACGTCTACTAGTGTTCCTTCAACGTTGCTGGAAGCACTTTCCTTGCTTGGATACTCTTTTTTAGGTATATTTTTATTTATTTTTCTTTAAGGGAGTGTGTCACATACATTTTTTAAAATGACCAATAATTCCACATACAAGGTACAAATACCACCACTCCGTGACCAGACTACATATATCACCACATAGTGATCAATAATACCCTATACAAGGATCAAATACCACCACACCATGGCCAGACCACATATCACAACCACATAGTAACCGAATAATAACACTTAAAAGGAACAAATAAAGCCACACCATGACAAGACATATTACTACCACATAGTGACTGAATAATACAATACTGATCATTTATAATAAAACATTCTAATATACCATATGTGCCATTATATACAGGAGCTCTGTGCATAGTATACAGTGTATATTGTAGGTGTATAGGTAATACAGTGATCACCAGGGAAAATATACACAGGAGCTCTGTATATAGTGTCAGTGTACAGGTAATACAGGGTTCACCTGTGACATTATACACAGGAGCTCTGTAGATACTATACAGTGTATAGTGTAAGTGTACAGGTAACTCACTGACTCACCAGTGATATCTCTAGTTGAAGTCCTTCATCTTCACTTTTTTCATCCAGCGCAGACTGCATCACTTCTTCCAGCAGGACTTGTCTGTGCAGAAAATAACACACAGTTATCTAGACCACTGCTTCCAGAGCACATTCCCCAATTTCTACAATACTGAATACAGAAGTGCTCACACCATTAATATATAATTAGTTATTATGCAACCCACCATTCCAAATATAAATTGTAATCCACCACTGTGCTCCCACTAACTATAGATAGCCACTTTCCCCACCCAATAAATATACAAATTAACTAGTACCTGTACTCTTTCCCCCAGTTCATTACCAGTTATAATCCTGCATCCTCAACGGCCCCACTCTGTATCTCCCACTCCCCCGATTCATTATATTTACATGCCCCCCGCCCCAATTCATTATGTCATGTCTAGAGTTGAGCGATACCGTCCGATACTTCAAAGTATCGGATCGGAATGGATCGGCCGATCTTTAAAAAAAGTATCGGTATCGCCGATTCCGATACCGGAAGTCCCATTCAAGTCTATGGGACTTCCGGTATCGGAATAAGAAAAACCCTGTTTTTGCCTTGTACAGCCTCTCTGGGGTCTGTACGGGCCTTTCGGGGGGCTGTGCCAGCCTGCCAGGGGGTCTGTGCAGGCTCCGGTGGTCTGTGCCGGCCTGCCGGGGGGCTGTGCCGGCCTGCCGGTGGTCTGTGCAGGCTCCGGTGGGCTGTGCCGGCCTGCCGGGGGGCTGTGCCGGCCTGCCAGGGGGGCTGTGCAGGCTCCAGTGGGCTGTGCCGGCCTGCCGGGGGGCTGTGCCGGCCTGCCGGTGGTCTGTGCAGGCTCCGGGGGGCTGTGCCGGCCTGCCGGGGGGCTGTGCCGGCCTGCCGGTGGTCTGTGCAGGCATCGGGGGTCTGTGCAGGCATCGTCCGATGGGACTACAAGAAATTCCCACACAGCAATGGCATAAAGTGAGACTAGGGACTTTTTTTTTTTTAAGTGGCGGAGGAATACAGTGCGGAAGGATACCTACCTTCCGTCATTGGATTCCTGCAGCCCGTAGAGAACGGCAGCATCATCTGATGCTGCAGTTCTCTACCCAAGATCGTCGTGGGACACACTCGTGGACTGCTTCGGATCGTGGGTGAGTATTTTTGTGGTTTGTTATGTTAATATTTATTCCGGAAAAGACAATGGCTTCGGGGAACAATGTGGCAAGTATTGGTAAGTATGTTACTCTATGTTATAAGTACTGTATGTCTATGTATGTATTGTATGAATGTATTGTATGTATGTAGTATATATGTGGTATGTATGTAGCATGTAGTATGTATGTAGTATGTATGTAGCATGCATGCAGCATGCAGTATGTATGTAGCATGCATGTAGTATATATGTAGTATGTATGTAGCATGCATGTAGTATATATGTAGTATGTATGTAGCATGTAGCATGTATGTAGTATGTATGTAGTATGTATGTGGTATGTATGTAGCATGTAGTATGTATGTAGCATGCATGTAGCATGCATGTAGTATGTATGTAGCATGCATGTAGTATGTATGTAGCATGCATGTAGTATGTATGTAGTATGTATGTAGTATGTATGTAGCATGCATGTAGCATGCATGTAGTATGTATGTAGTATGTATGTGGTATGTATGTAGCATGTAGTATGTATGTAGCATGCATGTAGTATATATGTAGTATGTATGTAGCATGTAGTATGTATGTAGTATGTATGTAGTATGTATGTGGTATGTATGTAGCATGTAGTATGTATGTAGCATGCATGTAGCATGCATGTAGTATGTATGTAGCATGCATGTAGTATGTATGTAGCATGCATGTAGTATGTATGTAGTATGTATGTAGCATGTAGCATGTATGTAGTATGTATGTGGTATGTATGTAGCATGCAGTATGTATGTAGCATGCATGTAGTATATATGTAGTATGTATGTAGCATGTAGTATGTATGTAGTATGTATGTAGTATGTATGTGGTATGTATGTAGCATGTAGTATGTATGTAGCATGCATGTAGTATATATGTAGTATGTATGTAGCATGTAGTATGTATGTAGTATGTATGTAGTATTTTTTTTTTTTTTTTAACATTTAACACATTAGCCGGATGATGGGACTACTACTGTCCCATCATTGGCTAATGTGTCAATCACTGTCATGGTAGCAGGCATCGCCAGATGGGACTTGTAGTCCCATCGGACGATGCTTGCACAGACCCCCGGACATCAGCACAGCCCCCCGGCAGGCCGGCACAGCCCCCCGGCAGGCCGGTACAGACCCCCACAGGGTGCACAGACCACCGGCAGGCCGGCACAGCCCCCCGGCAGGCCGGTACAGACCCCCACAGGGTGCACAGACCACCGGCAGGCCGGCACAGCCCCCCGGCAGGCCGGTACAGACCCCGGGCAGTCCACACAGCCCCCCGGCAGGCCGGCACAGCCCCCCGGCAGGCCGGCAGAGACCCCCGGAAGGCCCGAAATGACGGCGCATCATGATGCGCACACACCGCGCATCATGATGACGTCAGGCCGTCAATCAACTTTGAACTTCCGATTCCGATGCCGAATTCCGATATTGAAAAAATATCGGAAGTCAGTATCGGAATTCCGATACAGCAAGTATCGGCCGATACCCGATACTTGCGGTATCGGAATGCTCAACACTAGTCATGTCATCTCTCTCTCCCACCTCCACCCTCAATTCATCATTTTCTCTCCCCCACACTCAATTCATCATTTACTAACCCCCACCCACAATTCAACATCATTTAATGTCCTCCACCCTCAATTCATTATCATTTGCTGTCCCCATCCTCAATTTCTTTTCATTTGCCGTACCTCACCCTCAATTCTTCATCTTTTGCTCTCCCACCCACCCTCAAATCATCATTATTTGCTGTAAAGTCATCGTTTTTTTTTCCCCAATCCTCAATTCATCATTTTCTGTCCCCTCTCCCCCACCCCCAATTCATCATTAGCTGTCTCCTACCTCCAATCCATCATTATTTGCGCTCCCCCACCTCAATACATCATCATTCACTGTCCCCGTCCCACACCCTCAATTCATAATTTGCTCTCCCCAACCCCTTTTAATTAATTTTGTTAAAAAAAAAGTATTTCATACCTACCTCTCATACGATGCCCTGCAGCTCCTGTTCTGGACTGGTATCCTGACGAGTGCGTGCATACATAAAAGGTAGTGGGACTCCCTTGGAGCTGCACAAGACTCTCTGCGCCGAGATGTGGGCCGCCAATGGCAGCATGCCAGCACACAGTTCTTTACTATACCCTGAGGCCCGGTGAACAGAAGCACAAAAGGGGGTCCTGGATTGAATCTGGGCCCTCCTCTTTACACTAACAAATGGTGAAAACAACCACGCTAGAATAATGTTACCCTCACCTCTTTGTTGTCCAATAATGAATAGCCAATACTGCACATGAAGCAACGTCCTCTTCTACCAGGAAGAATCAGGGCATCATTCTTGTAACTGGGATATGGTCCAAACAACTCATACATTTTGCAAACTGTTTCCCCATTTTTCCATGTACATGACATTCATAAGCTTTTTTCATTATTGCTTCATTAGTCATGTGTCCCCACACATCAAAACACTTACAGGAGTTTTCCCACAAACAAAGAACATTTTAATTAATAGACCTTGGAATATTAATAACTTCCACAATTGGCTGTGTTAAATAAAATGTCCCTGTGCTGAGATAATCTTATAAATGTGCCCCAGCTATGTTTTATATTTAGTTGCATAATAATTCTACATACTAATAGTTGCCAAATAATTATGCACACATAAATATTCTTCTAAGGCTTTCAGTCTTTGGTCAGTATTTTACATGAGTATTAGTAAGCCAAAACCAGGAGTGGAACAATCATAGGAAAAGTATAATAGAAACACGTCATCACTTCTGTATTTTTAACCACAGAAAAAATGAAAGGAGAACTGACACAGAAAAAAATTGAGATTTTGAGGCTGTCGCTTGGCAACTCGGAATTTCAACTCCCTCCATAAATTTTCGATGGGATTAAGGTATGGAGACTGGCTAGGCCACTCCATGACCTTAATGTGCTTCTTTTTGAGCCACTACTTTGGTGACTTGGTTTTATGTTTTGGGTCATTGTCTTGCTGGAAGACCCAGCCATGACCCATTTTTAATGTCCTTGTGGAGGGAAGGATGCTGTCACTCAGAATTTTACGGTACATGGTTCCATCCATTCTTCCATTGATGCGGTGAAGTAGTTCTGTGCCTTTAGCAGAGAAATACAGCCAAAACATAATGTTTCCACTTCCATGCTTGACAGTGGGGATGGTGTTCTTTGGGTCATAGGCAGCATTTCTCTTTCTCCAAACACAGCAAGTTGAGTTAATGCCAAAGAGATCAATTTTTGTCTCGTCTGACCACAGTACCTTTTCCCAATCACTCACAGAATAATCCAGATGTTCATTGGCAGACTGCAGATGGGCCTGCACATATGCCTTCTTGAGCAGGGGGACCTTGCCGGCACTGCAGGATTTTAAACCTTTAAGGCATAATGTGTTACCAATGGTTTTCTTGGTGACTGTGGTCCCAGCTGCCTGGAGATCATTAACAAATTCCCCTGTGTAGTTTTAGGCTGATCTCTCACCTTCCACATGATCAAGGATACCCCACGAGGTGAGATTTTACATGGTGCACCAGATCGATGTCGATTGACAGTCATTTTGTATTTCTTCCATTTTCTTACTACTGCACCAACAGTTTTCTCCTTCTCACCCAGCTTCTTACTTATGGGTTTTGGGTTTGTAGCCATTTCCAGCTTTGTGCAGGTCTATAATTTTGTCCCTGACATCCTTATAAAGCTCTTTGGTTTTACCCATGTTGTAGAGGTTATAGTTTGACTGATTATTTGAGTCTGTGGACAGGAATCTTTTATAAAGGTGAGTTTTATGATGGTGTAAGACAGCTGTCTTTAATGTAATGCAGGTAACGAGTTGATTAGGAGAGTCTAACTGGTCTGTAGGAGCCAGAACTTGTAATGGTTGGTAGGGGATCAAATACTTATTTTTCACTGCAAAGTGCAAATAAATTTATATAATGTATACGATGTGATTTTCTGGATTTTATTTTTGATATTCTATCTCTCAATGTTAAAATTAACCTACCCTTAAAATTATAGACTGTTCATGTCTTTGTCAGTTGGCAAACGTACAAAATCAGCAAGGGATAAAATACTTATTTCCCCCACTATATATATATCGTCGTACCTCTGTCATCCAGCATGAAATTGTCCACGAGTCTCATGTAAAGATGCGAATTAAACCGTACCGTGTACCCGAGGCCCGGAGACAAGCCATCTCGAGTGAGATAAAACAAATGCTCCAACTGAGAATAATCGAGTAATCCCAGAGTGACTGGACAAGCCCAATTGTACTAATCCTGAAGCCAGACGGATTGTTACGATTATGTAATGACTTCCGTAAACTAAATGAGGTGTCGAAGTTCAACCTGTACCCAATGCCTCGGGTGTATGAGCTGATTGGGTCATCCCAGTACTTTACCATGCTCGATCTGGCCAAGGGTTATTGGTAGGTGCCTCTTATGGAATCAGCCAAGGAAAAGACCACCTTCATAACACCAGAGGGTCTTTACCACTACTGCATGTCATCCTGCTCTTTGGACTACATGGGCCCCTGCCACGTTCCAGAGGCTGATGGATATAGTGCTGGAACCCCATCGGAAGCATGCGTCAGAATACTCAGATGACATCATCATCTTTAGTTCGGAGTGGCATACCCACTTGTCCCAGGTCCAAGGGGTGGTAGATTCACTCAGTGCCGCGAGCTTGACAGCGAATCCCAAAAAATGTGCGATGGGGCTTGAGGAAGCCCGGTGCTTGGGTTATGTGATTGGCCGTGGGGTGATTAAACCCCAAATAAATACAGTGGGTACAGAAAGTATTCATACCCCTTTAAATTGTTTTATTGCAGCCATTTGGTAAATTCAAAAAAGTTCATTTTTTTCTCATTAATGTACACTTTGCACCCCATCTTGACTGAAAAAACCCAAAATGTAGAATTTTTTGCAAATTTATTAAAAAAGAAAAACTGAAATATGACATGGTCATAAGTATTCAGACCCTTTTCTCAGACACTCATATTTAAGTCACATGCTGTCCATTTCCTTGTGATCCTCCTTGAGATGGTTCTGCTCCTTCATTGGAGTCCAGCTGTGTTTAATTAAACTGATAAGACTTGATTTGTAAAGGCACACATCTGTCTATATAAGACCTCACAGCTCACAGTGCATGTCAGACCAAATGAGAATTGAACTTTTTGGGCATAATGACCATCATTCCTTTGGAGATAAAAGGGAGAAGCTTGGTAGCCTAAGAACCCCATCCCAACTGTGAAGCACGGGGGTGGCAGCATCATATTGTGGTGTTGCTTTACTGCAGGAGGGACTGGTGCACTTCACAAAATAGATGGCATCATGAGAAAAGAAGATTATTTGGTAATACTGAAGCAACATCTCAAGACATCAGCCAGGAAGTTAAAGCTTGGGCGAAAATGGACAACGACCCAAAGCACACTGCCAAAAATGGTAGCTTAAGGCTAACAAAGTTAATGTTTTGGAGCGGCCATCACAAAGCCCTGATCTCAATCCTATTGAAAATGTATGGGCAAAGCTGAAAAGGTAGGTGTGAGCAAGGTGACCTACAAACCTGGATCAGTTACACCAGTTTTGGGCCCAAATTCCGACCAACTATTGTGAGAAGCTTGTGGAAGGAGATCCCAAATGTTTGACCCAAGTCATTCAGTTAATAGGCAATGGTACCAAATACTAATGAAATGTATGTAAACTTTTGACATTGCAGTAAGTAATAAAAATGCATTAAAACATTCTCTCTATTTCATTATTCTGGCATTCAGCAAATATTAATCATTTTGGTAATCCTAATTGAACTAAAATGGGAAAGGTTTATACTTATTTCATGTCAGATATTGGGAAAAACATGCATACCGTATATACTCGCGTACAAGCCGACCCAAGTATAAGCCGAGGCACCTAATAATATTGCCACGAAAAACTGGGTAAACTTATAGACTCGAGTATAAGCCGGGTATGCATTGTCCCCTAATCCCTGGTATGCATGGCTCCCCATCCCTGTCCTTGTGTGCATGGCTCCCCCTTGCTGTCCTTGTATGCATGGCTCCCCTGTCGCTGTCCTGGTATGCATGGTTCCTTATTCCCTATCCTTGTATGCTTGGTTCCTATAAAAAAACATCATACTTGCCTTGCCTGCGCGGCCATCTGCATCTCGTTCCGGGGCCAACAGCTCTTCCTGCCGAGCGATCACGTGGCCCCGCTCATTAAGGTAATGAATAATCACTCCCCACCATCTATCTGGGACAATTTACTCATGTATAAGCCGAGGAGGGCGTTTTCAGCACAAAAAAATTTGCTGAAAAACTTGGTTTATACACAAGTATATACGGTAAGTGTATTTTTATATATTGTATGTAAACATCTAGTTTAAACTGTATATATATATACTGTATATACATATATATATATATATATATATATATATATATACAAATACACACAGTCATGGCCGCTTTGTTATACACATGTTTATTTACTTTGTGTGTATTGGAACAACACAATGCAACAGGGAAAAAAAAGCCAAGTTGACCATAAATTCACACAAAACCCCCAGAATTGGCAGGGCAGTATTGTTGCCACCTTTGTTTAAAGCATGTGATGCTTGTTCAAACTCACCTGTAGCAAGTAACAGGTGTGGGCAATATGGAAATCATACCTGAAACCAGATAAAAAAGGGAAAACAGAAAAAAGAGAAGAGAACTGTCTGAGGACTTGAGAACCAAAATTGTTGAAAAATATCAACAATCTCAAGGTTACAAGTCCATCACCAGAGATCTTGATGGTCCTCTGTCCACAGTGCAAAACTTAATCAATAGGTTTACAACCTATGGCACTGTAGCTAACCTCCCTGGACATGGACAGCAGAGAAAAATTTATGAACGGTTGCAACGTATGATAGCCTGGATGTTAGAGAAGCAGCCCCAATCAAGTTCCAAAGAAGTTCAAGCTATCCTGCAGGCTCAGTGTGCACTAGTGTCAGCTTGATCTACCCATCAACATTTGAATGAAATCAAATGATAAGGCAGGAGACGCAGAAGGACCCCACTGCTGACACAGTAACATAAGAAACCTAGACTACAGTTTGCTCAACTGTATATGAATAAACCAAAATACTTCTGGGAAAGTGTATTGTGGACATCATCTGTCCACAATACACTTTCCCAGAAGTATTTTGGTTTATTTATATACAGTTGAGCAAACCGTAGTCTAGGTTTCTTATGTTACTGTGACCACGATGGAGCTTTTTTGTAAAGCACATCATTCTACTGTTTACCGAAAAGAACAAGGTACCTACAGCCAAATATGGTGGAGATCACAAGATGGATTTTGGGTCACAATGTAGTGCCCAGTGTCAGAAAGCTGGGTTTGCATCCTAGGTCATGAGTTTGAGAGTTGTAAGAAACTTGCTGATGGTTATAGGAAGCGATTAATTGCAGTTATTTACTCAAAAGAGTGTGCAACTAAATATTTAGTTGAGGGTATCAACAATTTTGTCCGACCCATTTTTTACTGCTTCCTGTGAAGTTATGTTCAATTTGCGTTTTTTTTCTTTTTTATTCTTTGTGCTGTTCCAATTCACACAGAAGAAACATGTGCATAATAAAACATGTGTAATTGCAATAATTTTATGGGAAAAATACTTTATATTCTGGAACAATTTAAAGGATGCCAACACTTTTGACCATGAATATATATATATATATATATATATATATGAATGACTTTCTGTTGTGTGTTACTTATGCAAGGCCAACCTGCTGAGCCAAATAGCATCAGATTTGGCACATACAGTGGGGCAAAAAAGTATTTAGTCAGTCAGCAATAGTGCAAGTTCCACCACTTAAAAAGATGAGAAGCGTCTGTAATTTACATCATAGGTAGACCTCAACTATTGGAGACAAACTGAGAAAAAAAAATCCAGAAAATCACATTGTCTGTTTTTTTTTCATTTTATTTGCATATTATGGTGGAAAATAAGTATTTGGTCAGAAACAAGCAATCAAGATTTCTGGCTCTCACAGACCTGTAACTTCTTCTTTAAGAGTCTCCTCTTTCCTCCACTCATTACCTGTAGTAATGGCACCTGTTTAAACTTGTTATCAGTATAAAAAGACACCTGTGCACACCCTCAAACAGTCTGACTCCAAACTCCACTATGGTGAAGACCAAAGAGCTGTCAAAGGACACCAGAAACAAAATTGTAGCCCTGCACCAGGCTGGGAAGACTGAATCTGCAATAGCCAACCAGCTTGGAGTGAAGAAATCAACTGTGGGAGCAATAATTAGAAAATGGAAGACATACAAGACCACTGATAATCTCCCTCGATCTGGTGCTCCACGCAAAATCCCACCCCGTGGGCTCAGAATGATCACAAGAACGGTGAGCAAAAATCCCAGAACCACGCGGGGGGACCTAGTGAATGAACTGCAGAGAGCTGGGACCAATGTAACAAGGCCTACCATAAGTAACACACTACGCCACCATGGACTCAGATCCAGCAGTGCCAGACGTGTCCCACTGCTTAAGCCTGTACATGTCCGGGCCCGTCTGAAGTTTGCTAGAGAGCATTTGGATGATCCAGAGGAGTTTTGGGAGAATGTCCTATGGTCTGATGAAACCAAACTGGAACTGTTTGGTAGAAACACAACTTGTCGTGTTTGGAGGAAAAAGAATACTGAGTTGCATCCATCAAACACCATACCTACTGTAAAGCATGGTGGTGGAAACATCATGCTTTGGGGCTGTTTCTCTGCAAAGGGGCCAGGACGACTGATCCGGGTACATGAAAGAATGAATGGGGCCATGTATCGTGAGATTTTGAGTGCAAACCTCCTTCCATCAGCAAGGGCATTGAAGATGAAACGTGGCTGGGTCTTTCAACATGACAATGATCCAAAGCACACCGCCAGGGCAACGAAGGAGTGGCTTCGTAAGAAGCATTTCAAGGTCCTGGAGTGGCCTAGCCAGTCTCCAGATCTCAACCCTATAGAAAACCTTTGGAGGGAGTTGAAAGTCCGTGTTGCCAAGCGAAAAGCCAAAAACATCACTGCTCTAGAGGAGATCTGCATGGAGGAATGGGCCAACATACCAACAACAGTGTGTGGCAACCTTGTGAAGACTTACAGAAATGTTTGACCTCTGTCATTGCCAACAAAGGATATATCACAAAGTATTGAGATGAAATTTTGTTTCTGACCAAATACTTATTTTCCACCATAATATGCAAATAAAATGAAAAAAAACAGACAATGTGATTTTCTGGATTTTTTTTTCTCAGTTTGTCTCCCATAGTTGAGGTCTACCTATGATGTAAATTACAGACGCCTCTCATCTTTTAAAGTGGTGGAACTTGCACTATTGCTGACTGACTAAATACTTTTTTGCCCCACTGTATATAACTCAGGTGTTTCAGAAGGTTTTACACTTGGTTTTAGCTCTCTAGGATCTATGGTTCCCGAGCTGTTCACCAAAAAACCAGATCATAATTGCAAAAAATAAATTCACAGTCAAACAGCTGAACCAACCTGTCCCAAATTTTGCATACGGGTAAATCAGCCACTTTAGAGGTTTTACACCAGGTTTCAGTTCTCTAGGACCTACCGTTCTCCACATATTTGCTTGGCCATTTTTTGGGGATAAAGAAGCAACTGTGCTGCTTGTGTGAATTTTCTGTGTGCCATTCCCTTATGCTCTGTGAATTAATACATCAGGTTAGGCCTGTTTCACACTTCCGTTTGTCTCCATCAGTCATGATCCGATGTTTTGCAAAAAGTTTTTCTTGGCGGATCCGTTTTTTCCCCATAGACTTGCATTACCAGCGGATCTTGACGGATGGGCATCCGTTGGATCCGTTTTTTGGCGGATCCGCCAAGATTTTGGCGTCGGAGTGACAAGACTGGGCGGACAATGCAACGTTTTTCTGGCTGGCCGGATCCGTACTTTACACTGCGCATGCCCAGCAGAATCGGCTTTGCAGTAAATTTAACCCTAAATCCCGGTCTGGCGGCTGAGAGAAAATTCTCTCTCACTCTCTCCCTCTCTCTCTCTCCCTCTCTTCCTCTCCTCCCCAGACAGCGGTTCCTTTAAATTTCTTCCTTCGCCGGTTCCGTCAAAAAAACGGTCCGGTGGCACACGTTGATGTCCGTATGCAGGCGGATCCATTTACCGCCATTTTGGCGGATTTCAACTGTCAGAAAAAACTGATGTGTGAAACAGGCCTTAGATGGAACCACACTTCATGATTTATTGCAAATGGTTGCTGATCATCATAACGAATAGCCAGAACATGTAATTGTCATTTCTTTTTTTCCATTGGATTTAGTGTTACACCACCTCTGCACCAACCATGTTGGAGTGGGAAGTTCGGGAATAGTCCTTTGATTCGGAGAATGAACCTGTTTATACATTCTGTAGACTGCCACCAATATGTCGCTGTATTTTCTGGAAAGGCGTTGTCTAACAAGACTATTGGCTGTATGAACAAGATAACTGATGGCTGAATCCATCAGATAAATGACATTATTAGGACAGGTACCATAAAGTGCCAAAAATTAGGCAAAATTTTATTTTCAACTAAAGAAAAATCAGACAACTGATGTAAAACAGATTTTTACAGCAGGTTACATTGCATACATTCTTACATGTGACAGATTATACTGTACTTACCAAATGACCTCTACTGCCTTTGCCTCATTGCATTATAGTCATAGAGGTCATAAGGGTTTAATGTCAGCGAATGTAAACTGATCCATCGGCCACTTCTCATATTAATCCGCATCCACTGGAAGTTATTTAGAGAAATGGCTTAAAGAAAAATTGAAGAATGCATGAATGAATGAAATAACAGATCTATATAATGTTCTTACTGCAGATCATACCAGGGGAACATACCCTTAGCATATTTTACTGCTTTTTTTAGGGAAAATTGACTCTAAAATGGGTATTTATTATGGAAATCTCCAAAGTATGGTGCTGTGTTTATTAAGTGTAAGTTGTAATTATTTTTTCCTGTACATATGTTATAATATTTCTGCATTCCAATTCTGGAAATGTGATTTGCTTCTGTTCTTCCACACAACGGTGAAAGGAAAGATGCTTAATCTTCACATTCTAATCTGCTTAATCTTCCATGTGCAGAAATCTCTAGCTTTCTGCCTGGGATAATCTGTATGTTAGCTTTTGCGGCTGCTATTTTTTCGGGTTTGATGTGTTATGGAAAGCTCCCGGTTAGCTCACTTATGCACCAGCTGGTGTTTCTCAGACACAGGCAGGAGCATCTGAAAGATGCTGATCGGGTTTCCATGGTGACAGATCCTCTGCTCTGGATGCTCAGAGTCGGAAGGGTTGAATTCACAGCACTATTTATAGCTTGCCATCGGGGCACTTATGGAAATAGGTCTGCAGAGGACACGTGTATGGGGGTCTTGTCGCCAGTCCTAGGGCACAATAACTGCAGCCAGTCACATGGGTGTGCGCCTTACAAACAATCATTTCTCTAATAACACACGTATTGTGGTAGCGCCAAGACACTCATTAAAGTGGTAATTGTAGATTCCAAGATGAGAGAGCATGAAACCCCCCGAAGTTCAGTGTACTCATGCTGTGACTCAATATGTTCATGATCTAGGGCAACGTTTCTGTGCACATTACTATAACCCAGCCATTATGCTTCCAAATCAATGAACTGTGAATTTCATTAGCATCATCAGCTCATTTTTAGGATGATTGTCAAAATGGTAAAACAGATCAAGAATGATCTAATAGCAGCAGGTAGTAGGCTATGAGCAAAAGTGATGTATACTAGAACAACGTATTGTTTCCAAACTAGAGATTGGCAAATCTATTACTGAGGGAAGAGGTTAAAAAAACAAAAAACTATTATACTCTCCTTTCCTAACCTGCTCCTACATCACCTCCACAACGTCTGCCGCAGCTCCCCAGTCTTTCATTCTTCCAACCCTTGAATCTCTTTATTCTGGTGCTGAGGCCAATCACAG
The DNA here is from genome assembly GCF_039654945.1 of Dendrobates tinctorius. Lineage (NCBI taxonomy): Eukaryota > Metazoa > Chordata > Amphibia > Anura > Dendrobatidae > Dendrobates > Dendrobates tinctorius. Next base: position 3,912,595 of record NW_027361795.1, on the reverse strand, counting down.
GCCTCAGACTGACCTCCTATAGTCATGTGTGGGGGGTGATGCATGTCATGGCCTCAGCGGTCATTGTTACTGTAAAAGAAGATTGTCCTGGAAAGTTAAGAGAACAATTATTTGTGAACATGTACAATAAAAAGCTCCTCTATTGTGACCCGGAGATAGCTTGACAGTAAGTGTTATAGATTATCTCCATGTCACAGCAGTCTATGAGCATTTAGAAAGCCATGGTGGACAGAAGTGTGAGCAGCCTCTTCTTACCTCAGCACTCTGGTATTTCCAATGTTAGAGCCAAAATATGGTGCACAGCAGTGTGAGCAGCTGCTTCTTACCTCAGCACTTTCATACCTCCAGTGTTATGCTGGTTTCACATTAGCGCTTTTTAAGCGCACGCACGGCCGGGGGTAGCTCCGCCCCCGAGCCGGCTCTCTGCCCGGCGTGCCCGCCCCTTGCTTGTAGCTCCGCCTCCTAGCGCACAGCGGCGCCTGCGATCGGCGCACCCTATCTTTAGCATAGGGTGCGCAGATCGTGCGCAGGCCGTGCGCTAGTTGCGCTTTGACCTGCGCTGCGCACTTTTGACGGTGCGCCGTGCGCGCCAAAATCAAACTTTTCGGATTTTGGCGTGCACGGCGCACTGTCAAAAGTGCGCAGCGCAGGTCAAAGCGCAACTAGCGCACGGCCTGCGCGCGATCTGCGCACCCTATGCTAAAGATAGGGTGCGCCGATCACAGGCGCCGCTGTGCGCTAGGAGGCGGCGCTACAAGCAAGGGGTGGGCACGCCGGGCAGAGAGCCGGCTCGGGGGCGGAGCTACCCCCGGCCGTGCGTGCGCTTAAAAAGCGCTAATGTGAAACCAGCCTTAGATCAGAAATATGGTGGAGAGCAATGTCAGCAACTCTTCTTCCCTCAGCACCCCTGGTATCTACAGTATTAGATCAGAAAGACAAGGTGGAAAGTAGTGAGGGCAGCCACTACTTAACACAGTCATAGCTTCTCCAGCATTAACTCAGAAAGACAGTGGACAGCAGTGTGAGCAGCCTCTTGTTACCCCAGCATCCCTGGTATTTTCAGTGTTGAAAAGTGCATGAAAGTGCATGAAAAATCAAATCTCAGCAATAAGCTTTACCTCATGAGAAAGCTGTATAAGTCTAAGCTAAGTGATGGACAGAATATGCAGGACTATATAAGACTTCTTTTACACTTGCCGTGTTTTTGCAGCCCGTTTTTGCGGCCTCAATAGATTTCTATGGGCCACAAAAATTAGTCAGACCGCCGTTTCAACGTATGGCCATGAGGGCTGTATTTACGACCGTGAAAAAATATTGAGCCTGATGGATATTTTTCACTGCTTATGGACACGACCCCCATTGAAAATCAATGGGGCCACAATAACTACGGAAGCTTGCCCAGTGTGTTGATTTTGCGGTACACCGTGAAGACCATATTTGCGGAACACCGTATTTTTACTAGGACACTCCCATGTACTTCTTGTTTATCACTTTGAAGTTTATCACTCCATGCCTGCAGAGACACAAGATGGCCCTGGAGAGAATCATCGTTCTCATTCAGGTATTTAGGGGTGCTGAAAAGCCCCCCGCTCCCCTTCAGTGTAGAGGAGTGTAGGGGAGGCTCCAGGTTATTCTGGGGGACCGTGGGTGAAGAGCCCTCACTGGCTCCCGCTACTGTTGGTTTTTGCTGTGATGGGGGCCATACAGAGATGGGAGGGGGTGTTAAAAGATAGAAAAAGAGGGGTGGCAGAGGGTGCAAAAGAGGGCTGGCAGAGAGTGCAAAAGGTGGGTGGCAGAGTGCAAAAGAGGGGTGGCAGAGAGTGCAAAAGAGGGGTGGCAGAGGGTGCAAAAGAAGGTTGGCAGTGGGTGCAAAAGAGGGGTGGCAGAGAGTGCAAAAGAAGGGTGGCAGAGAGTGCAAAAGAGGGATGGCAGAAAGTGCAAAAGAGGGTTGGCAGAGAGTGCAAAAGGTGGGTGGCAGAGTGCAAAAGAGGGGTGGCAGAGAGTGCAAAAGAGGGGTGGCAGAGGGTGCAAAAGAAGGTTGGCAGTGGGTGCAAAAGAAGAGTGGCAGAGAGTGCAAAAGAAGGGTGGCAGAGAGTGCAAAAGAGGGATGGCAGAGAGTGCAAAAGAGGGTTGGCAGAGAGTGCAAAAGAAGGATGGCAGAGAGTGCAAAAGAGGGGTGGCAGAGAGTGCAAAAGAAGGGTGGCAGAGAGTGCAAAAGAGGGATGGCAGAGAGTGCAAAAGAGGGTTGGCAGAGAGTGCAAAAGAGGTGTGGCAGAGAGTGCAAAAGAGGGGTGGCAGAGAGTGCAAAAGAGGGGTGGCGGAGTAGTCATTTTATTTCAGTGCTGTTTGCTTTTCAAAAATATGCAATTGCTGATCACCCCCCTTTTTTTGCTTCAGGATCATCTCTGCATTAGGGATTACAGGCGTGAGAGTTATCACAACCGTGATATGAAAAAGCGGGCCTGGGAGGATGTGGCCCAATCCCTCATCCCAAACCACTGGCAGTGTGTGGATTTTAAGGAGCAAGAATTGATATGTAAGTACTCAGCAGTCGGCACATGACATGATATACTTGTTTTTTAAATTTAAAAAGTGGGAAATTGAGTTATGTTTTTTCTTCCATTCATTAAGACCAATTGGGGATCTGCAAGGGACCAATTGAACTGTGAACTAACGGCCAAAGCTGAGAGAGAGAGATCTGGAGAGGCTGGTGGAAAAGAAAAGTCCTACAGATTCACCAAACAGCTTCAATTTCTGATTCCTGTCCTTGGCATGCGCGAGTAAGTATATATACATATATATGTATCCTCCATGTTGATGTTTGTTGTCTAGCTTCTTTAATTGTCTGTTCTCATTTGCAGAACTGCTGAAGAATGTATTCCTGTGGAGTCCACACAGTCGCAACAGCAGTCAAGCAGCAGTGTTGCAAGTAAATCATTTGATTCCAGTGAACCAAGCATCAATTTAGAAGAGAGCTCGGAATGTACTGCAGAAAAGGTGGTCACTGTAGACATAACGTCGCAGCCAATCACTAGTAGAGGTAGCTGTAGCAAGCAGAGAGCTGCTGCTGCTGCGCTTGAACTGATGCCTCCGTCTGAGACATGTCAGGAAATACTAGAGTTTTTGTGGGAAAAAAAAGCAGAAGGCGCGGAGGAGTTATTAAGGAGCTTTAGCCCATATTTCCGCACTGTGCTCCCGGAAAACAAGCAGAGCTGCATTAGTATGATATATAGTATACTTTATTTATGTTTAAATATGTTTTTTTTTTCAATTTTATTTAGAATTTCCTTTTTTTTCCCCTACTTTTCGAAAGCTATTCCAAACCAGAAAAACAGCAATCTGAGAAGATTTTTGCAGCCCATTTTTGCGGAAAAAAAACGGGCCACAAAAAACACGGCAAGTGTAAAAGAAGCCTAAGAAACACCCTAGAGATTGTGAAGCGTCTCAGGGGTACTGGAGAAGAAATTAAAGTGTTCCTGCACTTCTATTAAGTGGTCTTCCAGAGAATTATTACACGCTCGTGACTGCACTAGATCAGGGTTCCCCAACTCCAGTCCTCAAGGACCACCAACAGATCATGTTTTCAGGATTTCCTTTGTATTGTACAGGTGATGCAATTATCACCTGAGCAATACTAAGGAAATCCTGAAAACATGATCTGTTGGTGGGCCTTGAGGACTGGAGTTGGGGAACCCTGCAGTAGATGCATGGCCAGATGATGAGCTGACACAAGAGTATGTAAAAGGCAAACTTGTGGATGAATTCAAGAGAAAAATGCAGCATGTAAGCAGCAGTAATGAATCCAGAGCAGAAACAGCATTAAAGACACAGGATTTCCCTAAATATAAGAGCAATCTAAGAGAAACTAAGAGAATGACTCAGTTTAAAAAGCAGAACAGTCATCAAAGGGTTAAAACAGCTGTAACGGAAGATTCTGCATGTGTTTAAGGTGCATTTAATCCTAGTACAAGCCCACCTGCAAAACATATATGGTGTATAGATTCTGGTGTAAGCAGTCATATGACAAATAACAAGGATTTCTTCAATGACCTTAATGAAATCAAGTCAGAAAAGGTCATCTTTGCTAATGGTCACTATATGACTTCAGAAGGAGTAAGAGACTTCTACCTCCCCTGTCCAGTTTCCTCAGCACAACGCAGAAAGATCGACATAAAGGATGTTCTCTATGTTCCCAGCTTTGAAAGCAATCTCTGTCAGTAAAGAAGCTCACAGAAAAGGGGAACGTTGTTACTTTCAGAGATAACAGCTGCATCATCTCAAAGAAGGGTCACACTCTTACAGAAGGAAAAATCCAAGATGAACTTTATCAGCTAAAATGCAAAGAAAGCGTGTACAGTGCTAGACAGGAGCTGCATAAGAACTGTATCCATGTATGGCACAGAGACCCAGAAGCAGTAAGGAAGCTAGCTCAACTTGCAAATGGTATTGAAATCAACCAGTGTAGTCAAATCATGAAGTGCACTAGCTGTGTTAAAGGGAAAATGTCCAGAAAATCCTTTCCTAAAATAAGCACCATCAGATCTGCACAGCCTCTGGATCTGATATATACAGATGTATTTAGTCCAATGAGTATTCAAACTCCTAGCAAGAAGAGACATTTTCTCACATTTATTGATGACTACTCCAGATATATAGTCGCCTACCCGCTTCACAGTAAGGATGAAGTTCCACAGAAACTTGAAGAATATCTTGCTGTAGTGTTTAGCAAATTTGGAAGAATGTCAAAAGCCCTGCGTGCAGATAATGGAAGTGAATATACAAGTGGTAAAGTCCAAACCATTTTGAAAAAGGATAGAATCATGTTCCAGACTACCATTCCATACAACCCAGAACAAAATGGCATTGCAGAGAGAAAGAACCATATTCTCTGTGAAAGTGGAAGAAGTATGTTGTTTGATGCTAATCTACCTACCACGTATTGGGGAGAAGCCATCATGACAGCTTGCTATCTTCAAAACAGACTGCCAGGTGTGACATCGGCGGCCGTGCCCGCCGATGCCCCTTCAGCGGCGGTGCCCGCCGCAGCTTCCTCTCACCTGCGTCCCCCTGTCCGCGCGCTCTTCCGCGCTGCTCACCGCTCTGCTACGGGTAACCGCGCCGGCCTTAGGCCGCGCACGCGCGTTCCCCCGGTCTCTTCTGTTAGTAGGGGGCGTCGCTAGGGGAGGGTCTGTAGGGCGCACTTCCGGTCTCCGCATATATCAGGCGTCCGCTCTATTCTGAGGGCGCCTGGTGATTGTTTGTGACTTGCAGCACTCATCGGCCATACCTTTTCCAGTGTACCCTGCCTATCCTTGCCGTTTCCATTGTCTGCCCTGTTCCTGGTCCATTTCTGTCTGTCTGTCTCCTCCCCGTGGTCTCCGCTGAACCTTTCCTGTAGTCTCCTAGCCATTACCTTCCGCCTTTCCACCCCGCTATTCCTGCTCTGTCTGCCTGTCCTCCGAGTCGTCCCTGCTGGCTCCGGCTGTCGCGGTTCCGCCCCCTGCGGTCCTGCCCCTAACGATCCCTGTACAGGGGTCGGTCTTCACCAGGTGCGCTCGGCCCAGGGGCTCCGGATCCGCGATCCAGAGGGTCCACTCTTGGACGTATTAGCCAGAGGCATCACAGTATCACCAGGCCATGGATCCCGCCGGTGCCGCAGCCGCCACACAAAAGGAATTGCTTTTTCTTCGTGAAAATCAGACCCGGATAATGTCCTTTATGAAGTCTATGGACACCCGGTTGTCCGCCCTGCAGACCTCTGACCCCGGGCACGCTCCCCTCTTAGTCAGCCTCCAGCAGGAGCTCGCGCAGCAGCGCGACGCTCAATCCCACATCTTAGGTTACATGGCATCCGTGGATGATCGATTGCTTGCTCTACAATCCTCTGCTGCCACTGCAACTTCCTCCCCGGCCGTAGCCTCTACTCCGGCTCCCCGTCTGGGTAAACCCCCCAGGTACAGCGGAGATCCCAAGTTATGCCGGGGTTTTCTAAATCAATGCAGGCTACATTTTGAGCTTGCTCCCCTTCAGTACCCCACTGACCGCGCCAAGGTGGCGTTCGTTGTGTCCCATCTCGAGGGTGAGGCCCTGTCCTGGGTGAACCCCTTGTGGGAGAGAGATGACCCCGTAGTGTTAAGTATACAGACCTTCTTGGAAACCTTTCGCAAGGTATTCGATGAACCGGGTCGCTTAACATCCTCTACGGAGGCCCTTTTTAACCTCCGCCAGGGTTCCCTCACAGTGGGGCAATATGCCATCCGCTTCCGGACCCTCTCTTCTGAGTTGGGGTGGAACAATGAGGCTCTTGTGGGAGCCTTTTGGAGAGGCCTCTCCAGTAAGATCAAGGATGAGCTTGCCGGGCGAGACACCCCCACCACTCTGGAGGACCTTATTTCGCTGGCCACTCGCATCGATCTACGCTTTCAGGAGCGCGCTCGAGAGGCAGTCGGAGAGAGAAGGTCCTTTAGGCTGTATCAGGCTCCTGTCCCCCGTTTCCCTGTATCTCCTGTTAGTACCGCTCCTGAGCCTATGCAGATTGATCGTGTCAGACTGTCCGAGCAACGCCGCAGGGAGAGGATGACCAAGGGTCTCTGCCTGTACTGTGGAGGTGCCAACCATTTTGTGCGTTCTTGTCCGGAGAAGCCAGAGAGGTCGGGAAATGCCTCCACCTAGGTCAGGTAAGAGAGGACCTCCTAGGTGATCAAAATTCCTCTCTTCCCCTTACCCTTTCAGCTTTGCTAATTACAGGTCGGGAGCGTGGATCTGTGGAGGCGTATGTGGACTCGGGTGCTGCCGGTAATTTCATCCGCCAGGAGGAGGTTGACAAACTCCAGATTCCGGTGTTGGTATTGAAGAACCCTCGCGCTATTTCCTCCGTTGATGGTAAACCTTTACCCGGACTCATCACCATGGTTACCGTCGAAGTAGACCTTCAAATCGGAGCTCTCCACCTCGAAAAGATAGCCTTTTATGTCCTGCCACAACTAGCCCATGCTGTTCTTCTAGGGCTACCCTGGCTCAGACGGCACGAGCCGGTGATTGACTGGCGCTCTGGGGAAGTTCTCCGTTGGGGGCACTCCTGCCAGGAGCACTGCCTACGGGCTCTCACTCGTCCCCGTCCATGCTCGAAGCCTGCCGACCTTCCGGGCCTACCCGCACCCTATCACACGTTTGCCGATGTGTTCAGCAAAAAGGAGGCGGACTCCTTACCCCCTCATCGCTCCTATGACTGCCCTATCGACCTAGTTCCCGGAGCCACTCCTCCCAGAGGGAGAACTTATCCTTTGTCCCCAGCAGAGACCTCGGCTATGTCGGAATATATACAGGAGAATCTGGCCAAGGGGTTCATCCGGAAGTCCTCGTCCCCTGCGGGCGCAGGTTTCTTCTTCGTCCGGAAGAAAGATGGGTCCCTGCGACCCTGTATTGATTACCGGGGCCTGAACAACATCACTGTTAAAAACCGGTACCCGCTCCCGCTGATTCCTGAACTCTTCGACCGGCTGAGGGGGGCCAGAATCTTCACGAAGTTGGATCTGCGGGGAGCTTACAACTTAATCCGAATCCGAGCGGGGGACGAGTGGAAGACGGCCTTCAATACCCGGGACGGCCATTATGAATACTTGGTCATGCCGTTCGGTCTCTGCAATGCTCCAGCGGTGTTTCAGGAATTTGTAAATGAGGTATTCCGAGACCTACTCTATTCCTGCGTGGTGGTGTATTTGGATGATATCCTCGTTTTCTCGACCGACCTCTCCTCCCATCGGAGAAGTGTACGCATGGTCCTGCAGCGCCTTCGAGAAAATCGTCTTTACGCCAAGATCGAGAAGTGCCTCTTCGAGCAAACAGCGTTACCCTTCTTGGGGTATATCATCACGGATTCCGGTCTTAAGATGGATCCGGAGAAACTGTCCGCGGTACTCCAGTGGCCTCGTCCAGTTGGCATAAAGGCCATCCAGCGTTTCCTCGGCTTCGCTAACTATTACCGACAGTTTGTACCCCACTTCTCTACAGTCACCAAGCCCATCACGGTCCTGACCCGTAAGGGGACGAAGTCTAACGTCTGGTCTTCCGAAGCCGAGGACGCCTTTCTTGCCCTGAAACGCTTGTTTGCCTCTGCTCCGATCTTACACCGTCCAGTGGCTAGTAGGCCCTTCATCCTGGAAGTTGATGCTTCCTCCACTGGAGCTGGGGCGGTCCTCTCCCAACAGGCTCCATCTGGACGTCTAGTCCCCTGCGGGTTCTTCTCCAAATCCTTTTCTCCGGCGGAGTGCAACTACTCCATTGGGGACCGGGAATTATTGGCCATTAAGATGGCGCTGGAGGAATGGCGATATCTGCTCGAGGGGGCAGTGCATCCCTTTACTATCTTCACTGACCACAAGAACCTGGCCTACCTGCAATCTGCCCAGAGACTCAACTCCAGACAAGCCAGGTGGGCTCTGTATTTTTCCCGTTTTGAGTTTAAGCTCCACTTCCGGCCCGGCAGTAAGAACATCAAAGCTGATGCGCTTTCCAGGTCTTTGCAGCCACCGGAGAAGGAGGAGGATCCATCATATATTATCGAGCCGGCTAAAGTTATCTCCGTGGCCCCCGTGAGATTCTCTACCCTTCCGCCTGGCAAGACCTTCGTCCCTTCAAACAAACGTCTGGAAGTACTGCGCTGGGGACATTCTTCCAAGGTTGCTGGGCACGTTGGGATTAAGAAGACTCTTTTGCTTCTTTCCCGGTATTACTGGTGGCCCTCTCTCCACCAGGATGCAAAGGACTTTGTAGCCTCCTGCAGGACTTGTGCTCAGAACAAGGTTCCAAGGACTCTGCCCTCTGGTCTCCTTCATCCGTTGCCTGTGCCAGAGGCCCCTTGGCAGCAAATCGCCATGGATTTCGTGACTGATCTGCCTTGCTCTGCTGGATGTACTACCATCTTAGTCGTCGCAGACCGCTTTTCCAAGATGGCCCACTTTATTCCCTTGGTCGGACTGCCATCTGCTCCAAAGTTGGCCGAGATCTTTATCCACCACGTGTTCAGGCTACATGGTCTCCCTCTGCGAATCGTGACCGATCGAGGGGTCCAGTTTACTTCCCGATTCTGGAGGGCCCTCTGTCGGCTCCTGGGCACGTCTCTCGACTTCTCCTCAGCGTATCATCCTCAAACCAACGGCCAAGTGGAACGGATTAACCAAATTCTGACCACCTACTTACGCCACTTTTCTAACGCCCATCAGGATAATTGGGTCTCTCTTCTACCTTGGGCGGAATTCGCTCATAATAATCATTCCAGCGAATCAATGTCCAAGACACCGTTCTTTGTGGTAACTGGGCTAAATCCTGGGGTTCCATTGCCCTTTTCTGCATCGTCTGGAGTTCCTGCAGCAGACACTCTCGCCAAGGAGTTTTCGCAAATTTGGAAGGAGACCAGAGAGGCGCTCGAGCTAGCCAACATCCGAATTAAGAAACACGCGGACAAAAGACGAAGGGATCTACCTCCGTACCATCCCGGGGACAAAGTCTGGCTTTCTACCAAACATATCCGCCTGAAAGTCCCTGCTTACAAATTAAGTCCTCGGTACATCGGGCCTTTTGAAGTACTTGGGCGCATTAACAAAGTAGCCTACAAATTGAGGTTGCCGGCATCACTCCGGGTCCCTAACGCCTTCCATATCTCGCTCCTTAAACCTGTGGTCTTGAATCGGTTCCAACCAACCTCCATGTCCCCTCCCTCGCCAATTTGTTCTAACAATGTCTTTGAAGTAAAGGACATTCTGGCTATGAAAAGGGTCAAGGGTAAGACTCTTTTTCTTATCAACTGGAAGGGTTTTGGCCCAGAGGAGAGGTCCTGGGAGCCCCGAGAGAATGTCGATGCCCCCCTTATCATGAAAAGATTTCTGACCAACCTCAGAAGGAGAGGACATATGGGAGGGGGTACTGTGACATCGGCGGCCGTGCCCGCCGATGCCCCTTCAGCGGCGGTGCCCGCCGCAGCTTCCTCTCACCTGCGTCCCCCTGTCCGCGCGCTCTTCCGCGCTGCTCACCGCTCTGCTACGGGTAACCGCGCCGGCCTTAGGCCGCGCACGCGCGTTCCCCCGGTCTCTTCTGTTAGTAGGGGGCGTCGCTAGGGGAGGGTCTGTAGGGCGCACTTCCGGTCTCCGCATATATCAGGCGTCCGCTCTATTCTGAGGGCGCCTGGTGATTGTTTGTGACTTGCAGCACTCATCGGCCATACCTTTTCCAGTGTACCCTGCCTATCCTTGCCGTTTCCATTGTCTGCCCTGTTCCTGGTCCATTTCTGTCTGTCTGTCTCCTCCCCGTGGTCTCCGCTGAACCTTTCCTGTAGTCTCCTAGCCATTACCTTCCGCCTTTCCACCCCCCTATTCCTGCTCTGTCTGCCTGTCCTCCGAGTCGTCCCTGCTGGCTCCGGCTGTCGCGGTTCCGCCCCCTGCGGTCCTGCCCCTAACGATCCCTGTACAGGGGTCGGTCTTCACCAGGTGCGCTCGGCCCAGGGGCTCCGGATCCGCGATCCAGAGGGTCCACTCTTGGACGTATTAGCCAGAGGCATCACACCAGGTAAAGTCACAAGTAAAACGCCATATGAGCTATAGAACTGCGAGAAGCCTAACCTGAAGCACCTCAGGATATTTGGAAGCAAAACGTTTGTGTATGTTCCCAAAGAAAAATGTTCCAAGTGGGAATCACACACAAAACAAGGAGTCCTGGTGGGATATAGCGAAACTCAAAAGGGATACAGAATCCTGCACCCAGAGACCAACACAGTAACAATCAGCAGAGAGGTAGTGATTGATGAATACTCTGTATCACTCAAATTCCATGAAGTTACACACACCAGTTATTCAACCTAAGAAGCAAGAACAAGAATCTCAATCACCAAACCCAGACACCGAAGAAGAAAACACTGAAGTGTGGATAAGCTCTGAAGCGACCAAGGAAGACACAGAAGAACCAAGTCAACCTCCACTCAGGAGATCAAATAAAGGTATCTCAGCTAGACGCCTTTCTTATATGGTCAGAACACTTCTTTAACCAGAGCCACAGTCATGGCAAGAGATGCAAAAACTGCCTGTCCACGAGAAGCAGAAGTGGATAAATGCCGCTAATGAAGAGATGGAGTCCCTTCACCAACTCCAGACATGAGAGCTTACTGAGCTACCACAAGGAAAAAGAGCTATCGGATGTAAGTAGGTCTTCAAAAACAAATATGACTCAGAAGGTAAAGTTCACCGGTTTAAGGCAAGATTAGTCGCAAAAGGGTACTCGCAAAAGTATGGTGAAGATTATTATGCTACATTTTCTCCAGCTGCGAAGCAAACCACATTCGAAACTTTAATGTCCATAGCTGCAGTTCAACAGATGACAGTGAGACATTTTGACATCAGAACAGCCTTCCTACATGGTGACATTGAAGAAGAGTTGTACATGAGCCAACCCGAGGAATATATTAAAAAGGGTGAAGAGCACATTGTTTGTAAAATGCAAAAATCTCTCTATGGGCTTAAAGGGAATCTGTCACCCTTTTTTGGGACTATCAGCGGCCGGCATTGACATCAGGGGCTTATCTACAGCATTCTGTAATTGCAGTAGATAAGCCCCCTGATGTAACCTGAAAGATAAGAAAAACACATTAGATTATACTCACCGGAGGGGGCGATCCGGTCCGATGGGTGTCGCAGTCCGGTCCAGTGCCTGCCATCTTCATACGATGCCGTCCTCTTCTTCCCTTCCTGTCGTCGTTCCAGCGCAGGTGCACTGCTCTGCCCTGTTGAGAGCAGAGCAGAGTCCTGCAGTGCGCAGGCGTCGGGAGAGGTCTGGCAGAGCAGAGCAGTGCGCCTGCGCCAGAACCACTACAGGAAGGGAAGAAGAGGACGGCATTGTATGAAGATGGGAGGCGCCGGACCGGACCGCTACACCCATCGGACCGGACCGCCCCCTGGTGAGTATAATCTAATGTGTTTTTCTTATCTTTCAGGTTACATCGGGGGCTTATCTACAGCATTACAGAATGCTGTAGATAAGCCCCTGATGTCAATGCTGTCAGCTGATAGTCCAAAAAAAGGGTGACAGATTCCCTTTAAGCAGTCGACAAGAGCTTGGAACTTGAAAATGAACAAAGTTTTTATGGATGAAGGATTTAAAATATCTCAGGCTGATCCATGTTTATATACGAAGAATGTTGCAAAGGAGTGGATGTATGTTCTCCTATATGTAGATGATGTAATCATGTCTCATCAAGATGAAAAGGAAATTGCAAAGCTAGGTGAAATTCTCAACCAGCACTTTGAGACTAAGGGCCTTGGAAATGTGACATTTTATTTGCGAATCCAAATGCAGAGAAAGGAAGATGGGAGTTTTCTTCTCTGCCAAAGTTCTAAAATGTCCACAATACTAAACCAGTTTGGAATGTCAGAAGCCAAAGGTGAGTCAACACCAATGGATCCATCTTACTTAAAGTTGGAAGGAGAAGAAGATCTGCTACCCAGCAATGAGAGTTACAGACAAGAAGTGGGGGCGCTTCTGTACATAGCAACGACAACTCGTCTGGATATCACAGCCACAGTCGAAATTCTCTGCCGATGTGTAAGCAAGCCACGCCAAAGAGACTGGAATGCAATTAAGAAAATTCTTCAATATCTTAAAGAGCCTCAAAGGCTAAATCTCAAGATATCTGCATCAGGAGAGTTCATTTTCAGAGGTTATTTGGATGCAGATTGGGCTGGAGATTCAAGTGATCAGAAATCAACAAGTGGTTACTTGTTCATGTTAGAAGAAAATTCAATTTCTCGGTCCAGCAGAAAATAAGTGCCAGTTGCATTATCTTCTACAGTAGCAGAATATACAGTATGTCTGCTGCTTATGCAAGTCAAGAAGTAATTTGGTTGAAACTTTTGGAAAATTTCGGCAAGGCATGAAGACAACCAAGGATGCACTAAACTTGCCTGCATTGAGAAGATTAGTGCAAGGACTAAGCACATTGATGTAAAAAATCACCACTTATGTGACTTAGTGGAACGTGGTGTACTCGAGTTTGTTTATTGCGAGACTGACAAGATGATAGCTGATAGTATGACAAAGCCATAGCCAAGTTTGTGGACTTCAGAACCGCAATGGGACTAACAGGATGAGTAGTTGTTGAGTCGGGGTGTTGGAATATGTTTGGTGCAACAACTCCATTCCTGTCTATGAGTGTTTAGTTGCTAAATATGTATGCTGTTTATAAAGGTAGAACAAAAAACTCCCAGAGGCTCACACAGGGAGAGCATGTGACTGCATTTCCTCTTTTCTTGTATCTGTGTATGACAGAAGCAGACTGTTGTAGATGCTGCACAGATAGAGAAACACAAATGAATTATTCCTGATCTATTAAGCTTATCCTATATTGTTTCTGTTTGTTCCCGAATAAAAAAGCTGTGCTCTCACCTCTTTTACTTGTCTGACATTTGTCCAAAGAATATGAGGGAGCAGCAGCCCAAAAGCAGCCACTGATTGTCCGCAGAGCTCACATGGCTTAACATCACACGAGTACCGGGAGATCAAGCACTGACATCGCTGGAACGGCGCACGTACCAAAGTTGCGTACAGCTGTTATTTTATGGGGGGTAATATAGCAATTAATAAGGGGTGGCCCGAGTGGTGGAGAACCCCTTGAAGGCTATCTGATCTCACAAGAGCCTCTGGAGACCTGGTGCTCACAGCCAGGACGGCGCCAGGGCAGGAGGTAACTGTGTGTTTTATTTAATTTACAGGGGGGAGTACTTAGTTTACATAAGGGTTGTTCAGGTAGTGGACAAACCCTTTAATGTCCACATTAATGGTATGATCAATGGCAAATGAGTAGTTGCTCATTGGTGGCCATGTTTCCATGGACCATTGCTTGGAATTAAAGGGAATCTGTCGCCCCTTTTTTGAGATATCATATAATGATATCATTCAATTGTGTGTCACATAAGGATTCTCTTAGTAATTTTGCTTCCCCCTGACCCCACACCTCTCATGCATAAATACCCTTTTTATATCGGTTCAGATGTATGTAAACTGCCGCTGTCCGGTTCGCTGGGCGGGGCTTATTCACCTGCTCCCCCCTCCCTGTCTTCCTCTACGCATTTCTTCTTGTGTAGAGCAAGACAGGGAGGGGGGGAGCAGGTGAATAAGCCCCGCCCATCGGACCGGACCGTGGCAGTTTACATACATCTGAACCGATATAAAAAGGGTATTTATGCATGAAAAGTGCGGGGTCAGGGGAAGCAAAAGTAGTCAATCAGTAGATTTGGTTTCCAGTACCATCTCTATGCTGACGACACCCAATTATACGCTTCTTCTCCTGTCATCACGCCAGCCTTTCTAGAAAACACCAGCAATTGTCTAAACACTGTGTCTAACATCATGTCCTCACTATATCTGAAACTGAACCTGTCAAAGACTGAACTCCTTGTGTTTCCTCCCTCTACTAATGTACCTATACCCGACATTGCCATTTCTGTGTGTGGTTCCACTATTACTCCCCAGCAACATGCCCGCTGTCTTGGGGTCATACTTGATTCCGAGCTTTCCTTTGTCCCCCACATTCGATCACTGGCTCGCTCTTGTTATCTGCACCTCAAAAACATTTCTAGAATTCGAACTTTTCTTACTTTTGACTCCGCAAAAACTCTTACTGTTTCTCTTATTCATTCTCGTCTCGACTATTGTAACTCTCTTCTAATCGGTCTCCCTCTTACCAAACTCTCCCCCCTCCAATCTGTCTTGAATGCTGCAGCCAGGATCATATTCCTCACCAATCGTTACACCGATGCCTCTACCTTGTGCCAGTCATTACTCTGGCTACCCATCCACTCCAGAATTCAGTATAAACTTATTACCCTCACCCACAAAGCCCTCCATGGCTCAGCACCACCCTACATCTCCTCCCTTGTTTCAGTATACCACCCTACCCGCGCCCTCCGTTCTGCTGATGACCTGAGGTTAGTATCCTCAATAGTCAGAACCTCCCACTCCCGTCTCCAAGACTTTACACGTGCCGCGCCAATTCTTTGGAATGCACTTCCCAGGTCAATACGATTAGTCCCCAATCCCCACAATTTTAAGTGTGCCCTGAAAATGCATTTATTCAGACTGGCCTATCGCCTCAACACATTAACCTAATCTATCCCTGTGTGGCACAGCCAAAAGTTTTACCATAACCAGGTTCCCCGCATCATGTTCCCACATGCTTTATGCATCCATTAGCCCTCTGTGTTTGTACTGTTACACACCTAACATTATGGTTGGTCCATACAATCAGGGCAACTGTTACCACTCACCTTTTGTGTCTACATTTTTTCTCATAGACTGTAAGCTTGCGAGCAGGGCCCTCTTTCCTCTTGGTATTTGTTATAATCTGTGTGATTATTGTTATGCTGTAATGTCTATTGTCTGTACAAATCCCCTCTGAAATGTAAAGTGCTGCGGAATATGTCGGCGCTATAGAAATAAAATTTATTATTTTTATTAAAAGTACTAAGAGAATCCTTATGTGACACACAATTGAATGATATCATTATATGATATCTCAAAAAAGGGGTGACAGATTCCCTTTAAATGTCCACCCTAATGTTTGATTGACTATTGACCTGTGATCAAGGGGGCAGCGCTCGGCTCTCTTCATCAGTCCCATAGACATTGAATGGGAATGTGTTTCTGCCCTAAACCATGCTGCACAAGACCCCTAAACTAGTGATGAGTGGGATTCCCAGCAGGCAGATATTGATAAGTGCAAGCCCCCAGCAGAAAAGCCCAGCTGATGATGGCAGCATCCTTCTTGCAGGCAGGCCGGCACATCCAGCAGCCCCATCACTGCCCTCCCCCATCCTCCCATTCACAAGTGACACGCATCTCTGGATGACTCAAGGCTGGCGTCAGCAGGCAGGTAAGCCGACCCTCGGTGCTGACGTCACGCCTGCGTGCTCCCGGTGAATGGGTCCGGTCCCCAGTGGTCCTCCCATCCCCGACGCTGGCGCACAGTCCCTCCTCCTACCTGCATTAATCCAGGCGCATCGGTCCTCGCAGCAGCATCACATGTCGGGTAAGGGCTCGCGTTTTCTGGTGCTGGCACAGGCTGTGCCCTGCTGGTGTGAGGGGCACAGAGCCCCCAGGGTGACACTGAAGGATGCCCCCCGCAGGGCTGCACTGGTCCCAGTAGGACTGGTGTGGGGTGATGGGGCTCCTCACACCTTGTGTCTGGGCTGTGCCTCTCATTGTGTGACCTTGAGGGCTATTCGCAGAGCTGCTGAATATTTAATACCCGCTGCCATGACATTGTGTGACATTTGCAGCAGGCTGGGGCTGGGCAGCATCTTGCATTGTCACCTTGGTGATGGGCTGGTGGTTAGTTTGGCTCTGCTAGAACTTCTGCCTGGGCCACCAGCATTGTGCCCACCCTGTACCACCTGTAGCCCAGTCTGTGGGATTACCATATAACATGGCAGCCCTACAATGGTCCCTGTGTGACTAACCCCCGCATGCCTCCTGGGATTTGTGCTCTCCTATTATGTTCACGTCACGCGGCTGCTTTTCCTATGGTATTAACCCTGTGCGGTATAAATAGCGTGTTAGTGGGTCCTAGAGCTTTCAGTCAGTGACGGACACAGGTGAGGGCCCCTGTGGGCTCTTTGCTCTGCTTTGGAGGTAGATGTGGCCCCCTCCGTCCGACCCCGGTCTGTGATCTATGGGAACATGGCGGAAATCAGATATTAGGAAGTGATCCCAAGTGCTCCATTATACACAAGGATCTATCCCATAATATTACATTGCAGGGATGTGTCATTACGGACAGTGCCGGCTGGTGTGTGTGATTTACTGACGGAGCGTGGCGGAGTTATGGGGCCATCTGATAGTAAATTCATGTGGGCTAGAACTCTCGAATTGCTTTGTTGCCTGGTGACTGTAATGGGCTTGTACACGACTGATTGATGTGTGTGCGGCTCATGGTAATGCGTGGTCTGCCTGGTGGTCTTTTAGCCTGAGAAACCATGTGGAAGACATAAGGAGTATTTCTTCGTAGCGGACGTTCATCGTTTCCCTTGTGGCGATCTCTTCCATGATATTCCACATGACGTGTTCCTCTGAACGGGGCTGCTCCATTAATATGTTGTTACTAATACGTCGCTTTGTTTTCTTTATGCATTTGTATATTTTCTAATAGTCGCACAATTCCCTGGAGGGACCTGACAGGGACCGGCTCATGGCAGACAGATGGCTGTGATGTGTATGGATGCGGCATGGCGGAGCTGGTGCCCTTATCTCACTAATACCTCAGTGATATGGCATGACGCATGCCTCCTCCTGTGCCTCTTGGCATCGTATTACCTTCCCGTCGCACGTAATTCAGTTATATGACCATGTATATAACGCTTTCCCTAAAAATGCCATAGGACTATTGATTCGGGCATGGTTGGAGGTCGGACGGCAATCTAGCACATGAACGTCGCTGGGAAAACACTAAGGCCTAGTAGGGGCTCAGCCTTTGTATACAGTAGATGTATAGGTATCAGATTCAGATATTAGGAAACCTGTCTGCACTCCAGAAGAGAGCGTGTAACGTTTTGGCCACTGGCTCAGACCTTCATCAGGGAAGAGATGGCTTCTACAATGGCCTTACAATGATAATCACGGACATCTCGCGGCTACACACTGATGCCATCCGTGCGCTGGCCGTGATTGTCAAAGTCCCATAGATTTCTATGGGTGATTTTGATCTGCGACTCCAAACTCTTTTTTTGCAGATACACGGTCCATATAAAAAACTCGGCACCATAGACTTTTAATTGGTATGTGTTCTAGCCTTGATTCAGACGTCTAATGAAGCCTAATATTTAGCATAATTGACATTACAGTCAGAAACTGATACTTATTGTCTTTTTTTTATTGTTACTGGGACGCCATCACACCAAGGGCTGTGGGGTACTCGGTACCGGGCCCGGTGGATCTCAATGGGAGTTGTCACGGTAGCTGTGGCCCGGCCCTTGGCCCTGGGCGCCCATTGTAAATGTTCAGTGTCAATGAATAAGTCGTGACGCCACCTGTGGTGTTCGGCAATGTAGATGTTAGGCCGACGCTGCAGACAGATCCTCTGGGACAGATGGTGTGGTGCAGCAGTGATGGTATAGCCCTCCACAGGCAGGGCTGTTGTCCCAGGGCAGAGTAGTTATGGTGACACTTAGGTGGTGTAGTGTCAGGCGCAGGGGATGCAGCAGTGCCGGGCAGGTTGACGCAGGAATAAGTGGAGGACACCAGAGCATGTAGTTCCAAAGCTTTACTCACAGTCTGTTGTACAAACAGGTGCCTGCTTCCGCGCCGTGTCCTCCGGGTCTGGGATTCAGTCAACCTCAAGGCAAGATGAAGCACTCCTTTCCAACACTCCGCCAACTTGTGCCTTTCTGAACGTCTCCTCTTATAGCGCCTTTAGATGAAGTACTCCTAGTACTGAGGTACACTGGAGTTCCTCCTGTCCGATGTTGCTATGAACTCTACTTGTACAGCAGACAGCTGTAGCCTGCTTCGGGGACTCCTTGCTACTAAGTCCCGGCTCACTATCCAGTTGCTGTTGTGCCCCCAAGTCTTGTGTGGGAATAAAGTGGTCACTACTTCTATTCTTCCGGTGTCTGCTGCAGGACCATTAGTATCCATACAACCTCGGGGACCGGGCCCCGGCCTTGCGCTTAGAACTTCTAGGAAGGGTTCTCTTCTAACCCACGTCCTCTGTTCCCTTTTACTCCTCACGTTCCGTACTAATCCTTTCTTTCCATACTAATCCTTTCTTTTTTTTTTTTATTTATTTATTTATTTTTTTTATTTTTTTAAATCCTTTCTTTCTATGGAGAGTCAGGCTTTCAGTCTATGTTGCTCTCTTTCTTCCTTTCCCGTGCCAGCAGACCCAGGTCACTGGGATCTGCTGCAGCACTTCCATCCATCTATCCCTCTCTCTAGGGATCTTCTTCTCTCTCCAACCAACTACTGACTGACTCACTTAAACTCTTCCCGCTCCTTGAAATGTAATCTAACTCCACCCACCTCCCAGCACGTTTTGTGTTCCAAGCAGGGAGCCACCAAGGAGTGCTTTGCTATACTCCAAGCAGGGAGCTGCCGAAGGTGCTTTGCTACGCTACTTTGTGGTGTGGGGTGCAGGTGTTGGAGCGTGGTCAGGAGTCTCCACCTTACCTGGATGGTGGGATACCACACCTCATGAAGAGGTGCAGTATCTCTGTGGCGACTGAGCCTCAGGGGCGCCACATTGCCACCTTATAAATAAACATAATTCCTTGTATGCACATAGAGGTAGGAGATCCTGTATGTACAGTCGGTTAATTAAAATGATCTTTTAGATATTCTACAATCAAGACCCGATGTGTCTGGAAACTTACAGCTAGTCGTAATATCCGAGTCTTGTGTGTTTTCCGCAACAATTTTAGGCTTGGGTTACAAAAAAATTGTAAAATTATTTCTATCTTTTCTGGCTAATAGATCAGGATCAGCACATGAAAATGTGTATGGTGGCCTCTCAATGGTCCTCCTGATGGTGGGGTACAAGGAATGGACATATTGCATTTCAGCATGCCCCATCATTTGTTCCCTTGTTAGATGAGCCGCTGTCAGAGGCATCTAGAATCATCTTATTTCCCTCATGCATTGAAATATTAATGGAGTTGTATTGAAGATAAATTTATCTGTGATAGAGTATAGAACATTTTCTTGTGAAACAAGACAGGACTTGACGGTCCCATAAATAGCGGGTGGTATGACACATCATTGCAGAAAGCTTTACATAACTGAATCCATGGAGCACACGCCAGACTAGTCATGAGCATATCACATCAATGGGGTTCATTCATAAGCTGGAGCTTCATGATCAAACAGTGATGAGAAAATCATCTAACCTTCGATATCTGAGGCCAACACGATAGAAAATAATCAGAATTCTAGACAACAGAAGCTGCAACCTTGACTTTCCAGGAAACGTGTTGTGTCAGATGCAGCTAGCAAAACAGAAATATTGATCATCTGCTAGGGCAAAGATACAGAGCTGGTTGGAGAATATGGCATTGGCTGTGTTCAGTGTAATCAATAGATTTTTTAACCAGTTGCTCTATAATTAAGAGTTAATTTATCTAAAGAGGATTGCCAAAATTCTGATCAATGTCTTGGAGCTTTGAAGCTGTAGCTCCATTTTTCTGATACAGTGCTCCACATTTTCTATATGGTCATAAATTAAAAGAAATCTGTCACCAGTTTTTGCTGCCGCATCAGAGAGCAGCATGGTGAACCCTGTGATCCTGATTCCAATGATGTGTCACTATCAAGAATCCTGCTGCAGACGTACAGCAGGAGTCTGTGCATGTGTTACAGAGGGACAGAGAGTGTGTGAAGAATGTTGCGGTGAGCTTACCTGCCGGAGCGCAGCACCCGAGACACGTGACCACCGGGGGAGTGGCCGAAGGCGGACCCAGACGCCGAGCAGCGTCCGTGACCGGCGAAGCCAGAGAGTAGTCTGAACGTGCCGATGTCAAGCCGGGAGGTCAATAAAGTGCCAAAGGATGAGACACTAAGAGTGGTCAGGACGTAGCAAAAAAGTCGGGAAGCCGGAGATAGCGGTGCAGTACAAACAGGGCAGACAGGTGGGAAGTTAGAGTACCAAGCTGAAGGTCAGAGCCAGAAACAGACAACAAGCACAGAGTCACAAGGCAATGCACGGAATGAGAAAACAGACCGGGTCATACACGAGAAAGCAATCAGACTAAACAGTATGCAAGCACACCAGGGGGTCAGACACACAACCAAGACAGAAGAATCACTGACAAGGATCCCCAGATGAAGGCGGGTAAATATATATAGCCCTCCCCAAACCAAAAGGAGGCCATACAAAATTAACCCTGAGAGGACTGGGAAGGAACTCTGTCCACAACCATGACAGTACCCCCCTCTTAACAGGGGCCACTGGACCCCCAGGCTTCTCAGGATGCCTGACATGAAAAGCCTGAACCAACTGATCGGCATGCACTGAACTGTCCGAGACCCACTACCGATCCTCTGGACCATACCCCTTCCAGTGCACCAAATACTGTAGATTCCGGCGCACCCACCAAGAATCAACGATGCACCCCATCTCATATTCCAGGTGGCCCTCCACCAATACAGGAGGACTGACGGACAAGGAGTCCTCCTCGACCGCTCCCAATGGTTTCAAAAGGGAACTGTGAAAAACATTCAATATTTTGAAGGAGGCGGGAAGCTGTAACCTGTAGGCCACTGGGTTGACAACCTTAATAATTTGATATGGGCCAATGAACTTAGGACCCAGTTTGGCCGAGGAGACCTTGAGCTTAATATTGTGGGTGGATAACCACACCTTCTCGCCCACTAGGAAAGCAGGAACCGACCCCCTTCTCTTGTCTGCAAAAAATTTATACCTTCCCTGAGCCTTGGTGATGTTTCGCTGATCCTCCACCCACAGGGCTTTTAAGCATTGCACCGTACCCTCCGGTCCCGGACAACCTGAGTCAATGCGAGAAAACTCCCCAAAATGCGGGTTAAACCCATAGTTGACCAGTAAGGGAGACATTCCCGTGGACTGACTCACATGACCGTTGAAAGCAAACTCTGCCACGGGTAATGCATCACACCAGTCGTCTTGTCTGGAGGATGCCAAACATCTCAGAATTTGTTCCAGAGACTGATTAGTGCTTTTGGTTTGCCCATTAGTTTCCGGATGATAGGCAGAGGAAAAAGAGTGATTCCCAACTTCTTACAAAAAGCCCTCCAAAACTTGGCCACAAACTGCTCACCTCTGTCAGACACCACATTCATAGGCACACCATGCAGACGGACCACATGCTGCTCAAACAACCTGGCCAAGGTTTCAGCAGACGGTAAAGCTGGCAGAGGTACAAAATGAGCCTATTTGTAAAATCTATCCACCACCACCCACACAACGGAGTTACCTCTGGAAGGAGGGAGATTAGTGATAAAATCCATGGACAAATGTGTCCATGGTCTATCTGGAATTGGTAAAGACACCAATTCCCCAGCCAGCCGGCAATGAGAACTTTTAGAACACCCACAAACCCCACATGCAGACCCAAACCTTTTAACATCCGTAACCAAAGAGGGCCACTAGAAAACCCTAGCAACTGCCTCCCGGATGGCCGAAATTCCAGGATGAGCACTCAGTACAGACTCATGAAACTCACACCGGAGTCTAAGTTGGAATTGTTCCGGTACAAACAATTTACCCAACGGTTTATTATTGGGAGTAAGAGCATGGGTCTCAAAAATTTCTCTCTCCAATTCAGACAAGGTTTTGGCCACTACAACTCCAGGCTGAAGAATGGAGGATGGGGGTTCAGGAGGAGACACCGGATCAAAGCTTCGGGACAATGCATGTGCCTTAACATTCTTAGACCACAGACGGAAGGTGATGAAAAATTGAAATTGGGAAAAAAAAGCGACCACCAGGCCTGCCTGGGGATCAATCTTTTGGCAGACTAAGTTTTTGTGATCGGTGATCATGGTGACCGGATGAACAGCCCCCTCCAAAAAATGTCTCCATTCTTCAAAGGCCAACTTGACCACCAGAAGCTCATTACCCACATCGTAATTTCTCTCGGCAGAAGAGAACTTTCTGGAAAAGAAGGCACAAGGTTTGAGGTTGATCAGAGTAGCGGGACCCTGAGACAACACTGCCCCCACACCTCAGAAGCATCGACCTCCATGATAAAAGGTCTAGATGGGTCTGACTGGACCAACACTGGGGCGGAAATAAAACACTTTTTTAAGGTCAGAAAATAATTTTTTGCAGAAGTGAAGGCGGAGCCAGATGCCGAGTAGCGTCGGAGACCAGCGAAGCCGGAGAGTAGTCTGAACGTACCGAAGTCAAGCCGGGAGGTCGATAAAGTGCGTAAGAGTGAGACGCTAAGAGTGGTCAGAACATAGCAAAAAGGTCGGGAAGCCGGAGATAGCGGTGAAGTACAAAAGGGGCAGACAGGTGGGAAGTTAGAGTACCAAGCCGAATGTCAGAGCCAGAAACAGACAACAAGCACAGAGTCACAAGGCAATGCACAGAACCAGAAAACAGACCGGGTCATACACAAGAAGGCAATTGGACTAAATAGTATGCAAGCACATGGATCACGCCAAGGGCTGTGGGGTTCACTCGGTACCGGGTTGGTGTGTTAAAGGGGATGTGTCGCGGTGGCAATGACCTGGTCCGTGGCCCTGGGTATCAATGTAAAATAGGTGGAATAAAGTTTATATGTAGATAAGTTCGTGACGCCACCTGTGGTATCCGGTCAGAGGTGACCAGCACTGCAGTGCAGATACTCTGGGACAGATGGTGTGATGCAGCAGAGGTGTAATAGCTCTCCACAGACAGAGCTGTAGTCCCAGGGCAGTGGTAGTAGATGTTGAGGTAGATGGTGTAGTGTTCAGGCAAAAGAGGTAGCAGTGCTGAAAGGTGACACAGGAAGAAGGCAGAGACACACCTGAATCCAGTTCCAAAGCTTTACTCACGTTTCTGGCATACACAAGTGCTCGCTTCAGTGCCATGTCCTCCAGGTGAAGGGCTCAGCCAACTCCCAGGCAGATGGAGCACACCCTTCCAGCACTCCCTTCCGTACGTGCCTTTTCTGAACGTCTCCTTACTAGCGATAATCTGAAGTACTTGCAGTTATGAATTACACTCAAGTTCCTCTTTCTTGCTGTTACTTAGATCTACACTCGCATGACAGGCAGCTGTAGGACTCCTTACAATCATTTCCCGGCTCACACACGTTGCGACTGTGTCGTCGAGGCTTAGTTGGGAATAAAGCATTACTGGGTTGTAGCACAGACTCGGGGTTTACAAGAAGTGGGAAAAAAAATGATTTTCTTTACTCAAGCCACACAAGAGTGCAGCTGCACCTCTTACCTTTTGATTTAAATGATCATTGATTGAGTCAATGGGACAAGGACTCAGCACCTTGGAATGTCACTAATTAGACGTGCAAGATGGATAAATCTATACATAAATGAGATTTAGTGGCAGCTACAGGGCTGAAGGTGATAAACATGGTTGCAGGACCAAAGCGCCCTCATTTAAAATGTTCTTGGATAAATTGTCATTCTTTGTACAAATGGATTGGGTAGAAGCATAAATGCACAATGGGAAACAACAGAATTGACATGGAAATAGCTTGGTGTGTGGTTTCACAATGGCTATAAATTAAAGTGTGAACAACTAAACCCATATAAATTAATTTTATTGATATATAATCATTTAAAAACACTTACAAATACAAAAGGTGCAAGAATATTGGAGACAAGAGAAGTAATATATTGGCAGCGGACAAATTAATGCATTGTGAGCCTTACTAAATGATCCAATGCCAAGTAGCCATCAATTGCAATGGTATATTTCACAAATAATGACTCCATGTACCAAAGTTGGAGTACTAGTAGTGCAGTGTAAAGGAATATACACTTACAAACCTGGGTAGTTAGACCATCTAACATTAATGCTGGTATATCCTTATAGTTATCAATAGATTGCAGAGAGGTATTTTTGTGTTGGTTGACCACAAGATGCTTGATGTTTGCCTTTTTTCATAATTTAATAGTTGTTGCATTTTGTGGACGAATCACTCATTGCAATGAGGTGGTTTTGGTCTAATTACCCAGCTTTTCTAAGTGTCTCGGATACTTATTCGGGGACTGGCCACACACCATATAAGGACTTTGGGTTCTGGACTGACCGCACAAGGGCCAGGGACTTCAGGTTCAGGACTGGCTACAGTAGGTCCAGGGACTTCGGGTTCAGGACTCTGGCCGCACCAGGACAAGGCACTTTGGGTTCAAGGCTCTGGCAACACCATGACCTCACAATTTCACTAGAAGACTACCTCACTCACTAATGATTCACTGTGTTGCTTGACACCTGTCTAGTGCGCGCACACTAGACGTGCCTCCAGTAAGTGTGTTGCGCACACTGCAGGAGACAGGAAGCACGCTGGGGACCACACTGCACAGACCGGGGCTGTGAGAATGTCAGCGTCCCTTTATGGAGGAGGAAGGGGAACCATGCAGGGGTGCCGGCAAACAGTGTTACAGAAAGTCACAAAAGTGATTGGTCCCTAGAGCAGTTTCTATGAGCGATTTTACGTTAAGTTAAAGTTAAACGTTAACCTAGAACTGACAGATATTTGAAATTGAGTCACTTGATCGCGACTACAAGAGCATGTCTCTAGTATGGAAAAAAATACAGCTCCTGTAATAACCTGCAGGAACCCAGGATGTAGTCACGCACTGGGAGACAGAGCAAGGGTTAAACAGGTTTATTTACAGGGGGACGTACTCCACGCAGGGGGGAGGGATTGTAGGGTGACGGTAAGGAACGGGGCAGAACTGGGAGGATGGCAGGGTAGGTGAGGAACGAATGAGAGTTCAGTAATAAAGAGATTAAACTTATCGGACTGTAGTCTTCTGTTATGAGGAAGTTTAGGGCTCCAAAGGTGGCACCGGCAACAGTAGCACGGGTCGTCACGGCGCAGTCTCTGACAGGCAAGAAAAATCCAATGGTGGCGCCGACAACAGCGGCACATGCATTCTCTCAATTCTCTGTCCACGATGAAGAAACGGCCTCTGGGGGAAAAGTACAGGATGCTGGGCGGTGAGAGGGGGTCCTGCTCTCACCACTCTTAGTCACAAGTCCACACTCAGAACATGTCACCGCTGGAACGATGCTGCACTCCTCGGTCAGTTCAGCTACTACTCTCAGGGGCTCAGGTCTGTCACTGCGCATGTCGGGCCTGCAGGCACTAGCAACTGTCTCAGACTTGTCAGGGGAGTCTCCTCCGGTCACGGAGGCTGGGGGTCCTCGTTCACAAAAGGGCATTCACCGTGTACTGTCTGTCTCTCTCAGTCCTCAGCTGGAGGGCTCTTTCGAGTCTGCGGTCACTCTTGGGCAGAGCGGGTGTGGCAGTCACTGTCTCATAGTGTATGGCACCTGGCTTAACACCTGTTATAGGGCCAGCACACTCAGGTGGGGGAAGCAGAGCGCCCTCTTCTCTGCGCACTGCACTTACTTGGCGCCCACCTCTCCTGCAGAAAACGCTTTTTCTTCCTCTCCCCCTGTGTCAGCATGCTCTCCTTAGGTTCTCCCCGCCCCCTCCTGTCAGCAGGAAACTCCGTCTCTCTTCTCCTTCCCTCCTGCAGCAGGGGAAGGTCTGCCTCCCTCAGGCTTCTGCCCGGAAACAAAGGATGCAGCCCTTTCAGTTCCGGACCAGGCATGCAGGTACCCACGGTCCGGTCCACCTCCTTACACTCTGACAATCTCTCTCTGGTTTACTAAAATAAATGAGGTGTTGGTAATGCAGGGGTTCTCTTTAACGATTAATAACTCTAAGGCATATGGTCAGTAACCAGCAGCGCTTTGAATGCAGCATATGCTCTCTGCCAGCTTTTGAATGCAGGTGATTCCGCATGTGTTTATTTAACTGTGCGGAATCACCGCGTCCAATACATTGCACTGGTAATATTTATCTTGGAAAGATGTACCGCATGTCCATCTCCGCAGGCAAGCCGGAGTCGTCTGTGCACGCATAGTGAGCATGGGATTTCTTGAAATCCCATCCACTATACTGTAACATCTGGACGCTGCAGATGTACACAGCGTCCAACCCGCAGTGTTTACTGACTATGCGAACATAACGTAAGGGTATGTGCACACAATAGCAAAAATGGGTTGAAAACAATGAATCTCTCACAAATATAGAGTATCAGCAACGAGAAAGTATTAAAACATAACTTTTACTAAGAAATGTATAAAAGTTACCCCAAATTCATGGAGAGGGGAAGGATCACCCAGACTCCCGCCCTTACATGGGCAGTCCACATCTAGCCCTTATGTAAATAGCCCTAAATTCACCCTGTGCGTTCCGGCCCGTTTCTTCATTCCGTCAGTCTTCAGGGGATCTATCAGCACACTAAGGGTCTATCAATATCATAGAGAACAAGGGGGAAGGTTACTCCCGGGCTTTTCCTGGTCTAATAAACTCACGGAAGACTCACGGAATGAAGAAACGCGTCGGGACGCACAGGGAGAATTTAGGGCTATTTACATAAGGGCTAGATGTGGACTGCCCTTGTAAGGGCGGGAGTCTGGGTGATAGGATTATGCCAGCTCTGACAGGGCTAAATAGGGCTAATTTATCCTTCCCCTCTCCATGAATCCTGGTTGTGCAAGGAGGGATTCGGCGAGCTCACGCCCCTCAACGACTCGGTGAGATTGTTCTATATTTTCTTGTTCTTTGTTAGAAATGAGTGGAACTGGGATTAATCGTCTTTTTTGGGACATAGAGATTTTGTATCATTCTCTTTGTGGTTGGCTATCTATATAGCAACTAATGTTCTTATTACACACTCCCCTTTCTTTGGGGTAGCTTTTATACATTTCTTAGTAAAAGTTATGTTTTAATACTTTCTCGTTGCTGATACTCTATGTGCACACGATCAGGACTGGCTCAGGATTTGCTCAGGATTTGACGCAGGTGAAATCTGCACCAAATCTGCATCTGAGGTCACTGGCAGGTCACCTGCGGTTTTGATGCGTTTTTTTCGCATGCGTTTTTGATGCACTGTTTCATTGCATGCTTTTTTTTGTCATTTGAAATAAAGCTAATTGAAAGTTGGCTTCTGGGAAGGAAAAAAAAGTGATTTCCTGTTTGCAGATATATTGGGGTATGTTCCCACTGTCAGTAAACGCTGCGGATTGATCGCTGCCTACATCTGCTATGTCCAACATGCAGCATCCACCTTTTACAACATAGTGGATGGGATTTCAAGAAATTCCATGCCCACTATGCGTGCACCGATGCCCGTGGCTCACCCACAGAGACGGACATATAGCGCATCTTTCCAGACCGCAGCATTTCAATTTATGTAGCTGCGTAAATTACCCATTCACTATCATTAGATTATCTTCCTAGTCACATGCGTATTAAGTGCAGGGACGCAGCTTACCACGTATCCTATTATATCTAAACACTGGTTTTCGGTGATTACTTTGTATCTCCGTTCATACTGCTGCACCCACACATACAAATGATACACCATTTGAAAGGTAAACTTGCCCCCTTCAGCAAGAAAATAGCCAAACAAACCACACATCCACGATTTTATCACTACATACAGTCTAAACATTAATTTTCATAAACCTGCAGAAAGCACACTACCACAAAGCTGGTTACAGACATCACAGACAAATCCAAACATTTGCCTTGCGGTCTTTCCAGCTTGCGGAACTGCTTGTCCAGCCTATTTCAGCCAAATTGGAGGATTGCAAACACTTCACTGCAGGTGAGTCACATACAGTTGTGGCCAAAAGTATTGACACCCCTGCAATTTTGTCAGATAATACTCAGTTTCTTCCTGAAAATGATTGCAAACACAAATTCTTTGGTATTAGTATCTTCATTTAATTTGTCTTAAATGAAAAAAACACAAAAGAGAATGAAGCAAAAACCAAAACATTGATCATTTCACACAAAACTCCAAAAATGGGCCAGACAAAATTATTGGCACCCTCAGCCTAATACTTGCTTGCACAACCTTTAGCCAAAATAACTGCGATCAACCGCTTCCGGTAACCATCAATGAGTTTCTTACAATGCTCTGCTGGAATTTTAGACCATTCTTCTTTGGCAAACTGCTCCAGGTCCCTGATATTTGAAAGGTGCCTTCCCCAAACCGCCATTTTTAGATCTCTCCACAGGTGTTCTATGGGATTCAGGTCTGGACTTATTGCTGGCCACCTTAGAAGTCTCCAGTGCTTTCTCTCAAACCATTTTCTAGTGCTTTTTGAAGTGTGTTTTGGGTCATTGTCCTGCTGGAAGACCCATGACCTCTGAGGGAGACCCAGCTTTCTCACACTGGACCCTACATTATGCTGCAAAATTTGTTGGTAGTCTTCTGACTTCATAATGCCATGCACACGGTCAAGCAGTCCAGTGCCAGAGGCAGCAAAGCAACCCCAAAACATCAGGGAACCTCCACCATGTTTGACTGTAGGGACCGTGTTCTTTTCTTTGAATGCCTCTTTTTTTCTCCTGTAAACTCTATGTTGATGCCTTTGCCCAAAAAGCTCTACTTTTGTCTCATCTGACCAGAGAACATTCTTCCAAAACGTTTTAGGCTTTTTCAGGTAAGTTTTGGCAAACTCCAGCCTGGCTTTTTTATGCCTCGGGGTAAGAAGTGGGATCTTCCTGGGTCTCCTACCATACAGTCCCTTTTCATTCAGACGCCAACGGATAGTACGGGTTGACACTGTTGTACCCTCGGACTGCAGGGCAGCTTGAACTTGTTTGGATGTTAGTCGAGGTTCTTTATCCAACATCCGCACAATCTTGTGTTGAAATCTCTTGTCAATTTTTCTTTTCCGTCCACTTCTAGGGAGGTTAGCCACAGTGCCATGGGCTTTAAACTTCTTGATGACACTGCGCACGGTAGACACAGGAATATTTTGGTCTTTGGAGATGGACTTGTAGCCTTGAGATTGCTCATGCTTCCTCACAATTTGGTTTCTCAAGTCCTCAGACAGTTCTTTGGTCTTCTTTTTTTTCTCCATGCTCAATGTGGTACACACAAGGACACAGGACAGAGGTTGAGTCAACTTTAATCCATGTCAACTGGCTGCAAGTGTGATTTAGTTATTGCCAACACCTGTTAGGTGCCACAGGTAAGTTACAGGTGCTGTTAATTACACAAATTAGAGAAGCATCACATGATTTTTCGAACAGTGCCAATACTTTTGTCCTCCCTCTTTTTTATGTTTGGTGTGGAATTATATCCAATTTGGCTTTAGGACAATTCTTTTTGTGTTTTTTCATTTAAGAAATGAAGATAATAATAATAATAATAATAATAATAAAGAATTTGTGTTTGCAATCATTTTCAGGAAGAAACTGAGTATTATCTGACAGAATTGCAGGGGTGTCAATACTTTTGGCTACAACTGTATGCAAACACATTTGGCTGGGTCCTTCCCTGGAGGAAGATCTGGCTAGTCCCATGTTTGAGACTCTTACACGAGGCTCTATGGACTTTATTTGCATATTCGTATTTCCCAGGGAGCAATGCACCTAGGATTTCACTGGTTGAGCGCCTTTGCCGGCTGCCGCAGTGTTTTCTTTGACTGGTCTCCCTGAGGTCAGTGATTGTTTCGTGATGTTGGTCTACTAGGCATTGCTCCCACCTAGCCAGAATCCTACTCCACACTGATGAGGGGGTAACACCCTGAAACAGCTGTCTGTGGATGGATATCTGGCCTTGGTATTTCCCTTTTCATATTTGTAAACTCGTAAAGAAATGGATATTGACTTAAAGGGCCACTTAATATGGTGGTAATGGTGGTTTCCGAAAGGAGCCACTCCTTGGCTGGGTCCTTCCCTGGAGGAATATCTGGCTAGTCCCGTGTTTGAGACTCTTAAATGAGGCTCCACGGACTTTATTTGCACATTTGTAAACATGCACTGCCTATTGAATTGCACACTTGCTCCTCATACTCCACCCACACAAACAAATGATACACCATTTAAAAGGACAAATGACCTGCAGGTGGCAGCACACTACCACAAAGCTGCTTACAGACATCACAAACAAATCCAAACATTTACCTTGGGGTCTTTCCAGCTTGCCCAAGTGCTTGCCCAGCCTACTTCAGGCACATTGGAGGATTGCACACTTCACTGCAGGTGAGTCACATATGCAAATACATTTGTAAACATGCACTGCTTTTTCGGTGATTATTTCGCCCCACACACACAAATAATACACCATTTGAAAAGTAAACTTGCCCCCTTCAGCAAGAAAAGAGCCAAACAAACCGCACATTCACAATTTTATCACTAAATACAGTTTAAACATTCATTTTCATAAACCTGCAGAAAGAAACAATGACCTGCAGGTGGCACCTCAACCGGAAGACATTTTTTAGCCTCTACTTATCAAACCAATTTATTGTATTACCAATCTACATATATAAATACCTGTCTGTGATCATCCTCTCATGAAATACATTTACATTTGACCAGCTTGCTTTTTTTTAAATTGCCTGCGCTCCCAACGACCAATGTGCGAAAATTTTGCATGGGCCAAGCTAGTGTATACAAATTTAAATAATGGTGCATCTTGTGACATAGCCGGAAGTACATGACACAGGAAGTGGAGGAAAGCACAGAGAGAGGTCCCCTCCTTTTTAATAAATAAATAATAATTACAAAAAAATGGCGGGGGTTCCCCCTATATTTGTTAACCAGCCAGAGTAAAGCAGACTACTGGGGCTGGTATTTCAGGCTGGTAAGGATCCAATATCCATGAACCTTACCAGCCTAATAATACCAGGCTGCAGCAGTCTGCTTACCTTGGATGGTTAGCAAAAATAGTGGGATCCCCTCCAAAAAAATAGCATGGCATCCCGCTATTTTTGTTAACCAGCCAATGAAAAAACAGACAGCTGCGGCTTGGTATTCTCAGGTTGGCGAGGCCCATGGATTTTGGCCCTCACCAGCCTAAAAATAGCAAAGATGCGCCAATTGTGGCACTTTACCCGGCTCTTCCCTCTTGCCTTGTAGCGGTGGCAAGTGGGGTAATATTTGTGGGGTTGATGTCACCTTTGTATTGTCAGGTGACATCAAGCCCACGGCTTAGTAATGGAGAAGCATCTATAAGACACCTATCCATTACTAATCCTATAGTTACATGGTAAATAAAGACAAAGCCAGAATAAAGTCCTTTAATTGAAATAATGACACAGACTCCTTTAATAGCTCTTAATTAAACCATACTTACTGCCTCACCTAATTCCACTGACGTCTTCATTCTCCTGTAAGAGAAATAAAAAAAGCAACAGTATACCATACCTGTCCGCCAAGAAGATATATATACTGTATATACTGTCCCACGACGAGTCCAGCTCTGCATTATGCCACCACTCAGCCTGACATCCAGACACAGCGGAGCTTGAAGATGATGACCGGAGATAACTCGGTCCCCAGCAGTCACGTGCACTCCAGTTCTCACGGTCAGCTGACAGTAAGAACTTTGCTAGTGACCGGAGATAACCCCGTCCCCGGGGCAGTCACGTGCAATGCAGTTCTCGCGGTCAGCTCAGCTCATCACGAGAACTGCAGTTTACGTGAACTTCCGACTGAGACAAGGTAAGGCCTGTTTCACACTTCAGTTTTTGTCCATCAGTCAAGATCCGCCGTTTTGCAAAAAAAAACGGATCCGTTTTTTTTCCCATTGAGTTGAATTACCGGCGGATCTTGACGGACGGCCATCCGTTGGATCTGTTTTTTTGCGGATCCGCCAAAATTTTGCCGTCTGCCGACATGCCCGAACAGAGCATGTAACGTTTTTTCGGGCTGCAGGATCCGCACTTCACACTGCGCATGCCCGAAAGACTTCACTCAGCCTGAAATTTAACCCTAAAGTCTGTTCTGGCGCCTGGAAAAAAAAAAAAAATCTCTCTCTCACCCCCCGGGCTGCGGTTCCTTTAAAATTCTTCATTCATCGGATCCATTAAAAAAAACGGTCCGGTGGCATCCGTTCACATCAGTTAGCAACGGATCCGCTTTCCGCCATTTTGGCCTAAGACATTATTTAACTTAGTACACATGCATAGTAAGCTGCATTCCCGCCCTTAATACACATGTGACGAAGAAGATAATGCAGTTTTACCGCATCTAATGATAGTGAATGGGTTATTTATGCAGCTTAGACAGAGCGTCTAATAGATAAATTGACATGCTGCGGTCTGGAAAGACGTGCCGCATGTGCATCTCCGCCGGGAAGCCGGAGGTGTCTCAGGATGCATAGTGGTGATAGGATTTTATGAAATCCCATCCACTATGCTGTATCATCTGGCCGCTGCGGTTTTGACGCTGCGGATGTATGCAGTGTCCAATCCGCAGCGTTTATTGACCATAGGAACATACCCTTATGATCTTGTTTACCAAACCTAGTATTATTGGCTGGAATTTAAATCTTTGGTTGACTATGTGGCCTTTATTGAGGAAGTCTGAATCTGCATTCTTTGGGCCCCACCTTTGGACACTTTCCCTAGTGGCATAACTAGAGTCTGATGGGCATCGGTGCAAGATTTGGACCGGGGGTCCCCCATGCTGATTATATATATATATATATCTATACTGTATATACAGTGGGTACGAAATGTATTGAGACCCATTTAAATTTTTCACTCTTTGTTTCATTGCAGCCATTTGGAAAATTCAAAAAAGTTCATTTTTTTCTCATTAATGTACACTTTGCACCCCATCTTGACTGAAAAAAAACAAATGTAGGTATTTTTGCAAATTTATTAAAAAAGCAAAACTGAAATAATACATGGTCATAAGTATTCAGACCCTTTGCTCAGACACTCATATTTAAGTCACATGCTGCCCATTTCCTTTTGATCCTCGAGATGATTCTGCTCCTTCATTGAAGTCCAGCTGTGTTTAATGAAACTGATAGGACTTGATTTGTAAAGGCACACACCTGTCTATATAAGACCTCACAGCTCACAGTGCATGTCAGACCAAATGAGAATCATGAGGTCAAAGGAACTGGCCAAGGTGCTCAGAGACAAAATTGTGGCAAGGCACAGATCTGGCCAAGGTTACAAAAAAATTTCTGCAGTACTCAAGGTTCCTAAGAGCACAGTGGCCTCCATAATCCTTAAATAGAAGAAGTTTGGGACTACCAGAAGTCTTCCTTGACCTGGCAGTCCAGCCAAACTGAGCAATCATGGGAGAAGAGCCTTGGTGAGAGAGGTAAAGAAAAACCCCAAGATCACTGTGGCTGAGCTCCACAGATGCAGTAGTGAGATGGGAGAAAGTTCACAAAGTCAACTATCACTGCAGCCCTCCACCAGTCGGGCCTTTATGGCAGAGTGGTCCGACAAAAGCCTCTTCTTAGTGTCAAACATATGAAAACCCGCATAGAGTTTGCTAAAAAACACATGAAGGATTCCCAGACTATGAGAAATAAGATTCTCTGGTCTGATGTGAGGAAGAGAGAACTTTTTGGTGATAATTCTAAGCAGTATGTGTGGAGAAAACCAGATATTTCTCATCACCTTCCCTATACAATCCCAGCAGTGAAACATGGTGGTGGCAGCATCATTCTATGGGGTGTTTTTCAGCCGCAGGCACAGGATGACTGGTTGCAATTGAACTAAATATGAATGCGATCAAGTACAGAGATATCCTGGATGAAAATCTCTTCCAGAGTGATCTGGACCTCAGACATGGCCGAAGGTTCATCTTTCAACAAGACAGTGACCCTAAACACACAGCTAAAATAACAAAGGAGTGGCTTCAGAACAACTCTGTGACCATTCTTGACTGCCCCAGCCAGAGCCCTGACCTAAACCTGAAAATGGCTGTCCACCAATGTTCACAATCCAACCTGACAGGACTGGAGAGGATCTGCAAGGAAGAATGGCGGAGGATCCCAAAATCCAGGTGTGAAAAACTTGTTGCATCATTCCCAAGAAGACTCATGGCTGTGTTAGGTTGAACAATAAGAAATGTTCACTAGTTGCCTGCTCCTGGCCCAATGGTTATTGATCAGTGCGCACTAAAGAAATCACACCAGTGACACAGTCGGATGTAACCTCTCTTTGATCAATCTATGGCACAGCTCCAAGCCAGCTTTATTAATCCAAACATAGGTTTATATATCCCCTGTAAGGGGGTTTGGTTAGCTCTAAAATGGGAGTGATCGGATGTATTCCATTGGTTAGTGGGTTGGGCAGTGAGCTAGTCCATGGGAGGATCCATGAGGTCATCAGGCTGGTTTGGTCCATCAGGTCATCAGAGTTGGCGCCATCATGGGAGGATCCATGAGGTCCTCAGAGTGGGCATCATCTTGGATACCAGCACATGGTGCGCATGGTGTGTGGTGAAACAGGAAATGGCAGCCATCTTTAGTGTCACACTTTGATCTGAAAAAGCTCATGTAAGGTGAAATAATACACTTTATGGGTACTTCCTCTCAATCTCTTATGTCTTGAGGTTAATTAAGTATTTGATCTTAAGGCTCTCCTCAGCAGCTTTGCTATCTCAAAAGGGTGCTTCTACTCAATACTGAGCAAAGGGTCTGAATACTTATGACTAGAGTTGAGCGAAACAGGTCGAAAAATTTCAAAAGTCGCCGACTTTTGGCAAAGTCGGGTTTCATGAAACGAAACCCGACCCTAGGATGAGGTCGGCCACGAGGTCGGCGACTTACGCGCCAAAGTTGCGTTTCAAAAGTTTGTTTTGCGCTCTTTTTCAGCCAATCAGGATCCACGGACACTGTGGGCAACGTGATGACATAGGCACGGGTCACCACCATCTTTCAGAAGGGCATGCAAGTGATTGGCTTGCTTTGGTGGGCGTCACAGGGGGTATAAAAGGGCGTGCACGCCGACTGCCATCTTACTTCTGCCGATCTTAGCATAGGGAGAGGTTGCTGCTGATTCTGTAGGGAGAGTGTTAGGCAGGGAAGAAGAAAAAAAAACTGCTTCTGCTGCTAGGGATTGTGCCTGTACAACACACCAGTCACTGTGTGTGCAGTGCAAGGGGAGGCTATATTGTGGTGTATCAGTGGTGTTGGTTGTTGGGCTGCCTTCTAAGGCTTCCTGACAGCTGCATTGCTGTTTACCCACTGCTCTGCAAACTGCTTTTTTAAAAGCAATCCCAATTTTTTTTTTTTGTCCTGCTGAGGTACTGAGCTGCAAACTGCTTTTTTAAAAGCAATCCCAATTTTTTTTTTTGTCCTGCTGAGGTACTGAGCGTGCATTTTTTCACACCATACAGCGGTGTACGCTCCTCACACAGTACCGTGTAACGGCTGTTATCACAGCCACAGTGAAGCTATCTGTGTCACTCTGTGAGAATAAGTCGAGGACATGTTCCGTTCTTACAGACCTGCACTCTAGGGAGATTCCTACTCTGCCCAATTCTACGGTTCCATGACAATTGTGTACAAGATAATTGTGTACGGACAATTGTGTACAGAAAATTGTGTACAGGCCAATTGTGTCCAAGGACAATTGTGTACAAGGACAATTGTGTACAGGGCAATCGCCTTGTACACAATTGCCTTGTACACAATTGTCATTGTACACAATTGGCCTGTACACAATTGTCTGTACACAATAGTCCGTACACAATTATCTTGTACACAATTGTCCTGTCACCGCGTCACACAATCCAAAAGTGTCCAGTGTCCACAAGTGTCTGCAGAAATTCAAAATCTCCCTTATCCTCTAGTCACTTTGGTCACAGCTGTGCCATCGAGCCTGTGACATAGCGCTCAGATATTCAGTGGGCCTCACACAATCCAAAAGTGTCCAGTGTCCACAAGTGTCTGCAGAAATTCAAAATCTCACTTATCCTCTAGTCACTTTGGTCACAGCTGTGCCATCGAGCCTGTGACATAGCGCTCAGATATTCAGTGGGCCTCACACAATCCAAAAGTGTCCAGTGTCCACTAGTGTGAGCAGAAATTCAAAATCTCACTTATCCTCTAGTCACTTTGGTCACAGCTGTGCCATCGAGCCTGTGACATAGCGCTCAGATATTCAGTGGGCCTCACACAATCCAAAAGTGTCCAGTGTCCACAAGTGTCTGCAGAAATTCAAAATCTCACTTATCCTCTAGTCACTTTGGTCACAGCTGTGCCATCGAGCCTGTGACATAGCGCTCAGATATTCAGTGGGCCTCACACAATCCAAAAGTGTCCAGTGTCCACTAGTGTGAGCAGAAATTCAAAATCTCACTTATCCTCTAGTCACTTTGGTCACAGCTGTGCCATCGAGCCTGTGACATAGCGCTCAGATATTCAGTGGGCCTCACACAATCCAAAAGTGTCCAGTGTCCACAAGTGTCTGCAGAAATTCAAAATCTCACTTATCCTCTAGTCACTTTGGTCACAGCTGTGCCATCGAGCCTGTGACATAGCGCTCAGATATTCAGTGGGCCTCACACAATCCAAAAGTGTCCAGTGTCCACAAGTGTCTGCAGAAATTCAAAATCTCACTTATCCTCTAGTCACTTTGGTCACAGCTGTGCCATCGAGCCTGTGACATAGCGCTCAGATATTCAGTGGGCCTCCCACAATCCAAAAGTGTCCAGTGTCCACAAGTGTCTGCAGAAATTCAAAATCTCTCTTATCCTCTGGTCACTTTGGTCACAGCTGTGCCATCGAGCCTGTGACATAGCGCTCAGATATTCAGTGGGCCTCACACAATCCAAAAGTGTCCAGTGTCCACAAGTGTCTGCAGAAATTCAAAATCTCACTTATCCTCTAGTCACTTTGGTCACAGCTGTGCCATCGAGCCTGTGACATAGCGCTCAGATATTCAGTGGGCCTCACACAATCCAAAAGTGTCCAGTGTCCACAAGTGTCTGCAGAAATTCAAAATCTCACTTATCCTCTAGTCACTTTGGTCACAGCTGTGCCATCGAGCCTGTGACATAGCGCTCAGATATTCAGTGGGCCTCACACAATCCAAAAGTGTCCAGTGTCCACTAGTGTGAGCAGAAATTCAAAATCTCACTTATCCTCTAGTCACTTTGGTCACAGCTGTGCCATCGAGCCTGTGACATAGCGCTCAGATATTCAGTGGGCCTCACACAATCCAAAAGTGTCCAGTGTCCACAAGTGTCTGCAGAAATTCAAAATCTCACTTATCCTCTAGTCACTTTGGTCACAGCTGTGCCATCGAGCCTGTGACATAGCGCTCAGATATTCAGTGGGCCTCACACAATCCAAAAGTGTCCAGTGTCCACTAGTGTGAGCAGAAATTCAAAATCTCACTTATCCTCTAGTCACTTTGGTCACAGCTGTGCCATCGAGCCTGTGACATAGCGCTCAGATATTCAGTGGGCCTCACACAATCCAAAAGTGTCCAGTGTCCACAAGTGTCTGCAGAAATTCAAAATCTCACTTATCCTCTAGTCACTTTGGTCACAGCTGTGCCATCGAGCCTGTGACATAGCGCTCAGATATTCAGTGGGCCTCACACAATCCAAAAGTGTCCAGTGTCCACAAGTGTCTGCAGAAATTCAAAATCTCACTTATCCTCTAGTCACTTTGGTCACAGCTGTGCCATCGAGCCTGTGACATAGCGCTCAGATATTCAGTGGGCCTCCCACAATCCAAAAGTGTCCAGTGTCCACAAGTGTCTGCAGAAATTCAAAATCTCTCTTATCCTCTGGTCACTTTGGTCACAGCTGTGCCATCGAGCCTGTGACATAGCGCTCAGATATTCAGTGGGCCTCACACAATCCAAAAGTGTCCAGTGTCCACAAGTGTCTGCAGAAATTCAAAATCTCCCTTATCCTCTAGTCACTTTGGTCACAGCTGTGCCATCGAGCCTGTGACATAGCGCTCAGATATTCAGTGGGCCTCACACAATCCAAAAGTGTCCAGTGTCCACAAGTGTCTGCAGAAATTCAAAATCTCACTTATCCTCTAGTCACTTTGGTCACAGCTGTGCCATCGAGCCTGTGACATAGCG
Organism: Dendrobates tinctorius; assembly: GCF_039654945.1. Classification (NCBI taxonomy): domain Eukaryota; kingdom Metazoa; phylum Chordata; class Amphibia; order Anura; family Dendrobatidae; genus Dendrobates; species Dendrobates tinctorius. Next base: position 3,874,017 of record NW_027361795.1, on the reverse strand, counting down.
CTCAGATATTCAGTGGGCCTCACACAATCCAAAAGTGTCCAGTGTCCACTAGTGTGAGCAGAAATTCAAAATCTCACTTATCCTCTAGTCACTTTGGTCACAGCTGTGCCATCGAGCCTGTGACATAGCGCTCAGATATTCAGTGGGCCTCACACAATCCAAAAGTGTCCAGTGTCCACAAGTGTCTGCAGAAATTCAAAATCTCACTTATCCTCTAGTCACTTTGGTCACAGCTGTGCCATCGAGCCTGTGACATAGCGCTCAGATATTCAGTGGGCCTCACACAATCCAAAAGTGTCCAGTGTCCACTAGTGTGAGCAGAAATTCAAAATCTCACTTATCCTCTAGTCACTTTGGTCACAGCTGTGCCATCGAGCCTGTGACATAGCGCTCAGATATTCAGTGGGCCTCACACAATCCAAAAGTGTCCAGTGTCCACAAGTGTCTGCAGAAATTCAAAATCTCACTTATCCTCTAGTCACTTTGGTCACAGCTGTGCCATCGAGCCTGTGACATAGCGCTCAGATATTCAGTGGGCCTCACACAATCCAAAAGTGTCCAGTGTCCACAAGTGTCTGCAGAAATTCAAAATCTCACTTATCCTCTAGTCACTTTGGTCACAGCTGTGCCATCGAGCCTGTGACATAGCGCTCAGATATTCAGTGGGCCTCCCACAATCCAAAAGTGTCCAGTGTCCACAAGTGTCTGCAGAAATTCAAAATCTCTCTTATCCTCTGGTCACTTTGGTCACAGCTGTGCCATCGAGCCTGTGACATAGCGCTCAGATATTCAGTGGGCCTCACACAATCCAAAAGTGTCCAGTGTCCACAAGTGTCTGCAGAAATTCAAAATCTCACTTATCCTCTAGTCACTTTGGTCACAGCTGTGCCATCGAGCCTGTGACATAGCGCTCAGATATTCAGTGGGCCTCACACAATCCAAAAGTGTCCAGTGTCCACAAGTGTCTGCAGAAATTCAAAATCTCACTTATCCTCTAGTTACTTTGGTCACAGCTGTGCCATCGAGCCTGTGACATAGCGCTCAGATATTCAGTGGGCCTCACACAATCCAAAAGTGTCCAGTGTCCACAAGTGTCTGCAGAAATTCAAAATCTCACTTATCCTCTAGTCACTTTGGTCACAGCTGTGCCATCGAGCCTGTGACATAGCGCTCAGATATTCAGTGGGCCTCACACAATCCAAAAGTGTCCAGTGTCCACTAGTGTGAGCAGAAATTCAAAATCTCACTTATCCTCTAGTCACTTTGGTCACAGCTGTGCCATCGAGCCTGTGACATAGCGCTCAGATATTCAGTGGGCCTCACACAAACCAAAAGTGTCCAGTGTCCACAAGTGTCTGCAGAAATTCAAAATCTCACTTATCCTCTAGTCACTTTGGTCACAGCTGTGCCATCGAGCCTGTGACATAGCGCTCAGATATTCAGTGGGCCTCACACAATCCAAAAGTGTCCAGTGTCCACAAGTGTCTGCAGAAATTCAAAATCTCACTTATCCTCTAGTCACTTTGGTCACAGCTGTGCCATCGAGCCTGTGACATAGCGCTCAGATATTCAGTGGGCCTCACACAATCCAAAAGTGTCCAGTGTCCACAAGTGTCTGCAGAAATTCAAAATCTCACTTATCCTCTAGTCACTTTGGTCACAGCTGTGCCATCGAGCCTGTGACATAGCGCTCAGATATTCAGTGGGCCTCACACAATCCAAAAGTGTCCAGTGTCCACTAGTGTGAGCAGAAATTCAAAATCTCACTTATCCTCTAGTCACTTTGGTCACAGCTGTGCCATCGAGCCTGTGACATAGCGCTCAGATATTCAGTGGGCCTCACACAATCCAAAAGTGTCCAGTGTCCACAAGTGTCTGCAGAAATTCAAAATCTCACTTATCCTCTAGTCACTTTGGTCACAGCTGTGCCATCGAGCCTGTGACATAGCGCTCAGATATTCAGTGGGCCTCACACAATCCAAAAGTGTCCAGTGTCCACTAGTGTGAGCAGAAATTCAAAATCTCACTTATCCTCTAGTCACTTTGGTCACAGCTGTGCCATCGAGCCTGTGACATAGCGCTCAGATATTCAGTGGGCCTCACACAATCCAAAAGTGTCCAGTGTCCACAAGTGTCTGCAGAAATTCAAAATCTCACTTATCCTCTAGTCACTTTGGTCACAGCTGTGCCATCGAGCCTGTGACATAGCGCTCAGATATTCAGTGGGCCTCACACAATCCAAAAGTGTCCAGTGTCCACAAGTGTCTGCAGAAATTCAAAATCTCACTTATCCTCTAGTCACTTTGGTCACAGCTGTGCCATCGAGCCTGTGACATAGCGCTCAGATATTCAGTGGGCCTCCCACAATCCAAAAGTGTCCAGTGTCCACAAGTGTCTGCAGAAATTCAAAATCTCTCTTATCCTCTGGTCACTTTGGTCACAGCTGTGCCATCGAGCCTGTGACATAGCGCTCAGATATTCAGTGGGCCTCACACAATCCAAAAGTGTCCAGTGTCCACAAGTGTCTGCAGAAATTCAAAATCTCACTTATCCTCTAGTCACTTTGGTCACAGCTGTGCCATCGAGCCTGTGACATAGCGCTCAGATATTCAGTGGGCCTCACACAATCCAAAAGTGTCCAGTGTCCACAAGTGTCTGCAGAAATTCAAAATCTCACTTATCCTCTAGTTACTTTGGTCACAGCTGTGCCATCGAGCCTGTGACATAGCGCTCAGATATTCAGTGGGCCTCACACAATCCAAAAGTGTCCAGTGTCCACAAGTGTCTGCAGAAATTCAAAATCTCACTTATCCTCTAGTCACTTTGGTCACAGCTGTGCCATCGAGCCTGTGACATAGCGCTCAGATATTCAGTGGGCCTCACACAATCCAAAAGTGTCCAGTGTCCACTAGTGTGAGCAGAAATTCAAAATCTCACTTATCCTCTAGTCACTTTGGTCACAGCTGTGCCATCGAGCCTGTGACATAGCGCTCAGATATTCAGTGGGCCTCACACAAACCAAAAGTGTCCAGTGTCCACAAGTGTCTGCAGAAATTCAAAATCTCACTTATCCTCTAGTCACTTTGGTCACAGCTGTGCCATCGAGCCTGTGACATAGCGCTCAGATATTCAGTGGGCCTCACACAATCCAAAAGTGTCCAGTGTCCACAAGTGTCTGCAGAAATTCAAAATCTCACTTATCCTCTAGTCACTTTGGTCACAGCTGTGCCATCGAGCCTGTGACATAGCGCTCAGATATTCAGTGGGCCTCACACAATCCAAAAGTGTCCAGTGTCCACAAGTGTCTGCAGAAATTCAAAATCTCACTTATCCTCTAGTCACTTTGGTCACAGCTGTGCCATCGAGCCTGTGACATAGCGCTCAGATATTCAGTGGGCCTCACACAATCCAAAAGTGTCCAGTGTCCACAAGTGTCTGCAGAAATTCAAAATCTCACTTATCCTCTAGTCACTTTGGTCACAGCTGTGCCATCGAGCCTGTGACATAGCGCTCAGATATTCAGTGGGCCTCACACAATTCAAAAGTGTCCAGTGTCCACTAGTGTGAGCAGAAATTCAAAATCTCCCCTGTCCTATAGACACCTTGTACCTTGTTTTACATTACTATATAGTTTGTTGGATTTTGTCTACATTTCTACCAAAAATAAGGAAGGCTGGTGGAAGAGGCTGTGGAATTGGGCGGGGGTTGGCAGCTGGTAATGATGGTGTTGGTGGTGGATCTGATGGTAGTGGCAAGAGCAAAATAGGACCGAATGCAGGAGGTGTTGAGCCTGCGTCATCGTCTGGCTCCATAAGGCTTCGAAGGCTTAGTTTTCTAGGAGTTAGCAAACCGCTTTTAAAGCCAGAGCATCAGGAAAAAGTTTTGTCTTACATTGCTGACTCAGCCTCCAGCTCTATCGCCTCCTCTTCTTCAGTTGTAAAAAGTAAAAGCACTGAGTCGTCATTGGAGGCTCATGTTCATGAACCACACCTTTCCTTGTGTCATTCAGCCCAAACAAGATTGAAGGATGACGCAGGCCATACTACTGATTACTCCATGGAGCTGTTTTCACCTACCATGCCTGGATTATCAAGTCAAATGGTGAATTACCCAGGCCAAGATGAATCTGACATGGAGTGCACTGATGCACTGATGGATGATTCTGCTGGTACATTCACTCAGAGCACTACATTGTCCTCGCAGTGTACAGAGCCAGATTCTGACCCTGATGAGACTCAGGTGCCCCTTCCCGCACACTATACCACCATACACGGTGATACAGAGGAAGGTGCACATGACATTGAAGAGGAGGTGATGGATGACCCAGTTGTTGACCCAGATTGGCATCCATTGGGGGAAGAGGGTGCTGCTTCCAATAGCTCAGATAAGGAGCATCCACAGCAGACATCGACATCGCAACAGCTGTTATCTGGCAGGCCCGGAGCACTCCAAAGACAGGTTCCAAAAATCAAAAGAGTTGCTGGACAGCTTGTCCAGAGGGTCAAAAGATCACAGCGTGCTAGGCCGCAAAATGTCTGCCAAAGTAGGAAGAGTGCAGTGTGGCACTTTTTTGAACAAAATCCTCATGATCAGGCCAAGGTTATCTGTAAGAAGTGCGCAAAGACCTTTAGCCGAGGGAAAAATCTGAAAAATTTGAATACCAGTTGCATGCTTAGACATAGAATCATAGAATCATAGAATCATAGAATCGTAGAGTTGGAAGGGACCTCCTGGGCCATCTGGTCCAACCCCCTGCTCAAAGCAGGATTCGCTAAATCATCCCAGTTAGATGTCTGTCCAGCCTCTGTTTGAAGACTTCCATTGAAGGAGAACTCACCACTTCTCGTGGCAGCCTGTTCCACTCATTGATCACTCTAACTGTCAAAAAGTTTTTTCTAATATCTAATCTGTGTCTCCTCCCATTCAGCTTCATCCCATTGCTTCTAGTCTTTCCTTGTGCAAATGAGAATAAAGTTGATCCTTCTACAATGTGACAGCCCTTTAGATATTTGTAGACAGCTATTAAGTCTCCTCTCAGTCTTCTCTTTTGCAAACTAAACATTCCCAAATCCTGCAACCTTTCCTCATAAGACAGGGTTTGCAGACCGGTCACCATTCTGGTCGCTCTTTTCTGAACTTGCTCCAGTTTGTTGATGTCTTTTTTAAAATGTGGTGCCCAAAATTGGACACAATATTCCAGATGAGGTCTGACCAAAGAGGAGTAGAGGGAAATAATGACTTCACGTGATCTAGACTGTATGCTTCTGTTAATACATCCTAGAATTGCATTTGCCTTTTTTGCTGCTGCATCACACTGTTGACTCATATTCAGTCTGTGATCTATTAGTATACCCAAGTCTTTTTCACATGTGCTGTCACTTAGCCCTATTCCTCCCATTCTATATATGCTTTTTTCATTTTTATTGCCCAGATGTAGTACTTTGCATTTCTCCCTGTTAAAAACCATTCTGTTAGTTGCTGCCCACTTCTCCAGTTTATTTAAATCTTTTTGAATCCTCTCTCTCTCTTCTCTAGTATTAGCTATCCCTCCTAGCTTTGTGTCATCAGCAAATTTAATCAGTTTACCCTCAATTCCTTCATCTAAATCGTTGATAAAGATGTTGAACAATACAGGGCCCAGGACAGAGCCCTGTGGTACCCCACTTGAGACATTCTTCCAACTGGATGTGCAGCCATTTACGACCACTCTTTGGGTCCGATCACTAAGCCAGTTATGAATCCACCTAACAGTTGCCTTGTCCATTCCATACTTAGTCATTTTTTCAATAAGGATTGTATGAGAGACTTTGTCAAATGCTTTGCTGAAGTCAAGATATACTATATCTACAGCATTTCCTTGATCCACCCAATCAGTAATACCATCATAGAAGGAAATTAAATTAGTCTGACATGACTTATTAGTTACAAACCCATGCTGACTCTGTTTAATCACTTCATTCTTATCCAGGTATTGACATACATGTTGTTTAATAATTTGTTCAAAGATCTTTCCTGGTATAGAAGTCAGACTCACCGGCCTATAGTTGCCTGGGTCCACCTTCTTCCCCTTTTTGAAGATAGGAACAACATTTGCTCTTCTCCAGTCTTCTGGCACTTCTCCTGTTCTCCAAGAATTTTCAAAGATTATGGAGAGGGGTTCAAAAATTTCTTCTGCTATCTCCTTCAGTACTCTGGGGTGTAATTCATCTGGACCTGGAGACTTGAATACATTTAGGTTAGCTAAGTGTTTCCTCACTATCTTTCTGTTTATAGATATCCTGGATTCTTCTATTCCCTTAATTGGACAGTGAATAACAGTTGATGTTACATTTCCTTTCTGAGAGAAAACAGATGCAAAATAGGAATTTAAAAGTTCAGCCTTCTCAACATCCTGTCTTACCATTTCATCATTTTCATCCTGTAAAAATCCTATAGCATCTTTGACTTTGCTTTTACTTTTGACATATCCCCAAAATCCTTTATTATTGCTTTTGACATCTCTTGCAAGCCTCAATTCATTTTCAGCTTTAGCTAATCTGATTTGTGCCTTGCAGGTTCTGCAGACAGCATTATATTCTTCTTTAGATATGCCTCCTTCTTTCCATTTTATAAACATTTTTAACTTCCTTTTTAGCATGTGCTTAAGTTCTGTGTTCATCCATCCTGGTTTCCTTAAATGCTTCCTATTCTTCCCTCTTTTCGGAATTGTTAACAACTGTGCTTTGAGAATTTCATTTTTCAAGATTTCCCATCGTTCCTGGACATTTTTGTCTTTAAGGATATCCAGCCATTGGATCCCTCCAATTCTCTTTCTGAATCCCTTAAAATCTGCCTTTCTGAAATCTAACCTTGACGTCTGAGTCTTCACAGGTCTTCCGCCTCTAGTTATCCAAAATTCTAAAATAGCATGGTCGCTACCTCCTAGGGTCCCAGCCACTTTTACCTCCTCAACCATTTCCTCCCTGTTTATAAGGATTAGATCCAAGGTAGCAGTTCCCCTTGTTTTCTCCTTTACCTTTTGGAAGATAAAGTTGTCAGCAAGAGAGGATAAGAATTTCCTTGACCTGTTAGTTTTACCTGAGAGAGATTCCCAACAAATGTCTGGATAGTTGAAATCTCCCATGACAACTATGTCATATTTTTTGGAGAACTTGGCCATTTGATGCATAAAGAGTTCATCCATATCTTCAGCTTGCACAGGCGGCCTGTAGTAAATGCCTACAATGGTGTCCTTTCCATTGTTCTGTCCTTGTATTCTTACCCAAACAGTTTCCACAGAACTCCCAGTCTCTGAAGCTTCAATCTCTGTGCAGATATACGCATTTCTAACATACAATGCGACACCCCCTCCTCGTTTATCAAGTCTGTTTCTTGCAAATAAGTTGTATCCTTCTAGTCTTGTATTCCAATCATGTGTATTGTCCCACCAAGTTTCAGTGATTCCAATGACATCATATTTCTTTTCCTGTGTTAGTAGTTCCAATTCTCCTTGTTTGTTGCCCATGCTTTGTGCATTAGTATAGAAACATTTTAGTTTGTGATTGGTTTCTCTTTCTCCAATATTTTTTTTAATTAGATTCTTTCGTCTTTGTTCTTCCTTTCCACTTCTAATAGCAGAGTTCTCAGTAGCATTTGTCAGGTGTATGGCTTTTTCTGGTCTTTTGCTTCCCTTCCCATGTTGTTCTAGTTTAAAGCTCTCCTTACAAGTGTAGCAAGGCGACTTCCAAATACCTGCTTTCCAGTCTTCGTAAGGTGCACCCCATCTCTAGCAAGTAGTCCATCGTATAAGTAGTTCACTCCGTGATCCAGAAATCCAAATCGTTGCTGACGGCACCATCGACGTAGCCAGTTGTTCACCTGCAGAATCTTATTCCACCTCCTTGTTCCATGGCCATCCACTGGGAGGATGGAAGAGAAGACCACCTGCGCTCCCAGTTCTTTCACTTTCTTGCCTAAGTCTTCAAAGTCTCTGCAGATGGTTTCCAGGTCGTTTCTTGCGGTGTCATTTGTCCCCACATGTAGTAGCAGGAATGGGTAGTCATCTGTAGGTCTGAAGAGTCCTGATATCCTGTCAGACACATCTTTAATTTTTGCACCTGGAAGACAGCACATTTCTCTTGAAGTTATATCCGGTCTGCAGATAGTGGCCTCTGTTCCTCTCAACAGGGAATCCCCCATGACCACCACTCTCCGTTTCTTCTTCACAACATTTTTCTTTCTCCATCCAGGAGGACTCTGAAGGCGTACAAGGTTGCTGTTTGTTGGCAAAGTCTTATCCTGATGTATTTCTTCATCGTTTTCCTGCGTGAGAGCCTGGTACTGGTTTCTGAGCAGTATGGGTGCTGACTGCCTCCTGATCCTCCTGCTTCTCTGGGTCACATGTCTCCATTCCTCTGTTTCTTCAGGTGCACTTCGAATTTCTTCTCTTTCTGTAACATGAAGAGATAATTCTGCTCTGTCCAAGAACTCTTCACCTTCCTTAATGATCTTCAACGTAGCTAACCTCTCTTCGAGATTTTGCAACTTTTCCTCCAACAGGGTCACAAGCTTGCATTTGTGGCATGTGAAGTTTGGCTTTTCCACTGGTAAATCTGTGAACATGTAGCAAGAAATGCAGCTCACCAAATGGCTCCTGGCCTCTTCCATCTTGAGATTTCTTAAAAAGATGAAAGATGAGCCAAAATTCTCCTGGTTTCTCCGATTTCCTCTTTTCAGCTGCAACGGCCAAAACCCAGTGATCGTTGAGCTCGCGGAGACTCTTCACTTATCCCAGAAGGCACTGGGAATATGCAAATGATCTCCTCAAGACTCTTCCACTGGTTTCTCCGATTTCCTCTTTTCAGCTGCAACGGCCAAAACCCAGTGATCGTTGAGCTCGCGGAGACTCTTCACTTATCCCAGAAGGCACTGGGAATATGCAAATGATCTCCTCAAGACTCTTCCCCTGGTTTCTCCGATTTCCTCTTTTCAGCTGCAACGGCCAAAACCCAGTGATCGTTGAGCTCGCGGAGACTCTTCACTTATCCCAGAAGGCACTGGGAATATGCAAATGATCTCCTCAAGACTCTTCCCCTGGTTTCTCCGATTTCCTCTTTTCAGCTGCAATGGCCAAAACCCAGTGATCGTTGAGCTCGCGGAGACTCTTCACTTATCCCAGAAGGCACTGGGAATATGCAAATGATCTCCTCAAGACTCTTCCCCTGGTTTCTCCGATTTCCTCTTTTCAGCTGCAATGGCCAAAACCCAGTGATCGTTGAGCTCGCGGAGACTCTTCACTTATCCCAGAAGGCACTGGGAATATGCAAATGATCTCCTCTACTTCCACCATATGCAGCTCTCAAGTCCAGCTCACCCTCCCAGACACTATGAGTAGGTCAAGAAAGTACTCAGTCTCTCATCCGCGTACACTGGGTTTGAACGCCCACATTGCCAAACTAATCTCGTTTGAGATGATGCCCTTTCGGTTGGTGGAAAGCACAGCTTTCCGCGAACTCATGGCCTATGCAGTACCACGCTATGACCTACCCAGTCGCCACTTCTTCTCTCGCAAAGCCATCCCAGCCCTCCACCATCATGTGAAAGACCGCATTGTCCATGCACTCAAGCAGTCAGTGAGCGGAAAGGTGCACCTCACAACTGATGCATGGTCCAGTCGGCATGGCCAGGGCCGTTACGTGTCCATCACTGTGCACTGGGTTAATGTGGTGGATGCAGGGTCCACAGGGGACAGCGGTGGTGGGACAGTGCTGCCTAGCCCACGGTATAGGAAACAGTTGGCTGTAGGCGTTCGACCCTCCTCCTCCTCCAGAAGCGAAAGCTCGTCCACAGAGCGCAGTCGTACGAGCACTCCATCTGCAGCTGCCACTGTTGCACACGAGGTGTCCCCCTATCGAGCAGCTAGTGGAAAGCGTCAGCAGGCTGTGTTGCAGATGATGTGTTTGGGCGACAGACACACCGCAGAGGTGCTGGCCGAGTACTTGAAGCGACAAACTGAGTCATGGCTGGGCAGTGTACATCTTGAGGCAGGCAAGGTAGTTAGTGATAACGGCCGTAATTTTGTGGCAGCCATAGCCCTTTCAAAACTCAGCCACATACCTTGCTTGGCTCACACCTTGAACCTGCTGGTGCAGTGCTTCCTCAAAAATTATCCGGAGTTAACAACCCTGCTCCAGAAGGTGCGAAGACTGTGCGCGCACATCCGCCGGTCGCCTGTACACTCCGTTCGTATGCAGAAGCTGCAGCGATTGCTCTACCTTCCCAACCACCGCCTCATTATCGACATTGCAACAAGGTGGAACTCCACCCTGCACATGGTGGAGCGGCTGTGCGAGCAGAGGCAGGCCATAATGCATTTGTGGGAGGATACACGGCCAGGCACTTTGAGAGCAGACATGGAGTTGACAGGTGTGCAGTGGTCGAAGCTGAAAGACCTCTGTAAAGTCCTTCAGTGTTTTGAGGAATGCACACGGCTGGTAAGCGCAGACGATGCCATCCTAAGCATGAGCATCCCACTTATGCGTCTGCTCATGCAAACTTTGACGCACCTTAAGGAGCAGGCTTCTGCAGCCAATGTTGATGAGGAGGAAGAGGAGGAGGGAATCCTTGATGACATTCAGCCATTGTCTGCTCAGGGACCTCTCCTGGACGAGGTGGAGGAAGAAGAGGAGGCGGAGGAGGAGGATGATGGGGATGATTACTTAGGGGAGGAGGATGCATCTCGTGGGGCAAGTGAAAATATTGGCGTGGCAAGGTCTGGTACAGGGTTTGTGCGTGACTGGAGGGATGTGGATTTGCCAGAAAGTGCTCCTCCAACCAGCACTCGCAGTGCATCATTGACACCGGGAACATTGGCCCACATGTCAGATTATGCCTTGCAGATCCTAAAAAGGGACCCCCGCATTGCCAAAATGATGAACGATGATGACTACTGGTTGGCCAGCATCCTGGATCCACGCTATAAAGGCAAATTACAAAACATCATGCCACAGGAAAACCTTGACCTAATATTGGCTAATAAACAAGCAACTCTGGTAAATCGGTTGCTTGAGGCATTCCCAGCACACAGCAGCGGTGATGGTTCTCACACGAGCCGTACGGGCCGGGGTCAGCTTGGCAGAGGTGTTCGTGGTGCACACAGCAGAAGTGGCGTTGGAGACAGGGGTTTCATGACAATGTTGTGGACTGATTTTTCAAGTACCGCTCACACAACTGGTAATACTGCATCGATGGAAAGTGACAGGAGACAGCAGTTGTCAACTATGGTTACAAACTACTTTTCCTCCCATATCGATGTTCTCCCACACAGGTCATTCCCCTTTGACTATTGGGCCGCTAAACTGGACACCTGGCCTGAATTGGCACAATATGCCTTACAGGAGCTCGCTTGCCCAGCTGCAAGTGTGCTATCGGAAAGAGTCTTCAGTGCAGCTGGATCAATCCTGACAGAAAAAAGGACCTGTCTGTCAACCCAAAATGTGGATGATCTAACCTTCATTAAAATGAACCACGCATGGATTTCCAAGGATTTTGTCCCACCTTCCCCTGATGACACATAGGGTGACAGAAAAATGGCTTGCTTTGGTCCACCTCTTCCTGGGACTTGACCTATTTCACCTTTTGCATCAGCATATGCCACTTTCTAAAACTCCCTAACTGTGCTGCCTCCCCCCCCCCCCCATGGCCGGGGTCACCACCTAGCGCACGACACCGTGCGAGTGCCGTTGCCCTGGACAGGTGGGTAGGCCGACTCTTGGGCGCGGGCACTGGCACAGGGTCCCTCATAGTGCAATCAAGTGTCTCTGACAGTGGTGGTGCACACCCGCCGTCAGACACACCGCCGTACTATGAGGGGCCCAGTGCCAGTACCGACGCCCACGAGTGGGCCCCTTTTGCTTGGGCAGGGCCCCAGCATTTGCAATCTTTACCTCTTCCTGCTCCTCCGCTGTGTAGTCTGGGCCGTCAAATCCATACTGTGCCTGACACCGTTTGAGCCTGCCTCCTGATGTATAGACATATATTTTGAATGTGTACGCTATCCATACATGTTATCTGGGGATACGGTACCCTTTCTAACCTTTGTGCAATCACGTGCAATCCATACTGGGCCTAACACCGTCTGAGCCTGCCTCCTGATGTATAGTCATATATTTTGAATGTGTACGCTATCCATACATGTTATCTGGGGATACGGTACCCTTTCTAACCTTTGTGCAATCACGTGCAATCCATACTGGGCCTAACACCGTCTGAGCCTGCCTCCTGATGTATAGACATATATTTTGAATGTGTACGCTATCCATACATGTTATCTGGGGATACGGTACCCTTTCTAACCTTTGTGCAATCATGTGCAATCCATACTGGGCCTAACACCGTCTGAGCCTGCCTCCTGATGTATAGACATATATTTTGAATGTGTACGCTATCCATACATGTTATCTGGGGATACGGTACCCTTTCTAACCTTTGTGCAATCACGTGCAATCCATACTGGGCCTAACACCGTCTGAGCCTGCCTCCTGATGTATAGACACATATTTTGAATGTGTACGCTATCCATACATGTTATCTGGGGATACGGTACCCTTTCTAACCTTTGTGCAATCACGTGCAATCCATACTGGGCCTAACACCGTCTGAGCCTGCCTCCTGATGTATAGACATATATTTTGAATGTGTACGCTATCCATACATGTTATCTGGGGATACGGTACCCTTTCTAACCTTTGTGCAATCACGTGCAATCCATACTGGGCCTAACACCGTCTGAGCCTGCCTCCTGATGTATAGACATATATTTTGAATGTGTACGCTATCCATACATGTTATCTGGGGATATGGTACCCTTTCTAACCTTTGTGCAATCACGTGCAATCCATACTGGGCCTAACACCGTCTGAGCCTGCCTCCTGATGTATAGACATATATTTTGAATGTGTACGCTATCCATACATGTTATCTGGGGATACGGTACCCTTTCTAACCTTTGTGCAATCACGTGCAATCCATACTGGGCCTAACACCGTCTGAGCCTGCCTCCTGATGTATAGACATACATTTTGAATGTGTACGCTATCCATACATGTTATATGGGGATACTGTACCCTTTCTCACCTTTGTGCAATCACGTGTAATCCATACTGGGCGTGAGAACGGCTGGCGAGCTGTTAAGCAAGCTACAGCACCTGTGGTTTGCATACGTAAGTTTTTCATTTTTTCAGGAATGACGGTTAGGCCTAATTCCGGAACTGCAGTTGACCTGCACTTACTGGGAAATCATTGTTCGCGGGTAATAATTGTAATCAGTGATCCCCATCACTAACGTTGTTCAGCGGGTTATCTGCACCTGTAAGCGACAAACGCAGCCACGGACATGTAAGGGCATGACACACCAGTTATTGGCCAATCTCATGTGCCAGAGCCTCACGTGTCCCTCTAGTAAGCCGGACTCGGACCGCGGGGCATGACGGAGTCTCGTTCATTAACGGAATTAAGCTTGCAATGTGTGCATCTGTTCTGTAGCTGGCATAGTTGAGGTTTCCCAGGTGGAGTCGAATTTAACCGTAGGCTCCACTTCTGGTGGTGCCCTTCTGGACATTCCTTTAAGGTTCAGCTTTGCAACCATACTGCCCACGTAAAACAAACACTTTGCCTTCAAGAACGCTGTTTGGAGGGTCATGACTCGTGGGAATAACGCCGCCCAATCAGTTAGCCTGCTAGAGAGATCGTTCGTTGCTCCCAAGCATGACATCACACTCCCTAGGAAGAAGGTAATGCCACAGTGGCGACCGTACTCCTGGGGGCGACACAAGTGCACTGATGCCCAGCCACTGCTCGATGAATCTGCTGGTACATTGACCCAGACCACTACATTCCCCTCGCACGCTACACGGCCTGAATCTGACCCTGATGAAACTCAGGTTACCCTTCCCATATACAGTTCCATCTTACACGGTGACAAAGAGGAAGCTGCAGATGAAAGTGCAGGTTCGGCCCACCCGCCATCAGACACACCACCGTACTATCAGGGGCCCTGTGCCAGTGCCGTCGCCAACGAGTGGGCCCCCCCTGCTTGCTCAGGATCACAGCACTTGCAAAGTTGAAATACTGTGCAGTGAGATGGAAGATGGGGACGACGAGGAGTCCAGACAAGTACAGGGATTCCCTAGCGAGGAGACTTATTTGATTGTTTTCAATGTTGGGACAGCAATTTTTGGGTAGCACTATACACTGGAGAATGATAGATGGGGCCCACCATACACTGGAACATTCCAAAGGTGGACATCAGACACTGGAGCAGCATTTACAGGGCCCATTATACACTAGAGCATTAGAAATGGGGCCCATTATGTTTGGGGCATTATTTGGGCCCATAAGACAGTGGAGCTTCATCCATGGGGACCAACATATACTGTAGCATTATGTGGAGCTCATCATATACTGTTTCAAACATTATATGGGACCAATGATTCTGTATGGAGAAATAGATGGGCCTCGTCATGAGATGTAAAAAGTGAAGTATTTTTCATTGTACTATACCGCTATTTCTTTGCCGTATCGGAGCATGATGAGTTGTGGTATGTGTTAAAGGGGCGCTCTTTCGCCCAGGGCACATGAAAACCTGGAGACAGCCCTCCCCCCCCCACAACTGTAGCCAAATAACCCCCATTTTTCAGTGCGTAACTTGTATTATGACGTTAATTAAGGTTGACAAGCTTAAGTAAGAAGAATTGATGCTTTTGGCATTCAAATGGGCACTGTTGGTGTGTTTCCTGGCCTCCTCTCACTGCCGACTTTTATTCCCCATTGACTTACATTGGGTTTCGTGTTTCGGTACGACCCCGACTTTTCCCTATAATCGGACGATCTTGCTCGACCCGACTTTTGGAAAAGTCGGGTTTCACAAAACGAAACGCGACCCTAAAAAAACAAAAGTCGCTCAACTCTACTTATGACCATGTGATATTTCAGTTTTTCCTTTTTAATAAATTTGCATAAATTTCTACATTTTGTTTCAGACAAGATGGGGTGCAGAGTGTACATTAATTAATCATAAAAAAATGAACTTTTTCAAATTTACAAAAGGGCTGCAATAAAACAGAGTGAAAAATGATCGCTGGCAGGTTCTGTGAACAACCAGGACCTGCGTGTCATCTTTAGGTCACGTGACCTGCCAAAATTGCGTGTTGCGCAGCAGAAGAATATAATATGCAGAAGAGCCAGTAATCCTAATCCCTATGCGTTTCGGAATTCTAGAGGATTCCTTCATCAGGGGTCCTGCTAGCGATCATCGCGCACACTGTGCTTTCCGTGCACTCCAGCAATCTACCTGGGAAGTCTGCTCTCGACCGCGACACAGCTCCCAGATCAGCCGCTTACTTATTAAGCAGAATTGG
The DNA here is from genome assembly GCF_039654945.1 of Dendrobates tinctorius. Lineage (NCBI taxonomy): Eukaryota > Metazoa > Chordata > Amphibia > Anura > Dendrobatidae > Dendrobates > Dendrobates tinctorius. Next base: position 3,858,622 of record NW_027361795.1, on the reverse strand, counting down.
ATAAGGCGCTTCTTCCATGAAGGTACTAAATTCTATTTGTGCACATTGCTGTTTTGGTCTTAACACTTATAGCAATTTATAATTTCTCCTGAGTGGACTAAGGCGCTATCTTCTTGAGTTTTTCTGAACTCTGGTCGCTCTCATCATCAGCACATGATTTTAGTAGGTACGGCACTTTTATGTGCTAGATAATTATATTTAGTACTGCGACATTAGTTATATCAGTCGGATATGATCTATTTATAGTTCATTGCGAATTGTTGTACTATTTTATTAGGATGGACACATAGGTTATTCTCTGACCATCAATATTATTGCATATTAATAGGAAGGTACTTTTCTAAAAAATTTCTTTTTTTTTTTTTTTTTACTGATTGCATTTATATATATTCATCTAATAACCTTTATTTTTTAACTCTTAATTTCAGCCGGTTTCAATAGGTTTTCTATTTAAAACTGCAAATCCTCATTCAATATTGAATATTCATCAACAAACCAATATAAGGTACAAATTGTCTTTTTTATCAGTAATGTTTTGTTATGATTGAATCTAAGCGCGCGTATACGTATGAATATATTTTTATGTAGTATAATGCACAGGGCATACATATGGTATAATATACAGACTATAGTCATGCATGTAGTCTAATGCACTGCCCTTAGGCCAGGTTCATACTGCGTTAAAGCAGCCCATTCAACGCATAGCGTTGACGGGCTGCGTTAACACTATAGCATAACGCGATTGCGTCATGCTATACCGCTAGTGCAGATGCTTCTTCTGCGCTAGAGTTGACGGAGCCTCGGACGCTGCAGCCCGTGTCTGAGGCTCCGTCTCAGAATGACGGCACATCGCTAGTGCATGCCGATTATGGCATGCGTTGGCGATGCGCCCGATAATGGGGGTTAATGGCAGCGTTAATGGACTCGGTGTAACGCAGTCCGTCTAACAGACTGCCATAACGCAGTGTGGCCCCAGCCTAAGTCATCCATGTAGTATAATACACACAGAAAAAGGAAAGTCCAGCTCAAGGAGTAAATCCAGAATTCTCTTTATTTGTTCCATTAAAATACAAGCATGGCTGCTATAGTCATCATTGCGGTTTTTACCCTGGGATGGGATAGCCGCACAGAGAATGCCCAGGAGGTTCTGTACGCGTTTTGAGCGGTATACGCTCTTAGACTCAGAGTCTATGATGACTATAGCAGCCATGCTTGTATTTTAATGGAACAAATAAAGAGAATTCTGGATTTACTCCTGGAGCTGGACTTTCATTTTTCTGTGAAGTATTTCAAGACGTCCAAGTGGAGATGTGTCCTTGCTCGGACCTTGCTGCAGCATCAATGAGGGGTGAGCTGAACTAAATCCATTTTTTTTTCCAAAGTATAGTACACAGCCCATAGTCATCCGTGTAGTAGTATAGTCACCATGTACTAATTGATTTTAAAAAATTATGATGCTGATGGCCTCTGATTAGCTGGCAGCGTGTATTGCCAGAGGACGCACATCCGGCTGAAGTATATCTGGCACCGGCGGTTCTCTCACCCGATGGACCCTGTCACTGCGGCGACTGCGGTAGTTACATCCCTGTTTTCCCTATCGCCATCCCTACCTTCCCTTCTCCTCCTTTCTTCTCTACTTGTTTCTTTTGCCTTTCTTCTTATCTCTTATATTTTGGATATGTACTTTCTTGTCCTGCTCCTTAAGGTTGATTTTGTGTTATCCAATACATAACACACCCCGTGGTGGTACTTAATTGTATTAAGTATTGGTTTACATCTGAGTGAAATACCATATACAGGGGTGTGGCATCCATCTGCAGCTTCAGAAATCAGAGTCTGCGCAGGTGCACTGTACTACATTACTCTATCATTTTGTGCTATTGTTTTCTCAGGATTTGACTACCAAGTTAATAACTTCATTTGATATTTCCTCTCCCTCAGTAATTGGTTATATTGATTGGCGCAGTTAGTGGCTTGTGATTGTACTTTTTCTTATCTTTATACATTTAATAAATAAAGACTAGGTTTAAAAAATCAAACAAAACATTCATCCAGTTCTTGATTGGATTGTTTTCTGTAAACTATAATATCTTTTATTTTTTGGAGTGGGCTCCATAATTCTACTTTCTGGACTATTAGCAGTTGTACAAGCTTCAAGGGCGATATGTCAGTTTTGATTGCTTCAGTTTCTTTTTGTGCATAGTGAGTAAAGGTCAAATGAAGGATTTTTCAGGATTTCATTAAACTATAGACAAAATATAGAATTGTTTGGTTGGTTGCAGATGTAATGTTAAACCTCCCCCGGGATATTATTCTTGTAATGACATCCAGTAAGTATGATTATGTGCATTTATAGTGTAGCTTTCTCTTTTCAAGTTTTTCTGGTGGTGGGATGGCTTGATCAAAGTTATGTGAACTAAGTACCCTATATAATTTTCATGCACTATTGCTATTTATTTATTTACTGCAGGGTATTTGCTCATTTTGTTATTAGCTTCAGTTTTGTCTGTTTAGTGGCTAGTGTGAACATGAGTCTACATGCTTCATGCACACCAACTTATATTCCAGTTCATACCTAGTTTATTGTACAGCTTATCATTGGCTTTTCAGGTTTCCAGCGTATTCTCAATTTTTTCATAAAGTTACAATCTTACAGCCCTCTTCAACATAGCCCTCCTGCTACGAAAGTAGTGCGGTCTGACCCACAGCAATATGCTTTGGATAGTTGCTCACCTAAAATCTTGATACAGACCATTAAAGGACCCTACTCTGTAGTATTGCCTCAGTCTGTAACAGTGCTCCCTGAGCTTTAATTACCTTCCTTTTGACCCCACACATCAATAGTAACGCCTTGTACCCCCAAATAATAATACTTCATGCTTAGTGCACCCAACTTAGTAATGATGTTCCCTTCTCCTTTGGAGGAAGCCAGATAGGCGAAACGGCGCTGTCGGGGTCGTAGCAGCCCACACCCTGCTACCGCTGAGAAGATCCCTTTGTAAATTTTTAATTTAAAAAAAATAACTTTTCAATAAAATATTACATATTATTATATTTATGCCTATGCCTCTTTATCCCCTTGTGACATTTTATAAGTGGGATTCTGTATATTATGTTACGTAGGAGGTTGCTTCAGAACTGTAGATGGACTTTTGATGTATATAAACAGAGTAATAATATGTAAAGCCATAACTTGTCTAACTGCAAAAAAGGTACATGCTGCTGTAAAGCTGATACAAATATCTTATTAATCCGTCTGTAGCTTGCTGATAGATCATGGAGGAAGGCATAGAGGATTTTGACTGTACCTGACGGAGCTACCGTATAATGCCTTAATTTTATATCTGCAGCTCTTGATAACTAATCCGAGAGTAAAATTATTTGGATTTTGTAAACTTTTATTTAAAGTGTTCCTATCACCAGTCTAGGGCTATCCTATGTATTTGATTAGACTGGGTAGCCCCAGACTGGTGATAGGTACTATTGAAGCATGATTCTATTTGGCACCAAAGGCACACAAAATTATATATAACTTTTAGCTTATCTCTCATGTATACTTTTTTAATTAATTATCACATAATTGAGCATTTTTACAAAAAGTTAATTTTGTAAAATTTAGTTTGTAGAATCTAAATTTTTCTTTTTTTCCAGGTCAATATTGCATGGAAGCCAGTGTTAAATAACTCCTTGTGCTGGATTATTTCTGTGCACCAGAATCTACCTTGGTGTTCTAGAACTCACACTTCTCCAAATGCCTAAAAACAGTAAAGTGACTCAGCGAGAGCACAGCAACCAACATGTCACGGAATCTGTCGCTGACTTGTTGGCCCATGAGGAACCAATAGATCATAAAGCGAGTGCACTAAATGTATCTGGTGAAGAAAGTAGAGGAAAACCGCTGGAAGATATTTCTGAATTAGAGGACAGACCGGCATGGAACAACAAGCTGCAGTACATTCTTGCACAAATTGGATACTCTGTGGGTTTGGGAAATGTTTGGCGATTCCCATATCTGTGCCAGAAAAATGGTGGAGGTAAGTAGAAATGTTTGTGAAACAGTATGGTTAATTTCTTGATGGGTCTTTTGTATATACTAGAAACTCTTTCCATTTAACCCCTTAAGCCCCAAGGGTGGTTTGCACGTTCATGACCGGGCCAATGTTTACAATTCTGACCAATGTCCCTTTATGAGGTAATAACTCTGAAACGCTTCCATGGATCCTGGTGATTCTGACATTGATTTCTCGTGACATATTGTACTTCATGGTAGTGGTAAAATTTAATTCAAATAACTTGTGTTTATTTGTGAAAAAAACAGAAATTTGGCAAAAACTTAGAAAATTTTGCAATTTTCCAACTTTGAATTTTTATGCCTTTAAATCACAGAGATACGGCACACAAAAAACTTGATAAGTAACATTTCCCACATGTTTACTTTACATCAGCACAATTTTGGAACCAAAATTTTTTTTGTTAGGAAGTTATAAGGGTTAAAAATTGACCAGCGATTTCTCATTTTTGCAACACCATTTTATTTTTACGGACCACATCACATTTGAAGCCACTTTGAGGGGTCTATATGATAGAAAATACCCAAAAGTGACACCATTCTAAAAACTGCACCCCTTAAGGTGCTCAAAACCACATTCAAGAAGTTTATTAACCCTTCAGGTGCGTCACAGGAATTATTTGAATATTTAAAAAAAATGAACAAAAAAATACTTCAGGTTCAATTTTTTTTATTTTACCAAGGGTAACAGGAGAAATTGGACTGAAAAATTTATTGTGCAATTTGTCCTGAGTACGCTGATACCTGATATGTGGGGGGGAACCACTGTTTCAGCGCATGACAGAGCTCAGAAGGGAAGGAGCGCCGTTTGACTTTTTCAATGCAAAATTGGCTGGAATTCAGATCGGACGCCATGTCACGTTTGGAGAGCCCCTGATGTACCTAAACAGTGGAAACCCCCCACAAGTGACCCCATTTTGGAAACTAGACCCCCTAAGGAACTTATCTAGATATGTGGTGAGAACTTTGAACCCACAAGGGCTTCACAGAAGTTTATAACGTACAGCGGTACAATTAAAAAATCATATTTTTTCCACAAAATGATCTTTTCACCCCCAATTTTTATTTTCCCAAGGGTAACAGGACCCTAAAAGTTATTGTGCAATTTGTCCTGAGTACGCTGATACCCGACATGTGGGGGTAAACCACTATTTGGGCGCATGGCAGAGCTCAGAAGGGAAGCAGCGCCATTTGACGTTTTTGGCTGGAATTGAGATCGGACACCATGTCGCGATTGGAAAACCCCTGATGTACCAAAACAGTGAAAGCCCCCCACAAATGACACCATTTTGGAATCTAGACCCCCCCAAGGAACTTATCTAGATATGTGGTGAGAACTTTGAACCCCCAAGGGCTTCACAGAAGTTTATAACGCCCGGGCGTGAAAATAAAAAAATCATATTTTTTCCACAAACATGATCTTTTAGTCACCAATTTTTTTTATTTTCCCAAGGGTACCAGGAGAAATTGGACCCCAAAAGTTGTTGTCCAATTTGTCCTGAGTACGCTGATACCCCATATGTGGGAGAAAACTACTGTATGGGCACACGTCGGGTCTCGGAAGGGAAGTAGTGACGTTTTGGAATGCAGACTTTGATGGAATGGTCTGCGGGTGTCATGTGTGTTTGGAGAGCCCCTGATGTACCTAAACTATTGAAACGCCCCACAAGTGACCCCATTTTGGAAACTAGACCTCCCACGGAACTTATCTAGATGTGTGGTGAGCACTTTGAACCCCCAAGTGCTTCACAGAAGTTTATAACGCCCGGGCGTGAAAATAAAAAAATCATTTTTTTCCACAAAAATGATATTTTTGCCCCAAATTTTTTATTTTCCTAAGGGTATCAGGATAAATTGGACCCCAAAAGTTGTTTTGCAATTTGTCCTGAGTAGGCTGATACCCCATATGTGGGGGTAAAACACTGTTTGGGTGCATGGCAGAGCTTGGAAGGGAAGGACCACCATTTGACTTTTTCAACTCAGAATTGGCTGGAATTGAGATCAGACGCCATGTTGCATTTGGAGAGCACCTGATGTGCCCAAACAGTGGAAACCCCCAATTCTAACTCCAACTCCAACACACTCCTAACCCTAATCTCAGCCCTAACCCTAGCCCTAACCCTAGCCCTAGCCCTAGCCCTAACCCTAGCCCTGGCCCTAACCCTAGCCCTAACCCTAATGGTAAAATGGAAATAAATACATTTTCTTTTAATTTTATTATTTTTCCCTAACTAAGGGGGTGATAATGGGGGGTTTGATTTACTATTTATAGCGGTTTTTATGTTTGGCAGCTGTCACATGCTAAAAGGCGCTTTTTATTGTAAAAATAGTTTTTGCATCACCACATATTGAGAGCTATAATTTTTCCGTATTTTGACCCACCGAGTCATGTGAGGTCTTATTTTTTGCGGGACGAGTTGATGTTTTTATTGGTACCATTTTCGGGCACGTGACATTTTTTGATCGCTTTTTATTCCGATTTTTGGGACGCAGAATGAGCAAAAACCAGCGTTTCATGAATTTCTTTTGGGGGGATACGTTTACACCGTTCTGCGTGCGATAAAATTGATAAAGACCTTTTATTCCTCGGGTCAGTACGGTTACAGCGATACCTCATTTAGGTTGTTTTTTTATGTTTTGTCGGTTTTATGCAATGAAAACAATTTTATATAAAAAATAATTATTTTTGCATCACTTTATTCTACGAGCTATAACTTTTTTATTTTTTCGCTGATGATGCTGTATGGTGGCTCGTTTTTTGCGGGACAAGATGACGTTTTCAGCGGTACCATGGATATTTATATGCGTCTTTTTGATCGTGTGTTATTGCACTTTTTGTTCGGCGGTATGATAATAAATCATTATTTTTTGCTTCATTTTTTATTTTTATTTTTTAAGGGGTTCACTAAAGGGGTTAACTAATGGGACAGTTTTATAGGGCAGGTCGTTAAGGATGCGTCGATACCAAATATGTGTGCTTTTATTGTTTTTTGTTTTTTTTATTTCCAAAAAATGAATTTATTGGGGGAATATTTTTTTTTTTCTAATTTATTTGGCGATTTTCAAAAAAAATTATTTTAACACTTTTTTTTTTTTTTAAACTTTATTACATTGTTCCAGGTGGGACATCACTGTCCTGTGACAGATCACTGTGACAGATCAGCGATCTGTCACAGGCAGTGCAGCAGACTTCCTCATGCCTGCGCTTTGCAGGCACTGAGGAAGCCGTCTCCCTGCAGGCCCCCGAAGGTCCCCGTCGCCATCTTGGATTCGGGGGCCTGCAGGGAAGGAGCCCCCCGCCAGCAGCACATTGCGCTGCCGTGGGAGGCTCAGGGAAGCACGGAGGGAGCCCCCTCCCTGCCGATGCTTCCCTTTAACCCCCAGTACACTGCGATCGTGTTTGATCGCGGTGTGCAAGGGGTTAACGTGTCGGGGGCGGTCCGTTTTCAAATGGTGTATTAAAACGTACTGCCTAAACAAGTGCAAAGTTAAGTAAATAATCTCGGCCCTTCTGGCATAATAGGAAAAACAAAATAGCATACAGTACAGTCTGTGTGGCTGCAGGGATCCATCCACTCAGGGAGAAATAACACATGATTCAGTTCTCTTTAACACAAGCACATCTCTGGAGAGCTCGTCTCCAGACACACCGAATACTGAATGAGTCCAAAGACTTCATATCTACCTTCTGGACCACACCCTGGGGTGGAGATATGGTGAACAGTCTCCCACCCATTCTTTAATATGGCCGATTAACTCCTCTCAGCACTTAGTATGCTGGAGCATTTTTCAAGGTTCATATCACTGAGGCTAACATCCTGTGTGACACATATCTCCCTTCCAGTATTTTACCAGTTACCTTCTTACAGCACATTAACCCCTTAACAATGACCGATACACCTTTTAACTGTGGCAGTTGAGGGTACTTATGCCACAGCGTCACTTTTTACCGGGGGGGGGTAGCTGAGACCTCAGAGAACATGATTCAGGTTGGTTTTTACAGACCCCAGTGTTGTGATCGCCATTGTAAACTGCATAATGGCGACTGCAAAAAAAAGTCTGATTTTCTATTTAATTTCTCCTCTTCTGTGATCGCACATCAGAAGAAGAGAAATAGGGTCTCCCTATCCTCCCTGGTACCTCCTTTGCCCCTGCAACCCCCAGTGTAGTACCCCCGGGCCGCCGGTGTCTTCTTCCGGGGGATAATGGCAGGCGTATGCGCAGTGCACCCGCCTTGATCTGCCGGCACCTGGCAACAATTGGAAATTTTTTCCTATTGGTTCATTTTAATCACTGTGATAGACCCTATCAAAGTGATCAAAATAAATAAAAATAGTAAATAAAACCCTCCTTTATCACCCCCTTAGTTAGCTAAAAATAATAAAATAAAAATATATTTATTTCCATTAGGGTTAGAGTTGGGCTAATGTGAGTTGGGCTAAAGTTATGGTTAGGATTGGGCTAAAGTTAGGGTTGGACTAAAGTTAGGGTTGAGCTAAATTTAGGGTATAGGCTGGTCTAGGGTTAGGGTTGGGGCTAGAGTTAGGGTTGTGGTTATAGTTGGGATTATGGTTAGGGTTGGGATTAGGGTTAGGGATGTGTTATGGTTAGGTTTGTGGTTAGGGTTATGGTTAGGATTGGGATTAGGGTTAGGGGTGTGTTGGGTTTAGGTTTGTGGTTAGGGTTATGGTTAGGGTTGGGATTAGGGTTAGGGGTCTGTTGGGGTTAGGGTTGTGGTTAGGGTTATGGTTAGAGTTGGGATTAGGGGTGTGTTAGAATTAAGGGGTTTCCACTGTTTAGGTACATCAGGGGTCTCCAAACGCGACATGGCACCACCATTGATTCCAGCCAATTTTGGGTACAAAAACTCAAACGGTGCTCCCTCCCTTCTGAGCCCTGTCATGCACCCAGTGGATTTTCCCCATATATGGGGTATCGGCGTACTCAGGAGAAATTGCACAACAAATTTTGTGGTTAATTTTCTCCTGATGCCCTTGTGAAAATAAAAAATAAATGCATCCAAAGTAATTTTTTTTGTGAAAAAAGTAAAATGTTCATTTTTTCCTTCCACATTGCTTTAGTTCTTGTGAAGCACCTGAAGAGTTAATAAACTTCTTGAATGTGGTTTTGTGCACCTTGAGGGGTTTAGATTTTAGAATGATGACACCTTCAGGTATTTTCTGTTATATTGACCCACAAAACTCACTTCAAATGTGAGGTGGTCCCTAAAAAAATGGTTTTGCAAATTTTGTTGGAAAAATAAGAAATCGCTGGTCAACTTGTAACCCTTATAACGTCCTAGCAAAAAAAAAATTATGTTTACAAAATTGGGCGAATGTAAAGTAGACATGTGGGAAATGTTATTTATTAACTATTTTGTGTGATACCACTCTCTGATGTAAGTGTACAAAAATTAAAAGTTTGAAAATTGCAACATTTTCAAAATTTTTGTTTTTTTCATAAATAAACGCAAGTTATGTTGAAGAAATTTTACCACTAACATGAAGTGCAATATGTTACGAAAAAATAGTCTTAGAATCAGTGGGATACGTTGAAGCGTTCCAGAGCTTTAACCTCATAAGGTGACAGCGGTCAGAATTGTAAAAATTGTCCTGGTCATTAAGTACCAAATTGACTCTCTCACTAAGGGGTTAAAGGCTATTTCACATTTTTTTATTTTGGGAATTTTCTTTAGAACCAAAACCTATAATGTATGCGGAAAAGAGGGCAATTTATAAAACTTTCTAACTTAACCTGGCGTCTTAAAATCCTTACTGCCCTGTTCATTAATTCAAGAGAAGGCATGTGTAAGTTGTGTTCGGTAGGCTGTATATATTGAAACCTCTCCAAAACTCCACGACTTTGAGATGACTACCCTTTAGCTAGACCACATTTTCTGTTCTTCCATATATTATACATAATAGTCACCAAGACCTTTTATAAAGCAGCTGTGGTTGTCTTAAATGGGAACTATACTTTAAAAAAATCTTTACACAATTCAATAATACAGACAATTGTATGAATCTTAGTAATATATCTTGTCAGAGATAGCTGCTTCTTCCCCATTTATCAAACACCAATCTTCCCTTCCCCCACACCACCTTGTGAACTTATAATTAACTCTGAATAAAAACAGATCAAATCCATCATCTGTAAACAAGACTGACCGTTGTGTCACCTCCCATTATACTCTTTGAAGAGGGGAAAGTCGAGGAGGAGAGAAAAGCAGAGTAAGAAAACAAGCGGAAGGAGAAACAGAAAGATGGCACTGAGCTTTCTAACAAGTCTTTTACATCAGAGCTTGATTCACAAGCAACTCAGTGCTGGTGTATGATTTCCTCCAAGTTGCTGCTTGTTTCTATTTGCTAAAGCAGGAAAGAAGAGGAGGATTCCCCCTCTGTGCTGTTAATGACATAGATCATATAGCAGGTTGTCTCCTCCCACCAGCTCCGAGTAGATTGCAAATTAGAGGCAGAGACTACAGAGGGGAAAACTGTTGAAAATGCAGGATAAAAATCATATAGATGTATTGTAATTCATCATGAACACACACAGGACCAACTTATTCTGAAATGTTCCTTGAAAGTGCAGTTGCCTTTTAAAGTTGTTCTACGGCCCAAATATTAGGATAGAGTTAGGGTAAGACAGGAAAACTTTCTTTCAAATATGATATTCAGTACAAGGCTTTAGGTATTCAGACTAGGAGAATGTTCATGCTTTATTGAACATCAAGGACTTTGTGAGGGATGGAGGGTTTGATACTAAATTGGTGGCATATTATCACTTAACCCCTTACCTACAATTGACGTAATATTCCGTCCATGTGACCATGGACCTAATTACCATGGACGGAATATTACGTCATCGCGATCAGCGGCGCCCACGTGGTGAGCGCCGCTGATCGCGGCTGAGTGTCAGCTAATTATCATAGCTGACACCCGACACAATGTGTCAGGGGCGGTCACGGACCGCCCCCGACACGTTAACCCCTTGCACACGCGATCAAACGCGATCGCGGTGTACCGGGGGTTAAAGGGAAGCATCGGCAGGGAGGGGGCTCCCTTCGTGCTTCCCTGAGCCCCCCACGGCAGCGCAATGTGCAGCGCTGCTGCGGGAGGCTCTTTCCCTACAGGCCCCCGGATCCAAGATGGCGACGGGGGCCTGCAGGGAGCTGACTTCCTCACTGCCTGCAGAGCGCAGGCATGAGGAAGTCTGCAGCAGTGCCTGTGACAGATCGCTGATCTGTCACAGTGATCTGTGATGTGACAGATCAGCGATCTGTCACAGGACAGTGATGTCCCACCTGGGACAAGGTAATAAAGTAAAAAAAAAAAAAAAAAAAAGTGTTAAAAATAATAAAAAAAAATCGCTAAATAAATTAGTAAAAAAAAAAAAAAATATTCCCCAATAAATCCATTTTTTCAAAATAAAAAAACCCAAAAACAATAAAAGTACACATATTTGGTATCGCCACGTCCGTAATGACCTGCCCTATAAAACTGTCCCATTAGTTAACCCCTTAAGTGAACCCCTTAAAAAATAAAAATAAAAAACGAAGCAAATAATAATGATTTATTATCATACCACCGAACAAAAAGTGCAATAACGCGCGATCAAAAAGACGCATATAAATATGCATGGTACCGCTGAAAACGTCATCTTGTCCCGCAAAAAACGAGCCGCCATACAGCATCATCCGCAAAAAAATAAAAAAGTTATAGCTCGCAGAATAAAGCGATACAAAAATAATTATTTTTTATATAAAATTGTTTTCATTGCAAAAAACCGACAAAACTTAAAAAAACGACCAAAATGAGGTATCGCTGTAACCGTACTGACCCGAAGAATAAAAACGCGTTATCAATTTTACCGCACGCGGAACGGTGTAAACGCACCTCCCCAAAAGAAATTCATGAAACGCTGGTTTTTGTTCATTCTGCGTCCCAAAAATCGGAATAAAAAGCGATCAAAAAATGTCACGTGCCCGAAAATGGTACCAATAAAAACGTCAACTCGTCCCGCAAAAAATAAGACCTCACATGACTCGGTGGGTCAAAATAAGGAAAAATTATAGCTCACAATATGTGGTGATGCAAAAACTATTTTTACAATAAAAAGCGTCTTTTAGCGTGCGACATCCGCCAAACATAAAAACCGCCATAAATAGTAAATCAAACCCCCCGTTATCACCCCCTTAGTTAGGGAAAAATAATAAAACTAAAAGAAAATGTATTTATTTCCATTTTCCCGCTAGGGTTAGGGTAGGGCTAGGGTTAGGGTTAGGGCTAGGGTTAGGGCTAGGGTTAGGGCTAGGGTTAGGGCTAGGGTTAGGGCTAGGGCTCAGATTAGGGTTAGGGGTGTGTTGAGGTTAGGGTTGGAGTTATAATTGGGGGTTTCCACTGTTTGGGCACATCAGGTGCTCTCCAAAGGCAACATGGCGTCTGATCTCAATTCCAGCCAATTCTGCGTTGAAAAAGTCAAATGGTGCTCCTTCCCTTCCAAGCTCTGCCATGTGCCCAAACAGTGTTTTACCCCCACATGTAGGGTATCAGCCTACTCAGGACAAATTACAAAACAACTTTTGGGGTCCAATTTCTCCTGTTACCCTTAGGAAAATAAAAAATTGGGGGCAAAAATATAATTTTGCGGAAAAAAATGTTTTTTTTATTTTCACGCCCAGGCGTTATAAACTTCTGTGAAGCACTTGGGGGTTCAAAGTGCTCTCCACACTTCTAGATAAGCTCCGTGGGGGGTCTAGTTTCCAAAATGGGGTCACTTGTGGTGAGTTTCAATAGTTTAGGTACATCAGGGGCTCTCCAAACGCACATGACACCTGCATACCAATCCGTCAAAGTCTGCATTCCAAAACGTCACTACTTCCCTTCCGAGACCCGACGTGTGCCCATACAGTAGTTTTCTCCCACATATGGGGTATCAGCGTACTCAGGACAAATTGGACAACAACTTTTGGGGACCAATTTCTCCTGTTACCCTTGGGAAAATAAAAAAAATGGGGACTAAAAGATGATGTTTGTTGAAAAAATACGATATTTTTATTTTCACGCCCGGTCGTTATAAACTTCTGTGAAGCACTGGGGGGTTCAAAGTGCTCACCACACATCTAGATAAATTCATTAGGGGGTCTAGTTTCCAAAATGGGGTCACTTGTGGGGGGTTTCCACTGTTTAGGTACATCAGGGGCTCTCCAAACGCAACATGACACCCGCAGACCATTCCATCAAAGTCTGCATTCCAAAACGTCACTACTTCCCTTCCGAGCCCCGATGTGTGCCCATACAGTAGTTTTCTCCCACATATGAGGTATCAGCATACTCAGGACAAATTGGACAACAACTTTTGGGGTCCAATTTCTCCTGTTACCCTTGGGAAAATAAAAAAATGGGGACTAAAAGATCATGTTTGTGGAAAAAATACGATTTTTTTATTTTCACGCCCGGACGTTATAAACTTCAGTGAAGCACTGGGGGGTTCAAAGTGCTCACCACACATCTAGATAAGTTCCTTGGGGGGGTCTAGTTTCCAAAATGGTGTAATTTGTGGGGGGTTTCTACTGTTTTGGTACATCAGGGGCTTTCCTAACGCGACATGGTGTCCGATCTCAATTCCAGCCAAAAACGTCAAATGGCGCTGCTTCCCTTCCGAGCTCTGCCATGCGCCCAAATAGTGGTTTACCCCCACATGTGGGGTATCAGCGTACTCAGGATAAATTGCACAATATCTTTTAGGGTCCTGTTACTTTTGGAAAAATAAGAATTGAGGGTGAAAAGATCATTTTTGTGGAAAAAATATGATTTTTTAATTGTACTGCTGTACGTTATAAACTTCTGTGAAGCCCTTGGGGGTTAAAAGTTCTCACCACACATCTGAGATAAGTTCCTTGGGGGGTCTAGATTCCAAAATGGTGTCATTTGTGGGGGGTTTCCACTGTTTTGGTACATCAGGGGTTTTCCAATCGCGACATGGTGTCCGATCTCAATTCTAGCCAAAAACGTCAAATGGCGCTGCTTCCCTTCCGAGCTCTGCTATGCGCCCAAATAGTCATTTACACCCACATATGGGGTATCAGCGTACTCAGGACAAATTGCACAATAACTTTTAGGGTCCTGTTACCCTTGGAAAAATAAAAATTGGGGGTGAAAAGATCATTTTTGTGGAAAAAATATGATTTTTTAATTGTACCGCTGTACGTTATAAACTTCTGTGAAACCCTTGTGGGTTCAAAGTTCTCACCACACATCTAGATAAGTTCCTTGGGGGGTCTAGTTTCCAAAATGGGGTCACTTGTAGGGGGTTTCCACTGTTTAGGTACATCAGGGGCTCGCCAAACGTGACATGGCGTCCGATCTGAATTCCAGCCAATTTTGCATTGAAAAAGTCAAACGGCGCTCCTTCCATTCTGAGCTCTGCCATGCGCCGAAACAGTGGTTCGACCCCACATATCAGGTATCAGCGTACTCAGGACAAATTGCACAATAACTTTTGCAGTCCAATTTCTCCTGTTACCCTTGGTAAAATAAAGAAAATTGAACCTGAAGTATTTTTTTTGTGAAAAAAAGTTAAATGTTCATTTTTTTTTAATATTCAAAAAATTCCTGTGACGCACCTAAAGGGTTAATAAACTTCTTGAATGTGGTTTTAAGCACCTTAAGGGGTGCAGTTTTTAGAATGGTGTCACTTTTGGGTATTTTCTATCATATAGACCCCTCAAAGTGGCTTCAAATGTGAAGTGGTCCCTAAAAATAAAATGGTGTTGCAAAAATGAGAAATCGCTGGTCAATTTTTAACCCTTATAACTTCCTAACAAAAAAAAATTTTGGTTCCAAAATTGTGTTGATGTAAAGTAAACATGTGGGAAATGTTATGTATTAAGTTTTTTGTGTGCCGTATCGCTGTGATTTAAGGGCATAAAAATTCAAAGTTGGAAAATTGCGAAATTTTCAAAATTTTCGCCAAATTTCCGTTTTTTTCACAAATAAACGCAAGTTATTTGAATGAAATTTTACCACTAACATGAAGTACAATATGTCACGAGAAAACAATGTCAGAATCACCGGGATCCATGAAAGCGTTCCAGAGTTATGACCTCATAAAGGTACAGTGGTCAGAATTGTAAAAATTGGCCCGGTAGTTAAAGTGCAAACCACCCTTGGTAGTGAAGGGGTTAAAAAGTAACCCTTAATTTAATTTTTTACTTCATAAATCAAAGGTTCACACGAAAATAAGCAACTTTGTAATATATAATATCAGAGAAATCTGCTTTGTTCACTTCCTGGTTTGATCTTTTGCCATTAATTCACGGGTATAATCTCTAAAATCCTTTTTTCAGTGAAGACAGATTTTCACATTACTAACATAGGAGATGGCAGTTGGTGCTTTTGAAATTCTATGGAGAGGGAGAAGTGAGAGGCACACACATATTCTGCTCCAAGTTCTCTTGAAAGCACAGTTACAGTCATATTTCAGTATAGAATAGCCCTCTAAGCAAGCTATAATTATGATAAAAAAAACCCTGATAATTCAAACAATCATCTGCAGTTTACCTGCTCAGTGTTGGTCTTCAGGGAGAAAATATTTTGCTTTATGTTGTAAGGAGTACAAATTAGATGTATATATGGACAAGTGAAGGATAACTGTTTGTTGTGTGTTCTGAATGCACCATAAAAGTCTGAAGAATCACAGTACACATAAGCCTGTAGCTTGATACACTATGGAAACAGCAGCTCTTCTACATTATTCAAAGCCTTCAGTCAGAAGGTGATGCTAGGAAACATAGCGCTGGATACTGTAGGATCAATCACCCAGAATGTAAATAAAATTCAGAATACTTGGAATTTTTTTTGTTGGGAACTGGTTTTGTAGAGAGTTGAAGTATTATAATAATTAAAGGGAACCTATCAGTAGGATCAACCCTCCTAAGCCATCTATATGGACATGTAGGTAATAAGAAGCTGAATAAAGTGATACCTTGATATCTGCAATCCGATGTCCTATTTCAGAGAAATCCATGTTTTTCTTATATGTAAATGAGCTGTTAAGATCTATGGGCCGGACATAGATCTCACTGAGACATGTAAAAACTGACAGTCTGCTCTCCTGATCTACATGACTCACACTGGTAACTCCTCCTTTCATTTAAATAAGTCCTGGAGGCAGATTCTCAGGGACATCAATGTCCAGCCTATAAATCTTAAAGGAAGGTCCAGGACCTTCAGGGTCAATCACCTCCAATGAAATGGCGGCTATATTACTACCTTTACTAATTGTTTAACCCCTTAACCCCCAAGGTTGGTTTGCACGTTCATGACCGGGCCAATTTTTACAATTCTGACCACTGTCCCTTTATGAGGTAATAACTCAGGAACGCTTCCATGGATCCCGGTGATTCTGACACTGTTTTCTCGTAACATATTGTACTTCATGCTAGTGGTAAAATTTCATTCATATAACTTGCGTTTATATGTGAAAAAAACGGAAATTTGGCAAAAATTTTTAAAATTTCGCAATTTTCCAACTTTGAATTCTTATGCCCTTAAATCACAGAGATACGGCACACAAAAAACTTAATAAGTAACATTTCCCACATATTTACTTTACATCAGCACAATTTTGGAACCCAATTTTTTTTTCTTAGGAAGTTATAAGGGTTAAAAGTTGACCAGCGATTTCTCATTTTTGCAATACCATTTTATTTTTACAGACCACATCATATTTGAAGCCACTTTGAGGGGTCTATATGATAGAAAATACTCAAAAGTGACACCATTCTAAAAACTGCACCCCTTAAGGTGCTCAAAACCACATTCAAGAAGTTTATTAACCCTTCAGGTGCTTCACAGTAATTTTTTGAATATTTAATAAAAAAAATGAACATTTAACTTTTTTTCACAAAAAAAATACTTCAGGTTCAATTTTTTTTATTTTACCAAGGGTAACAGGAGAAGTTGGACTGCAAAAGTTATTGTGCAGTTTGTCCTGAGTACGCTGATACCTGATATGTGGGGGGGAACCACTGTTTCGGCGCATGGCAGAGCTCAGAAGGGAAGGAGCGCCGTTTGACTATTTCAATGCAAAATTGGCTAGAATTCAGATCGGACGCCATGTCACGTTTGGAGAGCCCCTGATGTACCTAAACAGTGGAAACCCCCCACAAATGTCCCCATTTTGGAAACTAGACCCCCCAAGGAACTTATCTAGATATGTAGTGAGAACTTTGAACCAACAAGGGCTTCACAGAAGTTTATAACGTACAGCAGTACAATTAAAAAATCATATTTTTTCCACAAAAATGATGTTTTCACCCCCAATTTTTATTTTCCCAAGGGTAACAGGACCCTAAAAGTTATTTTGCAATTTGTCCTGAGTACGCTGATACCCCATATGTGGGGGTAGGCGCATGGCGGAGCTCAGAAGGGAAGCAGCGCCATTTGACTTTTTTGGCTGGAACTGAGATTGGACACCATGTCGCGATTGGAAAACCCCTGATATGCCAAAACAGTGGAAACCCCCCACAAATGTCCCCGTTTTGGAAACTAGACCCCCCCAAGGAACTTATCTAGATGTGTGGTGAGGACTTTGAACCCCCAAGGGCTTCACAGAAGTTTATAACGTACAGCCGTACAATTAAAAAATCATATTTTTTCCACAAAAATGATCTTTTCACCCTCAATTCTTATTTTTTCAAGGGTAACAGGACCCTAAAAGTTATTGTGCAATTTGTCCTGAGTACGGTGATACCCCACATGTGGGGGTAAACCACTACTTGGGCGCATGGCAGAGCTTGGAAGGGAAACAGCGCCATTTGACGTTTTTGGCTGGAATTGAGATCAGACACCATGTCGCGTTTGGAAAGCCCCTGATGTACCAAAACAGTGAAACCCCCCCACAAATTACACCATTTTGGAAACTAGACCCCCCCAAGGAACTTATCTAGATGTGTGGTGAGCACTTTGAACCCCCCCAGTGCTTCACAGAAGTTTATAACGCCCGGGCGTGAAAATAAAAAAATCGTATTTTTTCCACAAACATGATCTTTTAGTCACCAATTTTTTTATTTTGCCAAGGGTACCAGGAGAAATTGGACCGCAAAAGTTGTTGTCCAATTTGTCCTGAGTACGCTGATATCCCATATGTGGGAGAAAACTACTGTATGGGCACACGTCGGGGCTCGGAAGGGAAGTAGTGACGTTTTGGAATGCAGACTTTGATGGAATGGTCTGCGGGTGTCATGTTGCTTTTGGAGAGCCCCTGATGTACCTAAACAGTGGAAACCCCCCACAAGTGGCCCCATTTTGGAAACTAGACCCCCTAAGGAACTTCTCTAGATGTGTGGTGAGCACTTTGAACCCCTCCAGTGCTTCACAGAAGTTTATAACGCCCGGGCGTGAAAATAAAAAAAACATTTTTTTCCACAAAAATGATATTTTTGCCCCCAATTTTTTATTTTCCTAAGGGTAACAGGAGAAATTGGACCCCAAAAGTTGTTTTGCAATTTGTCTTGAGTACGCTGATACCCTATGTGTGGGGTAAAACACTGGGCGCATGGCAGAGCTTGGAAGGGAAGGAGCACCATTTGACTTTTTCAACGCAGAATTGGCTGGAATTGAGATCAGACGCCATGTTGCATTTGGAGAGCACCTGATGTGCCCAAACAGTGGAAACCCCCCAATTCTAACTCCAACCCTAACCCCAACACACCCCTAATCTCAGCCCTAGCCCTAACCCTAGCCCTAACCCTAACCCTAATGGGAAATTGGAAATAAATACATTTTTTTCACTTTATTATTTTTCCCTAACTAAGGGGGTGATAACGGGGGTTTGATTTACTATTTATGGCGGTTTTTATGTTTGGCAGCTGTCACACGCTAAAAGACGCTTTTTATTGTAAAAATAGTTTTTGCATCACCACATATTG
Source organism: Dendrobates tinctorius (assembly GCF_039654945.1). Taxonomy (NCBI): domain Eukaryota; kingdom Metazoa; phylum Chordata; class Amphibia; order Anura; family Dendrobatidae; genus Dendrobates; species Dendrobates tinctorius. Next base: position 3,839,621 of record NW_027361795.1, on the reverse strand, counting down.
AGAGCTATAATTTTTCCATATTTTGACCCACTGAGTAATGTGAGGTCTTATTTTTTGCGGGACGAGTTGACGTTTTTATTGGTACCATTTTCGGGCACATGACATTTTTTGATCGCTTTTTATTCTGATTTTTGGGACGCAGAATGAACAAAAACCAGCGTTTCATGAATCTCTTTTGGGGGGGTGCGTTTACATCGTTCCGCGTGCGGTAAAATTGATAAAGCCCTTTTATTCTTCGTGTCAGTACGGTTACAGCGATACCTCATTTAGATTTTTTTTATGTTTTGGCGCTTTTATGCAATGAAAACATTTTTATATAAAAAATAATTATTTTTGCATCGCTTTATTCTGCGAGCTATAACGTTTTTATTTTTTCACTGATGACACTGTATTGTGGCTCGTTTTTTGCGGGACAAGATGACGTTTTCAGCGGTAGCATGCATATTTATATGCGTCTTTTTGATCGCGCGTTATTGCACTTTTTGTTCGGCGGTATGATAAATCATTATTTTTTGCTTTGTTTTTTATTTTTTAAGGGGTTCGCTAAAGGGGTTAACTAATGGGACAGTTTTATAGGGCGGGTTGTTACGGACGTGGCGATACCAAATATGTGTACTTTTATTGTTTTGTTTTTTTTTATTTCCAAAAAATGAATTTATTAGGGAATTTTTTTTTTATTTATTTTATTTAGCGATTTTTAAAAAAATTATTTTTACACTTTTTTTTTTTACTTTATTACATTGTCCCAGGGGGGACATCACAGTCATGTGACAGATCGCTGATCTGTCACATCACAGATCACTGTGACAGATCAGCGATCTGTCACAGGCACTGCACGAGGCTTCCTCCTTGCCTGCGCTTTGCAGGCATGAGGAAGCCAGCTCCCTGCAGGCCCCCGAAGGTCCCCGTCACCATCTTGGATTCGGGGACCTGCAGGGAAAGAGCCCTCCGCAGCAGCGCTGCACATTGCGCAGCTGTGGGGGGCTCAGGGAAGCACGGAGGGAGCCCCCTCCCTGCCGATGCTTCCCTTTAACCCCCGGTACACTGCGATCGTGTTTGATCGCGGTGTGCAAGGGGTTAACATGTCGGGGGCGGTCCGTGACCGCCCCTGACACATTGTGCCGGGTGTCAGATGTGATAATCAGCTGACACCCAGCCGCGATCAGCGGCGCTCACCATGTGGGCGCCGCTGATCGCTGTGACGTACTATCCCATCCCTGGGAATTAAGTCCCAGGGCACATGGACGGGATAGTACGCCACATGACAGAAAGGGTTTATTAGCCTCTTAACTATATTGCCACATACATGTCATCATAACATCACACCCAGACTTATGTCACTTTTCTTCTTCCGTCACATTTAGGGCCTATAGGGGGCGCCATTATGCATGTAATAGGGTGCCAACCTCCGCTGTTAGGTAGGGTGGTTCAGCTTTGCAATAGGGACAGGCACCTCCCTATGGTACCTTTGCAAGTGTCTTTTTGATACTCTGGTGATGGTTCTGTGCTAATTTTTGAACTTTATAAATAAGTATATTTTTAATCAAATAATTAAAAGTTAGATTTTAACCTATTTTTATTAAGAAACCACTGGAGCCATAGGCGGAGGAGGACATGACTTGGGGATGGGTGGACCTTTACTCCTGCAGCTTTTTTTGGTATAGTGGTGTAGATTTTAAGCAAGAGTGATGTTGCTTTAAGAGTAAGAAGCCCAGTATGTCTGTGCCTGGGGGTTACTGTGAGGAGGGTGGGGCTTATATAGAACAGGAAATCTGTCTCTCCCTCTTTCTTAGGCTACTTTCACACTTGCGTTTTTTTGCTGCGCGTTTTTTGCGCACACAAACGCATGAAAAAAACGCATCATGCGTTTTTTGCAGGTTTCGGTGCATTTTTTTAAAAAAACCGCATGCGTTTTTTTGCGCATACAAACGCGTACGTGCACATATGTACGCGCACATATGCGCACCCATGTTAAAGTATAGGGGAAAAAACACATGCTTTTTTTGCGCTAAAAAGCAGCGCAAGAAAAACGCAAGTCTGAAACCAGCCTTACACAGGATGAACAGGAGGAAGCATGTCTGCAGTGTCAGGGAGTATAATACTGGGGTTATCACCTCACATTACAGATAATAGGAGCACATTCACCTCAGACATATGTACTAGTGTAGTATCAGCTCCTACATTATGTATGGGATCACTATTACCTCAGCAATTCATGTAGCTGCCATGTCCCTCATGTGCATGCTGCATTTTCCTCACAGACTGTGAGCTTCCCTGTGACCTCCCTGCAGACGTGTTTCATATACGACTCTGCATTCACCTCAGACATGGTGTAGTGTGTACAGTATCAGCTCCTACATCATATCTGGGAGCAAGATTACCTCAGTAATTCATGTAGCTGCCATGTTCCCTCACTTATTGCAGAGGCAGCTTTTTTGTGTCCTCCCTGCAGACATTTCTGATATACCACATTACTGCTGTATTATACAGAGTCTTCATGAGTTCTGGGTTTATGTATGATAGGACAGAGCAGGGACACATACAGTGTCTGCCATTACTATGGTGGAGCTGGGCTGTCCCATGTATTAGAGACACTGGTGAGAGGAGCAGTCGGGGGATGGTATATGTATGATGATGAGAGGCGGCACTTCATGTTAGTGCACTGTATACTGACCCTGCTGTGTGCTGATTACCCCCCCTTCCCAGTTATGGAGTCAGATCTGTATGTGACTTCATCTCTGTTACATACTGTGAGGCTGGGTGTGCAGATCCAGTGTAACCAGGTTACTCACTATATGTGTAAAGGCTCTATTCCTGTGCTGTATACTTAACCTGTACCACAGGTCTGTATACATGATATCACTCCTCACTCTGCTGTATGCGGATCATGCTGGGTATAAACATCCTGTGTCTCCAGGTTATTTTCCTGGCTGTACATATAATCTGGACATGACTTCCAGCTTAGTGCTTAATTTCTGTAGCTATTGCTGCCTTTAGTCCTCTTATGTTACATGCTGTCCTGCCGGATATATCCATCCTGTTTCTGTATATTGTCTCCCTCATATGTTGCATGATCAGAGTATACCCACCAAGAGCTTATTTTATATTACCTAAGATGGTGGATAGCACAGGCCAGAATGGATTATGTTTTATCATGTGTAAAATAAATAATCGTGGAGTAACTCGGCGCATGTGAGTGTGCACTAATAACTCAGCACATGGCGGGCAGTGAGGGGGCACTAATAACTCAGCACATGGCAGGCAGTGAGTGGGCACTCCTAGTGTGATGCTGCACATTGCTCTGGAGGACACATTATGGGCCCAGTTTTCAGCCCTGTCTCTCGTCTATTGTAATTGTATGTAGTAGAGTGACTGACTGGGATTCAGAACTTGCAGTTTTCTGCTCACACACCTATGGCTGCAGGCAGCTTACAGTGGGGAAAAAAAGTATTTAGTCAGTCAGCAATAGTGCAAGTTCCACCACTTAAAAAGATGAGAGGCGTCTGTAATTTACATCATAGGTAGACCTCAACTATGGGAGACAAACTGAGAAAAAAAAATCCAGAAAATCACATTGTCTGTTTTTTTTTTCATTTTATTTGCATATTATGGTGGAAAATAAGTATTTGGTCAGAAACAAAATTTCATCTCAATACTTTGTGATATATCCTTTGTTGGCAATGACAGAGGTCAAACGTTTTCTGTAAGTCTTCACAAGGTTGCCACACACTGTTGTTGGTATGTTGGCCCATTCCTCCATGCAGATCTCCTCTAGAGCAGTGATGTTTTTGGCTTTTCGCTTGGCAACACGGACTTTCAACTCCCTCCAAAGGTTTTCTATAGGGTTGAGATCTGGAGACTGGCTAGGCCACTCCAGGACCTTGAAATGCTTCTTACAAAGCCACTCCTTCGTTGCCCTGGCGGTGTGCTTTGGATCATTGTCATGTTGAAAGACCCAGCCACGTTTCATCTTCAATGCCCTTGCTGATGGAAGGAGGTTTGCACTCAAAATCTCACGATACATGGCCCCATTCATTCTTTCATGTACCCGGATCAGTCGTCCTGGCCCCTTTGCAGAGAAACAGCCCCAAAGCATGATGTTTCCACCACCATGCTTTACAGTAGGTATGGTGTTTGATGGATGCAACTCAGTATTTTTTTTCCTCTAAACACGACAAGTTGTGTTTCTACCAAACAGTTCCAGTTTGGTTTCATCAGACAATAGGACATTCTCCCAAAACTCCTCTGGATCATCCAAATGCTCTCTAGCAAACTTCAGATGGGCCCGGACATGTACAGGCTTAAGCAGTGGGACACGTCTGGCACTGCAGGATCTGAGTCCATGGTGGCGTAGTGTGTTACTTATGGTAGGCCTTGTTACATTGGTCCCAGCTCTCTGCAGTTCATTCACTAGGTCCCCCCGCATGGTTCTGGGATTTTTGATCACCGTTCTTGTGATCATTCTGACCCCACGGGGTGGGATTTTGCGTGGAGCACCAGATCGAGGGAGATTATCAGTGGTCTTGTATGTCTTCCATTTTCTAATTATTGCTCCCACAGTTGATTTCTTCACTCCAAGCTGGTTGGCTATTGCAGATTCAGTCTTCCCAGCCTGGTGCAGGGCTACAATTTTGTTTCTGGTGTCTTTTGACAGCTCTTTGGTCTTCACCATAGTGGAGTTTGGAGTCAGACTGTTTGAGGGTGTGCACAGGTGTCTTTTTATACTGATAACAAGTTTAAACAGGTGCAATTACTACAGGTAATGAGTGGAGGAAAGAGGAGACTCTTAAAGAAGAAGTTACAGGTCTGTGAGAGCCAGAAATCTTGATTGATTGTTTCTGACCAAATACTTATTTTCCACCATAATATGCAAATAAAATGAAAAAAAAAAACAGACAATGTGATTTTCTGGATTTTTTTTCTCAGTTTGTCTCCCATAGTTGAGGTCTACCTATGATGTAAATTACAGACGCCTCTCATCTTTTTAAGTGGTGGAACTTGCACTATTGCTGACTGACTAAATAATTTTTTCCCCACTGTATATTAGACCTATATATTTCTTACCATTTATGCGCAGCTGGTGATTAGTGTCTGTCTGTAACTGCTGTAGAGGAGCAGGCGGCTTCTCATTTATTGTTACAGCATATAACACAGCATTGCCCATCTCTGTCTATTTCTGGACCTTACGATAGGGTATTTTCCATTATTAACCTGTTGTATATCTTGGTTTCTAAACCTGCATGGTTTTCACCCTCACTTATCCCACATCTTGTGCGGTTGGAGGGGCCTTTGAAGTTGGTTAAATATGGTCTGGGGGATCCATTGGGATATGGTTTCCTCCTTTTGGAATTCAATATGGTTCTGGATCTGGTGAAAGGTGGAGGGGAGTTTCGGCAAGGGTTTGTCGGGTCCCCAGGAAATTCAAGTGAACATTGGAACCCTTGTGGTTATGGTGCTCCCGAGCTATTGGGGTAACGGCTGGGAGTAATTGTTGGTACATTTTATGTTCAATTTATGTTTGGTAATCACCAGATTTTGGGAGCTTCAAGGACTCCTACCAGCATGTTAATATTATTTATGCTTTGGTGTTTTATTGTATGTTTGTATTAATAAAGGCGTAAATAATAATTAAAAAAAAAAAGGGATCGGTGTATACCCACCAAGTGCTTATTTTATCTTACTTAAGATGGCGGATAGCACAGGTCTGAGTGGATTACCTAGAGCCTGGTGGTTGGGGGGGGGTCGTTGAAGTTGGTTAGAAATTGGTCTGGGGGATCCATTGGGATATGGATTCTTCTTTTTGGAAGTTAATATGGTTCTGGACCTGGTGAAAGGTGGAGGCGAGTTTCGGCAAGAGTTTGTCGGATCCCCAGGAAATTCAAGTGAACCTTGGAACCCTTGTGGCTATGGTGCTCCCGAGCTAGTGGGGTAATGGCTGGGAGTAATTGTTGATACATTTTATGTTTGGTAATCACCAGATTTGGGAGCTTCAAGGGCTCCTCCCAGTGTGTTAATGTTATTTATGCTTTTATGTTTATTTTATGTTTATTTTAATAAGAACATGAATTAAAAATTTAAAAATAATAATAATAATTATAATAATAACAATTTTTATTTATATAGCGCCAACATATTCCGCAGCACTTTACAATTAAGCGGGGACATGTACAGACAATAAATTCAATACAAGTTAAGACAATTCAAACAATGACATTAGGAGTGAGGTCCCTGCTCGCAAGCTTACAATCTACAAGGAAATGGGGGGACACAGTAGGTGAGAAATGCTTGTTAATTCAGGTCTGGCAATTATAATAGGGATTTTCATATAAAGCTGCATGATCCGGTCATCAGCCCGTGTGTTTAAGCGCAATAGACAAGTATCAAGTGCAGTTATCATGTGCATGAAGGGTGTGGAGACAGATGAATAGTAGGGTGCAGATTCAGAATAATATTTGGAAGGAGGGAACAGGGCAAAGTTAGCTTGCTGAGTAGTTGATGTGATAGGCTTCTTTGAAGAGATGGGTTTTCAAAGCGCGCTTGAATAGGTCAGGGCTAGGTATCAGTCTGATCGTCTGGGGAAGTGCATTCCAGAGAGCTGGAGCAGCACGAGAGAAGTCTTGGAGACGGAGGTGCGAGGTTCGGATTACGGGGGATGTTAGTCTTAGGTCATTTGTAGAACGGAGGGCACGTGTAGGGCGATAGACAGAGATGAGAGAGGAGATATAAGGCGGTGCAGAACAGTGGAGAGCTTTGTGGGTGAGAGAGATGAGTTTATACTGGACCCTGTAGCGAATAGGTAGCCAGTGTAATGACTGGCACAAGATGGAGGCATCGGTGAAGCGGCTGGACAGAAATATGACCCTGGCTGCCGCATTCAAGATGGATTGGAGAGGAGAAAGTTTGGTAAGAGGGAGACCGATCAGAAGAGAGTTGCAGAAAACAAAAAAAAAAACAAAAAAAAAAACAAAAAAACAAAAAAAAACCAGTTATTTGTTTTCCTTTTAGTGGGTCCTTGAATTTATTTATAAATTGGTCAGTAGGGGTAACCATATTAAGTATGGACCTCTGGTTTGGGGGGGTGTTCATCACAGTATGACCCCCCCTGGGTTTGGAAGGGTAACCATTTCAGGTATGGCACCCTGGTTTTGAGGGGTAATCATCTCAGGTATGGTCACCTGGTGTGTAGGGTAACCATCTCGTGTATGGCCCCCTGGTGTGGAGGGGGTTAACCATCTCAGGTATGGCCCCCTGGTATGGAGGGGTGACCATCACGGTATGACCCCCTGGTCTCCAGAAGCATTTATATTTTATAGGACCCTGTTAGGGTAAAGACCCTGGGGTCATGGCAATCATATTTTGCATGCCTACAGAATAAATGGGCTCCTCTGAGCCAGGAACAGCGGCTGGAGGGGAGAAGAGAACAAGGTAGGCATGCTTTTCAATACAATCTATAGCTTCAAGGACCTTCTCTCTTTTTTCATGTGACTTGAGAATGCCGAGGCACGGTTTTTGACTATATATTGACCAAACCATGTTTCTTTCCATGTTTCTTTCAAGGTTGTCGTCTGGACAATGCAGTTATCTAGTGCATGAAACTGAAGAGCAATGTACCTAATCTGTGTGCCCTTGAGTCAGTAGGAGTGACTAAGGGTAAAGTAATCAAGTGCATTAACATGAAGGGCAATATGCCTATTCCCGATGCCCTTGAGCTGGTGGGAGCGGCTAAGGGTATAATCTAGTGCCTTAACACAAAGGGCAATATGCCTATTCCTGATGCCCTTGAGCCAATGGGAGTGGCTAAGGATATAATCAAGTGCATTAACACAAAGGGCAGTGTGCCTACTCCCGGTGCCCTTGAGCCAGTGGGAGCGGCTAAGGGTAAAGTAATCAAGTGCATTAACCCGACAGGCAATATGCCTATTCCCAATGCCTTTGACCCAGTTGGAGAGGTTAACAGTGAATGTTATCAAGTGCATGAAAAACAATTAACAATGGCGTGGCAGTTTTATTAATAATATCTTTGTAGACTTTTTCTGCTTTAGGTTTATTTAAATTACTACTTCCAGATATTCTGAACTTTATTTTATGGTCGGTTATATTGTTGATGTTATATTGTGTATAGTTTTTAATTACTCCCTATTTATAATATCTTTCTATTGATATGTTCATCACTTTTCAGGTAGTGATAGTAAGTGGGCTTAAGAAATTATACTGCACAGCTACTATAAATAATGGTGGTTTCTAGAACTAAAATCTGTGAATTGGTGAATTATTAGAGCTGGCTACAATACGTGCGGTATAATAGTTTTTTGAGGCATGACAGATGTCATTATACAGGTATTCAGACTGTAGCTACGACCTTAATTATGGTTTACTTTCCACATTCCCCATTATGGGATCCTCATTGCAGGATGTTGCTGTAGTTACCGTATTATCGATCATAACTTGCTAGCATGGCATTGATAAAATTAATCTGTCGGAGCTCTGGAATTTTATTTTTTATTTTTTATTACTTGTGTGCACAGTCTTTCCATAGCATGTAGAAATGGTTGATGGCTTTATTAGGCATGGTTAATGGGGGTCGAGTCCATTTAAGGTGTCAAATGGCCTCTCTGGTGGCGGTTTAGGAGTCAGGTGGAAGTTGCAGACAAGTTAAGGTGGACTCATTTTAACTAATAGAGGATGTAAAACCTCATGGTGGCGAACAGGCTCAGCTTTGGTGACCAGCCTCAAGGTCGTTGTAATGGTAACGTCAATCAGGGGCGGGCACAGTGGTTAAGCACAGGAGTGAGGATAATAGGGTCATTGGTGCCCTGAAAGTTTACTGGCTCTGCTTGAATGGCAAGCCAGTGCGTGCCGCCCCTTTATGGCTGTCTGTCCTGGTTCTGTATGTCAGACAGCTGGGGATATCACAGTACTTGTGAATCCCAATGTACTAGCACTTCACCTGACTCCTCCTGTGATTGTTTTAATCCTGTGATTTAAATAAAGCTGTGGCCATTGTGACAACCAAAATAATGTGTTGTGTATTTATTCTAGTGCCTAGGTTTACTGTAGTTATGGTGGTTTTAAGATGGAGTGGGGGTCCGTCCCATATCCATAAGTCAAGTAAGGGACTTTACGGTGAATATTATCATTTTATTCAGCTTCCTATGATGTACCTGTCCATATAGATGGCTTAGGAGAGTTGATCCTACTGAGAGATTCCCTTTAAGATATTTATTCTTTACATAGTATAATACACATTTCTGATACTTTCTTTTTCTGTAGAATTAACCACATTTCCGAGTATGTGTATATATATATATATATATATATATATATATATATATATATATTATTTTTTTTATTATTATTTTTTCTTTCTTTTTCCTTTTGTCATTGAACTGGATGCTGTTAAACAGATTGTTTTGCCAAGTTTGCTAAGCCATACATTTTAATTCCCATTGCAGGGAAACATAACACTTCATGATACCTAGAAAACACCCTTGTTACAAAAATTCACTATGCAGTCTTGGGAGTTTAAAGATTTGACTTTGACATTACCTACCCACGCTAAATAAATATAGCTCAAAAAGAGGTCTTAGGCTGGTTTCACATTAGCGCTTTTTAAGCGCATGCACGGCCGGGGGTAGCTCCGCCCCCGAGCCGGCTCTCTGCCCGGCGTGCCCGCCCCTTGCTTGTAGCGCCGCCTCCTAGCGCACAGCGGCGCCTGCGATCGGCGCACCCTATCTTTAGCATAGGGTGCGCAGATCGTGCGCAGGCCGTGCGCTAGTTGCGCTTTGACCTGCGCTGCGCACTTTTGACGGTGCTCCGTGCGCGCCAAAATCAAACTTTTCGGATTTTGGCGCGCACAGCGCACCGTCAAAAGTGCGCAGCGCAGGTCAAAGCGCAACTAGCGCACGGCCTGCGCACGATCTGCGCACCTTATGCTAAAGATAGGGTGCGCCGATCGCAGGCGCCGCTGTGCGCTAGGAGGCGGCGCTACAAGCAAGGGGCGGGCACGCCGGGCAGAGAGCCGGCTCGGGGGCGGAGCTACCCCCGGCCGTGCGTGCGCTTAAAAAGCGCTAATGTGAAACCAGCCTTAGAGATCCTCCAAAAATTCAAAAATACTAGCAAAAGGCAGAGATGCTTAGCTGCCCAGGCCTCCAAACAAATGCACTATCAGGATGCAGGGGACCCATATAGTTAAGATGGCGGCAACAAAGGTGCAGAAATACCGATGAGGCAACCACTCACAACCTACTAATCCCAATGGAAGGGGTGGCTGCTTGGTATATAAATGCAGAAAAAAGACTTGTATGCGGCGCTGTTCGTACAATGGAAATGCACAGCATCCAGGTTAACAGCCTATTAGTGACACCCTTCTATTGGAGCAGGCGGGCTGCCCAGCGCTATCCAAATGCTTCCCATGTGAACAGACACCGCAGTTTACAAGACCAGATGGGCCCAACTTCACCCTGACAAAAAAGTGCAAAAAACACATATAAAAAGATATGTGAGGTATTAGTTAATATTTTGGCCAAAATACGCAAGCTCGTAACCCACGTCACAGGTCCCCACACTTACGAGTCCTAACACTAAACAAATATAGCACAAAAAGAGGACTTAGAGATCCTTTTTCTCCGCATTTCCATTGTGCGAACAGCGCCGCATACAAGTCTTTTTTCTGCATTTATATACCAAGCAGCCACCCCCACCATTGGGATTGATAGGTTGTGAGTGGTTGCCTCATCGGTATTTCTGCACCTGTGTTGCCGCCATCTTAACTACTGCATCCTGGGTCCACTGCATCCTGATAGTGCATTTGTTTGGAGGCTTGGGCAGGTAAGCATCTCTGCCTTTTTCTAGCATTACCTACCCACGCCATAATGTGCCCATCTATTTACTAATCAGTCTTTTCAGTTTAATAAGCGATAGCACATCATCATGTACAATGATGCAATAGAAATGTGTTTTTTAAAGTGATTAATCATGATGCCATCTTGCAGAGTGACTGATGAATCTGGGTTTTCAAAATGCCAATTGAGTTGACACTTCCTGTCTGAATACTTCTAATTGTAAGGGTTTATGGATTAGGAAAAATAGTCTAAGACCCCCATACATATTAGATAACAGTCGTCCATACCATAGAAAAAGGACGACCATTTAATGTTCATTTAAAGCTGTTAAAAAGAAAGCTACTTGGTCTTTTTATTCTGATGAAGAGATAGCAATTTACAGTGGTGTAACTAGAGTCTGGTAGGCCCCCATACAAGATTTGGCCCAGACCCTTTCACCATCCTGAATACATTAAATATAAATATATATAACTAGATGGAGGGTGGTAATGTCACAATGTGGGCAGGCTTTGCAGCGTTAAGAATCTCTCCCCCCATGTGCTCACCCACCTATCCACTCTCATTTCCCCATGTGCTGACTTCTCCCGTCTGTGCTCTCTTCTTTGACCTGTCTACCCCATGTGCTATCCCCCTTGTCTGCTGTCTCTCTCCTTCCTGTGCTGTGTTCTCCCCTCATGTGCTGTCCCGTTTGAGCTGTCTCCCCCCTGTGCTCTGTCTCTCTCACCCCTGTGTCTGACCGTGTACAGAACATACCACAGCTCCTGAGCAGGGGAGGAAGCAAAAGACAATACTGACATTACAGCAGGAGATTGCAGAGGATACATTTTGTGAGGTAAAATATTGTTTAAAAACAGTCAGTGAAATATTTAACCTCACAAAATGAATCCTTTGTGATCCCCTGCTGTAATGTCAGTATTGTCTTTTGCTTCCTCCCCTGCCCAGGAGATGAGGTATGCTCCGTTCACGGTCAGACACAGACAATTTTTAAAATGAATTTTCGTTCATGGGAAAACCCCTTTAATGTGACCGGCTTCCTCTGCCTGTAGGCACGTCATGCATCTGCTGCTGGGATCGGCCGAATGATTCACTGCGCCTGCGTGGAATTAGCGCAGATGCAGTGTGACAGTGTTCCGCTGGTGGTATTGCGCAAGAAGCTGCGTGAGTGTGTGAGTGTGAGAATGTGTGAGTTTGTGAATATTTGAGTGTGAGAGTGTGTGAGTGTGAGTATGAATGTGTGTGTGAGTGAGTGTGTGTTTGTGAGAGTGTGTGTAAGTGTGTGTGTGAATGTGAGTGTGAATGTGAGAGTGTGTGAGTAAGTGTGTGTGTGTGAGTGTGTGAATGTGTGAGTGTGTGTGGTGCATGCAGCGTATAGAGTGTGTGTGTTTCACTGGTGGTACCGCACAATAGGTTGGTACCAGCAGCAGTTTCCATATTGAGACACCCATCACTTGGGTGTCCCAATATGGCGGTCAGTGAACTTCCTCCACTTGGAATTCTGGGATACGGTGACATCTGGACAGAACATGAAATGAAAACATTACAAGGCAATTATATAAATCGATTAGACTGCGCCACTAATTTCAGGGAAGTTCTTGTCCCCTGAGAAAATGTTATTGTATCTTATAGATTTTGATATGGTGAACAGGAATATGTGCTCCAAAAGTCTGTAGCATGTAAAGTTTTTAACCCCTTCATGACCGGAGCGGTTTTTGATTTTTCATTTTCAGTTTTCGCTTCCCTTTTTTCCAGAGCCATAACTTTTATTTTCCATCAATTTGGCCATGTGAGGGCTTATTTTTTGCAGGACGAGTAGTACTTTTGAAATACACCATTGGTTTTACCATGTCGTGTACTCGAAAACAGGAAAAAGTGCGGTGAAATTGCAAAAAAAGTGCAATCCCACACTTGTTTTTTGTTCAGCTTTTTTGCTAGGTTCACTAAATGCTAAAACTGACCTGCCATTATGATTCTCCAGGTCATTATGAGATCAGAGACACCAAACATGTCTAGGTTCTCTTTTATCTAGGTGGTGAGAAAAATTTCCAAAGTCTGCTAAAAAAAAAGCGCAATTTTACGAAACCCGTAGCATCTCCTTTTTCCGTGATCTGGGGTTGGGTGCAGGCTTATTTTTTGTGTGCTGAGATAATACTTTTAATGGTACCACTTTTGTGCAGATACGTTCTTCTGATTGCCCGTTATTGCATTTTAATGCAATGTCGCGGCGACCAAAAAACGTAATTCTGGCGTTTTGATTTTTTTTATCGCTACGCCGTTTAGCGAACAGGTTAATTATTTTTTATTGATAGATCGGGTGATTCTGAATGCGGTGATACCAAATATGTGTAGGTTTGATGTTTTTTTATTATTTTTATTTTGATTGGGGTGGAAGGGGGGTGATATGTTTTATAATTTTTTTTATATTTTGAAACACTTTTTTTTTACTTTTGGCATAGTTCAATAGCCTCCATAGGAGGCCTGAAGCTGCCATAGCGCGATCGCATCTATTACATAGAGGTTTATGCTTTGACAGCGGCATTTAACTACTTAATAGGCACGAGCGGATCGCGATTCTACTCGCGCCTATTGCGGGCACATTGTCAGCTGTTAAAAACATGTCGCGGCTTTGAGGTGGGCTCACCGCCGGAGCCCACCTCAAACCGGGGGATACTGCCAGCTGACGTACTATTCCGTCAGCTGGCAGTAAGGGGTTAAGAAACAACAGTTTATAGTCTACATTATGATGTCTGAGACACTACATACATGTGCATTGATGTCAGTAGTAAAAGCAATTGTTCAGAAGTGTTTTGCAGACGACTTTCGTTTATAATCCATGTCAGATGCTTCTTGAATAAGATTCCAGCAATAGTCAGCCAGCATTGACTTACTCTACTTTCCTTGGTACCTTTTCTCCATCAGCGCAATGTCTTGGTGAAATCTTTCACTGTGTTCATCGCTAATGGCACCAAGATTGGCTGGAAAAAAGTCCAAGTGAGAATGTAGAAAATGCATTTTTAGTGACATATTGCATTTCATCAAATGATATGCTGTGAGCATGTTGTCCACAAGTTGTTCAAAGCTCGGTGCCCTGCTGTTGACAAGGAAGTTGAAGGTCACATCTTTAAAGGCTTTCCATGCCACTTGTTCAGCACCTTGCAAAAGACCATCAAAGCTACTGTCATTTGTTATATCTCTGATCTGTGGGCCAATAAAAATACCTTCTTTAATCTTTGCATCACTTATTCTTGGAAATTTCTGTCGCAAGTAAGAAAAGGCTTCCGATTCTTTGTTTATTGCTTTGACAAAATCCTTCATAAGCCCAAGTTTAATATGCAAAGAAGGGAGAAATATCTTTGCTGGATCAACGAGAGGATAATGTTTAATATTCTTCTGTCCTGCAACCAGGTTTTCGCAGAGTGGCCAGTCCTTTCTGAAATAGTGCATTTTTCGTGCACGATTGGCCCACTCAAAAATAAAACAACAATACTTGGTATATCCAAGCTACAGTCCAAGAAGAAGTGCATCAACGTTTAAATCACCACATATGTTCCAGTTATAATTTCTATAATTAATGTGGGTCAACAGTATTTCCATATTCTCATACGTTTCTTTGTGGGGGATGTCTATTCCTTTTGGGTCTGCTCTGGGGCAGTTTAGATTTCCCCTTTTCTTTCTTTAGGCTTATTTAGTCCTCCGGCTGTGACGAGGCATCTAGAATCATCGTAGGTACGCTGCATGGTTGCTGTTAGTTGTGTGGTTAGGATCAGGGGTCTGCAATCCGCGTAGTTACAAACCTCTCTGGTTTTCTGTGAATTAGCTTGGTTTTGTTTTCCTCCTCGGTGACCCATTAATAACATATCAGTTTGTCTGATTTTTCTCCTTATAGGTTTATTTTTGAGTAAAATGTAAATTGCTCTTTTATTCTATGAACTACTGACAACATGTCTTCAAATTTCCAAGCACTAAATTTTGTATTTATTTTCAGAAAATGAGAAATGGTCAAAATAACAAAAAAATGCAGCGCTTGCAAACCTCAAATAATGCTAAGAAAATAAGTTTGTAATCATTTAGAAACAACAATACTAATGTTTTAACCCAGGAAGAGTTCAGAAATCAATATTTTGTGGAATAACCATGATTTTTAATCACTGCTTTCATGCATCTTGGCATGCTTTCCACCAGTTTCTCATACTGATTTTGGGTGACCTTATGCCACTCCTGCTACAAACATTTATGCAGTTCTTCTTTGTATGATGGCTTGTAGCTATCCATCTTCCTCTTGATTACGTTCCAAAGGTTTTCAATGGGGTTCAGGTCTGGAGATTGGGCTGGCCATGACATGGATTTGATTTGGTGATCCTTCATCCACACATTGACCTAGCTGTGTGACATGGCATTTTGTCCTGCTGGAAAAACCAGTCCTCAGAGTTGAGGAACATTGCCTGAGCAGAATGAATCAACTGTTTTTCTAGAATAACCTTGTATGCGGCTTGATTCATACGTCCTTTGCAAAGAATAACCAGCCCAATACCAGCCTTGCTGAAGCATCCCAAGATCATCACCGATCCTCCACCAAATTTCACAGTGGGTGCAAGACACTGTGACTTGTATGCCTCTCCAGGTCTCCATTTAACCACTAGACGACCAAGTGTTGGGCAAAGCTAAAAATTAGACACATCAGAGAAGATTACCTTACTCCAGTCCTCTATGGTCCAATCCTTATGTCTATGGCAAACTTCAGCCTGGCTCTCCTTTGCTTCTCATTGATGAAAGGTTTTTCTCAAGCTTCACATGACTTGAGCCCTGCCTCTAGGAGCCTGTTCCAAAATGTTCTTGCCGTGCACTTCACCCCAGCTGCCATTTACCATTCCTTTTGTAGGTCACTTGATGTCATCCTGCAGTTACTGAGTGACATTCGAATAAGATGACGGTCATTCTGGTCAGTGGAGAGTCGTTTTCGCTCTCTGCTGGTCTGTAGCTTTGTTGTCCCCAATGTCTGCTGCTTGACCTTGTTGTAATGGACCCTATACCCTGGTGATTTTGGACTGATAACAGGCACAGAAGTTGACACAAATGGGTTTGAATGGAGATTAAAGATAATATCCTCACCTGTGACCTGTTTGCTTGTGATCAGTGTGTGCATAAAAGCTAAGTAAGTTTCTGGGATCCAGACAGACTCTTGCATCTCTCTCCAGCCACTAATTTTTCTGGATTGTGACTCATGGAGCAAAAGAATTGTCGATGGTTCTATGGGAAAATGTAGTTGAACCGTATAAAACAGGAAAGGGATACAAAGAGATATCCAAGGAATTGATAATGCCAGTCAGCAGTGTTCAAACTGTGATTAACGAATGAGAGTCGTCCGTGGTGAGACTCTCCATGCCATACTTTTAATCAAGGCCCTGGTGGGTCTATCGCTATCTCCTTACACCTCATCCTATTTAAAGACACTCCTTAGTGAGGTTTGATAAAGACCCCTTTCTGGGTCCAAACATTACCAAGGTATCTTCCTGTCTTGTTTCGTCCATGTGGTCTTGTTTAAATATGCACTGAATAAAGAAACTTTATTTGCAAACCAAACTACTTTGAGTGCGGCTGCTTCTCCATTTTTGTTACTTGGGATTCTTCTCCCAGTCCATCCTGCACCTAACCTATATACTGAGTGCGCATCATTCTCCTTCCTTCATAAAATATAATGCATATCCCATAGTCACCCATAAAATATAATGCATATTCCATAGTCACCCATAACATATAATGTTCCCCCATAGTTATCCATGTACAAGTATGGCCACTGATTTAAAAATAATTTCTCACCTTCCCTCCGCTCTGCCACCACGCTCGTTCTCTTGTAAGCCAGCAGCTAACTTCAACGTGCGATGGGAGCGCATGACGTCAGTACCATGTGCCCCTCGTTATATGCACACCGACATCAGCTGCTGTCCTCTTCTTGGCCGGCAGCGTGCATTGTGGTGCACAAACCTATCAGTGTGCGCGGGACAATACGCTTCAGCTGGATGTGCATCCAATGATGCACATCCAGTTGAAGTTTCTGCTGGCGTCGGCAGGCCCCTGACCCACCGTGCCCAGTCGCAGCGGTGACCACTGAGACTGCTGTCGTTACGCTACTGTCAATATATTAAGAACAAAAAAATTTGATGGGAGTGTGTTTTTAATAAATTATTCTTTTTCATACTGAGAATCACTAGTGATTGAGTGTATGTTTTACTCCCCAAATTATTCATGTTCCTTTAATGTTTATGGGGGCCTCCCAATTCTCCAACGACAAGTGTTGTTGAGGGAAAGAAGTATCCGTCTGTTGCATTTCTACTGCAACAGTTTTCTGCAGCACGTAGAGGAGCCTCTCTTCTCATAGAGACACAGAACTATAGGCTGCATCGGGTATTCCTTTGTATAGGGGAGTAGAGAGTCAGCTCTCTACCCACAGCTAACTATACTTCATAAATCGTAAAGGGGTTAAAAGCAAGCTGTCAGAAGGTTTATGCTATATTCAGAGGCCGACACTGACAGCTTGGGGGCCCCGGTGCAAGAAATGTGTCTGGGCCCCCCTCCTTTTATCGCGACAAGGCTATATATATATATAGATATACAGTGTGTATATATATATATATACAATGTAGCCACACGCACCTACTTGTATATATTACACAGAGGATGGTATGTAATAAGGGACAATGTTATACATAATAAAAGAGGAAACTATGTAACTAAGGATGGTGTTATACAGAATTAGTGAGTACACTATATACTAAGGGACTGTGTTATACATAATAAGTACGTACACTCTTTACTAAGGGACTGTAAAAGACATAATAAGCAATAATAATGTCTTCCTCCACCTCCCCCTGTTCGTAAGACCATTATAAGTCCCCCTTCCTTCCATCCCAATCCCCCACCCCCTCATTGTCCTCCTCCATCCGCATCCCATTATTGTCCTCTCCACCACCCCATCATTGCCCTCTTCACCACCTCCATCATTGCCTTCTCCACCACCACTATCATTTCTTTCTCCCCCACCACCCCATATCATTGCCCATTCCACCACTTCCATCATTTCCTCCTCCTCCACCACCCCATCATTGTCTTTTCCCCACCACTCCCATCATTGCCCATTCCACCACCTCCATCATTTCCTCCTCCCCCACCACCCCTATTATTGCCCTTTCCACCACCACTATCATTGTCCTTTCTACCACCACCATCATTGTTCTTTCCACCACCTCCATCATTGCTTTTTCCCACAACACCCCATCATTGCCCTCTCTATCACCTCCATCTGCTCTTTCCACCACCTTCATCACAGCCTTCTTCTCCACCATCCCATCATTGCCTCCTTCCCCACCACTCCCAATCATTGTCTTTTCCACTATCACCATCATTGCCTTCTCCCCCACCACCCCCATCATTGCCCATTTCAACACCTCCATCATTTCCTCCTCCCCCACCATCCCCATCATTGCCCTTTCCACCACCACCATCATTGTCCTTTCCACCACCACCATCCTCACCCATTCCACCACCTCAATCATTTTCTCCCCCTCCACCCGCATTATTGTCAATTCCACCACCTCCATCATTTCCTCCTCCCCAACACCCCCATCATTGCCCTTTCCACCACATCCATCTTTCCTCCTCCCCCACCATCCCCATCCTTGTCCATCCCACCACTTCCATCATTTCCTCCTCCTCCTCCACCATCCCCATTATTGCCCTCTCCATCACCTCATCATTGCCTTCTCCCCATCAGCCCCATCATTGCCCTCTCTTCCCCCTACACACAGACACACAGAGAACCATTCACCTCTCTGCATATTCCCCCGCCGCGCTCCGTATGCACGCACACACACACACACAACACACGTACACACACACAGCACCTCTCACCTTTTCGCATGCTCTGCCGCAGCATCACCATCGCCTTCCTCTCTCTGGCACAGCCGGCCGCTGAGTGATGACGTCATCCAGCGGTGCTGGAACAACCCTTTCCTTTGGCTCTACCTCAGCTATCTTATTCTTCATTAAAAAAAAGAAAATGCAATCGGTCTCTTTCTTCAAATACTGTTGAAAAGAACAATACATTATATTGAAGTGCTCATCAATAATTAACACAACTGGAGGGTCTCAAGACAATTTGTGTTGCGATGTATTAGACCATGCGTTTCAATAAGGTCACACTACTAGTTATATCCTACACAGTCCAAACCGATGTAAGACAAAACATTCAGTTTCTCGAATAACCCTCTTCTTATCATGTAAATTTTGTTTATTTTCTTTTTGTTGATTTATTTTTTTCTTCTTGTTCCTTTGTTCGAAATTGAATTACATACTGACGGCTTTATTCTTTATTACCACAGGAGCATACATGGTCCCCTACCTTATCCTACTCATTTTGATTGGCATTCCTCTCTTCTTCCTTGAGCTGGCTGTGGGGCAGAGAATTCGCAGAGGTAGCATCGGAGTCTGGAATTACATATGTCCTCGGCTTGGAGGAATTGGCTATGCTAGCTGTGTTGTAAGCATTGGCTTCCAATAGTTATATTTTACCATGTTCCTTAGGTCAGATTCACACGTCTGGTTAATAGTGTGGAAAAAAACTACACCACCATAAGCGTTACAAATATGCAATTTAGCTACTGCTAGCTGTACCCAAGCAATTGTTGCAGTACCTAAAACGAGGTTCTTTCACAATCATGATCATGGTTTACAGCTATGTAGCTCTTTTGCCCCATGAATTTGGTAAAAAAATACCATAAAAATCCCTGTAGTAAAAGAAAAGAAAAAAACAAACAAAAGCATGATAGTAAAAAGGACAAAAAGAATAAGGCCAGGGTCACACTTGCGAGTGTGATGCGAGAAACCCACGCGGGTCTCTTGCATCAATACCCAACACTGCCGCTGGCACTCGCACCGGAGTGTGCGGCTGCATAGAAATACATACAGCTGCACCCTCCGGTCCTGAGTGTCGGTGGCAGTGCCAGGTATTGATGCGACAGACTTCTATGAGTTTCTCATATCACACTTGCAAGTGTGACCCTGGCCTAAGACTATTAATTTCTACATACTCTCGTTAGGGTCGAAAAACAATGTTTTCGACTTGGGGGTTTAAAGTTTCAAGTATTAAGATGACCACCTGTTGGTGCAAGAACAGAATAAAATCTCCTTTTAGGTTATATATTTAGAATATTAATATCCTTTTGTGTGCATTGTATTCCCCTTCCTTTTAAAAATTTTCAATAAAAAAAATTTGACGGAAAAATACCATAAAAATACGGGCAGCAAACGGATGAAACATAGATGCCATCTATGTACTGTCTATTCACATGGACCCATTTATTAGAATATTCTTGACATTATTCAGTCAATCTGACCAAACTGGGACATTGCTACATTTTTTTTGTTCAGAACCAATGGACTGCCAAAAAAAGGAACATGTGAAATGAGCCATAGAGTCTAGAGCTAGGGTCTCAAACACTCGGCCTGCGGGGGATCGGAGCTCCCGGGACATACTTTGACAGCAGAGAGCACATTGTATCAGTGTAAAGCTGACAGCTCTAATAATCCGCAGAATATTAGATTTGCAATCAGGCAAGTAAAAGTTAAAGATCCACATTTGAGACTAAAAAAAAATATAAGGAAAAAGAAATTGGAAAAATTAAAAAAAATAAAAATAACCTATGGAAAAAATAGCAGAAAAGTATTTTGCCTCTAAAAACTCTGTTTTACGTGAGAAAAAAGAAAACAAAAAAAGTATTGCAAGGTCCAGAGTGACTTGTGCTAAGAAACTGTACCATAACACGTACAAAAAACATCTTACAAAAATAAAATAAAATAAAAAACCGACGCACAAAAAAATTGAATAAAAAGTGATCAAAAATTCATATGGAAAAAATGGTATCGCTGAAAACGTCACCTTGTCCCACAAGGACTGTGGCCTGCCAACTTCAATTTTTTTTTAGGTGCGACCCATTAAGCCGGCTGAATTTGAGACACCTGGTCTATCTGGTACCTGTGCGCTATCCATTAAAAAACACAGATGATGTATGTGAAAAACAAAACTAAGGCATGACCAAAAAAAGAGCTGAAAAGTAACTGGTATGTTCAGATATTATAATATTTTTTATGACAAGTATGATTATTGTACACAAATGTAAATTTTGACTTGTATTCTTCTTTAAGTCCTATTCAAGCGATTTTTTTTAATTTTTATTTCATCATCCGTTAGATATCAGTAATGTACGGTATATTCAATGTGTGCATTAAAATACTGTTGTCTGCTGTTCCAGCTCTGTTTTAGCCCCTCTCCTGCATCTTCTGACCATAGCTCTTTCTTGCAAGATCACAATTGTCAGCTCTCCCCTACGACAGATGGCCGTATAAGATGGATGAGGATCACAACACAATGCTTGGACTGGCTGTCGACACTCCCAACCCAAGCGTGACAGCATGTCACACTGGGGTCAGAATAGCCGACGGCCGGTCCGAGCATTGCATTGAAATCCTCATCCATGTTATACGGTCGTCTGACTCTTCTCTTAATGTAAGTATATGAAACCACTGTTCTGAGTCACAGAGACTTGAGAAAAGTGACTTCCAATCACACAAAATACTCTGTGGTGAGCCGGCTAGTCACAGCCACTTATTATGTAGAAAAGAAGCGGCGCTGGAAATGGCACAAAACATCAACTGGTAAGAATTTTATTGCACACACTGATCATTCATTACTGATCGCTAATGAATAGTAAAATGAAAAAAACACACTGGAGTGGCACTTTAAAGTAAATGTCTGTCCTGGAAAACCATTTTGTTTATTCATTTCAATTAGATGAGTTTTGTATGCTAATTAATTTCTTAATATATCTTTGTCAGCAGGATTTCACATCCCAAACTATTCACATGTGCACGTAGAATTTTCAAAGACAAGCTCAGGAATACCTTTACAAGGCCAGTCCATTCCTGCATTACTGAGAAATTAGCCTTTGAATTAATATGCAAGTGAGGCTGAAGAGCTATGGTAGATCTGAAGCCTCTGTCACTCTAAGGGTACCGTTACACTTAGCGATACACCAGCGATCCCAACAACGATATGGATCGCTGGTGCATTGCTAAGTGGTCGCTAGTGAGCTGCCACACAGGCAGATCTCACCAGCGACATCGCTGGGGTCGGGGGTCGCTACTTACCTGTCAGACGCGGCGATCCTGACGTCCTCCCGCCCGCATCCACGCGTCGCTCGTCGGTGCCACAGGAAGCCCAGCAGGAAGCGCCCAACGAGAAATGATTCAGGACCTTCTCGCACGACCAGCGATAATCAGTGGGAGAGGCGGTCGGAGTTAAGTATCACATGTAGCGATATCGCTAGCAATATCGCTGCTACGTCACAAAATCGGTGACTTTACAGCGATATTGCTAGCGATATCGCAGTGTGTAACGGGGGCTTAACTTTTTTTTTCCCATCCAGCACGGCTTCCTTCTGGAGACTGATGACTCCTTTGTCTGAAATTACACAGCACAGTGGCTGTCAGTCAACAGGAGGAGGCTACACTGGGCGGGGAGTAGAACTGGAGTGACAGAGGCTTCAGATCGTCAGCCTCATCCAGACTAATGGACTTACCACGTAAAGATATTGATGCATTTGTCTTTGAAAGAGCTACATGCGCATATAAATAGTTTTGGGGGAAAAATCCTGCTGGCAGATTTTTGTGGCAGATCCATTTTTCTAATACAGAGTTCTAAGTCTCTTGTATACGTATATACTGTATTTAAAATAAAACTACTTCCAGCTGCCAATAGGGGGAGCTAAGAAGTGATTATTATACATGTTTCTCTGGAATTGAAGAAAAGTAATGGATGCAGTGAACTAGTGATACCTGCTGTGTCTATGCAGGAGAGTGGAATCTCTGGGTCTGTAAAGCAGAGCATCGACCACTACCACTAATATTGTAGGATACATTAGGGAATTAATAATCAATAGGAAATAGTGATCTGGAATGATATGATGTTAAAGGGTTATTCCAACATTTATAACGATCACCTATCCAAAGGAAATATAACACACGCACACCTGCCATGGAGAGTGAAGGCGCCACGGTGAGCATGTGCACCTGCACTTCAATATTAATGGCCAGCGCAGTGCTCCATTTTTTTTAGTTGTCCCAGATGTCAGAACCCTTCTCCCCAACAAAGGAAGCAATGATGCTGTTTTAACCATTTCGGGACGCATCTATCCTAGACAAAATATTTGTTTCATTTTTATTAGTGTATTCCAAAAGTTATAACTGTGTAATTCATCCACTAACATTGCCATATGAGGGCTTGTTTTTTGTATTTTTCGATGGTACTGTATTGATGTACATATGATAGCTCCAAAACCTTTAGCATGTTTTTTTCTTTTATTAATAAATGCTGCTAATTTTTTCTTTATGATGGGAGTGGATTCTCCATGTGCCATATTCAACTGGTTATATCCATTTTTTTTTATGTTTTGTTACTTTTGTGCTATTAAGGGATTTAAAAAAAAGTTTATTTCTTATCTCTCACACCTCCAAAATAACTAATGTTACTATTTTCCATTTCTTACGTTATCTTCACTCTATTTTTTTTAGATTTTACTATTTTAGCATTAGAAAAGCCGTTAAAATATGTTTTGTAGAGCCTTATTTTGAGGGGCATATTCTTTTTCTAGATCTTTTTCTCAACAAAATTGTATAAATCCTTATGTGGGATGAGTTGAGGTGTTCATTAATAATATTTTGGGGGTGTATGTAATTATTTTAAAGGAAATCTGTCAGCAGGTTTTTGCTATCTCATCTGACAGTAGTATGATGTAGGGACAGAGACCCTGATTCCAGCAATATATCACTTACCATAATTTTCGGATTATAAGACGTACTTTTTTTCCTGTCATGTAATGACTAGCTTTAAGGGACTGAGTTAATTATTCCCTTAGCTCATTAATACCAGTGGATTAGGATATACCACAGAAGGAGACACCAGTGAAGGATTTGGTGGAGAGTCAGGAATTAGCTTGATGATCACCTCATTCTTAAGTAATTAACTGCGAGGTGCTCACATTTTACAGAGATGTTCTTTTCTAGTTCTGATAGTTGCCTAATTTTCTTCTCGTTTACTACTTTCCTTCTACATTTTATCATTACTTGTATTTCAGTGTATACAAATATTCTGGATTTAAGGGATCTTTATAAGATAATATACAGTTTAATATATGACATTTTCAGTCACTGACTCATTTCACTTCCTGTTAGACCCAATGATCATGCCAGGTACTCATAGATGTGAATCGGCTCTGCCAGTGCAAAATCTAGCCTAAAGGGGTGTTTTCCCCTGTAACTGGGTACAGTGGAAAACTACATAATGAAAAAAATAAATTATGAATGTCCCCAGTGGTTCTTTTACGATCACTTATTGAAGATGTGTGAATGAAATATATGCAAAAAAAAAGTACTCCACACCACCCAAACTGTTCTCATAGCCTCACGGCTTCCCAGTACTCATGGTCATTTTAAAAGATGAAGAAGAACAAGTGATGTACAATTCCACAAATTCATTAGAGTAATTAGACGATGTGAGTTGGCAGAACATGTAATTATATTTACCACGGCAGAGAGAGATCTCACTAATCTGTATATAATAAGGATATTTTTCACTTGTTCCTTAGGTCTGCTTCTTTGTTGGGCTTTATTACAATGTGATCATTGGATGGAGCATATTCTACTTCTTCCAGTCGTTCCAGTATCCTCTACCGTGGTATGAATGTCCAAGTGTGAAAAATGGCTCTGTAGTCTGTGAGTTGATAATAATTCAAAGATTTATATTGCATTATTATTTATGATGTTATGACAATGTTCACCTTTTTGATACATTTTTTTAAATAATGATATTGTATATTTTAAACTGTATATATCAGTATTAACATTTTTTTTTCTCCCCAGCATTGCAGAGATATGGGCTTTAATAGTTTATATGTAAATTTCCTCTTCAACCAAGAGGGCGTTATTAGAGATTCTTGTCTGGGGATGTTGATTTTTTCCCCGTATGACATTGTCCAATCAAAAAAAAAAGCAGTGTAAGGGTGGTTGCACATTAGCGTTTCAGGGTGCAGCAACGGCCTGCGCACGGCCGCCGCTAAGCCCTGCCCCTGCCGCGCCTCCTCCGGTAGCTCCTCCTACGGGCGCATGACGCTGCATGCGTCCTGCGTCCCCTATCTTTATCACTGGGAACATACTCTTAGAAGCAGATGATTGCTGAATAACACTGTCACCATCTGCCAGGAATGGCAGAGGCCTCTCCATTCATCCTGTTTTGGTAAGCGCAGTATGAATTAAAAAATAATTACACAAGTTTGGTGCTAAGTACCTAAAGAGAAATAACTCCATTTTTTTTACTATTTCACCTCTCTTGGAATTTATTTATTGCTTTAAGTACATTTAAATGCTAATGTGTATGATGTCATTCAAAACTACAGGTATACCTCACACTGTAAAAAAGAAGTCCTCATATGGCTATGTCGATGGAAAATGAGAAGGTTACGGCTCTTGGAAGAAAAGGAGGAAACAACGAAAGTGCAAAACTAAAAATTAGCCGAATCATTAAACTTTTTACTTTCAAAAATGCTATTTACCTCAGATAAGTGGTAATCTCCATTATGTTTAAAGCCTGTGTAGCCGGATTACTGGAGCAATAGCTACAGGGAGAAAATGAAGTTATATTCTCCCTGCAGCTGCTCGCTTACAGTCATTGTGGTGGTGCAGGGAGCTGTAACAGTCCCGACCACTCAGTTAGTGTGCTGTGATCACTTCCCTGCACCTTGACTAACAGCGAGCTCTGCAGCTTGTGTGTACACATCAGGCTATCAGACAATGTGCTGCGGAATGATTACAGCTCACTGGGTAATGAGCAGTGACTATTACATCCTCCTGCACCGCCTTTATGTTTGGAAGAAAGCAGCTGTAGGGAGGATATAACTTCATTTTCTCCCTGTAGCCGCTGCAGCTGTAAACCTGCCAGACTTAATTTAAATGCTATGTATTTGCAGATTATCACTACATCTGCAGGTAAACAGAGATTTTGGAGGTGACTTTATGTCACAATGAAAGGCGCCCAATAGTGATTAGGATCCCATCGATGACTCAATCGCTTGGCTCACAGACAAACCCATAATACTGCAGTGTACATTGGTCTGAAGAACGTGTCTAGAAAATCAGTAGTTCTCATATTAACAAATTAAAAGCCAGTTAATACAATGCTGAAACCAACTATTGCTATGTTTTTCCAGTAGTGGAAGCGGAGTGCGACAAGAGTTCAGCTACGACGTACTTCTGGTATCGGGAAGCTCTGGATATTTCAAACACAATATCAGAGGGAGGAGGTCTAAACTGGAAGATGACCATGTGTCTGTTCTCTGCTTGGTTCATTGTGGGATTGGCTATGATTAAAGGCATACAGTCATCTGGCAAGGTGTGGTAATGCAACTGCTGGCCAAAATGTATGCAATGCACAGCAGTGTGTAGATTGTGGGAGAAAACATTGTTTAGATACAATGCATTTAAAGCATTAAAAAGTAACCATCGTTAGATCTTTCTATTTTAATTCATGGGAAGAATCTGTACTCAGTGAAGACAGCTTTTCCTTTTACTGAGACAGGATATGACAGTTGGTGCTTTTAAAATTCTATGGACACAGAAGTAGGAGCTCGAGGCAGACACAGAAATTTAGCTTCAAGTTCTTCTGAAACCACAGTAAAAGTTCTCCATAGAACGCTAGCATGGACTGTCATCCCCTAGCTCAGTATTCAATATAAACAGATTTTACCCATGAATTAAATGATCAGTTGAGGTCTCTAGGAGGAGAAAGAAGCAGATTTCACTGATAAGCTATATTACAAAGATGCTTATTTTCATTTGTACTATTGATCCATGAATTAAAAATGAAAATGATGGTTACGCTTTAAGCACAAAATTTAAAATGGTTTCTTAATTTTGCATTGTCTATTCAGTACAATCACTATTTTCTGCATTAGGGCATATGGATGTCCGGTACACCTTGCCCGTCCATCATTATATGATACATAGAATTCAGAAAATTTCCATACTGCTTTATATTTCAGTTCCTTAACATTTTACCATCTCTGTATAACGGCAGTGGATTTAGTGCATTCTTGAGTATATCCAGGGACTGAAATATTGATAAGAAAGGTGAATTAAATTGCTGTAAGCTACATCCATTAGAAGAAATCCATACTTTCTCCGTAGTTGGCTACAGTGTTATCTAGATAAACTGATCCAAAGAAAAGACTGGAAAAGCACGAAACGCAAAATAGGGTCTTATCTGGGTAATAATGTTAAAAGACCAGCATATTGGCGCTCACCTCGTCGGGTCATGTGCACACAACTACTGGCAACGCTTAAGGCTGCTGCGGACCCACAAGAGGATAAAAGTGCAGGTAATGGGTTAATTCTGCGCTGCCATGTAGAAAGGATGAACGACCCATGGACTTGTATGGGTAATTTTGATCTGTGACTCTGATCATAACTGTATTATACCAGAAGTGGATTTTTTGTTGGAATGTCAAACACAGAATCTGAGGACCAAGAATGGATAAAAGTGGATTATAGTCAACGCGTTTCAAAGTCAAACCAACTCCTTCTTCAGAACAACAATTTTGAAATGCGTTGACGATAAACCACTTTTTTCTATCCATGGTCCTCGGATTCTGTCTTTGATGTTCGACAGCGCAGAACAAATCCATTTCTCCTGGTATGATATTGTTGAATTCTCATGGATGCTGCAGCGGCTGTTATTTTTGCACTATTAGTAGGTGTGTAACACACAACCCCACCAGATGAGCATACCATATATTTATTCACTTTCATAACCTGGATAGAGTGCACAGGATCAGAGTGCACAGGATCAGAGAGTGGGCAGGATCAGAGAGTGGGCAGGATCAGAGAGTGGGCAGGATCAGAGAGTGGGCAGGATCAGTGAGTGCACAGGATCAGAGAATGCACAGGATCAGAGAGTGTACCGGATCAGAGAGTGTACAGGATCAGAGAGTGCACAGGATCAGAGAGAGCACAGGATCAGAGAGTGGACAGGATCAGAGAATGTACCGGATCAGAGAGTGTACAGGATCAGAGAGTGTACAGGATCAGTGAGTGCACAGGATCAGAGAATGTACAGGATCAGAGAGTGCACAGGATCAGAGTGAGCACAGGATCAGAAAGTGCGCAGGATCAGAGAGTGGACAGGATCAGAGAGTGCACAGGATCAGAGACTGCACAGGATCAGAAAGTGTACAGGATCAGAGAGTGGACAGGCAGGATCAGAGAGTGCACAGGATCAGAGAGCACAGGTTCAGAGTGCACAGTATCAGAGAGTGCACAGGATCAGAGAGTGCACAGGATCAGAGAGTGCACAAGATCAGAGAGTGTACAGGATCAGAGAATGCACAGGATCAGAGAGTACACAGGATCAGCGAGTCTACACACAAAGGCATATGTTAAATTTTAACGTTAGATTTAATTGATGTTAACTCAGAGAGATTGTGCTAGTCAGGAGCTCACAAGGGAGCTAGAAGGGAGTCAGCAGCACTGAGGATAAGCAAGTGCTACTGGGAAATGTGGTTTTAGCAGATACAAATAGGACCCCTTATTCAGCTATGTGAAGTTAGATGCACAAATGTACAAAAAGAGTTTAAAAAAGACAGAAAGTTACAAGAAAAAAATATTACTGTATGTTATTCTTAGGCTTATTAGAACAAAATTCAAAACAATCATAATTAATGTAAACGGCCAGGAACATAATAATAGTTCCCCCACCAATAGCTCGGACTAGTAATAAAAGTGGAGTACTCACAAGAATGTATGAATAAAGAAGAAAACAGAGTAACCATAAACCACAACAACCAATGTGAAAAAAATTAAAATCAATTCTTTATTGACTGAATCATTAAAAATATCAGACATTTATCAATACATATGAGGTGTAACAGGTAAAAAATGTTTCCAGATAAAGGGGCAGGTAACCTCCCCCACATGTAAAGGGAGTGATAAAGGGTCACAGATAAATATAATTACTGCGCACAAAACGCCATCAATAACGTCTCATAATCTCATAGAAACGGCCCAAAAAAGTGCTGCATGCAAAAATAACGCCACAAATAACGGCGAGATGTGCATCCAAAGAGGTCCCACTTAAACCGATCAGGATAATACCTGACATCTAGCCGCTAGTATCACTCACCCATAATGGAAATGTAATGTAGGGGAGATGTTCCGCTCCACCCCGACGCGCGTTTCGCCACGGCTTTCTCAAGGGGAAGTCATTTTATTTCATGTTATTCTTAGGCTGTATATTTATAATAAGTATGCATTTACTGTGCTTTGTGAAAAATAATGTGATTCTGGGAATATCCCTTTAAGCACACTGAACAAAAATATGAAGGCAACACTTCTGTTTTTGCTCCCAGTTTTTCATGAGCTGAACTCAAAGATGTGGAAATTTTTCTATATACACAAATGACCTTTATAGCTCAAATATTATTCTCAAATTTGTGCAAATCTGTATTAGTGAGCACTTCTCCTTTGCTGAGATAATGCATCCACCTCACAGGTGTGGCATATCAAGATGCTGAATCATGATTCATGACTATTGCACAGGTGTGCCTCAGGCTGGCCACAACCCCACCTTAATCAATTAAGGACCCTAATTAGAATAAAAACAATTGACACCCCCTCTCACAGCGGCACTGTCCCGCTGTTCCTGGAGAGTGACCTGACTCGTTGTGTCACATGTCGGCTGCAGCCTGAGTTAGTCATGAGGTCAGTCTCGGACTACCACAGACTCCCTGCAGACGCTGTAGCTAAACTGCAGTCACATATCACAGCCACGTTCTTATGGAACTAAACTACAAAGCAATCACAGAGGCAAGCATCTAAACATCTATATCTGCAGTCAGTATTAACCAATATTAACCTGAATAACCTTTCATTTTGAATTTACCTCACTGTCCTTTTCAGAAGTTACTAGACCCATTGTTTTCTCACTCCAGGTAATGTACTTCAGTTCTCTCTTCCCTTATGTGGTTCTGATATGCTTCCTTGTCCGTGGATTATTACTAAGAGGTTCTGTTGATGGTATCCTTCATATGTTAACGCCAAAGGTAATTTTCTTTGTTATTTTCCAATAACATGGTTACCAACTTTCAGGTTTCCAAGAAAGAGTCTGATATGATTGTTATCTGACCTAGGTTGAGAAGATGCTGGATCCACAAGTATGGAGAGAGGCAGCAACTCAAGTTTTCTTTGCATTGGGTCTCGGCTTTGGTGGTGTCATTGCTTTTTCAAGCTACAATAAGCAAGATAATAATTGCCAGTTTGATGCAGCTCTTGTCTCTTTCATCAACTTCTTCACTTCTGTACTGGCCACTTTGGTGGTATTTGCTGTCCTTGGGTTCAAAGCCAATGTGATGAATGAGAAGTGTGTAGTTCAGTAAGTACTCAGACTAAATTACTCAGAAATTACTCTACCTACACATATTCATAAAGCACAGATTCATCTGACTTCAATTTACAAAATTACTTTTAATTAGTCTACAAGAAAATACATTTTAATGTTGCATATATAAAATTTATGGGATTATAACAGTTGATGAAATTGATATACTTTGACTTCTGTCACACGAAGAAGTTTGTGTGACAAGAACCAGATATCTACTTTTCAGGGAGATAGAGATTGGTCTTAAATTTTGTTACAAGCTGTAAAAGCATATACAGCTCTGGCAAAACTTTAGACACCACTGCAAAATTTTCAGTTTGTCTGATTTTTCTCTTTATAGGTATATTTTTGAGTAAAATGCAAATTGCTCTTTTATTCTATAAACTACTGACAACATGTCTTCGAATTTCCAAGCACTAAATTTTGTATTTATTTTCAGAAAATGATGAATGGTCAAAATAACAAAAAAATGCAGCACTTGCAGACCTCAAATAATGCTAAGAAAACAAGATCATAATCATTTAGAAACAACAATACTAATGTTTTAACTCAGGAATAGTTCAGAAATCAATATTTTGTGGAATAGCCATGATTTTTAATCACAGCTTTCATGTGATTTCACCATGTTTTCCACAAGTCTTTCACACTGCTTTTGGGTGACCTTATGCCTCTCCTGGTACAAAAATTTTAGCAGTTCTTTGTTTGGTGGCTTGTGACTATTCATCTTCCTCTTGATTACAAACCAGAGGTTTTCAATGGGGTTCAGGTCTGGAGATTGAGCTGGCCATGACAGGGATTTGATGTGGTGGTCCTTCATCCACACATTGATTGACCTAGCTGTGTGGCATGCTGCATTGTCCTGTGTTATGATTGTGTCACCGAGGAGGAGAGCAAGACCAAGCTAAGCCACAGAAAGCCAGAGAGGTTGGTAACTAAGTGGATTGCAGACCCCTGATCCTATCCACACAACTAGCAGTAGCCGTGGAGCGTACCTACGATGATCCTAGACGCCTTGACACAGCCGGAGAGCTAAATAAGCCTAAAGCAAGAAAGGGGAAGTCTAAACTGCCCTGGAGCAGACCCCAAAGGAATAGATAGCCCCCAAACATATATTGTCGGTGAGACAAGATGAAAACACAAACGCAGGTAGGAAAATAGACTGAGCAAGCGATGGGGCCCACACTAACTAGACAGGACAGGAAAGGAAAGACACTGTCTGCAATCACGCAAAAAACCCTGCAAAAAATATCCAACACGTCTGATAGAAAAATACTGAAGTCGCACGACTTCGCCCACTATATCAGCACTCTGGTATATTCTGAAAGCAGAGCAAAAAGAGGCCAATCTAATAAGGGACAAAAACAAACTGGCACAAGCAGTAACATATGGATGGAGATTCAGTACAGCCCCGGCCGGAGCTGGCTGACCACACAAAACTGAAATAGACAAAACCAGATCAAATGTGAACAATAGCAAAAGAACACTTAGCTGAGCATGCAGGGACTGAGCTGGAAACTAAGACCTCAGGAGGCAGGAAAAAATCACCAGCAGGAATAGAGGGAGTCGGCTGTCTTAAATCCAGTCAGAAACTCCAGATCTCCAATCGTCCTCCTCATTATCAGGTGGCAAGCCTCTGTTAATCAGATCAGCTCCATTACCTCCAGTAACCACCAGAGGAAGCTCAGAAAGATAACTTGCGACCCCTCTGTCAATTTAACCATCTCCACTACCTTCACTAGTAACCAGAGGTAGGCCAGAAAGCGAATTCACAACAGTCCTGCTTGGAAAAAAACAGTTCTCAAAGTTGGGGAACATTTCCGGAGTAGAAGGAATCAACTGTTTTTCCAGGATAACGTTGTATGCGGCTTGATTCATACGTCCTTCGCAAAGATTATCCTTCCCAATTCCAGCCTTGCTGAAGCATCCCCATATCATCACTGATCCTCCACCAAATTTCACAGTAGGTGCAAGACACCGTGGCTTGTACGCCTCTCCAGGTGTCTGTCTAACCATTAGACAACCAGGTGTTGGGCAAAGCTGAAAATTAGACTCATCAGAGAAGGTTACCTTACTCCAGTCCTCTATGGTCCAATCCTTATAATCTTTGGCAAATTTCAGCCTGACTCTCCTTTGCTTCTCATTGATGAAAGGCTTTTTTCTAGCTTTACATGACTTGAGCCCTGCCTCTAGGAGCCTGTTACGAACTGTTCTTGCCATGCACTTCACCCCAGCTGCCATTTACCATTCCTTTTGTAGGCCACTTGATGTCATCCTGCGGTTGCTGAGTGACATTCGAATAAGATGACGGTCATCCCGGCCAGTGGAGAGTTGTTTTTGCCCACTGCCGGTCTGTAGCTTTGTTGTCCCTAATGTCTGCTGCTTGACCTTGTTGTAATGAACTGGCAACATGACGCTCACTGTATCCCTCTGCTAGTAAAGCCAGAATTGAGCCCTTCTTTGCTTCACTCAAAAGTTTTCTTTTAAACTCCTTTGGAATGGTTAAAAGTTATTTTTTCATTCACATTACTTTTGGGATATCACTAGCACTTGTTTTGCCATCCAGGTTTTCCTATTGTAAGAGGATTGTGAACACCACAGCAGGGTTTTTTATACTTTCCTTCATTAAATAAGATTTGGTTAAGGTGATCACCTAATCAGAAGCACATTAAGTAGAATGAGGTGTACTCTGGTTGGAAGTCAACTGACACTGGAATGGAATGGCTGTCAGACATGTAGAGAAGCTGATTTTTATAAAACTATGCTGTTGTCTCTTAATTTTTGCCAGAGCTGTAGGTAAACTAGGCATTTTTTAGGATATGGATAGTATCTGCCTGATCACTCAAGTGTAAGGCTGCGTTGCCATGATGAGCTTTGGTTGAGTTTTTGCTGTTGCAGATTTTCTGCACCATTTTTGAACCTATTTAAATTAGGCTATCTGTGTTTTTTCATTGCATTTTTTTAACATGCTTTATTACCATGTTTTTGATGCTGCGGTTTTTGTCTTTGGTCATTTACTCTTTAACTCCTTAAAGACCGCCGATACGCCTTTTAACGGCGGCAGTTACGGGTACTTATACCTCAGCGGCTCTGAGAATAAGGGTATAGCAGCCATGGCGTCGGAAAATCTCCAGGGTCTTGGCTACCGGGAATAGCTGAGACCCTGCAGAACATGATCAAGGCTGTTTTTTATGGTCCCCTGTCACGTGATCGCCGTTATTCACCAAATAACGATCACAAACAAAAAAAAGTCTGATTTACAATTAATTTCTTTCTCCTCTAATATGATCTAGCATACCAGAGAGGAGAGAAAGGGGGTCTCCTGAGCACCCCCTGGTACCTCCATCATCCCCAGGTCCTACTGTCTCATCCCCCGGCCCTCTGCATCTTCTTCCTAAAAATGTTAAAATATATATATATTTTTTTTTCCATTCTTTGCAGTTAGGGTTAGGGCTGTGGTTAGGCTGAGTTCACACGTGGCGTTTTTTTTGCGTTTCCACGGCGGTTTTAACCGCGATTTTGCCGCGAAAAATAAGCATCTCATGCATTCCTATTGGATTCCGCAATGCTGTGCTAATGCTGCGGTTTTTACCGCAGCGGAATTCCTTCGCGGTAAAAAACGCAGCATGCCCATTAATTTTGCGGAATCGCGGCGATCCCGCACCCATAGGAGTGCATTGTTCTGCTTACTTTCCGCATGTGGCTGTGCACACCATGCGAAAAGTAAGCAGAACATTTGCGGATGGTACCCACGGTCCGGAGGAGAGGAGACTGTCCTCCGGGCTTTGGGTACCATATCCCTGTAAAAAATAGAATTTAAAATAAAAAATATTGTTATTCTCACCTTCTGACGTCCCGCGCAGCCTTCCCGCATCTCTCCATGCTCCCGTTCCCAGTAAGCCTTTGCGAGCGATGACGTCCGTTCTCGCGGGATCGCGAAGTCTCGCGGTCATTCGCGCGACATCATCGCGAATGACCACGAGACGTCGCAATCCCGCGAGAACGGACGTCATCGCGGTAATTGTCGCAAAGGATTACTGGGATCGGGAGCGTGGAGAGAGGCGGGAAGGCTGCGCTGGACGTCGGAAGG
Organism: Dendrobates tinctorius; assembly: GCF_039654945.1. Lineage (NCBI taxonomy): Eukaryota > Metazoa > Chordata > Amphibia > Anura > Dendrobatidae > Dendrobates > Dendrobates tinctorius. Next base: position 3,805,165 of record NW_027361795.1, on the reverse strand, counting down.
TGAGAATAACAATATATTTTTTTAATTATTATTATTTACATTCTATCTTTTACTATTGATGCCGCATAGGCGGCCTCAATAGTAAAAAGTTTGTCTCACTCGTCAAACACTATGTTAAGCTACAGATCGCTTGGAAAACGCTAGCAATTCTGCCAGCTAATTACGCTTGCAAAATGCTAGAATTCCGGAATTCTAGCGGTAATTTCCGCGAGAGTTCCGCTACGTGTGAACCCAGCCTTAGGGTTGTACTAGCGTTAGTGGTAGAGTTGTGTTAGACTTGGAGTTAGAATTGTGTTGTTTTTTTTAAAGTAAAAAGAAAAGTGATGCCGATATGAGGTCTAGTGTTGAGCCAAGTGCTTGCTACTCAAGTTTGCATCGGGTGCTCTGGTATGCACCGAGTATCGCAGATCCCCGCATTTCTTTTGGGTGTCTACATCCATGAAACATGCGGGGCAGGGACTTGAGCATGTCACTCGAGCACCCGCGATAATTTGGTGCATACCCGAGCGACTGATGCCAATTGGAGTAGCGAGCACTTGCACTCAACACTAATGCAAGGAATTATGTTTTCAAAATTGTGCTGATGTAAAGTAGACATGTGAGAAATTATATTTATGAACTATTTTGTTTGACATAACTCACTGATTTAATGGGCACAAATTAAAAATTGCCAAATTTTCACCAAATTTCCATTTTGTTCATAAATACACACAAGTTATATTACTATTATTATTATTATTATGCATTTATATAGTGCCATTTATTCCATGGCGCTTTACATGTGAAAAGGGGAAATATAGACAAGTATAGTAAACATGTGTAAGACAAGGGACACACAAGTACATAAGGAGAGGGGACCCTGCCCGTGAGGGCTCACAGTCTATATTGAAGAAATGTTACCATTATCATGAAATACAATATGTCACTAAAAATCAGTGGAATCCATTGAAGCATTCCAGAATTATTACCACATAAAGGGGCTGTGATCAGAATTGTAAAAATTGGCTTGTTCACTAAGGAATTAACCCCTTTCCAACCGCTGACGGGATAGTACGTCAGCGGTCGATGTCCCCTGCTTTGAGGTGGGCTCCAGCGATGATCCCACTTCAAAGCCGCGACATGTGCCCGCAATAGGCGTGAGCGGAATCGCGATCCACCTGCACCTATTAACTAGTTAAATCCCGCCGTCAAATGCTGACAGCGGGCATTTAACTACCGCTTCCGGCTGTCGGGCCGGAAGTGAGCGCATCGCCGACCACCGTCACATGATCGGGGGTCAGCGACGCATTGCCTTGACAACCAGAGGTTTCATATCGACTTCTATGGTTGTTTGCAGGTACATTGCGCTCATAGCAATTCTGTAAATCTGCTACATATGCGCGATCTGAGCATCGCCTATATGTAGCAGAGCCGATCAAGTATGGCATGCTTCTAGCCTCCCATGGAGGCTATTGAAGCATACCAAAAGTAAAAAAAAAAGTGTTTAAAAATTAAAAAAAAATAATTAAAAGTTCAAATCACCCCCCATTCGCCCCAATCAAAATAAAACAATTTTTAAAAAAATCACACACATATTTGGTATTGCCGCGTTCAGAATCACCCGATCTATCAATTAAAAAAGGATTAACCCGATCTCTAAACGGCATAGCGAGAAAAAAATTCAAAATGCCAGAATTACGTTTTTTTGGTTGCCACAACATTGCATTAAAATGCAATAACAGGCCATTAAATGAACGTATTTGCACAAATTGTATCATTAAAAACATCAGCCCGGCACGCAAAAAATAAGCCCTCAAGCAACCCGAGATCACGAAAAATGGAGATGCTACGGGTCTCGGAAAATTGCGCATTTTTTTTTTCTTAGCAAACTTTGGAATTTTTTTTAGATAAAAGAGAACCTAGACATGTTTGGTGTCTATGAACTCGTAATGACCTGGAGAATCATAATTCTAATTCAGTTTTAGCATTTAGTGAACCTAGAAAAAAAGCCAAGCAAAAAACAAGTGTGGGATTGCACTTTTTTTTTGCAATTTCACTGCACTTGGAATTTTTTGCCCGTTTTTACCACGACATGGTAAAACCAATGGTGTCGTTCAGAAGTACAACTCGTGCCGAAAAAAAAAACTCTCACATGGCCATATTGATGGAAAAATAAAACAGTTATGGCTCTGGAAAGAAGGGGAGCAAAAAACGAAAAAGAAAAATCGAAAAAAGCTCCGATCATTAAGGGGTTAAAAAAGCTGCTTTTTTAAAAAAAACTTAATGGCATTTTGATTTCACTGAAATGCGGTGTGGATTTCATGCGTTTTTGATGAGTTTCTGCCCGGAAATGCTTCAAAAACGCATTTGCTTTTTTGGTGCGGATTTTCCACATCTAGTGTAAGCCTATGGAGAAAATGTGCACAGAAAACTCAAAGTACCTGCAAGAGAAATTGACAGGCTGCTGATTAGAAAAGCGAAATGCAGGTGAGTTTATGCAGCATTATTAAGAAGCACAATGGCTATGAGATCTAGAAATTGCATACATTTGGCTGGAATTGTAAGATGCTGCGTTTTTTGAAGCAGGGAAAACATGCAGTGTCAAAAGCATGTTAAAAGCTCACAGTAGGCTAACAGTGCACTGTGGCAGGGAGGTTGGCAGCTCTAAATAGGGTTTTGTTTATCAGGTCCATGGGAATCCTCGCCTTCCTCCCAGGCCCCTAAATAAGGATTTCGCCTTAAGCAGGACTCTTTATTATGCTTATGTAGTGGCTGCTGGCCAGTGGTGCAAGCTGGCAAAGAGAAGTGTTGTCACTTTGAGTTGAATACCGGAGGTTGAACTTAGCAACAAAACAAGAAATAGTCTGGTAGTTAAATACAAGCCAAAGACTGGCATCATACCGGCAGAATCAGAGCTTAGTTGCAGGGGTGTGACCTATAGATTTATAGAATGATAGAGTTGGAAGGGACCTCTGGGGTCATTGTGTCCAACCGCCTGCTCAATGCATAATTCACTAAATCATCCGCCTCTGTTTGAAGACTTCCATTGAAGAAGAACTCACCACTTCTGGAGGCAGCCTATTCCACTCATTGATCTCCCTGTCAAAAAGTTTTCTCTAATATCTACATTAATCTGTACCTTCTCCCTTTCCATTTCATTCCATTTCATTCCAGCTCCTATAAGCTTATGCTGCATGTCTCCTTGTTTTTATTTTTTTTTTAGAAATGCAGAGAAAATCCTCGGCTACTTGAATTCGGGAATACTGAGCCATTTCCTTATACCACAACATGTCAACTTTTCTCACTTGACAACAGCAGACTACGCAGATATGTATGAAGTCATTAAAAAAGTGAAAGAAGATGGTTTCCAAGATCTCCACCTGGATGCCTGCTTACTGGAGGATGAACTGGATCAGGTGATTATAGTATTTGTAAGTTAGATGTCCCTGAAATCAGCGTTATACACAATGCATAATTTAGGCTCTGTTCACATCACGTTTGGACCATTCAGATTTATGAAAACTGTAAAAGAAATGAAAGCTGAGCGCTGATTGGTTGCCATGGGCAGCAAAGAAAGTTTTGGGGCTTTTTTAGAGCGAGTTTTCATAAATGAGGCTGAATGTAGGATACTGTATATGGCATATGAGTGCCAATTAGAGGCCTTCAGTAACTGAAGATGGATAGTCTGAGTCTTTCACAGCATAAAAGCATTGCCTATTAATCTAGCTTTTAGGAGGCCTACGCAGTGGCCTCAACACTACTCATGCCCACCTCCTACTTTAAAGGTGGGTTTGCAGCTCAACGTAAGGATCCTTAGTAGTTTGTACTGAAGTAAGTTACTAATTTGGAGATCCATCATTCTGCTCAGAGCAGTCTAGAATTAGATGTCTAAAATCATCTGAGATGGACTATCAGAACTAACGTCCGTGAATTAGTGGTTCGTGAGCTTGAATCTCTCTGCTCTTTGATCAATGATATATATTGATGGGAAATCTGGAGCTCCACTCACTAAACCACTGATATTAGTTATTACAGTATTAGGCAAGTCAGACATTTGCATCTGGACTGTTCTGATCCTTTGTTGTCTAGTAATCTTTTAGACGTTGGTAGTCTGTAAGCTGCTAAGAGCAGTTGGATGTCTTCCATATCTTTCCTCATGTGCAGTGACCCATGCAACGTGTCTAATAAACTGACACTTGACGCTGGCACTTGTAAAGGCATCGTTCACATCATTGTTTCTGTTCCGTTTTTTGGAGCAAAGTAATGAAATTCACAATAAAGGTGTGAACAGAGACAGAGCCTTTTTATAATTGGGATCTCCTGCTACGCCCAACAGGTGCTGACCGGGGCTCGTGGTATCATGTCTACAGATGTCTACCTGGTCACTTGTCCTAATGATTAGAACTGCACGATACCTATCCAATATTTGTCACCGTCCTCACTCACCTCCTGATGTGGAAGTGCTCAGAGCCAGAATACCCCTGTAATATTGTTTATTCTACGTACAGTGGGTGAAATAAGTATTGAGCAAACACATCACCAGTTTTTTAAGTAAATATATTTTTAAAGGTACTATTGTCATGAAATACTCACCAGATATTGGCAACAACCCATCCAATCCACACAAGCAAAGAAATCATACCATTGATGTCCATAAATTAAGCTATGTGTAATATTGAGAGATGACACTGGGAAAAAGTATTGAACACATGAAAAAAGAGAAGTGCAAAAAGCCATGTAAATTAATGACACCAGCTAAAATATATCAGTAATTAGAAAGAGGAATATTGAGACATAGTGAAAAATAATATCAGCTGATTCATCTGATGTCCTATAAAAAGGTTTCTCATTACCAAGGTGCCACACAAGAAACATCTCATGATGGGTTATACCAGTGAGTTGTCTGAAGACCTTCAAAACCTTATTTTTGCAAAACATACTGATGTCATTGACAGAAGATTTTCTAAATTAGTGATGATTCTAGTGAGCACTGTTGGGGCCATAATCAGGTAGTGGAAAGAACATAATTTAACAATAAACAGACCACAACCATGTGCTACCTGCAAGATTTCAGAGGAGTGAAACCAATTATTAGAAGAGTTGTTCAAGAGTCAAGGACCATCTGTGATGAGCTACAGAAAGACCTGGAATCAGCAGGTACAATTATTTCAAAGAAAACAATAAGTAATGCACCCAACATACATGGCCTGTATGCACACTCACCACGCAAGACTTCAATGCAGCACAAACAGCATTTTCAAGCGTGTTTAAAGTTTGTTCAACAACGTTTAAAAGAGCGTGTGAAATACTGGGAGAATATATTCTGGTCAGATGAGACAAAACTTTAACTCTTTGGATGCTATAATACACATCATGTTAGGAGGCTAAAAGGCAGTTCACATCACCTTATAAACGCCATACCAGCAGTAAAGTTTGGAGGTGGGAAAATAATGGTACGGGGCTGTCTTTCAGCATATGGCAATGGCAAGCTTCATATAAATGAAGGAAGGATGAATGGACAAATGTACCGAGACATTCTTAATTAAAATCTGCTAGAAAAGCCAAGCCAATCACCTGTTCTGAACCCAATAGAACATTTATGGAAGGTGCTAAAGCTCAGAGTTCATAGAAGGAGTCAACTGAACCTTCAGGACTTGAAGAGTGTTTGTGTGGAAGAATTGTTAAAATCACACCTGAGCAATGCATGCGACTAGTTTCTCCATACTAGAGGTGTCTTGAATCTGCCATCACCAACAAAGGGTTTTATACAAAGTATTACATTTCGGAAAGCACTTTGAATACTTTTTTCCTGTGTAATTTCTCACTTTTACAAATAACTTAAATTATGGCCATCTGTGATTTGATGTCTTTGCCTTTGTGGTTTGGATAGGTTGTTACTGACATGTCAATAGCACCTTTAGAAATATATTTGCTTAGAAAAATGGTGACGTTTTCAATTCTTATTTCGCCCAGTGTATATGGCTTAAGCTCAGATAAATGTTAGGTCACATGATATACAAAGATACATGTGTTCACATTATTTTCCTATTTCTCTTCTATTATATGGACAAAAATATTAAAATTACCAAAGTGCATGTCGGAAGGAAGTGGCACCAAATCGACCCTATTGACTATGTAAGGGGAAATTAGTTCAGGCATGGTAGCTAGCATTATTACAGGAAAAATATCACTGAACAATGTACTATTTGTTCTCGAAAAAATGATGGAATCTGTGATGCAGCCTTCTAGTGAAGTTTCCAGTGCTTATGTCTAGAAGGGAACCTAACATTCAATTTGTGCGCCTGTACTGCTTAGGTTTAAGGTACTATATATTCCACTGTCAAAACTCCTAAGGCTTTATGTGAAAAAGAAATTTGCATCCATAAAATTAAGATATATTGCAAGCTGTACACTTAGGCGGTGTCATCTGTACATGCTCGTGATGCTGCCAGACTTGTCGGATGATTTCCATACTTGTTTGTATGTAAACATCTTTTTATGCATAATGACACAGCAAAGTTTTGAAAGCAGTATGTTTAGTGTCCTAAACCCAGTTAGTATGATGAATTTGCCGTGAACAAATTTACTGATAGCTTCTTTATAAAGACATCTTACGGGGACAGTGCCAGATCAGTGAAGATGGTCAACTGGTGAGGCTTCGATAGCAAAACCATACTGTGAGACTGCCACTTCCTCAGTGTTGCCACTGTATGGGGCAGTATTATGAGACTTACCGTATTAGTCTACCACCTAGATAAAAACACAATTTTAGAGTTAAATATCTATTTTAGCCCTAAGATCATAAGTGCCTTTTACACCAAACACTTGTAATCAAGAAATAAATAGTCTGCAGATCTAGGTGGCAATTCTGCTTCATGTTAGAGGGATTCTGTCACCAGGTTTTTGCAACCTAATCCGAGAGCAACATAATGTAGAGACAGAGACACTGATTCTAGTGATGTGTCAATTAGTGAGTTGCTGTAGAATCACTGTTTTATTAGTAGGAGATTATCAATAGAGGACTAGTAAGCCTGCTGTCATGTAGTCCTCCATGAGCTCTGTATAACCCCGCCCCCACTACTGATTGGTAGCTTTCTGCTTATGCACAGTGTACACAGAAAACTGCCAATCAGTAGTGTGGGTGGCGTTATACAGAGCTCAGCATTCAGAGAACTGCTAGATCTACAGCAGATAATACAGTGAAATCAGGTTCTCTGCCCTTACATTTTGCTGGTCTTAGGAGGGAAAAAAACACGAAGTAAGGAGAAACAGCGAGATTTACATTATATTAAGATACTATGAATGAAAAATAATAAATCGCTGGAGAGTGTTGGACTGTTTAAAGGACAGTCGTGTTGAAAACACCAAATTTACAAAGAAAAAAAAAAACGACCAGAAAGTCCCAGAAGGATAATATATTTTATTACGTCATTATAAAAAATAGTTAAAAACCATTACATAAAAATAGGTAATACATATACTGAACAAAAAAGGGGTTATGCTACCCAGATATAAAGCATAAAAAAATATAACAAAAATGTGTAAACAAATGGTGAATAAGCAAAATAAATATTGATATATATAATGAATAATACACAATATAAAGTGCACAAACACCAAAAAATTATAAACCATAGACATAAGTGTAAACCACTACCACAGTAAACCTATATATATCAATATATCGAAATAGTGCATCTGTGTGATAAGGCTGAAAAAGGACACTGTATGTGTCACCGTGAATTAAGGTGTCTACCGACCAGGAAAGGAAAAATGGTGCAAAGATAAAAATAAGTGAAAATACATACAACCTCTCCTGGTCTCCTGGGGAAGCAACCCGGTCCCGACGCGCGTTTCGGCGCTAAGCCTTCATCAGGGGGTCTGATGAAGGCTTAGCGCCGAAACGCGCGTCGGGACCGGGTTGCTTCCCCAGGAGACCAGGAGAGGTTGTATGTATTTTCACTTATTTTTATCTTTGCACCATTTTTCCTTTCCTGGTCGGTAGACACCTTAATTCACGGTGACACATACAGTGTCCTTTTTCAGCCTTATCACACAGATGCACTATTTCGATATATTGATATATATAGGTTTACTGTGGTAGTGGTTTACACTTATGTCTATGGTTTATAATTTTTTGGTGTTTGTGCACTTTATATTGTGTATTATTCATTATATATATCAATATTTATTTTGCTTATTCACCATTTGTTTACACATTTTTGTTATATTTTTTTATGCTTTATATCTGGGTAGCATAACCCCTTTTTTTGTTCAGTATATGTATTACCTATTTTTATGTAATGGTTTTTAACTATTTTTTATAATGACGTAATAAAATATATTATCCTTCTGGGACTTTCTGGTCGTTTTTTTCTTTGTAAATTTGGTCTTAGGAGGGGTAGCAAAAACCTGTGACAGATTTCCTTTAAGACACACCACAAAACCATACTCTTTTTTTTCCCTTTGGTCGGTATTTTTTTAGGAAAAGGTGACAATTCTAAATGAGTCTAATAGGATCTTTCATAAACTAATGTGTTTTGTCAATAGAGAATGTGCATTATCAATAACGTGAATTTTGATTTTTATGTTTTTGCAGGCGGTACAAGGAACCGGATTAGCATTCATTGCATTCACTGAAGCCATGACCCACTTTCCAGCTTCTCCTTTTTGGTCCGTCATGTTTTTCTTTATGCTCATCAATCTTGGCCTAGGAAGCATGATTGGCACTATGTCTGGTATTACCACTCCTATTATTGACACTTTTAAAGTACGAAAAGAAGTTCTGACCGGTAAGTGTCATGAAGTCGACTTATTTTTGCTGTATCTGTGCATGGAAAGTCCTCCTATAATAATCGTGTGTAAAATATATAAAGGTTTGTTGACGATGTACAAATTGCTATGCAAAATTACGTATGAGACTTACTGTCATAATGGAAATGGGTTGGAGCCAAAGAAAAATGGTTTAGATGTGTAAGATACTGATCTTTGGCCCAAACATAGAAGAGAACTTCTATTCCACCGCCTGTGTCCTCATGGGACCAGTGGTGTGATGAAGGGGGCTTCTGTCCGCCTCATTTCTATATCCAAGCTAGCCTGCTTCTCCAGCATAGCTGAGGCATAGACTGACAAGGGGGCTCAGCTATCGAAATGTTGTAGACAGCCAACCCCCTTCATACCATCACTGGTAGTGTGCTGACATAAGCAATGGGAAAAAAGCTCTCTCTTATATTGGGACCAACTCAGAAATTGAACTACTTATTATTTGGCCGGACAACACTTTACAATTATTCTCCGGTAGAGTTGAGCGAATATGTTTGGAACGGTCACCGAATCTGAATTTGCCATATTCATGCCTTATCGGTACCCTATTTGTGCTGAATTTCTGGTTGACGATCAGTTTCGAACATGTTCGGTCATTTCTACTCCCATTGACTCCTGTGTGTTCGGCGAATATTGCAAACACAATATTCGCCGCCGGTCGTAATTGGAACCAAACTTTGAAAAAATCATTCAACTCAATTTTCCAGCTGTCTGACATCATTGGTGACTATCTAGAGAAGACTATGATTGCTAAAGCAAAGTCTGCAAAGCTCCTCCTAACATAATTCCCTTCAGGATCCATTATCTGTGCTCTTCTATGCTATGGAGACATCAGATTAACATTGTGGGAAAACCACTTTAGGAATAGCAGAAAGCTTTCACTTGAGGTTATAACTTAAAGTGATTATTATTGCATTTTTAGTTTTCTAACTTGAAGCTACAAATGGCCTGTGCAGTAAGTACTACATTGTACTGGCCGAGTAGCAAGGTGGTACCTTTGGGTTCAAAGGGAATCTGTCAGCAGGTTTTTATTATGTAATCTGAGAGAAGCATAATATAGGGCAAGAAAGCCTGATCAGCGATGGACTGGACTGCTTAGTGTAGTTTTAATAAAATTCCTGTTTTCTATGTTTTAGATGTAACAGTGGTCAGAATAGTGAGTTGTGTATAATCCCACACCCCTATTGGCAGTTTCCCGTGTATAGCGAGATTGTCAGCCAACTGGTAATCAGTAGTGGGGGCGGGGTTACATAGATCAGCTGGATTGGCATGCATATGATACCTAGTCAGGAAGTGATCATCTCCTGCTGATAAAACACTGATTGTATTGAAACTGTAACACACAGCCTAGACTCTCAAATTAAATAGCAAAAACCTGCTGACAGATTAGCTTTGAAGGGATTCTGTCAGGAGGAGATCACCCCTCGAACTATTTATGCACTTTATGCAAATAAGGCTGAAGGACTATGGTAGATCTGAAGCCTTTGTCACTCCATCTATATTCTCCTACTTGACTGACGACTCATTTGCAAGAAGTAACACAGCATACAGGCAGTCAGTCAAGCATTAGGAGACAATGCAGAGCGGGGAATAGAGCTGGAGTGACAAGAGGCTTCAAATCTACAAATAAATGTTTAGCCTCATTTTTATATTAATTCAAACTGATTTCCCAGTAAGAAGAACGTACTGGTCATGTAACAGTATTGGTGGATTTGTCTCTGAAGGACCTACATGGACCTATAGTTTGGGGTGGGGGTGGGGGTGATTTCTTGCTGACTGATTCCTTTAAAGACAGAAGGAGATCAGACTATCTGTCATTCTCAGTAGAACGTTCTTTGATGGTCTGGTTTAATCATGCTGCAGATATTTTTGGCAATTTTTGATAAAATTAAATCATTAAACTTCCAAACATAATCTATTAAAGCCAATCATAGATGATATGTTGAATATTTATCTCAAATGGACAGAATCATTATTATGCCAGTGGACAGTGTTAACAAATTACATTAATTCTGGAATAAATTATTTTTATTCTGCCACATACCTTAATGCCAAGTGTCTGGTGGGCATTTCCCAAGAGTAAACTAACCCATGCCCTCTTCACCAACGACTCCCTTGCCCTCTATTTTTGAGAGATTGCTCCAGCGGTCTCCTTGGTGGATACTGGAGTCGTTGCTTTGCGTCTCGAAGCCTGGAAGATGAAAATCTATGTTCGCTGGCCATGTCCTACTAAGAACACCCAGATAGATAAGATTAAATAGGTTTCTTGTTACATGTCTAGGACGGCAGAGTTAAACCTACTAATAAGTGTATGCCTACTGTGAGGTTTTTAAAGTGTTTGTGGAGCTGAAACTGAGTGGAAGGTCTCCAAGCCTTTGTCTAAAACTTAGAGCTTCTGCTCAGTTTCTACTCAAAAAACTATGTGCACAAACACTAAGAATATCCTAAAATGTTTTTTTAAAACTGTTTCCATTCAAACAATGCCTATAAATGTACACCCGAGGACATTGGTTCCATATAAATGTAGTTAGCAAATTTTAACAGATTCTCATGAAAATCAGATAGAGGTTCTCTTTGGGTTATTATATGGTTTTAATTGCAGTAGTCGATATTGTATTGAACATACCTGTTTCCAGTCCTTTAGACTTATAACCTATTTCCACCTGCATTTATAGGATTTTCGTAGCTTTGGGATTTCTGCATATCTGCTCCTATTGTAAATGGTAATGTTTGTCCTTAGGCACTTAAGTATATTTTGACAATATCAAATATTGTGTTGATGTATTCTTTTCTAGATTTTTTATTCCTTCCCTGAGTGGTAGAATTACAGCTATGCAGACCCGTATTAACAATGACAACACTAGACAACCAGTAGAGATGAACCAGTTCAACTGGGAGGTGATGGACACCTACTGTACCTTATGTCATACAGATATGTGTAAAGTTTCCCTCTTTAGACAATGCCTGTGTGACCGCCATATAAGCATGTTCACCAACCAGACCATACAATGTAAAGATGTCTGCGAGGAGGGACAGAATCATTACCATTTATGACTCCTGATGCACATTATTGATAATGGATATTTACAGCCATACGATCCCAAGTTTCAGTTCATCGGCTGGTGTATTTAGCCATGGCATATCTTCTCCGCTATCTCGAGGATTACTTCTATGCATCAGTCTGTGGAGCGCAGACCTTTGGCTTAGCATGTCAGACTCAATTGATTTAACTTTTACAGCAAAACCATGTGGATCCTGAATGTGGAAGTTCTGCTGACAGCTGAACTGTCCCGATCCGCTGTGGGTTGCATGTATGACTTGCATGTCAATACTGATACATTCATGTCCCATGCTCATCATTTCACTGTATAATTTTTCTTTCTGCTAATACTTGTAGTCAGCTGTTGCATCATTGCCTTCCTGCTGGGCTTGATCTTTGTTCAGCGCTCCGGAAATTATTTCGTCACCATGTTTGATGATTACTCTGCCACACTACCACTCACCATTGTGGTCATCCTGGAAAACATTGCTGTAGCTTGGGTGTATGGCACAAAGAAGTAAGAATTCTCCCACTCCATGTTCTTGTCAGACCTCCCCCCATCCCTTCCATCCTGAACCTTCTCTCTTCAAGTAGGTTCTTTCTGATCTCACACATACAAAAGCAACAAAGCATAAATATCTTCAAGAGGAATGATGTGCGTAGCACTGTCTATGTCATACTGGGCTTCAGCATGAAAGCTGAAAAACAATGCTCAAATCTTATTATTTCAAGGGATTGTCCAGGACTGAGACATTAATGATCTATTTTAAAAGGAACTGTCAGAAACTTTTACCCCCCCAACCAGCCATTAATATGATTATATAGCCCTTTAAAAGATAAGCCAGCCTTTCCCCTTATGACCCCAGAGCCCTGCTCCAGTTTGTGTCTAGAAGTGCCTTGGCGCGTGATGATGGACTTCTAGTTTATCACCATTACAATGTATTTGTTACTGAGCAGCAATCTCCCCTGGATGATTTACAGGTGGTTTTGTTCTGGTATATAGCCACTGACCTGTCAATCAGCCATGGGAGAGTGCTGCTAGGTAGGAAATCGAGCACAACGCTGACAAGCTAGAAGTGCATCGTCACGCCACAATGCACTTCCAGATACAACTTCAGGATGTGATTTCTAGCTGCTGGAGACGTAATTTGGGGTCATAAAGGAGTTAACTGGCATATTTTTTAAAGGGATACACAATCATGATAATGTTTTGGAGGAGGAAAAAAGTTTGTGACAGGTTCCCTTGAACTTCCCATTAACTTCTATAGGAGCTGAGGCTGAGCTGCAGTACCTGAGAATGACCTCTACATAGTGTAGAGAGCACAGTTCAACAGCTCCATGCATTAATTGCCTCCAGCCACGGCGAGACCTTGATGGAGGTGTCGGGAGTCAGACTCCTACAGATCTGAAGTTGATGTCTTAACTCTTAAGTATAGGTCATCAGTGTTTTAGTCCTGGAAAATCCTCACAAGACATAAATTCAGATTGACATAAATCCATATTGACATACATACAGTGGCATGTAAAAGTTTGGGCACCTCTGGTCAAAATTACCATTATTGGGAACAGTTAAGCAAGTTGAAGATGAAATGATCTCTAAAAGGGTTAAAGTTAATGATGACACATTTGCTTTGCATTTTATGCAAAAAAAAATATATTTTGTCTTTTTTTATTTTTTCATTTTAAAAATTACAAAAATGGAAATGGGCCGGTGGAAAAGTTTGGTACCCTTGGACATTTGTGTGCTCAGATAACTTTGACCAACGTTTCAGACATTAATTATCCTGTTATGGTTATGGCTTGATCAATATCATCATTAGAAAAAGCCAGGTGATGCACATTTCCCAGCCTCCTCTAACCTTGTGCCAACAAACAGCTGCCATGGGTTCTTCTAAGCAGGTGCCTAGCACTCTGAAAATTTAGTGCTGGCGCCACTGTCCCTTCTTTCGGACAAATGGAACATGAAGAGGAAGTTCGGGCTGCAGCTGATCTTGGACTTCCTGTTCCTGCTCAATTCAACAGGAGGCTGGGATAGTGATGTCAGCGCTGATTGGGTGCCGGTGTCAAGTGTCACAACAGCAGCACGACAGACCGAATGCCGACACCGTGGGAACGGCACAGGAGGTGAGGATAAGATTTATTATTTTATGGGGGCCAAGCGACGCGTATGGAAAGAAATTATCCAAGTAGTGGACAACTTCTTTAATGTCTTTTAGAGATCATTTCATCTTCAACTTGCTTAACTGATCACAATAGAAACCAGGAAGGATTTGTGGACTTGTTCATGCAGCTGATTATTGAATACGCCAATTTCAGAAAATTAATTAGACAGACGGTTTTATTTGGCGAGTTTCGAAGTATAATACACTTCTTCCTCAGGAAAAACCATGCAACTCCGTGAACACTACCACAAATCCTTCCTGGTTTCTATTGTAAGTGGTTTGATGACCCGTGGACCAGCAGGAGCCACACAACTTTCTTAAATGCACAATTCTATGGATCAGGTTAGCATAATATGCTATTCTTAATTCTGAATGTTTATCGGATAAGACCCTATTGCGCTATTTTTTTCTCCAGCCTATCTAACAAGTGTTCACAGTAGTGGTAATTTTGACCAGAGTTACCCAAACTTTTACATGCCACCGTTTAGAAAGGACTTGTTTGTGAATGCTAAATAACATGAACAGCCATAAGTGAATTTACAGAACTGTCTTGAAGACAAATCCAACCATATGTTGTGTCCTCTGTCTCCATATAATTGTGTAAATCTTGTATTAAACATTTATTTTTGGTTATCTACCTATAATTAGTTATATGGATAGCGCACACTGGCGTTTTTTCAAACTGTTGAAAAGGAAAATTATTGCAGTACCCATAGCAATCTGGAATCTTGATCACCTTTCTACGGCATAAAGAGGAGTAAGGGTGCGCATGGTTCAAGGGACCCATTGTTGGTGCGCATGGTTCAAGGGACCCCTTGTTGAGTTGTACCATTAAAATTTGTACAATTTCTAAGAACTGTAATAAAATTTAAATTGGTATCCTCAGAAATCATATAACTATATACCTTAAATATCTGATGGGTCAGTTAGACTTTTGGAAGCAGACATGCCTTAGCATTTTGCAACTCCCATTTACCACAATGGAGAGAGCAACCATAAATATCTCACATGGAAACACCCTGTTTAAAAAAGCCTCTCTGGGTATGGCCCAACTTGCATTTTTTCTTCAATATATTTGGGCTGGTGCTTTGGGAATACTCACACTCAAAGTTACTCCAGGGTCCCATTTACTTGCCATAAGTCAAAAGAAATTCCATATGGCTACAGCCAGGCCTGTATACTGTACATGGGCATACTTTTAATCTGTATGCAGGAAAAAACTTGATTAGGCCTAAAACAGTTTTGCCTGGAATGTTTCTTTAAATTTCTAAAGAAAATCTATCATCAAATTTATACTTTGCAATTTGATGTCTGGATAAAATAGGGACAGGATCCCTGATTCCAGTGATGTGTCACATAATAGGCTCCTTTCTGTAGTTTTCATAAAATCGCTGTTGTATCTGCTGCAGATCTGCTAGTATTATCAGTGATGAGCTCTATCAAACACTCCCTGCACCATTGATTGACAGCTTCCTTTCTATACTGTACAAAGGCAGAAATCTTCCAATCAGTGGTGAGGGGCTTGGATAGCTAGATCTGTGACTATCAAGCACTACATAGCAGGTGCTTACCACTGAAAGGACTAGCAGATCTGCAGCAGATAAAACTGCATGAAAAAAACTATAGCAGGAAGCCCAATAGCAGACTATAGCAAGAAGCATGTCTTCTGGATCAGGGTTTCTAGCCCAACTTTGTGCTGCACTTAGGTGAGAACAAAAACTTGGTGAAAGATTGACTTTAACATTTTTGCAGCCCTTTACTGCTCATATCACAGTGACAGCCACACATCGCTGCGTCACACCAGTGACAGCTGTGTGCTACTTCTCTTCATTAATCTTCTTTTTGGCATGCAAAATACACCGAGAAACCAACAGCGGGCACTCGCATGTATCAGAACTGATAGCTATGAGCAATTCAGGGAAAAAAACATTACTGACAATCCATTCTCTGTAGCAGAATGATGACTCTGTGTTATCACAGCATTGTCTTACAGTATTATAGTATGCATGTGTTCTTATAGGTGGGGGTTATACAGAATAGCATTATAGGTCACAGGTTTTCCTTTGCTGTAGTTTTTTTTTAAGTACATTCTCTTGTTTCCTGTGCAAAATCCATTAAACCACCTAAACCTAAAATCACCCTGTGCAAACATTCGGCTTGTAGATATGTCCATTGTGTGATCTATTTGTTATCTTTTTATGTTTTGCTTTGCTTTGTTTTGCTGGCTCATACAATTACTCTTTCTGCATTTTCAGATTTATGCAGGAGCTCACAGAGATGCTTGGATTCCGTCCGTACAGCTACTACTTTTATTCATGGAAGTATGTTTCCCCAATTTTTATGGCACTTCTGCTGTTGGCTAGTGTAATTCAACTAGCTTTCAGTCCACCAGGGTACAGTGCTTGGATCAAAGAACTGGTAAGTAGAGTGTACCCACCGCACACATTGTGGATTGAAGTTTTGTGATTAGTGTTTGCTATTAGTGATGAGTGCAAGTGCTTGTTACATGAGTTTGCCTAGGGTGCTCGGGTACAGTATGCACCAGGGCCGGACTGGGACTAAAATTCAGCCCTGGCATTTGAAGTTACACAGGCCCACTAGTCACACGGTGACTATATAATATCTTTGTACACTTGTAGTTTACAAGAAGTGAGAGGAGATTAACACGACTATATAACATGTAGTCATAGCTGTGCCCAGTATTTCAGCTCAGTCCTATTTATTGCTTTTAGGTACAGTACTCCTCCCAAAGCTCTGTCCCCTTTTGTATGCATGATTACAGAATTCCTGGCAGAACTGCTCTCTATTGGGCAAACAGACCCCCTGGTCATAGCCGCCCCTATCATACCACCCAACTTTTGAAGAAGGGAAAGATGTACAAAGACTGCGGCGCGCGCCGCTGCAAATTTTGGCCACGCCCAGCCACACCCATTTCACAACTAGTCACACCCATGTCCACACCTAATCGCACCCATTTAGCACTGCTGATCACACTGACTGGTACTGAGGGCACAGTGGCTGGCATTATGGGCACACTGACTGGCACTAAGGAAGAGAGAAAACAGAGAGAGAGAGAAAAAAGAAAACAGAGAGAGCGAGAAAGAAAGGGGAAAGAAAGAAAGAACAGTGAGAGACAAAGAAAGAACAGTGAGAGACAGAGAAAGAACAGAGAGAGAAAGAAAGAGGGGAAAGAAAGAAAGAACAGAGAGAGACAGAGAAAGAACAGAGAGAGAAAGAAAGAAGTAAAGAAAAGAAAGAAAGAACAGAGAGAAAGAGAGGAAAGAAAAAGAAAGAAAGAGGGGAAGAAAGAACAGAGAGAGAAAGAAAGAACAGAGAGAGAAAGAAAAAGAGAGAAAGAAATAAAGAAAGATTCTACAAAGATACTATAGCAGCCCGGCTCCCATTGTAGTGCCCACCTGAGCCTCCCGGTGCAGGACATATCATGATCCGCTCACATGGCCGGCATCCCCGATTCCAAGGCGATCCTGCTGTCTGCGCTGTCGGAGGAGGACACGGTGATGGATCTGAAGCATTCCTGGTTCCGTCACAATCTCCTCAAGAAATTATCTCATTTCCGGTCAGCTTCCAGCACATCACTTCAGGTGGAACGTCATGTGTGTGTTTTAAAATGCTCCTCGGGGCTCCGCCGTGTACTCCTGTGTCCGTGGGAAAAGCACGCTTTGTATGCTTTGTACACACACGGCTCCTCTCCGTACACCTCGTACACACGGCTCCTCTCCGTACACCTCATACACACACGGCTTCTCTCCGTACACCTCGTACACGCGCGGCTCCACCTCGTACACACACACGGCTCCGCTCCGTACACACGGCTCCTCTCCGTACACCTCGTACACGCGCGGCTCCTCTCCGTACACCTCGTACACGCGCGGCTCCTCTCCGTACACCTCGTACACGAGCGGCTCCGCTCCGTACACCTCGTACACGCGCGGCTCCTCTCCGTACACCTCGTACACGCGCGGCTCCTCTCCGTACACCTCGTACACGCGCGGCTCCTCTCCGTACACCTCGTACACGCGCGGCTCCTCTCCGTACACCTCGTACACGCGCGGCTCCTCTCCGTACACCTCGTACACACGCGGCTCCTCTCCGTACACCTCGTACACGCGCGGCTCCTCTCCGTACACCTCGTACACGCACGGCTCCTCTCCGTACACCTTGTACACGCGCGGCTCCTCTCCGTACACCTCGTACACGCGCTGCTCCTCTCCGTACACCTCGTACACACGCGGCTCCGCTCCGTACACCTCGTACACACGGCTCCGCTCTGTACACCTCGTACACACACGGCACCGCGCCGTACACCTCATAGACACACGGCTCTGCTCCGTACACCTCGCACACACGCGGCTCCGCTCCGTACACCTCATACACACGCGGCTCCGCTCTGTACACCTCGTACACCCACGGCTCCGCTCCGTACACCTCGTACACACACAGCTCCGCTCCGTACACCTCGTACACACACAGCTCTGCTACATCCACACTGTAAATCCTGACCCCACACATACTTACCTCAACCAGCACCATGACAACAGCAAAGCAGAGTCTTGCAGACGGTAGAGGCAAGGCTGAGCGCACAGGACCTGTGATGAGGTCACAGGAGGGGCGGAGTCAGGGGTGACATGATCAGGGGTCTGGACAAAGGCTCCTGATCATGTGACCCCCTGACTCCTCCCCTCCTGTGACCTCATCACAGGTCCTGCGAACAGAGCGAGCAGGCAAGCGAGTGCGACGCTGTGAGTGGCTGGGGGGGGTCTCATCTCATGCTAAGGCCAGGATGGGGTGCGTGGGGGGGGGCGTGGCGGCTTATCTCCCTGCAGTGCGGGAGGAACTTGAAACTATCACGCAGAGGGCCGGCGGCAGGAGCAACAGTGGCCGCAGCAGCTGGCAAGCGGCCAGATGATCGGGCGCTGCCGCCCGCGGCCCACGTGACAGCGGCCCAGCGGGAAAATGCCCGGTTGGTTATATTACCAATCCGGGCCTGGTATGCACCAAGTATCGCGGGTGCTCGAATGAGATGTTGAAGTCTCCACGGTTGCATGTTTTGCGACTGTTAGGCAGCCACTCATCACAATACATATGACAAACATGAGCAATCCCGGCATGTTGTGTGGCTGTCTAACAGCCACGAAACATATGGGCGTGGGGATTCGAACATGTCACTCTAGCACCAGCGATACTCAGTGCATACCCGTGCACCCTAGGCAAAGTTGAGTAAAGAGCACTTGCACTCATCACTAATTGCTATAGAAAAAATAAAAGAGAAAAAACAAGGGACAATAGAGATAAGAACATACTATAGTTTGGAGGTAGCAAGAAAGACCTATGTATGACAGATCTATGAAGGAAGTAGACATTTTTAGTAGGGAAGGGTTTGTGTTCCTGATCATTGACTGTAGCCTTCACAAGGTGAAGCTCATCACATACAAAGCCACAGGTTTTTTTGACTTGAAGTAATGAAATCTTAGGGATCATTATGCCCCCCTGAATGAGGCTTAAATTTGTATGTAGTAGGTTCCCAGTAGTGGCAGCTGCAGAAAGACATCTAATGATTATAGCTGATGTGTTCTCATAATTAGAGTTAAAACTGAAAAATGTATAAAGTAACTTCAAACAGCATTCCACATTGACAGAATCAGTCTCAATGGCCAAAAACTTCAACACAGTTGACGGCCCCTCTGTCTTTTCATGAGCCAATGGAATACTGAATGTTGAATCACCTGTTCTATCGTCCTGGGCATCGACAAACAAATCTGAACCCCATTGGTCCAATACAAATGAAATCATCCAAGTAATGCAAAACTGAGTTCAAATTGGACTTCTCTCTCACTACCCATTCAAGGAAATACCTAAATTTCTCCAAATGAGTGCATGAAAATGACAAATCCATAGGCAAACAACAATCCACATAAAATTATCATCACAAAAACAGCCTAACAAATCAGAACTCTCCAGATGCACCGTAAGCAAATGGAACACAGACTCAATATCCATTTTAGCCATCAACGACCCCATCCAAGCTTATGCACCCACTTGACTGCCTTATCAAAATCTACATAGGAAACCGACACCAACTCTGCGCTTATACTTATACATTAACTGACGAACCGGTCCGATATGACAAATGGTGTATTAGCCTTAACTTATTAGGCTCCTTTTTAGGAACCACTCCCAAGGTGGAAATCCTTAAATCGGGCCACGGCAGGAAATCTAAAGCTCCGGCCATCCTGCAAAGTGCAAATTCTTTCTGCAACTTGTCCCTAACAACATCCCCTTGAATACGGGCCCACCGTAAATTGTTCGGCCGCATAGTATATGGTTCAGCCAATGATGACATCTTAAAACCAAAACTGAAACCCTCACTCAACAGTCAGGCCACCTCCCTGTCAGGATACCTATTCAAAAAAGGTATCATCCGATCTACCCCCACCAGAGTCTTCCCTTTTTGATGAAAACTTGCTGGCTTTACCCTTTACGTTCTTAAAACATTTGGTATAGCTGTGGGATCCCACACGAATTCATACTTAAACTTGCATGATGATCCAAAATGGTACTCTTTCAATGAATTGCCAGCACACACCTTTTCTTGTACTGGAAGAAGATGCTGGCGGCACCACCAGAATTTCCGGGAAAGGACTGCGATGACGATTTTGGGGCTGCCATTAGGCGCAACCATAGGCTAATATAAGTGCAAATTTGGTCGTACCAGTTTCCTCTACCTAAATTGTTCATCATAACACAGCTATGCTGTACGGTAAGTACGGTAAGCCTCCCCGATTGGGTCTAAAAAGCAAACAGAGACGGACAATTATCAGGTGCCTTCTCACCTATCATACTAGCCAATATAGTAAGCGTTTGCAACCAGTTATTAAGGGTTCGAGGAATGAGGAAAATAACATGTCCGTCCCTCCTCGTCTTTCTTGCTTTCATCGGGTTAACCTTACCAAGATTGAATTTATTCACTGGTAATAGGGAAAACATCTCAACATATTCGTCCTTCAAGATTTTCTCTCTCATTTCCTCTATCAAATGAGCCCCCATCGGACCATCAGAACAAACATTGACTTCTCTCCTAGCTTTGTTGTCCAAGCAAACTAAATCTACCGTGCTTCTCGAAGTAGACACAGGAGTGACGAGGGCCTCCGAACTAACACTAACACTTGAAAGAGGTTCCGCTGAGATGGCCATTCCAACTGTGGGAACACTATCTTGCCAAACTCCACTGGAACCCACAGAGTCCACTGCAGATAACCAACCCTTAATCAACCGAAAAAATTCTGCCGCCATGTCTTCCAGTCTCTCCCTACTATCATCGACCAAATTCGAACCCATCACACCACCATCACTAGCAAATACCCTTGAATGGACATTCATACGAGGTGCACACAAACCTTGTGTCTTACTAGGCTGACTAAGAGGGACTCTTGAAACAGTCGTATCCTCTGCGTTGATCACTGCTCTGGTCCTCGCTGCCCGATGACACCTGGTCCTCTTCTTATGGAGATTCAAGCCCGATGACATCGCCAGGAGAACCTGGCATAGTCAATCCACAGCCTGATCTGGTCGTGCTGGTGCGAGTTGCTCACCGTTCAAGTAAAGGAGCAGGGACTTCAGCTGCATAGCTGCAGCTAACACTGCTGGAACCACCATGCTGCTTCTTTGCCCTGTCGTGCTTCTCCCTAGCACCGACAGGACCACTGACCTCTGGCTTCTTGGCCCTTCTGCTGATTCACAGCCGGTCTGATATGCTATATACCTGCCGCTGTTGCCTATCTTCTTTTGGCATGTCCTGCTGTTGGGCCCCGCCACACATCCGGGTCGTGGTCAGATCATGTCACGATACCAACTGTGTAATCACGCCAACCCCACAGTGGAGGAGAGGCCAGTGACATCACTCATCTCCTCAATGGTACCAGGCCGGCGCTTTGAATTTCTTCTAAAGCGCCGCACTGGCGTGAAGGCAGAGGCACCACTGGTGGCCAAGGAGGGTCTCTGCTGGGGCTCTGGATCCTGCATCTTTAATGAAGAGTCACACCAGGGCTAAATCTCTCCTGAGGCTGGGACCTCCTTTATCGCTTTGGAGGTTTCAGTTCTTCAGTCACCTCCCTGACTTCTCTGGCCACTGCTAGCCTCTCTGTTCCACCAAAGGCCTCATCTCTTGAACCAAGCCTACATCTTAACAAATGTAAGTCAACAATGTAAGTTCATTGTCCAGGTGAAGATGTAAGACTGGAGTCTAGGTGTAGAATGCCTGCCCCTTTCTTGACTCTAACCAATATCCCCCCACATTAGTCCCTACCACTAACCAATCCAAAAAGATCCTCAAACCCCTTCACTCCTCATTCCCCGCCCCTACGTTTGTCCCCACAATCCCCCCCCCAAAAAAAAATTAACCCCTTGTACACCAAACATCATCCAGGCTATTATTTTATGTCCAATGTTCTTTGGAGGGTTACTTCAATACCGTTTGTATCAGGAATATAAGAAAAGTAAATTAATTTATATTTTTTATGTTTAGCATTTTCTAAAAAGATTTTCTTACTACGATAGCCCTTTTTCAAGTAAAGATGGCCCAGCAATCAGTTTATTGTTGCATTCTTGGTTCTGAAACTCATGCCAAATACATTATGCTGCAGCTACATGCATTCTTGCCTAAATAAATGTAGTATTACATGACACTAATTGGGAAACTATGTGATGCAAGGTTAGGCTGAGCTTTCAAAAGCAAAAGCCGCACCGTCCTTCTTTACTCTGGTATGGTGCAAAAACGCTAGATTTTAGCACTGTAATTTTTGCATATAATTTACTACTTACTGTGTGGTTCATTGTTTATAGGGTTAGCTTTATTCTAAGATTTTATCACGGTTCTCCCTCTCACCTAGTATGACTTTTATTACTTTTTTTTTACACCAGTCTATTCATTTAGAAAACAGAGGGAAATATATGGGGTACAGGAATAGTCAGCTCATCAAACTTTGATTCACAGTCTTCATCTGTTAGGCAGCGCATGGAGCCATCCCAGTCTCAGACATAGAGATAAATAGCAGAAAAAAAGAGAATATCCTCCAGCGGTAGCCACAAATATAAAAAAATATATAGTTTATTAATCACATTAAAAACTGTAGTAGCAAGTCACCAAGAGAGATCCATAGACATAGGAGAAGCAGACCAACTAGTTTCAGCTTAACGTCATGATTAAGGCTTTAAGCTGAAACTAGTTGGTCTGCTTCTCCTATATCTGTGGATCTCTTTTGGTGACCTGCTACTACAGTTTTTAATGTGATCAATAAATCATATTTTTTTTAATTTTTTTGGCTACCGCTGGATGATATTCTCTTTTTTTTTACACCACTCTATTCGTTTGTCCTACAGTCTATAATAATGTTACTGCCCCAGAAAAAAAAAGTGAGAGTCGGAGAGATTGAAGTCACTGCACAGGACTAGGTCACATTTTGATTTTTGGCTTGAGTCACATGTAGTAGTAATTCCTGCCTCTCGAGTCAGCGGATGTCTGTTTGGTTGAAAAACAGAAGCCGCGGAGACACCATCACATGTTTCTCAACGCAAGCAATGACTAGCCAGGTCTTTCACCGGGAAGGAACAACCACGGGAAGGGCAGTCTCAAATGAAGGAAACCACCTATGCCAAAACATGGTATCCATCCACAGACAGCTGTTTCGGGGTATTTGCCCCTCATCAGTGTGGAGTAGGAAACTGGCTAGTAGGAGCAATGCCTAGTAGAAGACTATGAAAAATGAGGATGATTGACCTCATGGAGATCAACATCCAACACTGCGGAGACACCATCACGTGTTTCTCAACGCAGTGATTCTAGAGCACTGCCCCCATTCCTTATGGGAAATATGCAAAAGCTTGCAAAACCTGGCTAGTCATTGCTTGCGTTGAGAAACATGTGATGGTGTCTCCGCGGCTTCTGTTTTGCATGCTTTTGCATATTTCCCATAAGGGATGGGGCAGTGCTCTAGAATCACTGCATTGAGAAACACGTGATGGTGTCTCCGCAGTGTTGGATGTTGATCTCCATGAGGTCACTCATCCTCATTTTCGCAGTCTTTTTACTAGGCATTGCTCCTACTAGCCAGTTTCCTACTCCACACTGATGAGGGGCAAATACCCCGAAACAGCTGTCTGTGGATGGATACCATGTTTTGGCATAGGTGGTTTCCTTCATTGGAGACTGCCCTTCCCGTGGTTGTTCCTTCCTGGTGAAAGACCTGGCTAGTCATTGCTTGCGTTAAGAAACATGTGATGGTGTCTCCGCGGCTTCTGTTTTGCATATTTCCCATAAGGGATGGGGCAGTGCTCTAGAATCACTGCGTTGAGAAACACGTGATGGTGTCTCTGCAGTGTTGGATGTTGATCTCCATGAGGTCAATCATCCTCATTTTTCATATGTTTGGTTGAAAAGACAGGTTTTTCCAATTATTTTTTATGTCTGTGAATTGTCTCTGGGGTTTAATATCACAATACTGTTTTTTTTTCAGGCTGCAGAACAATATCTGTTGTATCCTACATGGGCTTTGTCATTACTTATATGTCTTATAATACTAGCAATCCTACCAGTGCCTCTTATCTTCATTCTTTGGCAATTTCAATTAATACCCGATGGCTCCAACAGATTATCTGTGTCATACAAGAAAGGCCGTATGATGAAGGATATCTCGAATTTAGAAGATAATGATGAAACTCGCTTTATCTTGAGTAAAGTGCCTAGTGAAACCCCCTCGCCAATGCCGTCTCACCGCACATACTTAGGCCCGGAAAATGCTTCTCCTTTGGATTTGGGCGGAGGATCAAATGGGCGGTATGGAAGTGGATATCTAATGGCAACCACTCCGGAATCAGAATCGTGATCCTACTCTATGGCTTATCCTACCATATTGTCAAATGCAATTAAACATTATGTTTTGTAAATTATAGCACTTTCTAAAACACTTCCCTGCAAAGGCCAGACAAAGCAATGGATTGCTTGTGTCCCAAAGCAGATGAGGATGTTTCATCCCAACACCTCTCCGTCACATCAGAAAATGTCATCTGTATTGCAGTGTTCTCCAAATCATGGACTTCAGGCATAATTTGCGTCTGTTTTGTGAGTTTGTCAATCCCGCCACAAATAGAGATAAATCTGAGTGTGTACAGCACTGCATACTTTACGTTATTACACAGGTCTGAAACATAATCAACCCATCGGTTACATTTTTGGAGGTGTTTGCACATGACTACCAAGCACACGTGCGGGTCCAGATAACCTGCATACTTTATTAGCACAACCAATATAGAACCTATTTAGGTCTGAATAATACTGAACATATAATACAATAAGAAAATATAACTATTATTTATCAATGTTTGGAGATAATAATTTTTAAGACGTTTTCAAAATTCCAGCTATAGTTCGCAAAACGAAATAATTAAATTGTATTTATTTTTAATATTTATTGTTAAGTTGATTTCAGATTCCCGATGCTTCCTCTTTAAAATGAAGTCTATAACTCTAAACACACATATTACAAAGTGTATATATTTTATTTATTATTTGCTTACTGTATATAGCATATTCCATAGCGCTTTACAAACATTATCATCACTGTCCCCATTTCGACTCACAATCTAGATTCCAATAAGTATGTTACAAAGGAAGATTAAAGCACTATTTAGTTTAATATTTTTATATTTCAAAAGGAGATGCAACGGTGTAATTACTATAATGCCTCATGGACATAGCAGAGACTTTAGAGCTATATAGCTGCATATTAAGTCATCCATTGTCCAAACTCGCCCAAGTGCGGGAGTATGTTAAAAAAAATGGATAGTATTCGAATGGCATTTGTATGTCCGAGTACTGTCCTTTTAATCAGTAGGATAAGTTTGAAAAATGTATATGTACAATCTTCAATATTAAAACTGCAGCACCAAGAAGGAAGTCATGGACATATAGAACGAACAGAACTGATAAAAATGGAAACACACAGAAATACAGTAAATCAATGAAGCCATCAATGGTTGTTTGAGGGCTAGTCTGCCAAATTCGATGCACTTGGCACGCAAGTCATCAAGATCTGCTGCTGGCAGCTCCCTTTACAGTTGCTGATCAAGGAATATACAAAATGTGCTTAATGGGAGGCAAGTCTGGAGACAATGCAGGCCATAGTAGTAGAAAGTTTAGGCCATACAGGCTGCTCACAGTAATATGTAGTCTGATGTTATTGTGTTGAAAAAATTAATCTTGATGATTTTCTGCCCAATTGTATCCAGCGTGGCAGAATATTCCTCAGACAACCATTAATAATAAATATCATTGATAGAGTGCCAAGGTGCATAAGTGCGTGTAATTCTGCATGTGACGCTCATACTGTGTATGTGATACTGAATAAATCAAGATGTTTTGAAAATGTTTCCATTTTATTATCATTTGCACATCATTACTATATTTATTGATACTGTGATTTTCAAAATTCAACTTTTCCTTCTTGGTGTTGCAATTTCAATGTTGAGGAGTGTATATAAGAGAAATGGTGCCACTTTGGTAAAATGGGACAAAAATTGAGGAGAATCTGATCTGGCACACTGATGAAAAGCTTTTATTTTTTTCCTCTATGAGTTTAAAGGTTTTCATCATGATTTCAAAGTTTGGCTCTGTGAAATGTACTTCTTTTCTTTAGAACTCATTGGCACTGCATGCAGTGGACTACCGTGGCACTTAATACTACATAGCCCTAGGCACTCCATGTGCCACTGTATGCTGTTCCATTTCACATATTGGTAGGAAGAGCATATCTGCATTCATCATCCATTGGTAAATTATTTAAAGAAGCACTCTTATGAAGTTTTTTTGTTACAAAACCTATGTTTATGGGCATGTAGTGTAGTTTGTATTTATTAATATATTCACCTACCGTACCCTTCTCCTGGATCCCACTCTGTTCTGCTCCTCTTCTCAGTGACATCACTGCTCTTCAGACTACCCGAATCTTACTGCATGACCCAGAAGTGGCTTTTACAATCTATACCTATAAAGCACCAGAACAAGGCTCCAGTGGTGTACATTGAAAATGAGATTTCAAACTAACATATAGAACATAGAGTGATCTGAACAGTCTGAGGAGTGGTGACATCACTGAAAAGAAGAGCAGAACGGCACTGAATTCCAGAGACAGCAATTGTAGATGTGTAGATTAACACTCACACATACTACAGAACATACACTTGTGCACAGATTTAGTGAAAAAAAAAAAAACTCATGGAAGGGCTTTTAAAAATTAATCATTTTTTTCTTTTCTTTATGGATTTGAGCAATGATTTCTATTTGAAAATTTACAACCAGAACAGGGGTAATAGTTCTATCTAAACCATTGTTATTAAATCACCAAATTGGCCTAAAACAGAGCTGGCACAAATCTAAAATATCCTGCATGATAAATATGTTAATGTTTCCTAGCTTTTTGTTATTTTTTTGTTTTTCTTTCTTGTACACATGCACTTTAGACGCTAATATTATAACTCAGGGTCCCTACATTTTTGGTTACCCATATAAATTACACACTGTGGAATGGAAAAGTATGATAAATCAGTATTTACAGTGCTTTTTGTTTCTTTTTATAAAGAGAACCCAAGAGCTCACCTGATATGTCTGTTTTAGTGGATATTAATTAAAACCCTAGAAATAATTATTCTAAAGCATCTTATAATCCTGCATTGAGTCATCCTTCTTTTATTCCTCTTTGAAATTTATAAATTAACAACTTGGTGTTAGTATTCCTTTTGTTAATAGAATGTTTTTGTACAGTCTAGGCCTGGGTTTTGCATGGCCAATATTTCTGGACTGGTTGTGGATCTTTTGACCAAAGTTCCACAGCTTCATATACATACATATACTGTATGTCTATCCCAAATCAAGTGATTCATTAAATAAGGCAGTTGGGCTAGGATAGAGATAGATAAGGTTGTTGGTTTAGGATATACATAGATGAGGGTGCTGAGTTAGGATTGACAAAGATGAGGCTATTGGTTTAGGATATACATATATGAGGCTGTTAGGTCAGGATAGACATAAATGAGGCTATTGGGTTAGGATAGACATAGATAAGACTGTTGGGTTACAATACACATAGATGAGGCTGTTGGTTTAAGGCCCCGTTACACACAACGATATTGTGAACGATATCGTTGCAATGTCACATCGTTGTGTGTGGCACGTAGCAACGATCAACGATTAGTTGGCTGATCGCTAATCGTTGCCTAATGGTCTGGGCCATAAATCTATTGTTGGTCTCCCGCTGGGCAACACACATCTCTGTGTGTGACAGCGAGAGACCAAGGATCAGCGAGCTCCCAGCGCCATACTGCAGACGCTGGGAGCTGGTATCCAGGGTAAATAGCGGGTAGCTAAGCGCCACGCGGCGCTTAGATACCTGCTGTTTACCCTGGATACCAGCGTGCTCTCTGGTCCTGATCGGGTATCCAGGCTAAACAGTGGGTAACTAAGCGCCGCACGGCTCTTAGTTTACCCTGGATACCAGCGTGCTCGCTAGTCCTGATTGCTGGTGAGTCTGCCTATGTGTCGGCTCACCAGCGATCAGCTAACTATGTCCCAGCGATCACATCCACGTCGAATCGTTGGTGGGATCGCTGGGACATTGAAGCGTGTAACGAGACCCTTAGGATAGACATAGACAAGTCTGCTGGGATAGGATCGACAGATGAGGCTGTTGGGTCAGGATAGACATATATAAGGCTGTTGGGTTAGGATAGACATAGAAGAGTCTTTTGAGTTAGGATAGACATAGGTGAGGCTGTTGGGTTAATATAGACATAGATGAGACTATTAGTTTAGAATAAGCATATTTAGACTGCTGGGTTAGGATAGACAAAGATGAGGCTGTTGGGTTAGGATCGACATAGATGAGGCTGTTGCTTCAGGATAAACATATATGAGGCTATTGGGTCAGAATAGACATAGATTAGTCTATTGGGTGAGGCTAGACATAGATGAGGCTGTTGGCATAGGCTGGACATAAATTAGGCTGTTGGCTTAGGATAAACATAGATAAAGCTCTAAGCTTAGGATAGACATAGATGAGGCTGTTGGATCAAGAAAGACATATATGAGGCTGTTGGGTTAGGTTAGACATAGATGAGGCTAGACATAGATAAGGCTCTAGGCTTAGGATAAACATAGATTTGACTGTTGGTTTAGGATAGAAATATATGAGGCTGTTGTCTCAGGATAGACATAAATAAGGCTGTTAGGTCCGGATAGACATAGAAGAGGCTAGACATAGATAAGGCTGTTGGCTTACTATAGACATAGGTAAGGCTGATGGATCAAGATAGACATATATGAGGCGGTTGGGTCGGGATATACGGTACATAGATGAAGCGGTTGAGTTAAGGTCAGACGATGCTCAGTCTGTATTTGGACTTTGGATATCGGACGTGTGAAACCAACCTAGCACAATTAGCACTGCATTGATTACAATGTGTAGGGCCATTGTCTACTAACCAAAAGGAATATCAACACCAAGTTGTCAGATGATTAATATAGGAGAAATAACAGAGGGATATCACAATGAAGAGTTCTAAGTGCGAATGCTCCAGATTTTTTTTTTATTTCTTGAGCATGGAAAACAAGTATTTCCTATAACAGACATGTCAGTAGAGGTGAAAGGTGTCATTTCTAAGTCAGTGTATGGCTATATTTTGTAAAATTCAGTATGTATTGTTGTTTTTTAGTACAACTTGATCTTGTGATGTTACCTGCAGCACCATGTGAGATACCCTGGCAGCTGTTCATGGTGACTCCCATTTACTGCCTGCAGTACATACATAACATATATTTATTTTACGGTCAGGCAGAAGAAATCACTTACATCTGACCTTCAGCCTCCTCGAGATTGGTACCAAATGTTAATATCAGTAAACAGAATATTTTCCTATGGTAATATTGAAGCCGCTAGGACTTCACGTTAGTAAAACTGCATACTCTGAATTAAATGTATAATGAATATATATTGTTACATTGTATATTATATTGTACATGTCTGTGTAAATTTTGTCTCTCTAGTAACTTGTGAATTAATTTGTATACGTTGTATATATTGCTGTATACTGTACATTAGCCTTCTTTTCCAGTAAGTTGGATGTGACTGTGGCTTCTCCAGACCCGCTTGTCGCCTTGTGTCATTTACTATGTGTATACAGTTCAATGCTAGCGAATGGGCTAGTTAACACTGTGTGTTATGGTTAGAATACTCTATGTGCCTGTATATTTTAGAGCCATGTAGAATGTATCCCTCTTTGGAAGCAAAAGAGAGGCGGAATGCACATATCAATTGGATGAAGCCTGCTCCAAACCTTATTACTGATAATATCCAGCCACCTGATCTCCTGCAATTAATAGCCTGGGAGAAAGCCAGTCCTATCTAATGGGCCAATTAGAAGCATTTCTAGAGCTCGGTATAATGCCTCATCAGTCTCTGAGGTCGGCTCAGACGATATCTAATCTGCCCTAAAAATACAATGGTTTAAAATAGCACACGAGGAAAAAAAAGGACAAAGGAAACTGGATGAGATGTTATCGTCCCTGACAAAAAGCACAGATGTTTTGTAAAATCCCAATTCAATAGAACGCCACTGTCACCCCCACTGTGCCCAGCTGTAAGGAAGAACACTGGGTGTCGGGTACAATAATTATAGCATAATGGAAGACGTTGGCTTTGTAAATAAAAGGATAAAAAAAGCAAATAGCAATAAAAATAATAGGTGGAAATATGTTTGTTACTGATTGAGATGTGAAAATAAGTGATCCTGTAGGTGCGGATTATGTAGAGACTAGATTCACCAGCACTTTAGGCTGCTGCACATATGATTACTGTTATATACTGCGGAAATAATAATTATAATCAAGTACTGTTACAATGAATCACTAGATGATACTGTGGTAAAGACATCTGTTCAAGCAGTGGAACTGTTGTCAAGCAATAATAGGAGGAACGTATAATGTTTCCAATTGGTGATAATGTGCTCCCGATGAGTGACATTGATGTGGACCATGTTCCTCTATACCTTAAAGGGTTTCAGGTCTTTAAAATTTTACAAAAAAAGTACAAATTTACAAAAACCCCTTCAATATTTACCCTCAGTATTTAGCAGTTCACCGATCCAGCGCCAAAGCTTTCATACTTTGCTATGTTCCTTGTTTACTTCCATGCAGTGATGATGTCACGGACATTCACGTGACTGATCCAGCCAATCACCGGCCTTAGCATTCTTACGTCATACGTGGCAGCATCACCCCTAGGGCCAGTAATTGGATGTACAACACTGCAGAAAGTAAATCAAGGACGATGACTAACAAAGGAGCTCTAGCACTGGATGGTAAAGGTGAGAATTGTTTGTATTTTTTTTTTCTTAAGAAATGTTCTTGATTTCCTTTCCCCTTAAAATGACACCTCATTGGAAGCATACATGAGGCACACAGCCCTTTCTGACAAATTATCCAAGGAGTAATAGTGTAGACTGATAATATGCAATTAAAGGGAATCTGTCACCAGGTTTTTGACACATAATGTGAGAGCAGAATGGCGAAGTGGCAGAGTCCCTGATTCTGGAGATATGTCACCTCCTGGGCTGCTTAGTATAGTTTTGATAAAACAGTGACTTTATCAGCAGGAGATAATCACTAGTAAACCTGCTGCCTGGTAGTCAAGCTCTGTTTAACTGCCGCCCTCTCTTATTGGCAGCTTTCTGTGTATGCAGCACATGAGCAGCTGGGGGTGGGGCTATACAGAGATCTGCAGCCAGAGAGCTGCTAGATCTGCACCAGATAAAACAGTGATTTTTTCAAAATAATATCAAGGAGCCCAATAAGCAATACATTGCTGGAATCGTGGTCTCTGCCCCTTCATTATACTGTTCTCAGAATGGGTGGCAAGAACCTGGTGATCATTTCCCTTTAAGAACCTTTTATCATTGTAGAGATGCATGTGTGTAACATGGAGGTAAAATATTGAAGGCAAGAAGACTGGGGTTATCCTAATAAATCCCAATAAGATTATTTTAGGTTTTAGTTCAGATATTAGGAGGGTTGCATGAATAGTACTGAAGGCATTGCAGATGGATCATTAGTGCTTTTTCAGTGTGACAACCCACTTCCAACTGATTTCCACTTTCAAAGAACTGGTGCGTCTTTCCATTAGGGGCCTTCTATTTACAGCAACATGGGTGGCATGGGTGTCGAACAAAGCAACTTGTCAGATCTGTCTTTTGTCTTCTATCATTCTCACTCTGGAAAATAAAAGCAGTTACCTGACAGTGATAAATGGGGAACTCATCTACAAGCTTTGTAAATCTCTGATTGTATCTTTTTATTCATTGTTCCCATTGTCTTATCTGATAATAGATAATTGTAATTGGAGAAGGTGAATATCTTATATAGTGCAAGTATTAGGAATTCCTTGCATAATAAGCGCAGAGTGTTTCCCAAATAACATTTCTCAAGGATGATTCATCCACATCGCATAGGTTTTACTTAATGCTTCTCATGTCACCTCCTTTGGATGGCTCTATTGTGTCCCAAACATTGCAGCATATCAGCTGTGGAGGACCTCCGCATCCGATCCCCAAACATTGCAGCATATTAGCTGTGGAGGACCTTCGCATCCATGCCCAAACATTGCAGCATATTAGCTGTGGAGGACCTCCGCATCTGATCCCCAAACATTGCAGCATATCAGCTGTGGAGGACCTCCATATTCGATCCCCAAACATTGCAGCATATCAGCTGTGGAGGACCTCCGCATCCGATCCCCAAACATTGCAGCATATCAGCTGTGGAGGACCTCCGCATCCGATCCCCAAACATTGCAGCATATTAGCTGTGGAGGACCTCCGCATCCATGCCCAAACATTGCAGCATATTAGCTGTGGAGGATCTCCACATCCGATCCCCAAACATTGCAGCATATCAGCTGTGGAGGACCTCCATATTCGGTCCCCAAACATTGCAGCATATCAGCTGTGGAGGACCTCCACATCCGATCCTCAAACATTGCAGCATATCAGCTGTGGAGGACCTCCGCATCCGATCCTCAAACATTGCAGCATATCAGCTGTGGAGGACCTCCATATTCGATCCCCAAACATTGCAGCATATCAGCTGTGGAGGACCTCCGCATCCAATCCCCAAACATTGCAGCATATCAGCTGTGGAGGACCTTCGCATCCATGCCCAAACATTGCAGCATATCAGCTGTGGAGGACCTCCGTATCCAATCCCCAAACATTGCATCATATCAGCTGTGGAGGACCTCCGCATCCATGCCCAAATATTGCAGCATATCAGCTGTGGAGGACCTCCACACCCATGCCCAAATATTGCAGCATATCAGCTGTGGAGGACCTCCACACCCATGACCAAACATTGCAGCATATCAGCTGTGGAGGACCTCCGCATCCAATCCCCAAACATTGCAGCATATCAGCTGTGGAGGACCTCCACACCCATGCCCAAACATTGCAGCATATCAGATGTGGAGGACCTCCGCATCCATGGTGTTTGGATGCCATTCACATTGGCAGATATACTGTATAGATACCATAAGCATTGGGACTATGGCCCCGATTCATCAAGACCGGTGTTTTGTATGCCAGTCTTGATGAAGAGTGTGCTGAAATGTTCTCCAGTTTGCGACTGAAGTATATTTCTGTTATAATTTACTCTTCTTTTTGGCATAAATGATAAATTTGTTGGCCATACACTCAACCAAGCTCTAACCACTTTTCAAAAACTTGGCTGACCGGGTCGGGACTGGCATAAAAATACCAAAAGTCATAACATTTTTGCTTAATTACGAGTTGTGCAAAAATTTTGTGACACTTCAAGTAGTTTTACTCCAGAAAAGAAGATAAATCGGGGCCATGGTGTTCTCCGCCAGGCATTGGAGCAACCAACTAACTGTTCACTAGAGTCTTGTAAACGAATAATACCTAATTGTGGCTATTTCTTACTGTATATGGATACCTGACATTACGACAATACTTGTTTAGCAGCAGAAAAGAGGAGACTAGCACAGCCATACCTGCCACAATCTGCAGAACCCACCAGAAATAAAACTATTGATATGAAGTGGTGCCTAGAAGAACTAGAATGAAGTGGCGCATTAGCAATAATTTCATAGTTTATGTCTTCGAGATTAATATAGGCAAGTATACACCCGAGAAAAATTGTAATGAATGCACAATATTTAATCCTTAGCACAATGGAAGCACACTGTTTATATGTCATTTCTTTAGATTAGGAAAGCATACATATACTAGAGTGTTGTATCATAGTAATATACGACTGAGGACTCGGTCTTCACTCCAGATGCTGTATTCCAACTCTTATCATATACGGCTGGTCACAGATTACCTACCTCTAATAACGTGAGGAATATTGTGGAAGCTGACTTGGATTGTGACATGACGAAAAATATTGCTTGCACACGTCCAACCATATATGTGGTGTCATTGGCGAGTCCTTCGAGACACAAGTGTAAAATTTCTTGTAATAATGGCTGATTCTCTTTTTTTTCAGTTGTAACTTGGCAATAGAGGCCACTGGTTTCAGTGTAATGAAATGGCAGGCCCAGTTTCAATAAGATGGAAATTTGCTTCATGCTGTATATGTATATTATGCAGAATCTTAACACCCAATGTGGTATATATATATAGTAACAAGTCTCCTGCACTGAGAAATAGCTGCACCTTGTGGCTGAGACATCTTGTGATCGTTGAGGAGTGTATTTGACATTACGTTGTATCACTCCCTAATGAAGCATATTACATGTATCTGTTGTCAGATACAACTTCTGCTCATTGTGTGTACTAGATGACGTCTATGAGTGTTCTCCAGTGCTCTGTTAGTGTAGACATCAAAGTATGTAACTCATCATACAGTACTCATGTACATGAAATAAACTCTGTTCTTACAAGAATTATGTCTTTCTAGTCATTTTTGCTTCATAGATTAATATTGTGTCCATCAGTAGTGTATATAGCATATGGGCAGATGGGATCACCACTATGGGGGTACTTGATGCAATCAACAATTGTGAAGTTAGTGGTCTGTTGAACAGATGCCGTTTAGTCCCTACTACCCAGAGACAGTCTAGGGGTGGTTAGTACTTATATCCAAAATCTGTGCTGCCCATGGTCATATGCGAGTGTGGATGGTATTGAATAGGAAGACTTATTTATGCCAACATATGAAATGTGAGATATAAGAAGAGTCCATACACTTAAGGGTGTACCGAGACGTACACCTTCAAGTTGGACTATCATGCTTTTTTGCCCACCTAGAATGACTCTGTACCTCTCTCTGTACCTGAGTCCCATTGATCTAGCGTAGAGCACAGCATTGGTGAGAACTAGGCCTTTAGCAGATCTAGAGACTGCTTTCAGGGGAAAAAAATGGGTACAAAAACCTGACACTTTAAAACATGCACATTTAGTATGTTTGCATATATTTTTCATAGACATTAATGTTAAA
The DNA here is from genome assembly GCF_039654945.1 of Dendrobates tinctorius. Classification (NCBI taxonomy): domain Eukaryota; kingdom Metazoa; phylum Chordata; class Amphibia; order Anura; family Dendrobatidae; genus Dendrobates; species Dendrobates tinctorius. The sequence goes on along the minus strand of NW_027361795.1, from coordinate 3,769,587 downwards.
AGAAGAAGTTATTTTTTTCAAACGTAAAAAACCGCAGCAAACTATGCTATTATGAGCTATCTATCTATATATATACAGTGGAGTGTAAAAGTTTGGGCACCCCTGTTCAAAATTACTGTTATTGTGAACAGTTAAGCAAGTTGATGATGAAGTGATCTCTAAAGTTAGATATGACACATTTCCTTTGTATTTAAGGTAAAAAAAATATAATTTCATCTTTTACATTTTCAGTTACAAAAAGAAAAATGAGCCAAAGCAAAAGTTTGGGTACCCTTGGAGATTTGTGTACTCAGATAACTTTGACCAAGGTTTCAGACCTTAATTATCCTGTTAGGGTTATAGCTTGTTCAATATCATTGTTAGGAAAGGCCAGGTGATGCAAAATTCCCAGCTTTATAAAATCCAGCCTCCTCTAACCTTGTGTCAAAAATCAGCAGTCATGGATTCTTCTAAGCAGCTGCCTAGCACTCTGAAAATGGTGCAGGCCCACAAAGCAGGAGAAGACCATAAGAAGATAGCAAAAAGTTTTCAAGTTTCTCTTTCCTCAGTTTGAAATGTAATTAAGAAATGGCAGTTAACAGGAACAGTGGCGATCAAGATAAAGTCTGGAAGACCAAGCCAAATTTCAGTGACAGCTGCTCGTAGGATTGTTAGAGACACAAGTCAGAACCCCCGCTTGACTGCAAAAGACCTTCAAAAAGATTTAGCAGTGTCTGGAGTTGCAGTATACCTGCTCAAATATGCCTTCTTGGAAAAGTCATCCGAAGAAAACCTCTCCTGCATCCTTACCATAAAATTCAGTGTCTGAAGTATGCAAAAGAACATCTAAACAAGCCTGATGCATTTTGGAAACAAGTCCTGCGGACCTATGAGGTTAAAAGAGAACTCTTTGGCCACAATGATCAAAAGGTCTGTGTAGAAGAAAAAGGGCACCGAATTTCAGGAAAATTCTCCAGCCATTAAGCCTGGGTGTTCATCTCTTATGCTTTAGGGTTGTGTTGCAGCCAATGGCACAAATAACATTTCATGGGTAGACGGAAGCATGGATTCAATGAATTTCAACAAATTCTTGATGCAAACATAACACCATCTGTAAAAAAACTGAAGTTGAAATGAGGATGGCTTCTACAAATGGATAATGATCTTAAACACATGTCAAAATCCACAATAGACTACCTCAAAAGGTGCAAGCTGAAGGTTTTATAATGGGCATTATAGTCCCCAAATCTGAACATCATTGAAAATCTGTGACTAGAACTCAAAATAGCAGTGTATGCAAGACAACCTAAGAATCTCACAGAATTGGAAGAATTTTCCCAGGAAGAATGGATGAAAATTCCTCAAACAAGAATTGAAAGACTCTTGGCTGGCTACAAAAAGGGTTTACAAGCTGTGATACTTTCAAAAAGGGGATGCTACTAGGTACTAACCATACAAACTTTTGCATCATCTCATTTGCCTTTTTGTAATTTCTAAAATGTAAAAGATGAAAATATATATTTTGCCTTAAATACATAGGAACTGTGTCATCTAATATTTAGTTATTTAGTCCTTTTAGAGATCATTTCATTTTCAACTTGCTTAACTGTCCACAATTGCAGTCATTTTGACCAGGGGTGCCTAAACTTTTACATGCCACTATATATACATACAGTGGGTATTCAGACCCCTTTAAATTTTTCACTCTTTGTTTCATTGCAGTCATTAATGTACACTCTGCACCCCATCTTGATGAAAAAAAACAAATGTAGAAATTTTTGCAAATTTATTAAAAAAGAAAAACTGAAAAATCACATGATCATAAGTATTTAGACCCTTTGCTCAGACTCTCATATATAAGTCACATGCTGTCCATTTCCTTGTGATCCTCCTTGAGATGGTTCTACTCCTTCATTGGAGTCCAGCTGTGTTTAATTAAACTGATAGGACTTGATTTGCAAAGGCACACACCCGTCTATATAAAACCTCACCGCTCACAGTACATAGTACATATCAGACCAAATGAGAATCATGAGGTCAAAGGAACTGGCTAAGGAGCTCAGAGACAGAATTGTGGCAAGGCAAAGATCTAGCCAAGGTTACAAAAGAATTTCTGCAGTACTCAAGGTTCCTAAGAGCACAGTGGCCTCCATAATCTTTAAATGGAAGAAGTTTGGGACCACCAGAAGTCTTCCTAGACCTGGCCGTCCAGCCAAACTGAGCAATCGTTGGAGAAGAGCCTTGATGAGAGCGGTAAAGAAGAACCCCAAGATCACTGTGGCTGAGCTCCATAGATGCAGTAGGGAGATGGGAGAAAGTTCCACAAAGTCAACTATCACTGCAGCCCTCCACCAGTCGGGCCTTTATGGCAGAGTGGCCCGACGGAAGCCGATCCTCAGTGCAAGACATATGAACGCCCGCATAGAGTTTGCTAAAAACACATGAAGGACTCCCAGCCTATGAGAAATAATATTCTCTGGTCTGATGAGATGAAGATAGACCTTTTTGGTGATAATTCTAAGCAGTATGTGTGGAGAAAACCAGGCACTGCTCATCACCTGCCCAATACAATCCCAACAGTGAAACATGGTGTTTTTCAGCTGCAGGGACAGGACGACTGGTTGCCATTGAAGGAAACATAAATGCGGCCAAGTACAGAGATATCCTGGATGAAAACCTCTTCCAGAGTGCTCTGGACATCAGACTTGGATGAAGGTTCACCTTCCAACAAGACAATGACCCTATTCACATAGCTAAAATAACAAAGCAGTGGCTTCAGAACAACTATGTGACCATTCTTGACTGGCCCAGCCAGAACCCTGACCTAAACCCAATTGAGCATCTCTAGAGAGACCTGAAAATGGCTGTCCACCAACATTCACCATCCAACCTGACGGAACTGGAGAGGATCTGCTATGAAGAATGGCAGAGGATCCCCAAATCCAGGTGTGAAAAACTTGTGGCATCATTTCCAAGAAGACTCATGGCTGTACTAGCTCAAGAGGGTGCTTCTACTCAATACTGAGCAAAGGGTCTGGGTGCTTATGACCACGTGATATTTTAGTTTTTCTTTTTTAATAAATTTGCAAAAATTTCTACATTTCTGGGTTTTTTTCAGTCAAGATGGGGCTGCAGAGTGAACATTAATGAGAAAAAAATTTTGAATTTACCAAATGGCTGCAATGAAACAAAGAGTGAAAAATGTAAAGGGGTCTGAATACTTTCCATAGCCACTGTATATAAAAAAACATCCAAATGAAAAATGAACATATTTGGCATAGATTTCATCCATCATATCCTATATAAATCCTTTTGAATATTTTTTTTTCTAATTGATGAACACTCCAAAAAGTCACTCCCCCATAGTTTGTGTTACCTGACATGACTTGGGGATTCTGGAGTGATTCAGCTTTTTCTACAATATAAACCCAGAGAGAACCTAAAATAAAAACAAAGTGAACAAATACCATGCTATAAATGAATTGCAATAGTACATATTATTATTAATATTATTATGCATTTATATAGCGCCATTTATTCCATGGCGCTTTACATGTGTAAGACAAGGGACACACAAGTACATAAGGAGAGGGGACCCTGCCGCGAGGGCTCACAGTCTACAGGGATGGGTGAGGATATGGGTCGCCCTCCCAGGGCTGTGGGGTACTCGGTACCGGGCCCGATGAACCTCAATGGGAGATGTCACGGCAGCTGGGACCCGGCCCGTGGCCCTGGGTGCCCATTGTTTAAGGGGAAATGTTCAGTGTGCTTATGATGGTTAGAATGAGTGAGTCGTGACGCCACCTGTGGTGTTCGGCAATGAAGATGTTAAGCCGACGCTGCAGACATCCTCTGGGACAGATGGTGTGGTGCAGCAATGATGTTATAGCCCTCCACAGGCTGGGCTGTAGTCCCAGGGCAGAGTAGGTGAAGTGACACTTAGATGGTGTAGTGTCGGGCGCAGGGGATGTAGCAGTGCTGGGGGGGTTGACGCAGGAATAAGTGGAGGACACGAGGGCTTGTAGTTCCAAAGCTTTACTCAAAGTCTGTTGTGGCACAAGAGCCCGCATCCATGCCGTGTCCTCCGGGTCAGGAGCTCAGCCAACTTCCAGGCAAGATGAAGTACTCCTTTCCAACACTCCGCCAACATATGTGCATTTTCTGAACGTCTCCCTCTTAGCGCCTTTAGTGAAGTACTCACAGTACTGAATTACACTGGAGTTCCTTCTGTCAGATGTTCCTATGAACTCTACTTGTACGGCAGACAGCTGTAGCCTGCTTCGGGGACGCCTTGCTACCCAGTTCCAGCTCACTATCGTTGCTGTTGTGCCTCCAAGTCTTGTGTGCTAATAAAGTGGTGACAACTTCTATTCCTCCGGTGTCTGTCGCAGGACCATTAGTATCCAAACAACCTTGGGGACCGGACCCCGGCCTTGCGCTTAGAACTTGGGAAGGGTTCTCCTCTAACCCTAATCCTTAGTTCTCTTCTTCTCCTCACGTTCCGTACTAATCCTTTCCTTCTTATGGAGAGTCAGGCTTTCTATCCAAGTTCCTTTCCTGTGCCAGTGGACCCAGATCACTGAGGTCGGTGCAGCACTCCCTTCATCCATCCCACTCCGGGGATCTCCTCTCACAGACTGACCTCGTCAGACTCCTGTGACAAACTGACTGAGTCCTAAACCCTTCCCGCTCTTTTGATGCAAAACTAAACACCCGCCTCCCAGCATGGTTCGTGTTCCAAGCAGGGAGCCACCAAAGGGTGCTTTGCTACACTACTATGTTGTGTGGGATGCAGGTGTTGGAGCGTGGTCAGGCGTCTCCACCTTACCTGGATGGTGGGGTACCACACCTCAGGAGGAGGTGCAGTACCTCTGTGGTGACTGAACCCTCAGGGGCGCCACAGATACAGTAGGAGAGGGTAGAGCAGGTCGTGCGGTGGTTCAGTAGACCGAGGATCATTGCAGGCTGTAGGCTTGTCGGAACAGGTGGGTCTTCAGGTTCTTCTTGAAGGTTTCCGTTGATGGTGAGAGTCTGATGTGTTGCGGCAGAGAGTTCCAGAGTATGGGGGAAGCACGGGAGAAGTCTTGTATGCAGTTGTGGGAAGAAGAGATAAGGGGGAGTAGAGAAGGAGATCTTGAGATGATCGAAGGTTGCGTGCGGGTAGGTACCTAGAGACCATGTCACAGATGTATGGAGGAGACAGGTTGTGGATGGCTTTGTATGTCATGGTTAGGGTTTGGAATTGGAGCCTCTGGGCAATAGGAAGCCAGTGAAGGGCCTGGCATAGGGGGGAAGGCTGGGGAACAGCGGGGGGAGACAGGTGGATTAGTCGGGCAGCAGAGTGTAGGATGGACTGGAGCGGAGCCAGAGTGCTAGAGGGGAGGCCAGAGAGTAGGAGGTTGCAGTAGTCGAGGCGGGAGATGATAAGAGCATGCACTAGTGTTTTTGTGGTTTCGTATAAATAATAGGGTACTTAGTTGACACTATTTTGATCAAAAAAGTGTAAAATCCATCTTTCTGTTACAAGGTGTACCCAATCAGGACAGACCTTAACTCTTGTACTTCACCTCACTATGTGCCAGCAGACCTCAAAATAGATCGGCAGGACCCAGACCCGACTGTTCAAACACCTGTCCGGGGAAAGCTTTATGGACAAAATGCCCAGCTCAAAAAAGAGCCATGCCACTGTTTGTACAAAGTACAAAAAACTAAGCATAACCAAAGAAATGAGCTGGAACATATCTACTATATAATCGTCTAATTCTGTCTGTAACGGAAATTCCGCGGCACTGATTGGTCGCGCCCGGCCGTCCGTCGCCAATCAGAGACAGACAGAATTAGACGATTATACAGTAGATACCCGATGCGTTTGATATGGCGGCCGGGATTCAATGAGCTGCGCGGGATTCAATGAGCGGTGCCGCGCGGGATTTGAATTCAAATCCTGCGTGGCACCGCTCATTGGCTCAGCCGACGGGGCGGGGGATTACATACTTACATACTTACCTGACCGGGAGGAGCGTTGCCACGGCGCTTCTCTTCTCACCGCCTTCTCACCACCGGAGACCGGGCAGGAGTGCGGTGTCGGAATTGCGCAAGTGTGCCTTCAGCAATATGGTGCTGGACAGTGCGGTATGAGCATGCACATACTCCGGCGCCACACTCCTTCCCCGGCCTCCAGCAGAACGTGACAGCGCTGTAAAACAGGTAAGAAAGGTGAGTATAAACGTTTTGCTTTTTTTTGTATGTGTGCAGTTTAATAGGGGTGAGAGGACCATACATATCAGGATAGGGGGGTGAGAGATAGCATGCATACCAGGATAGGGGGTGAGGGGACCATGCATATCAGGATTGGGGGGGTGAGAGGACCATGCATATCAGGAAAGGGGGGTGAGAGGACCATGCATTTCAGGATAGGGGGGTGAGAGGTAGCTTGCCTACCAGGATAGGGGGGTTTGGGAACCATGCATATCAGGATTGGGGGGTGAGAGGACTATGCATATCAGGATTGGGGGGTGAGAGGACTATGCATATCAGGATTTGGGGTGAGAGGACCATGCGTACCAGGATTGGGGGGTGAGGGGACCATGCATACCAGGATAGGGGGGTGAGAGGACCATGCATACCAGGATGGGGGGGGGAGGGGACCATGCATACCAGGATAGGGGGGTGAGGGGACTATGCATACCTGGATAGGGGGGTGAGGGGACTATGCATACCAGGATAGGGGGCTGAGAGGACCATGCATACCAGGATAGGGGGGTGAGAGGACCATGCATACCAGGGTAGGGGGGTAAGAGGACCATGCATACCAGGGTAGGGGGGTGAGAGGGCCATGCATACCAGGATAGGGGGCTGAGAGGACCATGCATACCAGGATAGGGGGGTGAGGGGACCATACATGCCAGGATAGGGGGGGGTGAGAGGACCATGCATACCAGGATAGGGGGTTGAGAGGACCATGCATACCAAGATAGGGGGGTGAGAGGGCCATGCATGCATTCAAATCCCGCACGGCACCGCTCATTGGCCCAGCCGCACACTGGCGGATGTTCATTTCACCACACTCCCAATGCAATAGCATCGGGCCTATTTCTTTCTACTATATAATCGTCTAATTCTGTCTCTCTGTCTCTCTGTTTGTAATGGAAATCCCGCGTCGCTGATTGGTCGCAATCAGCGACAGGCACAGTCCGGCCGCGAATTGACGCGGAATTCGAACGACGCACGTCACCGCTAGTTGGTTGCCGCTGGTCATCTCCTGCCGCACGGAGGTCAGCGGCAATGCAGCCGGGAGATCTCACTCAGTGTAACAAGCAGCAGCGACCAGGCCCCCGCTGTGAGATCTCCGATCGTAGTGGATCGTCCTGGACCATCTTTTGAACATCGGTCTCCCACTGGCCAGCATACATACAAACATATTCTATAATACCGGATGCATTAGAATCGGGCCACCATCTAGTCTACTATATAATCGTCTAATTCTGTCTGTCTGACTGTTTGTAATGGAAATCCCGCATCGCTGATTGGTTGCACCCGGCCGGCCGCGACCAATCAGCGACAGGCGCAGTCCGGCCACAAAATGGAGCAGAATTCGAACAATGCACGCCACCCCTACCATCGGGAGATCTGCGGCGCTAGCCGCTGATCTCCCGACGGTTGCTGCGGGTCATCTCCTGCAGTTGTATTAAGTTCTATGAGCAATAACATTTAATGATAATTTATATATTTTACCTGGAAAATCCTGTGTATTCATTGCTTTATTCTTAAATCTTCATAAATGAACTACATACATATTCTAGAATATCAGATGCATTAGAATCGGGCCACCATCTAGTGTTTGAATAAGTGTAGATCAAGAAAGCAGTCATTAAAAGTCTCGCGCTGGTAACGCCCTCTTTCAATTAAAATAATAAATTCTCTGGGTGATCTAGGTCTGGCCCATAGATCTTAACAGCTCATTTACATATTAAGAAAATTTCAGATTACTCAGGAATAAGACATCAGTTCACAGATATCAAGGTATCATTAAGCGTCTTATGACCTGCATATCCATATTGATGGCTTAGGAAGGATAATCCTATTGACAGATTCCCTTTAACTATAAGACGCTGCCTTTTTTTGTGCAACTAGAGCATGTAGTGTCAAAAACTCACCAAGAGCCCATCATGGGAACAGAGCCTAAATGGGTTTCTTGAGTTTATACAAATTATACCAATACTATAAAAAGGAAACCCATCCAATTTTGCCTATGTGTTCCAGACACAGACCGCAATTCATCATTGCCGTTTTCAAGTTTTCTGCAGTAATTTGCTCCTTTTTAGTGACTTTAGTATTTGCGTATTATTCTCTGAGTTTTGTGCTACTTTTTAAGTTGTTTTTTTTTCCCTTGAGAACTTAGCTTTTCCAGATGTTTCAGGCAGAGCTTTCAAATTGGTACATTTTTAGACAAATGTGCACCTTTTTAAAAGATTTTCAGCTTTTGAAGCTGTAAAGTCGCAAAAATTTGTTATAGACAAAAAGAAAGAGCTTATTTGATTTTGCACCAAATTCATGAATCGTGTGCTCTATTTGGAAGAATGTGGCACAAAAAACATGAATGAATAAAACAAGAGAAAAAAAGAGAAGTGACTTCAAGAAATCGCAACTGATGAATCCCATAGCCCATAATCCTTATATGCAGTCCAGAAATATGGACTATGTCCCTACAGATCTGGCTTTAGACTAGAGACGCACTGGTCAAAAGTTTAAAGTGGGGCCCCAAATGCTCATGTAACAAGGTGGCAGAGGGTGGTAGTCATGGGTGACTCCACTAAGGCACAGTCAGTGAGCACCCCGGCCCCTTTAGGGCCCAACAGTGGTAACTTGTTTAACAAAGGTGAGGTACAGAAGAAAGGTAACAGTTCCTGAACTGTCCCTATTCACAGCAACGGCTGCAGCAATGAAGGCAATGGCTCCCAGTCGGCTTTCAGGAGCAGAAAGTCTCTTGTGGGGCATACACACAGTCCTTGTGCCTGCTGCCCGACAGTCCACTGGCAGCTCTGTTCCTTCCATCGGGTACGGTATGCTCCCAACAGGGAAGTACGTCTTGCCACGGGCAATCCTGCCTGGGCTCTGCCTGCAGACAGGGACTTCCTGTACCTTTTGGAGGCTGCTGAGCCAGCCACCTGGAATAACCACTAACTATCCCTAAGCCATTAATACATACAGGAAACATTACAAGATAATACATGATAATGCATAACTCACAGTCGAGGCATCGCATGGGGACCACATACATGGAAGGAGAGAGGGAGCAACCGGGAGTCCCCGCCACCTCCTTACATCTCTTCATTCCTAAACATTGTCATCCACAACCATGACGGTGCCTTCAGAGTTAGAACAGCAACTACAAAAAAATAAATAACAGTGTGGCAAAACTCCAGTTATTATTAATAAAAGAGCCTCAGTCTCTCTTGAAGTGGGTCCACCTGACCTTGGTCCCTTTGCTCCTGGGCCCGGTATAAAACAAATACCCTGACCCAGGGGAAAACTTATCATCCGTTCATACAGTCTTGACCCGGCTCGGTCCTCGGGCCTTCCTGACCAAGATCTCCCTCTCCCTTCTTACCCTACCAGATCACGGGCTTATCAGCAAATCGGTGCGCTGTGCTTAACAGCAGGCTAGTCCAAGTTTAAAAGGGAATAAAGTTCCGGGTTAAAAGAATTCAGTCCTTGCAACAGCCTCACACACAGTTCCTGTCAATCAACCCTCATAAGGTTTTCAGACCCATGATCCAGCAAGGGGTACGCAATCGTGCGTAAACAAACTTGGAGGAGGGGGGGAAAACAAGACACTGTCCTTACTCTGTGACCGTGATGGCCACTCCTGACACCCCAGTTCTGGTGCCGTACTGGGCTCCTTAAGAGATGCAGAACAGTCTCTTCATATATTTTTCCATGTGCAACAGGCACAACACATATGCTTTTCCTTTCTAAAGGGGCCATGTCAGTCAATACACAGCTGCGGATTGGTGTAATGGGCCACGTGTGGTCTCTCCATTATAATATATCTGTGGGATGAGGATCCACTGGAGGAGTCCCCACTGTTCCTTCAGCTAACATACAGTTATCTAGAGCACCACTTCCAGAGCACATTCGCCACTTTTTCCCCAACTTCTACATTACGCCAGATGAAGAAAAAAAGCAACAGTGTCGCCATGCACAGGACCCCCCTCCCATTGAAAACATCCTCAAAAATAAAATATATCACAGCAGTAATAGTATCCCTTAAATAACCCCTACAGTAATAATGTCCTACATCCATAATATAGCACTATACATAAGAGAGTATGCTATTTAATTTTATCTTACTATGTATTTTATCTTAATAAATGGGTAAATGAGGGAATTTGTTCGGGAGCATTTTGTTAGATGAAATGACTTTTCTCTGTGTGTGTCTTTCTTAGTTTTGACTACAGGGTTAGTAATGGCGGTGTCTTATAGATGCTTCTCCATTGCTAATCCCTGGGATTCATGTCAGTGGACATAATACAGCTGTCATCAACCCAAAAACCAATACCATGCTTGCCAACGCACCAGGGCAAGCAGGAAAAGCTGAAGCTAAGCACCATAAATGGCGCATCTAATGGATACATCATTTCTGTGGTGGCTGAGGGCTGGTATTATTATTCTGGGAGGGGGACAATATGCATGGCCCCTACCCAGCCTATTAATATCTGCCTGCAGCTGTCTGCATAGCCTTTGCTGGTTATTAAATATAACCAGTAGAGGCTACGCAGTAAGCTGTGAGCTGATATTAATAGGCTGTGAACCCTTATGGATATTGGCCCCTTCCCAGAATAATAACACTGGTCCCCAGATGTTTGCTTTCCCTCAGTTGGTTATTAAAAAAGGGTGGACCCCACATCATTTTTGTTGTGGGGGACAATAAAACCATCTCACAGCTGTCTGCTTTTCTTATTATTGTGATTTAGTGGGTATGTTTCAATGAATGGTTGGATATTTACACATGACATTGATATGAATAGTTTATATTGACTTGCATTGTTTTTGCACTCTGTGTTTTCTAGCCTCATATCATTCTATTGATTTTATCCAGTCTCTTGGGTAATGTTAGGGGTTGTGACGTCTCGTGGTGAGACGTAACTCTTGGAGTGGAGCCTCTGGGTCGTGGCACCCACCCACCTAGGGCGAGCTGGCCTAGTGAGGACCACCGCCTTATACAGGGAGTGTCAGGGGCAAGCCCAAGGGAGTGAGCCACCACGACTGCTGAGACCAGATGGCTGGCTCACAAAAGACAAGACTGAGATGGGTACGTGCGGAGGGCACGCCAGGTACATGACAAGGGTGTGTGCAGGGCACGCCAGGTACAAGACAGGGTTCTAGGATGTGCAAAGTGTGGTCACAGGGTTCCATAAGGTGCAAGACATAATCAAAACGTGGTCACAGGGTTCCATCAGGTGCAAAACGTAATCACGAAGACACAGAGGTGATAACGTGCCAATGGGCATGTCAAGGTCGGAGATTCAAGGTATGGTATGTGTTTAGGGAAAACACTAAGGTTCAATATACTAGGTATGGTGCGTGTTTAGGGGACACGCCAAGGTTCAAGGTACTAGGCATGGCCCTGCGCGTGCAAAAAGGCACGCCAGGGTCAGGGTTCAAGACAAGGTCCTGCGCGTGCAAAGGGACACGCCAGGGTCAGGGTTCGAGACAAGGTCCTGCGCGTGCAAAGGGATATGCCAGGGTCAGGGTTCAAGGCAAGGTCCTGCACATGCAAAGGGACACACCAGGGTCAGGGTTCGAGACAAGGTCCTGCACGTGCAAAGGGGCATGCCAGGGTCAGGGTTTAGGACAGAGTGCAGAACGTAGGCAGTAGCACAGAGCCGGGTACAGAAAAAAGACACGGAGCATATGCTAGAGCCCAGAGCCGGGTTCAGAAAAGACATAAGGGTTCAAGACAGAGAGCGGAACGTAGGCAGTAGCACAAAGCCGGGTACAGAAAAGAGAAGCGGAGCGTATGCTAGAGCCCCGAGCCGGGTTCAGAAAAGGCATAAGGGTTCAAGACAGAGAGACAAGGTTCAGGACAGAGCACAGATAGCAAAAGACATGTGCTAAAGAAGCACGAAAACACACAGTGCGAGAAACAGCGTGTGTGCAAGAGAACATCGAGGACACGACTGAGGCACCGGCAGGTGGTACCGGCTGAGGCACAGACAGGCGGGCACGACTGAGATGGCACGGCTGAGGCACAGACAGGCAGACACCACTAGAGCACTGGCCAGCGAGCACTGCTGAGGCACAGACAGGTGGGCACGGGTATGACCAGGCGCGTGCAAAGTGGCCTGCAAGCCACAAGGCAGGGCTAGGCAAAGGTACAGAACTAAGATGCCTGCAAGACGGCACGGCGAAGCCTGGTACGAAAGGAGAATGTGCAAGTGCGCACGAAAATGGTACTAGGCAGGAAGTGGGCTAGGAGCACAATCAAGGTACAATGCCAGAAAGCGGAAAAAGCTAGAAAGCGTAACGTAGGCTGAAGCACAGAGCCGGGTACAAGAGAAAGAAGCAGAACGTATGCTAGAGCCCAGAGCCGGGTTCAGCCAACGCACATAGAAAGCAAGACAAGGCAAAGTATAGAAAAGACAAGACATGGCACAAAGGACACCACAAGACATGGCACAGGACAATAGACAGAGTACAAGCACAGAACATGTGCAGAGAAGCTCAACAGGGCAGGGTGCAGGGGCACTGAATACAGGGAGCGACTGAGCAGGGACCATGCAGCCCCAGCAGGGAAGCAAACATGATAATCAGGCCCCGACCATAGGAAGGGGCGGTCTGATATAGGGCATTAGCACCTGGACTTCTGGGTCAGGACCATGGGAAGGACTTCCGGTTCAGATCCTCCAGGATCATAGAGAGGACTGCTGAGTCAGATCCTCCAGGAGCATAGAGAGGATTGCTGGATAAGGTTCTGCTGGACCATAAAGAGGATAGCTGCATCAGGTCCTCCTGGACCATAGAGAGAATCACTGTGTCGAGTCCTCCTGGACAATAGAGAGGATCACTGTGTCGGGTCCTCCAGGACCATAGATAGGATCCCTGTGTCGGGTCCTCCAGGACCATAGAGAGGATCACTGTGTCGGGTCCTCCAAGACTATAGAGAGGATCACTGTGTCAGGTCCTCCAGGGCCATAGAGAGGAATCGTTGCAGGCAGCATGGAGATGAGCTCGCACTCGGCGCCGAGCACAGGCATCCAGCCGGGGGATCCAGACGAGGAAATGCGCGTGCGTACCAGCAACGGTGAGCAACCGCAAAGTAAGGCACACATGCGCACAGCAACTGCATGTAGCCAGGGTGAGGTATGCATGCACACTAGCGATGACGCACAGCCATGAGATGAAGCACATATGCGCACAAGCCATTGAGTATAACCATGAGGTAAAGCACAAGTGTGCAACAACAACGGCAGACAGCCATGGGATGAGGTGCGCATGCACACTGCTCCAGGAGTCATGCAGAACAACAGACACGACAGGCATGACTGTGAGGTGCTCGTGCACACTGCTACAGAAGTCATGCAGCATAACAGACACGACAAGCATGACTGTGAGGTGCGCATTCACACTGCTCCAGGGGTCATGCAGCATAACTGACATGACAGGCATGGCTGTGAGGTGCGTGTGCACACTACTCCAGGGGTCATGCAGCATAACAGACACGGCAGGCATAACTGTTAGGTGCATGTGCACACTGCTCCAGGGGTCATGCAGCATAACAGACACGGCAGGCATAACAGTTAGGTGTGTGTGTACACTGCTCCAGGGGTCATGCAGCATAACAGACACGACAGACATGGCTGTTAAGTGCGCGTGCACACTGCTCCAGAGGTCATGCAGCATAACAGACACGACAGGCATAACTGTTAGGTGCGCGTGCACACACAAGAGGGACCCCCGGGGCGCCCGCAGGGACCCGGCACTGAGGACAATGTGGCATGACATCCCCTGAGGAAGAAGTAGCTCATACTTCGAAACGCTTTGGGAATAAAAACATTGATCTTTCATCTCAACTGTAATCTTGTATTTTATTAAAGCAGCGCACGAAGTCCAAAAATAGCTCCATTGGATTTTATAATGTGGCATGACAGGCATGACAGTGGGGATCATGCAGCGCAAGCAGAATGACAGGCATGAAGGGCATGACAGGTAAATTAATTAACTCAATGTTTAATGTTTAATTTGAGGGATTTAAGTCCTTTTCTATTCACATTTGTTTGCAGGGCAATTGTCTTGCTCTTAACCCCATTTTGCCTCCTTTTGCAACCACCTAGCCCTTACTACAACCATTTTACAGCTATTTTACGGCACTCAAGTTCGAGTTCCCATTGACTTGTAATGGGTACGGATCCCCATTGACTTGTAATGGGTTCGGGTCCTGTTATGAATGGGTCACCGAGGAGAAACAAGCAAAACAAGCTAAGTCACAGAAAACCAGAGAGGTTGGTAACTATGCAGATCCCTGATCTTACCACACAACTAGCAGTAGCCGTGGAGCGTGCCTACGATGTTCCTAGACGCCTCGTCACGGCCGGAGGACTAAATAAGCCTAAAGCAAGAAAAGGGAAAACTAACTGCCCCAGAGCAGACCCCAAAGGAATAGATAGCCCCCACACATGTATTGACGGTTAAACAAGATGAAGGCACAAACACAGGCAGGAAAATAGGCTGAGCAAATGATGGGGCCCAAACTAACTAGACAGGAAAGGAAAGGAGAGACACTGTCTGCAACCTTCAAAAAAACCTACAAAAATCATGTCCAACACTTCTGATAGCAAAATTAACCCTGAAGTCACTAGACTTCTCCCACTATATCAGCACTCTGAAATATTCTGAGACAGAGCAAAAAGAGACCGAACTAGTAAGGGACAAAAAGCCAATTGGCAAAATACTGATAAATAAGAGTGGAAATTCAGCACAGCCCCCAGCCGGGGTTGGCTGACCACACAAAAAACTGAACAGACCAACAAAATCAAGTGTGAACATTAGCAGAAAAACTTAGCTTTAGATGACTGGAACAGAGCTGAAAACCAAGAGCTGACAAGCCAGAAGGAATCACCCGCAACTGAATAGGGTGTCGGCAGTCTTAAATCCAATCCCGAGGTCCAATCGTCATCCTCATTCTCAGGTGGCAGACCTCCACCGATCAAACCAGCCTCACCACCTCCTGTCACCACCAGAGGGAGTCTGGAAGGGGAACTCACAACTGGTGAACCAGAGAATGAACTCACAACAGGGTCCCCATTGACTTGTAATGGGTTCGGGTCCCCATTGACTTGTACAGGGTTCGGGTTCGAGGTCAAGTTCAGAGTCGTGTTTGGACCCGAAGCAAACTTTTAACTGTATAGTTGTCAAACTTGCTGAACCCAAACATCCATGGGTTCGCTCATCACTAACAGAGAGACTGTTGCTCAATTTAGGCAGCCTGGTGCTCCATGTTGAGGAGTGATGCAAGGGGTAGCCAAGTCTGTGCTAGGGAGTAGAGTTGAGCGAAACAGGTCGAAAAATTTCAAAAGTCGCCGACTTTTGGTAAAGTCGGGTTTCATGAAACAAAACCCGACCCTAGGGTGAGGTCGGCCATGAGCTTGGCGACATTAGCGCCAAAGTCGCATTTCAAAAGTTTGTTTTCCGCCCTTTTTCAGCCAATCAGGATCCACGGACACTGTGGGCAACGTGATGACATAGGCAGGGGTCACCACCATCTTTGAGAAGGGCATGCAAGTGATTGGCTTGCTTTGGGGGGCGTCACAGGGGGTATAAAAGGGCGTGCACGCCGACCGCCATGTTACTCATGCTGATCCCAGAATAGGGAGAGCTGCTGCTGCTGATTCTGTAGGGAGAGCGTTAGGCAGGGAAGAAGACACCAAAAACTGCTTCTGCTGCTAGCGATTTTGCCTGTACAACACACCAGTCACTGTGTGTGCAGTGCAAGTGGAGGCTATATTTTGCTGGATCAGCTGTGTTGGTTGTTAGGCTGCCTTATAAGGCTTCCCGATAGCTGCATTGCTGTTTTCCCACTGCTCTGCAAACTGCTTTTTTAAAAACAATCCAAATTTTTTTTTTTGTCCTGGTGAGGTACTGAGCGTGCATATTTTCACACCATACAGCGGTGTACGCTCCTCACACAGTACCGTGTAACGGCAGTTATCACGGCCACAGTGAAGCTATCTGTGTGTGACTCTGTAAGGATAAGTCGAGGACCCGTTCCGTTCTTACAGACCTCCACCTTCTAGTTTTGTCTGGTTTTCAAACAGTTATGTATATTTGCTGTTTGATCACATTCAAAACTACAGAGAGACAGTGTGTGTCAGTCCGTATACTTAAAAAACACGGAGCTTGACAATTTTACGGACACCGGACAGCGGTGTACGTGCACGCACCTCTCTCAGTACCGTGTAACGGCTGTTATCACGGCCACAGTGAAGCTATCTGTGTGTGACTCTGTAAGGATAAGTCGAGGACATGTTCCGTTCTTACAGACCTCCACCTTCTAGTTTTGTCTGGTTTTCAAACAGTTAAGTATATTTGCTGTTTGATCACATTCAAAACTATAGAGAGACAGCGTGTGTCAGTCCGTATACTTAAAAAACACGGAGCTTGACAATTTTACAGACAACGGACAGCGGTGTACGTGCATGCTCCTCTCTCAGTACCGTGTAACGGCTGTTATCACGGCCACAGTGAAGCTATCTGTGTGTGACTCTGTAAGGATAAGTCGAGGACTTGTTCCGTTCTTACAGACCTACACTCTAGGGAGATTCCTATTCTGCCCAATTCTATATACACCTTGTAGTTTGTCATAATTTCTGCCTGTGACATAGTGGTGTGATATTCACTGGGCCTCACACAATCCAACAGTGTCCATAAGTGTGTTCAGAAATTCTACATCTCCCCTGTCCTATAGTGACATTTTTCACACCTGCGACATTGAGCCTGTGATATAGCGGTGTGATATTCACTGGGCCTCACACAATCCAACAGTGTCCACAAGTGTGTTCAGAAATTCTACATCTCCCCTGTCCTATAGTGACATTTTTCACACCTGCGACATTGAGCCTGTGACATAGCGGTGTGATATTCACTGGGCCTCACACAATCCAACAGTGTCCACAAGTGTGTTCAGAAATTCTACATCTCCCCTGTCCTATAGTGACATTTTTCACACCTGCGACATTGAGACTGTGACATAGCGGTGTGATATTCACTGGGCCTCACACAATCCAACAGTGTCCACAAGTGTGTTCAGAAATTCTACATCTCCCCTGTCCTATAGTGACATTTTTCACACCTGCGACATTGAGCCTGTGACATAGCGGTGTGATATTCACTGGGCCTCACACAATCCAACAGTGTCCACAAGTGTGTTCAGAAATTCTACATCTCCCCTGTCCTATAGTGACATTTTTCACACCTGCGACATTGAGCCTGTGACATAGCAGTGTGATATTCACTGGGCCTCACACAATCCAACAGTGTCCACAAGTGTGTTCAGAAATTCTACATCTCCCCTGTCCTATAGTGACATTTTTCACACCTGCGACATTGAGCCTGTGACATAGTGGTGTGATATTCACTGGGCCTCACACAATCCAACAGTGTCCAGAAGTGTGTTCAGAAATTCTACATCTCCCCTGTCCTATAGTTTCATTTTTCACACCTGCGACATTGAGCCTGTAACATAGCGGTGTGATATTCACTGGGCCTCACACAATCCAACAGTGTCCACAAGTGTGTTCAGAAATTCTACATCTCCCCTGTCCTATAGTGACATTTTTCACACCTGCGACATTGAGCCTGTGACGTAGCGGTGTGATATTCACTGGGCCTCACACAATCCAACAGTGTCCACAAGTGTGTTCAGAAATTCTACATCTCCCCTGTCCTATAGTGACATTTTTCACATCTGCAACATTGAGCCTGTGACATAACGGTGTGATATTCACTGGGCCTCACACAATCCAACAGTGTCCACAAGTGTGTTCAGAAATTCTACATCTCCCCTGTCCTATAGTGACATTTTTCACACCTGCGACATTGAGCCTGTGACATAGTGGTGTGATATTCACTGGGCCTCACACAATCCAACAGTGTCCACAAGTGTGTTCAGAAATTCTACATCTCCCCTGTCCTATAGTGACATTTTTCACACCTGCGACATTGAGACTATGACATAGCTGTGCGATATTCACTGGGCCTCACACAATCCAACAGTGTCCACAAGTGTGTTCAGAAATTCTACATCTCCCCTGTCCTATATACACCTTGGACCTTGTTTTACATTACTATATAGTTTGTGGGAATTTGTGTACATTTTTACCAAAAATGAGGAAGGCTGGTGGAAGAGGCCGTGGAATTGGGCGGGGGTTGCCAGCTGGTAATGATGGTGTTGGTGGTGGATCTGATGGTAGTGGCAAAAGCAAAATAGGACTGAATGCAGGAGGTGTTGAGCCTGCGTCATCGTCTGGCTCCACAAGGCCTCGAAGGCTTAGCTTTCTAGGAGTTGGCAAACCGCGTTTAAAGCCAGAGCTTCAGGAAAAAGTTTTGGCTTACATTGCTGACTCAGCCTCCAGCTCTATCGCCTCCTCTTCTGAAGTTGTAAAAAATAAAAGCACTGAGTCGTCATTGGAGGCTCATGTTCATGAACCACACCTTTCCTTGTGTCCTTCACCCCAAACAAGATTGAAGGATGACGCGGGCCATACAACTGATTACTCCATGGAGCTGTTTTCACATACCATGCCTGGGTTATCAAGTGAAATGGTGAATTACCCAGGCCAAGATGAATCTGACATGGAGTGCACTGATGCACAGCCACTGATAGATGATTCTGCTGGTACATTCACTCAGAGCACTACATTGTCCTCGCAGTGTAATGAGCCAGATTCTGACCCTGATGAGACTCAGGTGCCCCTTCCCGCATACTTTACCACCATACACGGTGACACAGAGGAAGGTTCACATGACATTGAAGAGGAGGTGATGGATGACCCAGTTGTTGACCCAGATTGGCATCCATTGGGGGAAGAAGGTGCTGCTTCCAATAGCTCAGATGAGGAGGAGGAGTATCCACAGCAGACATCGACATCGCAACAGGTGTTATCTGGCAGGCCCGGAGCACTCCAAAGACAGGTTCCAAAAATCAAAAGAGTTGCTGGACAGCTTGTCCAGACGGTCAAAATAGCACAGCGTGCTAGGCCGCAAAATGTCTTCCAAAGTAGGAAGAGTGCAGTGTGGCACTTTTTTGAACAAAATCCTCATGATCAGGCCAAGGTTATCTGTAAGAAGCGCGCAAAGACCTTTAGCCGAGGGAAATTCTGAAAAATTTGAATACCAGTTGCATGCTTAGACATTTAACCAGCATGCACTTGCAAGCGTGGACACAACACCAAACCTCAAGTACCACATGTGCAACTGATCACAAAGAAGGTAGTCAGCAACGCTACATTGTTTCCCCCACTGTAAGGCCACCGGTTAGGACAGCAGCAAATGTTGAGGTGTCGTTGCAAGGCCAAAGCAGTCAGGGAATCCCACTGTTATATCAACGAAAGACTGAATCTAGGCCATCAGAAAGAACACCAACTCCATCACCATCATCAACCCTCTCTCAGTCCGCCCTGTCCACCGCTAGTTCCACCATATGCAGCTCTCAAGTCCAGCTCACCCTCCCAGAGACTATGAGTAGGTCAAGAAAGTACTCAGTCTCTCATCCGCGTACACTGGGTTTGAACGCCCAGATTGCCAAACTAATCTCGTTAGAGATGATGCCCTATTGGTTGGTGGAAAGCGCAGCTTTCCGCGAACTCATGGCCTATGCAGTACCACTCTATGACCTACCCAGTCGCCACTTCTTCTCTCGCAAAGCCATCCCAGCCCTCCACCATCATGTGAAAGGCCGCATTGTCCATGCACTCAAGCAGTCATTGAGTGGAAAGGTGCACCTCACAACAGATGCATGGTCCAGTCGGCATGGCCAGGGCCGTTACGTATCCATCACTGCGCACTGGGTTAATGTGGTGGATGCAGGGTCCACAGGGGACAGCGGTGGTGGGACAGTGCTGCCTAGCCCACGGTATAGGAAACAGTTGGCTGTAGGCGTTCGACCCTCCTCCTCCTCCTCCAAAAGCGAAAGCTCGTCCACAGAGCGCAGTCGTACGAGCACTCCATCTGCAGCTGCCACTGCTGCACACGAGGTGTCCCCCTATCGAGCAGCTAGTGGAAAGCGTCAGCAGGCTGTGTTGTAGATGATGTGTTTGGGCGACAGACACACCGCGGAGGTGCTGGCCGAGTACTTTCAGCGACAAACTGAGTTATGACTGGGCAGTATACATCTTGAGGCAGGCAAGGTAGTTAGTGATAACGGCCGTAATTTTGTGGCACCCATAGCCCTTTCAAAACTCAGCCACATACCTTGCTTGGCTCACACCTTGAACCTCGTGGTGCAGTGCTTCCTCAACAATTATCCGGAGTTACAACAAGGTGGAACTCCACCCTGCACATGGTTGAGCGGCTGTGCGAACAGAGGCAGGCCATAATGCATTTGTGGGAGGATACACGGCCAGGCACTTTGAGAGCAGACATGAAGTTGACAGGTGTGCAGTGGTCGAAGCTGAAAGACCTCTGTAAAGTCCTTCAGTGTTTTGAGGAATGCACACGGCTGGTAAGCGCAGACGACGCCATCCTAAGCAAGAGCATCCCACTTATGCGTCTGCTCATGCAAGCTTTGACGCACCTTAAGGAGCAGGCGTCTGCAGCCAATGTTGACGAGGAGGAAGAGGAGGAGGGAATCCTTGATGACATTCAGCCATTGTCTGCTCATGGACCTCTCATGGACGAGGTGGAGGAAGAAGAGGAGGAGGAGGATGATGATGGGGATGATTACTTAGGGGAGGAGGATGCATCTCGTGGGGCAAGTGAAAATGTTGGCGTTTCAAGGTCTGGTACAGGGTTTGTGCGTAACTGGAGGGATGTGGATTTGCCAGAAAGTGCTCCTCCAACCAGCACTCGCAGTGCATCATTGACACCGGGAACATTGGCCCACATGTCAGATTATGCCTTGCAGATCCTAAAAAGGGACCCCCGCATTGCCAAAATGATGAACGATGACGACTACTGGTTGGCCAGCATCCTGGATCCATGCTATAAAGGCAAATTACAAAACATCATGCCACACGAGAACCTTGACCTAATATTGGCTAATAAACAAGCAACTCTGGTAAACCGGTTGGTTGAGGCATTCCCAGCACACAGCAGCGGTGATGGTTCTCACACGAGCCGTAAGGGCCGGGGGCAGCTTGGCAGAGGTGTTCGTGGTGCATACAGCAGAAGTGGCATTGGAGACAGGGGTTTCATGACAATGTTGTGGACTGATTTTTCAAGTACCGCTCACACAACTGGTAATACTGCATCGGTGGAAAGTGACAGGAGACAGCAGTTGTCAACTATGGTTACAAACTACTTTTCCTCCCATATCGATGTTTTCCCGCACAGGTCATTCCCCTTTGACTATTGGGCCGCTAAACTGGACACCTGGCCTGAATTGGCACAATATGCCTTACAGGAGCTCGCTTGCCCAGCTGCAAGTGTGCTATCGGAAAGAGTCTTCAGTGCAGCTGGATCAATCCTGACAGAAAAAAGGACCCGTCTGTCAACCCAAAATGTGGATGATCTAACCTTCATTAAAATGAACCATGCATGGGTTTCCAAGTATTTTGTCCCACCTTCCCTTGATGACACATAGGTTGCCAGAAAAATGGCTTGCTTTGGTCCTCCTCCCATTCCGCGAACTTGACCTATTTCGCCTTTTGCAGCAGCTGAATGTCCCACATCAACATATGCCACTTTGTAAACCGCCCTAACTGGGCTGCCCCCCCATGGCTGGGGTCACCACCTAGCGCATGAAACCGTGCGAGTGCCGTTGCCCTGGACAGGTGGGTAGGCCGAATCTTGGGCGCGGGCACTGGCACAGGGTCCCTCATAGTGCAATCAAGTGTCTCTGACATTGGTGGTGCACACCCGCCGTCAGACACACCGCCGTACTATGAGGGGCCCAGTGCCAGTACCGACGCCCACGAGTGTGCCCCCCTTGCTTGCGCAGGGCCCCAGAATTTGCAATGTTTACCTCTCCCTGCTCCTCCGCTGTGTAGTCTGGGCTGTCAAATCCTTCACTGGGAGTGCCACTACAAATTGATTGAACTGAAAGATGATGGTTAAGATGTAGCTATGCCCTGTCCTGCTGGCCGGGCTCTAGCTCCAGATGATCAATGGCTTCCATTTCTTATGGATGTCGACTCACAATGACATGCAGTGGTGGTTTATCATCAGCTTTCACAGTTTTCCTACTCACAAACGTGTGACATTCCTGCGCACATTTTAAAATGTGCCCTCTCATGCCAATCAAATAGAATCGCCTACGGCCTGTGGCTTCTGTCTTTTGCACTCCAAAGTTACGTGACAGATCATGATAGCCAGTGAGCACCATGTTTACATCGCACCCTGTGATAAAAATTTGATTGAGATGAGTAACAGTGATGGAATCAACGGAAGTGCGATACAGCAAGACTTTATTCACAAAAAAATGTTTTCACTGTCTCAACACACAAATTAATTGAGGGTCAGCATCGCCTATGAGAATTGTGACGGAAGTTTTTCCCGTGAATAGTAATTCCTAGATTTCTGCAATCACTAGCCTTTATGTCAGTAATTGTATGCATCTCAATTACTATTGCGGAGAGGCTGGACTGTATTACTGAGACAGAAATATATATGAAGATTTAAAAATAACACCAAAAGTATATAGTTGTGTACGCCTCAAATGCATTTCCTTTTTTCCACTTTTTAGATTGCTGTGTAATCCATACTGAGAACACGGGGATTTTACAGGTTTAAACTATGCTATATATACCTGCTATCCAGTGATAAAGTACCCTTTCTCAACTTTGTACAATCTGGTCAAATCCATACTGGGCCTGAGAACATCTGAGTCTGCCTCCTGATCTATAGACATATATTTTTAATGTGTAAACTAGGCTACATATATATGTGTTATCCGGTGAAACTGTACCCTTTATCAACTTTCTACAATGTTGTTGAATCCATACTGGGCCAGAGAACGGCTGCTGAGCTGTTAAGCAAGCTACAGCACCTGTGGTTTGGACACGTAATTTTTTCAGGAATGACGGTTAGGCCTAACTCGGTTGACCTGAACTTACTGGGAAATCATCGTTCGCGGGGAATAATCTGAATCCCTGATCCCCATCACTAACGGAGTTCAGCAGGTTATCTGCACCTGTAAGCGACAAAAGCTGGGCCTTTCAGTGTAGCGTGCATGCAGCCCTGGACATGTACGGGAATGCTAGACCTGTTATTGCTCGATCTCACGTGCCAGAGCCTCGCTTATCCCTCTAGTAAGCTTGACGCGTACTGCGGGGGCATGCCGGAGTCTCGGTTGTTAACGGAATAAAGCTGAGAAATCGCTAGCACAACTACAAACACACATACCACACCACACACAGAATCGACAAAGCTTTCAAAGTGTGCATCTTTTCTTTAGGTGGCATGGTTGTGGTTTCCCGGGTGGAGTCCAATTAAGCCACAGGCTCCACTCCTGGTGGTGCCCTTTTGGACATTCCTTTAAGGTTCAGCTTTGCAATCATACTGCCCCCGGAAACCAAAAACTTTGCCTTCATGGACGCTGTTTGGAGGTTCGTGGGAAAAACGCCGCCCGATCAGCAGTCGGCATATGGGTCGCCCCCCCAGGGCTGTGGGGTACTCGGTACCGGGCCGGTGTCAGTGGGATTTGTCACAGCAGCGGTGACCCGGATGGTGGCCCTGGGCGCCCATGAAAATGGCGTGGTATAATGGTAAAGAGTTTATATAGATAGTTTGACGCCACCTGTGGTGTTTGGCAACATAGATGTTAGGCCGACGCTGCATGCAGATCCTCTGGGACTGATGGTGTTGTGCAGCAAAGATGGTGAAGCTCCCCACAGGTGGAGCTGGAGTCCCAGGGAGGTGTAGATGTAGTGATGGGGGAAAGGCACAGGCGGTGTAGGTGCTGGTGCCCAGATGTAGCGGTGCTGGAATAACTGTAGGACACTAGAGCGTGCAGTTCCAAAGCTTTACTCACAGTCTGCAGGTTACACAGATGCCTGCCTCCATGCAGTGTCCTCCGGGTCAGGACCTCAGCCAACCTCCGGGACCAAAATGGAAAGCTCCCTTCCAACACTCCGCCAACATGTACCTTCCTGAACGTCTCCTTTCTAGCGCTTGTGGGGGAAGCACTCACAGGACCGTGGTTCACTGAAGCGCCTCCTGTCTAACAGATGTTCCTCAGACTTTACTTGTATGGCAGACAGCTGTAGCCTTTTCCTTCTGGCTCCCACACGTCGATGCTGGGGCCTCCGAGCCTTAGTTGGGTACAGAGCATTTATAGCTGCTACTTCCCCCGGTTTCTGCTGCAGGAACGTCAGTGTCCCTACAAACTCGGAGACCGGAATCGGGACCATGCGCTCCAGCTAGGAGTGAGCCTTAACTCTGCTCATCCTCCAGCTCCCCTTCTCACGTCCACACACTTCCCCTTCCCTGCACAGAGTGCCCTAACTTACCTCCTCCCGACCACAGAGAGCAGCTCCTCAGCAGTCAGGTTCAGAGGTCTCCCTGCTAGCCTGGAGTGGGAAATGTGTTGTGTGTTGGTTTCACTGCTAGAGAGATCCTTCGTTGCTCCCAAGCTTGACAACACACTCCCTAGGAGGAAGGTAATGCCACAGTGGCGACCGTACTCTTGGGGACGCCACAAGTGCACTGAGGCCCAGCAACTGCTGGATGATGCTGCTGGTACATTGACCCAGACGACTACATTCCCCTCGCGCTCTACACTGCCAGAATCTGACCCAGAGGAAACTCAGGTTCCCCTTCCCACATACTATACCACCTTACATGGTGACAAAGAGGAAGGTGCAGATGAAAGTGCTGGTTCCTTGAGCAGGTGGGGGGGGCATACTCATGGGCGATGGCACTGGCACAGGGCACCGCATAGTACGCAAAAGTGTCTCTGCCGGTGGGAGGGCCTAAACAGCCAAGTGCAGTGAGATGGAAGATGGGGACGACAAGGAGTTCAGAGTAGTGCAGGGATTCCCTAGCAAGGAGACTTATGTAATTGTTTTCAATGTTGGGACAGCAATTTTTGGGGAGCACTATACTATTGTGAATGATATATGGGGCCCACCATACACTGGAGCATTCCAAAGGTGGACATCAGACACTGGAGCAGCATTTACAGGGCCCATTATACACTAGAGCAGTAGAAATGGGGCCCATTATATATGGAGCATTATTTGGGCCCATAAGACAGTCGAGCTTCATCCATTGGGACCAACATATACTATAGCATTATGTGGAGCTCATCATATACGGTTTGAAACATTATATGGGATCAATGATTCCATATGGAGAAATATATGGGCCTCATTACTCTGTATAGCGCACTAAGCGCTGGCCATAATACTGTATGGAGTTATATACTGTCCGTTTTTGGAGGTATTGGAGAATTTAAAATGGATATCAGTCATGAGTAGAGTTGAGCGATACCGTCCGATACTTCAAAGTATCGTATCGGATGGTATCGGCCGATCTTTAAAAAAAGTATCGGTATCGCCGATTCCGATACCGGAAGTCCCATTCAAGTCTATGGGACTTCCGGTATCGGAATAAGAAAAACCCTTTCCTGCCCTTGTACAGCCTCTCTGGGGTCTGTACGGGCCTTTCGGGGGGCTGTGCCGGCCTGCCAGGGGGTCTGTGCAGGCTCCGGTGGTCTGTGCCGGCCTGCCGGTGGTCTGTGCAGGCTCCGGGGGGCTGTGCCGGCCTGCCGGGGGGCTGTGCCGGCCTGCCGGGGGGCTGTGCAGGCTCCGGGGGGCTGTGCCGGCCTGCCGGTGGTCTGTGCCGGCCTGCCGGTGGTCTGTGCAGGCTCCGGGGGTCTGTGCAGGCATCGTCCGATGGGACTACAAGTCCCATCGGGCGATGCCTGCTACCATGACAGTGATTGACACATTAGCCAATGATGGGACAGTAGTAGTCCCATCATCCGGCTAATGTGTTAAATGTAAAAAAAAAATAAAAATTACATGCTACATACATACAACATGCATACTACATACATGCTACATTCATACTACATAAATACTACATGCAACATACATACTACATATATACTACATGCATGCTACATACATACTGCATGCTACATACATACTACATATATACTACATACATACTACATACATACTACATGCATGCTACATACATACTACATGCTACATACATACTACATATATACTACATACATACTACATACATACTACATGCATGCTACATGCATGCTACATACATACCACATACATAACACATATATACTACATGCATGCTACATACATACTACATGCTACATACATACCATATACATACTACATGCATGCTACATACATACTACATGCATGCTACATACATACTACATGCTACATACATACTACATATATACTACATGCATGCTACATACATACTACATGCTACATACATACTACATATATACTACATGCATGCTACATACTACATGCTACATACATACTACATATATACTACATGCATGCTACATACATACTGCATGCTACATGCATGCTACATACATACTACATACATACTACATGCTACATACATACCACATATATACTACATACATACAATACATTCATACAATACATACATAGACATACAGTACATATAACATAGAGTAACATACTTACCAATACTTGTCACATTGTTCCCCGAAGCCATTGTCTTTTCCGGAATAAATATTAACATAACAAACCACAAAAATACTCACCCACGATCCGAAGCAGTCCACGAGTGTGTCCCACGACGATCTTGGGTAGAGAACTGCAGCATCAGCTGTTGCTGCCATTCTCTACGGGCTGCAGGAATCCAATGACGGAAGGTAGGTATCCTTCCGCACTGTATTCCTCCGCCACTTAAAAAAAAAAAAGTCCCTAGTCTCACTTTATGCCATTGCTGTGTGGGAATTTCCCACGCAGCAATGGCATAAAGTGAGACTAGGGACTTTTTTTTTTTTAAGTGGCGGAGGAATACAGTGCGGAAGGATACCTACCTTCCGTCATTGGATTCCTGCAGCCCGTAGAGAACGGCAGCAACAGCTGATGCTGCAGTTCTCTACCCAAGATCGTCGTGGGACACACTCGTGGACTGCTTCGGATCGTGGGTGAGTATTTTTGTGGTTTGTTATGTTAATATTTATTCCGGAAAAGACAATGGCTTTGGGGAACAATGTGACAAGTATTGGTAAGTATGTTACTCTATGTTATATGTACTGTATGTCTATGTATGTATTGTATGAATGTATTGTATGTATGTAGTATATATGTGGTATGTATGTAGCATGTAGTATGTATGTAGCATGCATGTAGTATATATGTAGTATGTATGTAGCATGCATGTAGTATGTATGTAGCATGTATGTAGTATGTATGTGGTATGTATGTAGCATGTATGTAGCATGCATGTAGTATATATGTAGTATGTATGTAGCATGTAGTATGTATGTAGTATGTATGTAGTATGTATGTGGTATGTATGTGGCATGTAGTATGTATGTAGCATGCATGTAGTATGTATGTAGTATGTATGTAGTATGTAGCATGTATGTAGTATGTATGTGGTATGTATGTAGCATGTAGTATGTATGTAGCATGCATGTAGTATATATGTAGTATGTAGTATGTATGTAGTATGTATGTGGTATGTATGTAGCATGTAGTATGTATGTAGCATGCATGTAGCATGCATGTAGTATGTATGTAGCATGCATGTAGTATGTATGTAGCATGCATGTAGTATGTATGTAGTATGTATGTAGTATGTATGTAGCATGCAGTATGTATGTAGCATGTATGTAGTATGTATGTAGTATATATATAGTATGTATGTAGTATATATGTAGTATGTATGTAGCATGTAGTATGTATGTAGCATGCATGTAGTATGTATGTAGCATGTAGTATGTATGTAGCATGCATGTAGTATGTATGTAGCATGTATGTAGTATGTATGTAGTATATATGTAGTATGTATGTAGTATATATGTAGTATGTATGTAGTATATATGTAGTATGTATGTAGCATGTAGTATGTATGTAGCATGCATGTAGTATGTATGTAGCATGTAGTATGTATGTAGCATGCATGTAGTATGTATGTAGCATGTATGTAGTATGTATGTAGTATATATGTAGTATGTATGTAGCATGTAGTATGTATGTAGCATGCATGTAGTATGTATGTAGTGTGTATGTAGCATGTAGTATGTATGTAGTATGTATGTAGTATATATGTAGTATGTATGTAGCATGTAGTATGTATGTAGCATGCATGTAGTATGTATGTAGTGTGTATGAAGCATGTAGTATGTATGTAGTATGTATGTAGTATATATGTAGTATGTATGTAGCATGTAGTATGTATGTAGCATGCATGTAGTATGTATGTAGTATTTTTTTTTTTTTTTAACATTTAACACATTAGCCGGATGATGGGACTACTACTGTCCCATCATTGGCTAATGTGTCAATCACTGTCATGGTAGCAGGCATCGCCCGATGGGACTTGTAGTCCCATCGGACGATGCTTGCACAGACCCCCGGACATCAGCACAGCCCCCCGGCAGGCCGGCACAGCCCCCCCGGCAGGCCGGTACAGACCCCCACAGGGTGCACAGACCACCGGCAGGCCGGCACAGCCCCCCGGCAGGCCGGTACAGACCCCCACAGGGTGCACAGACCACCGGCAGGCCGGCACAGCCCCCCGGCAGGCCGGTACAGACCCCGGGCAGTCCACACAGCCCCCCGGCAGGCCGGCACAGCCCCCCGGCAGGCCGTTAGAGACCCCCGGAAGGCCCGAAATGACGGCGCATCATGATGCGCACACACCGCGCATTATGATGACGTCAGTCTGTCAATCAACTTTGAACTTCCGATTCCGATGCCGAATTCCGATATTGAAAAAATATCGGAAGTCGGTATCGGAATTCCGATACAGCAAGTATCGGCCGATACCCGATACTTGCGGTATCGGAATGCTCAACACTAGTCATGAGATGTAAGAAGTGAAGTATTTTTCATTGTACTATACTGCTATTTCTCTGCCGTATCGGAGCATCATGAGCTGTGGTATGTGTTAAAGAGGCGCTCTTTGGCCCTGGGCCCACAAAAACCTGTAGCCAGCCCTACCCCCCCACAACTGTAGCCAAATAACCCCCATTTTTCAGTGCGTAACTAGTATTATGAAGTAAATTAAGGTTGACAAGCTTAAGTAATAAGAATTGATGCTTTTGGCATTCAAATGGCCACTGTGGGTGTGTTTCCTGTCCTCCTCTCACTGCCGACTTTAATTCCCCATTGACTTACATTGGGTTTCGTGTTTCGGTCGGACCCCCGACTTTTCCCTATAGTCGGCCGATTTTGCTCGACCCGACTTTTGGAAAAGTCGGATTTCATGAAACGAAACTCGACCCTAAAAAAACAAAAGTCGCTCAACTCTACTAGGGAGTATACCACATTTCATATTGTGTGATTCATTAAATACACTCTTCATTTTGAGATTCACATTCGGAAGGACTGGAAGTACTCCATTGGATGTGACGTTTTTGCTTTCCAAATACCCGAAATAGCGTCAAAAGAGGAGGGGATTTAGTTGGGGACATTCCAATATCCGTAATTAGCATGCGCTCCAGCCTGGAGCCCAGTGAGCAGAAGGAAAGAAGGGTAGGCACAGACCCAGGCTCGGTCCCTCCTCTTTGCTTCTTCTCACCGGGCCCCATACATCAGTAAGGGTAGTAATGTCTTGATGGCGGCCCTGATTGCAATTTCAATATTATATATCACTATGTACTTCCAATTGCTCATTTTGCCTTTCTACAAAGATAATTCTTCTCCTTTCTCTGCTCTGTTTAGAAACAGGAAATTTGTTGTCCCTGCATTTATCATTCCCCTCTTCAACTCCTGACACAGTTGCTCTGCTCCTCGACTTTGCAATAGATTTTTGCAGTGATTTATGACTCATACAAAGAAAATTGACCTCCTGTTTCTACATAGAGCTTAGAAGGATTCAGCTAGTTAGTTTTCTATCACGTGATGTGTGGCGCCCCTGAGGCTCAGTCGCCACACAGGTACTGCACCTTCTCCTAAGGTGTAGTGCCCCACCACCTAGGTAAGTTGGGAGCTCCTATCCACACTCCAACACTCGCATCCCACATGACAGAGTAGTTCAGCACAACCACATTGAGGTCTCTCTCTCCTCCTAGACATTAGGAGTGCCTTGGTGGTTCCCTGCTTGGAACACTGGATGTGTTGGGAGGTGGGTGGAGTTGAGATCCATATAAAAGGTTGGGAAGGTTTAGAATTAGAGGTTCAGTCTGGGAGGTCAGTCTGACGGGAGGTCAGGCGAGAGAAGGACAATCAGTCAGGAGAGTCTGAGGACGGGTCCGAGGAGAAGGAGTGCTGCAGCTGCCTCAGTGATCTGAGCCATCTGGCACGGGAAAGGAACGGAAGGAGAAAGACGTAGAACTGCAACCTAAGCTTCCATAAGAGAGAGAAAGAACAGTGCGGAACGAAGGAGTAGGAGAACAGAGAGGAGACGTGGGTTGGAAGAGGAACCCTGCCTATAGGTTCTCAGCGCAAGGCCGGGGCCGGGCCCGGAGGTTATATGGACACTTATGGTTCTGCAGCAGACATCGGTGGAGTAGTTGGCTGTAAATGCACTACTCCCATCTAAGACTTGGGGCACAACAGCAACTGAATAGAGAGCCAGGACTCGGGAGAAGGGAGTCCCCGAGAGAGGCTTCAGCTGTCTGCCATACGAGTAGAGTTGTTAGGAACATCTGACAGGAAGAACTTCAGAGTACCACGGTACTGGAGCTCTTCACACCTTAAGGCGCATTAGAGGAGTCATTCAGGAAAGGTACATGTTGGCGGAGTGTTGGAGAGGAGAATCCAGACTTGCCCGGGAGGTTGATTGAGTCTCTGCCTCGGAGGACACGGCACGGAAGAAGGCACCAGTGTGTACCACAGACTGTGAGTAAGCTTTGGAACTGCAAGCCCTGGTGTCTTCCATTCATTTGTGCGCTAACACCGTCAGCACCGCTACATCTGAGTACCAGCATTCCTCACACCGCCTGCGCCTATCCTCATCTATCGCAATTACACTGCCCTGGGGTTACAGCTTCACCTGTGGGGAGCTACACCATCTTTGCTGCAACACACCATCAGCCCCAGAGGATCTGCACGCAGCGTTGGCTTAACATCTTGCTTGCCAAACACCACAGGTGGCGTCACGAACTATCACATAAACTATATCACAAACCACCATTGATTTGGGTGCCCAGGGCCACGGACCGGGTCCCCGCCGCTGTGACACCTTTCCCCCTGACACCAGCCCGGTACCGAGTACCCCACAGCCCTGGGAGGGCGACCCAATTTTGGCGTCACGAATAGGATGACGAGACCCGATACCATGGGGTTCTGTGCGCCTGAAATTTGTGAGACTTTGAACTTTTGAAAATGTGCAGAAGACCTGATTTGATGGACTGTGAAATGGACATTAGAAATGGCCGCTGGCCCGGAGAAGAAGGGCTTGAAGAGATGGGAGGTCCTAGGAAAAGAAAGCGAAGAGTATTGGGCCTTCCCTGCCTGAATTACTATGTGACAGCGACATGGCCCACCCCCCGAGAGTTTTGTATACTGGCTTGGTATGGAGGCGCTGGAAGAAGATGCCGCCCCCGAAAGGAGGGGCAGAAGAAGCCAGTGGCGGGAAAGGGGCCGAGGCAGGAAGAAGAATGCCAGAACGCCATTTTGGAGAGTGAGGGAAGGAGGCCTGCGGAGCACGGGGAAACGGATCTCCCTGGCGCCATGGCTCAAGGCTCCAACCCGATCTGCGGGATGAATCACCAACAGCTGGAGGACGAGATTATCCAGCTGACACGTTGCCTGCGACTGAGGCGAGAAGCGCTATGGACATTGAACCTGCAGCGCACCCAGGAGAGACCTACACCTGCGGTACCCGCAACACCGGTGCCCGCCGCTGCTGCACCAGACCTCTTCCGGGCAAGCCTTGTGGAACCTGTGGCCACTGCCATGTCAACGACAGCGTGCTTTGTTTCCTTGCTGCCGCCTTTACCGGAGGAATTGTACCCAGCCCAGGGAGCTGAAGCGGAGGAAGAGAAGCCCCCGTCTGGACCTAGCGCAGTTGTGCAGACCCCCATGGAACCGGAGCTGCTATTGGCTCCACCGCCGTCTCCAGTGTCACACCGGGCAGCGCCCATTGCCACCATGCCTGCACCGGAGCAGAGACCGCACCGCCGGGAACTCCCAGGTATATACCCCGGCCCTCCTAATGGGTTGATGGGGAGGAGGAGGAGGTCCCTGCTGCTAGGGGTACGGTTGGAGCCAGCACGCCTGATCCGACATCTTCAGGGAAGAGGGGGGTCTGGATCGTTTTGGGACGGTGATCTTGGGATCCCTTCACTGCCAAGTCCCCAGGTAGTTGCTTGTCAGCGCCGACAAGCTGCAGAAGCCCTAGGAGCTAGACCTCGCACCAGGACAGCAGAACCATCTATCGAGGAGGAGCAGTTGATGGGCATTGAGATGCATCATGGGTTCCCTTTGCCACAGCTTCAAGGCCCTTTAGCAAGAAAACCCGAATCAGGATGAGGACAGTTCCAGTTCGGCTTCCAGAACCCCAGGAGGGGACCACAATTAGAAAACTTTAAAAATCTCGTTACCCAGAAGGGTTTGTTTGCACCGTTGTGCCTGTTTCTATTTTCGTTGTTATCATGTTTTTCTGGTAGCACTTTTGTTGCCTAATTTTTGCAGTGGCAGCGTTCTTCAATTTTGAACTACAGTGATCATGAACTTGGAGTGTATCACAAACTCTCTTGTAAATAGTTGCGCCTCTTTAGGTGCTTTCTCTTGGTTTTACATAAAGACACTTTGCGAAGATGATGTTTTGCATGGACACTTTTCGAAGATGATGTCTACCTCAAGGGACACTGCAAGAAATCTCGGCTGGGAGCGGTGTCCAGCACTAACAAGAATTTTTGAAATGTTTTATTGTTGATAATGTGTTTTATAAGAGTATTAGTAACTGAGAAATGGCTTTTACAGAGAATTGAGAATGTTTTGATACAGAATTAAGAATAAAGAATTGAAAGTAGACAGGTGACGGACCAGGTACTTGCGGTCAGCGTCTTGCGTCTAGAAGAGAGTAAAATGATAAAGAAATGTGTACTAGAGAAGGAAAAGCTCAATAATACTGAAGTGATAGTGAGTCACAGATAATGGCACTTAGAATGAAAAATTGCACTTTTTGTAGTTAAATAAGAATTGTTTGTAACGTTCAAGAATAAGTACCTCCTATACTAGGAAGTTTAGTATAAGAATTGTTTATGCAGCATTATAAAAATTTTTGTATGTTCCTGTACTGTCAACATTGGTGTCTTGCAGCCCGCAGACATGCTGTGTTTAACGGGGGGGTATTTGGTGCCCCTGAGGCTCAGTCGCCACTGAGGTACTGCACCTTCTCCTAAGGTGTAGTGCCCCACCACCTAGGTAAGTTGGGAGCTCCTTTCCACACTCCAACACTCGCATCCCACACAACAGGGTAGTTCAGCACAACCACATTGAGGTCTCTCTCTCCTCCTAGACATTAGGAGAGCCTTGGTGGTTCCCTTCTTGGAACACTGGATGTATTGGGAGGTGGGTGGAGTTGAGATCCATATAAAAGGTTGGGAAGGTTTAGAATTAGAGGTTCAGTCTGGGAGGTCAGTCTGACGGGAGGTCAGGCGAGAGGACAGTCAGTCAGGAGAGTCTGAGGACGGGTCCGAGGAGAAGGAGTGCTGCAGCTGCCTCAGTGATCTGAGCCATCTGGCACGGGAAAGGAACGGAAGGAGAAAGACGTAGAACTGCAACCTAAGCTTCCATAAGAGAGAGAAAGAACAGTGCGGAACGAAGGAGTAGGAGAACAGAGAGGAGACGTGGGTTGGAAGAGGAACCCTGCCTATAGGTTCTCAGCGCAAGGCCGGGTCCCGGTCCCCGAGGTTGTATGGACACTTATGGTTCTGCAGCAGACACCGGTGGAGTAGTTGGCTGTAAATGCACTACTCCCATCTAAGACTTGGGGCACAACAGAAACTGAATAGAGAGCCAGGAATCCGGAGAAGGGAGTCCCCGAGAGAGGCTACAGCTGTCTGCCATACGAGTAGAGTTGCTAGGAACATCTGACAGGAGGAACTTCAGAGTACCACGGTACTGGAGCTCTTCACACCTTAAGGCGCATTTGAGGAGTCGTTCAGGAAAGGTACATGTTGGCGGAGTGTTGGAGAGGAGAATCCTGACTTGCCCGGGAGGTTGATTGAGTCTCTGCCCTGGAGGACACGGCACGGAGGCAGGCACCAGTGTGTACCACAGACTGTGAGTAAAGCTTTGGAACTGCAAGCCCTGGTGTCTTCCATTCATTTGTGCGCTAACACCGTCAGCACCGCTACATCTGAGTACCAGCATTCCTCACACTGCCTGCGCCTATCCTCATCTATCGCAATTACACTGGTCTGGGGTTACAGCTTCACCTGTGGGGAGCTACACCATCTTTGCTGCAACACACCATCAGCCCCAGAGGATCTGCATGCAGCGTTGGCTTAACATCTTGCTTGCCAAACACCACAGGTGGCATCACGAACTATCACATAAACTATATCACAAACCACCATTGATTTGGGTGCCCAGGGCCACGGACCGGGTCCCCGCCGCTGTGACACCTTTCCCCCTGACACCGGCCCAGTACCGAATATCCCACAGCCCTGGGAGGGCAACCCAGATGTCATAGATCTAATGGAAAACAGAAGAATTAGCTTGATAGAAAGGCAAAATGAGCAATTGGAAGTACACAGTGCTATATAATATGATGATTGAAATATAATAAGAGGATAAAAATTTTGATGGAAGGAAAAGTGCTTCTTTAACTCCTCTGCATTGTTTGAAACCTTGCAGTGTTTTTTACCCATTCTAATGAATGAGAAAAAAGCAAGCAACAATTCTGCAAAAAAGCAACAAAAACACATATTTTATTCAGCGTTTTTCCTTTCAACACTCTGGTTTTTGCTGCAGAAAAAATGTTACCAATACACAATGTTTGAATATACCCTTGAGGTCCAAATACAATTTTGGCTGCCATTTTCTTTTCAGTTAACCAGTTATGTACATTCCTAGATCCATTATACAGCTCTAGCTGTGAACAATTTTTATCTTGGATATTCTTATGCATGGAAGTATATTTTTATTATTTATTTAACGGCCTTCGGTTTGATCTCGAGCCATAGCATCTTGAAGGATGAATGCTCAGTAGGAAGATTGATCTTGTGCAAGCATAGAAAGGTCCACCAGAGTCTTATTTGCCTTTATCTAGATAGTATCAATCCATCGGGTTGCTGGTTTTCCTCTTCGCCTTGATTCTTCCAATCTTTCGACCATGATGTCCTTCTCCAGTGATTGCTTTCTTTGTATGATGTGTCTAAAGTAGGCAAGTTGTAGCTTGATGATCCTTGCTTCGAGTGACATGTCTGGCTTGATCCAAAACTGATTTGTTTGTTCTTCTTGCCATCCAAAGTATTGATGCAAAGTACTTTATTTTCAATAAAAGTAGACATGTACAAAATAGCAAAAGGTTCTGGGAGATGTGCGACAAGGGAATTCCATTTCGCACATCTCCCAGCACCTTTTGCTATTTTACACGTCTATCTTGCCCTTTGCTGAAAATAAAGTACTTTGTATTACCTGAAATAAGAGTATCCGGTGAATTTCTCCTTCCTTGGTCTAGGGGGTAGACACCCCTTTCCACCGGCAACTGAACCTTGACCAAGTGCACACTAATCTTTCTACACCTTATCCATCGTATTGATAACATCCTTCTCCAGCACCACATTTCAAAGGTGTTGAATCTTCTTCTGTCTTGTGTCTTTGCCATCCAAGTCTCCAGGATGGATATATTTTCCCCTCAAATCGTTGCTTCTAAGAGAAATATTTCTGTATAAAAGAAGTCTGACTGGAAGGTGGCGCACAAAGGAGGTATTGTTCACACCAGCTAAATTCACACATCGTGTGACACGTCCATGCGTTGTTCGGTTTTCTTTGACAACACACACACAGACCTGTAGAGTTTCAAATCTCCGGACCATGAGACTTGTAACATGTCCTATTCGCATCCATTTTGTAGATCAGATGTGGCCATTAAAGTCAGTGGGTATAAAATGGATGAAACGCGGAAGATAGACTTTGTACTTCAAAATGGATGACAAAAAAAACGGATGTAACTAGGATGACACCTGAGAAAAAAATTGTTCAGTTTATTTTGGATGGTAACACACACACATGGATGTGGGAATGCAGCTTAAAGGAGTTATACAGGCTCCATGCATTGCCACACTTTCTCCATGTCATCAATCCCTAACAGCAGGAATCTTTCACAGTACACTTGCCTTTCAGACACAAGAGGGCAGTGTTTCACACCATGTGGATGGAATGCAAAGAATTTCAACCTGCTGCAATTGTTTGCTTTTAAAAAGTAACTCCAACAAGGTGTAAACAGACTTGGGAGGGCACCATTTAGATTAATAAAGTGGGAAGTATTGTTTGTCCAATGAAAAATAGAGGATTTTCTAATTGCTTTATATATTATACATAATACATATTGCATATGCAGTACAGTACATGATGCAATAAATCAGTATACAGGAAAGATGTGTATCTTTGTACCGTGTTAGCCAGTAGATAGAAAAATATTCAGAAATGAGAGTCCTCAGTTGTTGATACCTTTTAATGGCTAACTGAAAAGATGGTAACACATTGCAAGCTTTCGATACTACTCAGGTCTCTTCATCAGGCATCTGAGTAGTCTCGAAAGCTTGCAATTTGTTACCATCTTTTCAGTTAGCCATTAAAAGATATCAACCACTGAGGACTCTCAATTCTAAATATTTTAATAAATCAGTATAGACATTTTTAACATTTAGGATAAAGGATTCTTTGTGGCCATCCAATATAATAGACGTAAAAAACAAATCTGAACTGAGAAAAGTAAGTTAATGTGTATGCACAATGTAAGTGCATATTAACACATGACCATTAACCAGAGAAAACAAAAAGCAAAAAACACAAATATCCTGAACTAAAAGTAAAAAATATACTGCAAATAATGCATAAAGGTAATAATAATAATAATAAGGGTATTTACCCTTATTATTATTATTATTACCTTTATGCATTATTTGCAGTATATTTTTTACTTTTAGTTCAGGATATTTGTGTTTTTTGCTTTTTGTTTTCTCCAATATAATAGACGTGTATGAAAAAGGATATTTAATGGGAAAAAAATCAGTTAAGTGGATTCTGTCAGAATAATGGGTCGCCCCTCACACCCAGGGCAGCGGGGGTACTCGGTACCGTGCCGGTGTCAGGGAGATGTGTCACAGCATCGGTGACCCGGTCCGTGGCCCTGGGCGCCCAATATCAATGGCGGTGATGTCAATAGTGTTATAGCTTGTTCCTAGAACCTTACTTGTATGACAGACAGCTGTAGCCTCTATCGGGGACTCCTCTCAGAGTCCTGGCTCGCAAATTGGTTGTTGTTGTGTCTCAAGTCTTGGATGGGAGTAGTGCATTTACAGCCAACTACTCCACCGGTGTCTGCTGCAGAACCATAAGTGTCAATACAACCTCGGGGACCGGGCCCCAGCCTTGCGCTGAGAACCTATAGGCAGGGTACTCTCTCAACCCACAACTCCTCTCTGTTCTCCGACTCCTTCGTTCCGCGCTGTTCCTTCTCTCTCTTATGGAAGCTGAGGTTGCAGGTCTACGTCCTTCTCTTTCTCTTCTCTTTCCCATGCCAGCTGGCTCAGATCACTGAGGCAGCTGCAGCACTCTCTTTCTAAATTGAACTCAAACTCAACTCAAAACTGAACTTCTCTGGGACTCACCCCAGACTGACCTTCTGTCAGACTGACCTACTATTCTCTACTTTCCCCTTCTTTTATACTAACTCCACCCACCTCCCAGCACATCTCATGTTACGAAGCAGGGTTCCACGAAGGGTGCTCTGCTACCCCCATCCTGAAGCTGCTAGGTGGACCTATTGAACTATCCTGTGTGTGGGATGCAGGTGTTGGAGTGTGGAAGGAGTTTCCAACTTACCTAGTTGGTGGGGCACTACACCTTAGGAGAAGGTGCAGTACCTCTATGGCGACTGAGCCTCAGGGGCGCCACATACCCCCCCATTAAACACAGCACGTCCGCGGGCTGCAAGATAACAAAGTAGACAGCAAAGAAACATACAAAAATTTTGCAATGCACAATAACTTTTCTTATACTAATCTTTCTAGTATAGGAGGTACTCATCTTGAACGTTACAAACAATTCTATCTTGGATTCTATCTAAAAATTTTAATTCTAAGTGCAATTCTCAATTCAAAGAGCTATTCTCTGTAACACATTTTCTCTCATTTTCCTTCTTTCTAGTACACATTTATTTTTCTACTTTCACTGTCTCTCTTCTACACGCAAGACACTGACCGCAAGTACTTGGTCCGTCACCTGTCTACTTTCAAATTTTTATTCACATCACTCATCTCTAAATCAGACATTCCTAATTCTTCTATAAAAGCCATTTCTCAGTTACTAATACTCAATAAACACATTATCAAATACTTCACAGTAAAACATTCAACAGTTATTCTTGTAAGGTGCTGGACACCGCTCCCAGCCGGGATCTCTTGCAATGTTCTTTGAGGTAGACATCATCTTCGAAAAGTGTCCATGCAAAACCATTATCTTCGCAAAGTGTCTCTAAATGTAAAACCAAGAGAGGGCACCTAAAGAGGTGCAACTATTTACAAGTAAGAGTTTTTGGATCACTCCAAGTTCATGATCGCTAGTTCAAATTGTGAAAACGCTGCCATTGCAAAAACTAGGCAGCAAAAGTGCTACCAAAAAACAAAACATGATAGCAAAAACAACAAAGCACAACTGGTGCAAACAAACCCTCCTGGGTAATGAGATTTGAAAAGTATTTTAACGGCTAACAGATTCCAAGTAGTCGTTGGCAATCCTCAAGTACTCCTCTTCCCACGGTGTCAAGCCAGGGATCTTTGGTTTGGGCTGCCGAACTGGAGGTGATGCAAGAGCAGCCTGGTTCTTGGAAGCAGGTACCTGAGCAGTCTGAGTGGTAACGGTGGGTGGAGGGGCAGCAACAGGTCTCTTTGGCTTGTACCTTTCGATAAACTCCTCCGGAATACGGCGGATATTCAGGGCGTACCACCCCCGGAGTCCTTCATGCCGGGTGAAGGTCACATACTCCCCAGGCTGCAGGTCTCTATCAGGATGCCCCCTCCTCAGATGGGGCTCCACATCCCGCCGGTTAAAGAACAGGTCGCTGATTCTTTTGGGGTCTGCAATAAATCTGAACCCCTTCTATCGCTTTACATTCAGCACCTGCCCCCATCCAGCTGCATCCCGGGGACCATGATGCCCAGCATGGGCCCTCTCCTTCCGGGCCAGATCCGGGCCCAGCACAGCCTGCTTTCTCTGCTCCCTCTCGCAATATTCCGCTGCCAGCTGTCGAATGGTGTCCCGACATCCTGCCCAACTCTCTTCTTTCTCCCGCTCTTTCCGGGACCTGCTCTCACCCACGGCACCAACATCCCGGTCCCAGACCAGATCCAGGATGACCTGGCCAGCCGCTGCAACTGCGGTACACCCCAGGGCCTTCCCAGGTGGAGGGACATCCGACATACCTGGGGCCTCCTGGCGGTGTGGCCTCTGCTCCGCTGCAGGTGGTGATGGAGCGGATGGTGGCTCCGGGTCCGCAGGGGTCTCTGCGGGGACCTGCGCAGCCTCGTCCGGTTCGGGTGGGAGCTCCATTTCCACTCCCGGGTCCTCCGGTAACTCCTTCGGGCAGGCGGCACTCAGCCATACGGTCAGGGTAGAAGTATAGATCAGCGCTGCCCGGGGACTGTCCGGTGTGGTAGCGGCAGGTACCGATGGAGGGGGTACCGCTGGTGTAGGTCTCGCCGGGGCTCGCTGCCATCTCAGCTTCTCCAAGGCTTCCTTCCTCAGCAGCAGACTGGCTGTCAATTCAGCTATTTCAGCTTCTAGTTGCTGGCTGTTCATTCCGGAGTTCGGGTTGGAGCCGTCACCCATGGCGCCAGGGAGATTCGCTTCCCCTCGCTCCGCAGGCCTCCTTCCCTTACTCTCCAAAATGGCGTTCTGGCGTTCTTCTTCCTGCCTTGGCCCCTTTCCTGCCAATGGCATCTTCTGTCCCTCCTTCCGGGGACGGCGTCTTCTTCCAGCGCCTCCATACCAAGCCAGGATGCATACCCCTCGGGGGGTGGGCCATGTATCTGTCACATAGTAATTCAGGCAGGGAAGGCCCAATACTTTTCGCGGTCTTTTCTAAGGACCTCCCATCTCTTCACGCCCTTCTTCTCCGCGCCAGCGGCCATTTCTAATGTCCATTTTACAGTCTATTAAATTTAGTCTTCTGCACATTTTCAAAAGCACAAAGTCTCACAAATGTCAGGCACACAGAACCCGATGGCATCGGGTCTCGTCATCCTGTTCGTGACGCCAAAATTGGGTCGCCCCTCACACCCAGGGCAGCGGGGGTACTCGGTACCGAGCCGGTGTCAGGGAGATGTGTCTCAGCAGCGGTGACCCGGTCCGTGGCCCTGGGCACCCAATATCAATGGCGATGATATCAATAGTGTTATAGCTTAGTTGAATAGTTCGTGACGCCACCCGTAGTGTTTGGCAAGTAAGATGTTGAGCCAACGCTGCATGCAGATCCACTGGGACTGATGGTGTGGTGCAGCAAAGATGGTGTAGCTCCCCACAGGTGGAGCTGTAGTCCCAGGGCAGTGTGGGTGCAATGGATGAGGAGAGGCGCAGAATGGTATAGATGCTCGTACCCAGATGTAGCGATGCTGAAGGTGTTAGCAACGAATGAATGGAGGACACCAGGGCTCGTAGTTTCAAAGCTTTACTCACAGTTCGTGGTACCCACTGGTGCCCGCCTCCGTGCCATGTCCTCCAGGGTAGAGACTCAATCAACCTCCCGGGCAAGTCAGGGTTCTCCCCTCCAACACTCCGCCAACATGTGCCTTTCCTGAACGACTCCTCTATTGCGCCTTTTAATGTGAAGAGCTCCAGTACCGTAGTTCTCTGGAATTCCTCCTGTCAGATGTTCCTAGAACCTTACTTGTATGACAGACAGCTGTAGCCTCTATCGGGGACTCCTCTCAGAGTCCTTGCTCGCAAATCAGTTGCTGTTGTGTCCCAAGTCTTGGATGGGAGTAGTGCATTTACAGCCAACTACTCCACCGGTGTCTGCTGCAGAACCATAAGTGTCCATACAACCTCGGGGACCGGGCCCCGGCCTTGCGCTGAGAACCTATAGGCAGGGTACTCTCTCAACCCACAACTCCTCTCTGTTCTCCGACTCCTTCGTTCCGCGCTGTTCCTTCTCTCTCTTATGGAAGCTGAGGTTGCAGGTCTACGTCCTTCTCTTTCTCTTCTCTTTCCCGTGTCAGCTGACTCAGATCACTGAGGCAACTGCAGCACTCTCTTTCTAAACTGAACTCAAACAGAACTCAAAACTGAACTTCAGAACTGAACTTCTCTGGGACTCACCCCAGACTGACCTTCTGTCGGACTGACCTACTATTCTCTACTTTCCCCTTCTTTTATACTAACTCCACCCACCTCCCAGCACATCTCGTGTTACGAAGCAGGGTTCCACGAAGGGCGCTCTGCTACCACCAGCCTGCAGCTGCTAGGTGGACCTACTGAACTATCCTGCGTGTGGGATGCAGGTGTTGGAGTGTGGAAAGGAGTTCCCAACTTACCTAGTTGGTGTGGCACTACACCTTAGGAGAAGGTGCAGTACCTCTGTGGCGACTGAGCCTCAGGGGCGCCACAATAACTTGTGTACACACGTGGTCAAAATTGTTGGTCCCCCTTGTGTAATGACAGAAAAACCCACAATGGTCACAAAAATAACTTGAATCTGACAAAAGTAATAAATCAAAAATCTATGAAAATGAACAAATGAAAGTCAGACATTGCTTTTCATCCTTGCTTCTACAGCATTTTTAAATAAATAAAACTCATGAAATAGGCCTGAACAGAAATGATGGAACCTCTGAAAATAATGTGACAAAAGGGACATGTTAAATCAA
Organism: Dendrobates tinctorius; assembly: GCF_039654945.1. Classification (NCBI taxonomy): domain Eukaryota; kingdom Metazoa; phylum Chordata; class Amphibia; order Anura; family Dendrobatidae; genus Dendrobates; species Dendrobates tinctorius. The sequence continues at coordinate 3,727,211 of NW_027361795.1, read as the reverse complement.
GGTGTGTCCACTAATTAGCATCACAGGTGTCTGCAATCTTGGAATCAGTGAGTGGACCTGTATAGAGGGCTACAGATACTCACTGTACTGTTTGGTGACATGGTGTGTATCACACTCAACATGGACCAGAGGAAACGAAGGAAAGAGTTGTCTCAGGAGATTAGAAAGAAAATTATAGACAAACATGTTAAAGGTAAAAGTTATAAGACCATCTGCAAGCAGCTTGATGCTCCTGTGACTATAGTTGCACATATTATTCAGAAATTTAAGCTCTATGGGACTGTAGCCAATCACTCTGGACGTGGCCGCAGGAAGAAAATTGATGTCAAATCAACGAGACGGATAATACGAATGGTAACAAAAGAGCCCAAAAAAACTTCTAAACAGATTAAAGGGGAACTTCAAGCTCAAGGAACATCAGTGTCAGATCGCACCATCCGTCATTAAGGGGTCTTAATTTTGTGCCTACAGCGAAAATGGACTTATTCAACACTATGCTTGATGTTAATCACTTTATGAGAAGATTGACTCTTAGGAGACATTTTTTTGCAGAAGATGTGGAACGTGAAAAAACTTCCAATATCAATGATGAATATGTCGATAAAGTTCCTGAGGAATTTATGCCTACTTCTTTCCAGGAGCAAGTTACCCTAAAGAATTTGAGGGACTTGTCTGAATCTGGTTCTAAGTTAATGTATTTAACTGATGTTAATTTTTCCTCTAGAGTCCCTAATCCTAGATATTATCCTGAGCAGTCAAAATTGCAAGTTATGGATGATTTTCAATTTCTTGTTGAGGATGAACTTATGAAAATCTATAATGCTAATCAGAATGGTCGTTCTAACATTTCTCGTACTGAGAAACAGGCACTTGATTTGTTATCTGCTAATGTCAATATCGTGGTAAGAAATTCTGACAAGGGGGGATCTGTGACCATATTAGATACTGGGCTGTATGAAAGAGAGGTGAGGGCTATGCTTTTTAATAGTGAGGTATACAAGGGAATTAATTATAACCCTACAGATAACATCAGAATGGAATTACAGGAATTGTTACATAGGGGTTTTAGTTTGGGAATTATTAATCAAAAACAATGTGAATTTTTCTGTCCTTTATATCCCAGAGTTCCTTTGTTACATGCACTTCCAAAAGTTCATAAGGAGGTTTTTCCACCTTTGTTCCGTCCTATCATATCGGGCATAGGATCTCTTAATGAAAATTTGTCAGAATGGTTGGATGCAAGATTAAAACCTCTAGCCACTATTTCACCTAGCTATGTGCAGGATTCCAAGCATGTTCTTAGTATTTTTTCTCAGGTGGAATGGCGAAGTTCCTTTTGTTGGCTCACTTGTGATGTACAAAGTTTGTACACTTCCATCCCACACGATTTGGCTATTTTGGCTCTTACTACTTATTTACAGAAATACAGTAATTTTTCAGAAGATTTACAGATGTATTTGATTGAAGTGACCTATTTTTTGTTAAAAAACAATTTTTTTTCTTTTTTGGATGATCTTTATTTACAGGTGCAAGGCTGTTCCATGGGTTCCAAGTTTTCACCGTCTCTTGCTAATATTTTTATGGCCTGGTGGGAGGAGGAGTATATTTTTTCTGAAAAAAATCCTTTTTCTTCTGATATTTTTCTTTTTTTGAGATTTATTGATGATGTTATAATTGTGTGGGATGGTGATGTATTTAATATTGAGAATTTCATGTTCTATATTAATAATAATCCATGCAATATACGTTTCACATATCAATTTGATGCCAAGACAATTTCGTTTTTGGATATTCTTTTGTCGGCAAATTTGGAAGAAAAAAAGATTGATTGTGATATTTTTAGAAAATCTACGGCAGGTAATTCACTGTTACACGCATCTAGCTGCCATCCACGTCATGTTATCGCCAATATACCTACAGGGGAGTTTGTAAGAGCAAAAAGAACATGTACCACGCCTAATTTATACGATAAACAATGTGAGATCATTGGTAAACGTTTTATAAAGAGGGGTTATACTAAGGTAGACATTCAGAAAGCTAAGCATAGAACGGATGAAAAAAGTAGAGAGGATTATTTGCAGAAGGAAAGCAGAAAAACACCAAATTCTGTGGAGGGTCGGTCACCTATTGTTTTTTCAACTAATTTTAGTACTGACTACTACAGGATTGTTCATATTATTAAAAAATTCCTCCCTATTTTGTATGTTGATGATACATTAAAGAATATACTGAAGGATGGGATTAGATTTGTTTCAAGGATCAATAAAACTATTGCTAATAAGGTATCTCCAAGTGATCATACTAGTGCCAATAGACATGCTAATAAATTTTTTTCAGACAGTTCAGCAAGTATAACTAATTGGTTACCCACTTGTGGATCTTTTAAATGTGCTCAGAAAAACTGTGGGCTATGTAGGTTTATGTGGAACACAGAAAAAATAGTATCTTCTGTTAATGGAAAGGAATTTAAAATAAAATCTTTTTTGAACTGTGGTTCTACTGGTGTGATCTATGTCATAACATGCGTGGATTGTAATATTCAGTATGTGGGAAATACTTCACGCACCTTGAGACGTCGTATTTCCGAGCACGTTTATGACGTAGGTCACACTACCACACGCAGTTTGTCTGCTGCTTCTCGACATTTTTTGCATATACATAAAGGAGATCTCAGCAACTTTAGGGTTAATGCCATAGAGAAGGTGCAGACAAAAAGGGTAGGTGGAAATTTAAATGATTTATTATTACGCCGAGAGGCAAAATGGATGTTATTGTTACAAAGCAGAGTTCCAACGGGTATGAATATTAGGAGTGAGATTTTGAGTGTTTTGTAAGTGTGATTTTGACTTACTACCTTCTATTAATCAGCTGGCTATGTTTAGTCTTGATTGTTCCTTGACTTCCTTTGTTTCCCTTTATAAGCATGTGTTCAGATGTATTATGTGTTGTCTTAGAATAAGGACTTTTTTTTGTCCGAAACGCGTCCAACTACACGTCCTGATGCGTCTCTTATCATGATGGAGAATCTTATGATTTTTTTAAATTTTGGAATAAAGGAATAAAAATTTTTTTAATCTAATTACTGATCTGGATGCTGGAATTTTTTCCATATTACGCTTTGCTGCAGAGGGATCCTGTTTCCACATTCCGTGCACCGATCGGACTTATAGCTGTCTTCTTTGGGGTGAGCTGAAAAAATTTTCTTTTTTTACCGCACCATCCGTCATTGTATGAGCAAAAGTGGACTTCATGGGAGAAGACCAAGGAGGACACCATTGTTAAAAAAAAATCATAAAAAGGCCAGACTGGAATTTGCCAAACTACGTGTTGAACTTTTTAGACAAGGCACATCAGCTCTATGTTCACAGACGGAAAAATGAAGCATATCAAGAAAAGAACATTATCCCAACTGTGAAACATGGACACTGGTATGACGCATTGGTAGAAATATATCTAGGCATAATTCTTTACCTTAGTGCGTTCAATATCATGAACAGAAAAACTGACAATATATGTAGATTTGTAATTGTTACTGTTATGAAAATCTGCTTGTCATTGCCCATACAATAATGTCTGTTCTTCTTTATGGTATAAGTCTCTAGCCTTCACCTACTTTGTCTTGCACATGGTCACTTTCCAGCTTCATTTTACTCACATAAGCACTTTATCCATGATGTGTTCACGTGCACGCTCTCTCCGGGCCTCCTCCTCTGGGCGTTCTCCTGAGATATCAGGTTTAATGCGGTTGCGTCGATACGGCCTGGCGCCGGCAATTCCATGTAATCACGTGGAACCGATGGGCAGGTAAACAGATGTGAGCTGCATCAGGAATAGTGCGCACGCACCGCCATGTCATCATGAATGGCTCTTGCCCACCACGTGATCGGGTGAGCCAGACATATATGGAGGGACACATGACTCGATAAGCCATGCCCCCTGAAGAAGCAACTCACCAGCGAAATGTTCGTTGGGGATAGCAGATCCGGCGCAGTCTGTTGTCAGCCATGGGTAATTACTAATCTAGATCTCTATGCTACTTATACTACCGTCACCCGACTCACCTGATTGCTGGACATATGCATGAAATCTTGGGCAGACATCCCACTGCCAAACAATGAACTGTCTATGTGTTATCATTCCAGATAGGTGTGGAGCCCTGTTACACTGAGGCCAAGGATTTATTCTGAGATCCATCTTTCTTTGAAAAAGATATTTCATCATTACAAATGTATGAGAAATTTGGAGATCCATCTCCACAGACCTATACTGTTCAGGATACACATTGTGAATGCTGCATCTAGTCCAGCCATTTGATCTTCCTCTGGGATGGATATATTTGAGAGATTAACAACATATACATTCTTAATACCCTATGTGCTTTTCAAATAGTGCTGCGGACCGCTCCATATCTGGGTTAATTGTCACTACAATGCCCTCATTCTCTCTTGTTGCCCATTTTTCCATGTATTTTTAATGTGTGTGTATTGTTCAAATAAAATCTCTGTTTTTAATCGTGTAGCATTGACTCAGAGTTCTCTTTATGTGCAATTTATATAAAGTTGCTACCATATTTACGTATTGGGCTTAAAAGTGCATACTTATGCATATAACAAAAACTTGGTTGTTTGGAGATTCTATTAGTGCATAATTTGAAAAGGCATGTTTTGTGTTTATGCACATCACCAAAAAAATCACCATGCCCACAGTGAAGCAAGGTGGAGGTAGCATTATGCCTTTATGCATTGCGGCTGTCTTTCAGTAGCTGAAACTGTGTCTTTAGTTAAGATGAAGGGAATTTTGAACAGTTTCAAATATCAGTCAAAACTGCAAGAAAACATTTTGTAAAAAGCTGAAGATGAAGAGGACTTTCACCTCTCATCAACTACCCAAAGAAATATAGCACTTCCAAAACAACAAAAGAATGGTTTTGAATTTTCAACTGGATTCAGGTCTGGGCTCTGGTTTGGCCTGAAGAAGGTCAAAGCTTTGAAATTGCCCAACCAGAGCCCAGACCTGAATCCAGTTGAAAATCTGGGAGACATGAAGAGTGCTGTACCCAGGACATGCACTCTTAATCTGACAAATTTGGAGCACTAATGCAAGGAATAATTAACAAAGATTGCCAATTCTAGATGGGCTATGCTAATAGACTTCTACCCCCCAAAAATACTGTCATAAATTTAAAGAGTACTTCAACAAAGTATTAGGCTGGTTTCACATTAGCGCTTTTTAAGCGCACGCACGGCCGGGGGTAGCTCCGCCCCCGAGCCGGCTCTCTGCCCGCGTGCCCGCCCCTTGCTTGTAGCGCCGCCTCCTAGCGCACAGCGGCGCCTGCGATCGGCGCACCCTATCTTTAGCATAGGGTGCGCAGATCGTGCGCAGGCCGTGCGCTAGTTGCGCTTTGACCTGCGCTGCGCACTTTTGATGGTGCGCCGTGCGCACCAAAATCCGAAAAGTTTGATTTTGGCGCGCACGGCGCACCGTCAAAAGTGCGCAGCGCAGGTCAAAGCGCAACTAGCGCACGGCCTGCGCACGATCTGCGCACCCTATGCTAAAGATAGGGTGCACCGATCGCAGGCGCCGCTGTGCGCTAGGAGGCGGCGCTACAAGCAAGGGGCGGGCACGCCAGGCAGAGAGCCGGCTCGGGGGCGGAGCTACCCCCGGCCGTGCGTGCGCTTAAAAAGCGCTAATGTGAAACCAGCCTTAGTTTCAGGTTGTGCATATTTATGCAACCATATTATTTTAGTTCTTTATACACACCCATACACGGTACATAATCAATAAGGTAACAGCAATACCCAATTTATATATATAGTCATGGCCAAAAGTGTAGTCACCCTTTGATATTTTCCAGAAAATTAGGTATTTCTCCCAGAAAATTATTGCAATTAAATGTTTTGTTATACACATACCGTATTTATTTCCTTTGTGCGGATTGTAACAAAACAAAAACATAGAGAAAAAAAGGCAAATTGGACATAACTTCACACAAAACCACAAAATGGGCACCTTTACAAAATTGTGGGTAAACAACTATGTTTCAAGAATACGATGCTCATTCAAACTCACATGTGGCAAGTAACAAGTGTGGGCAATATGAAAATCACATCTGAAACCAGATAAAAAGGGGAGAAGTTGCCTCAATCTTGGCATTGTATATCTGTGTGTGCCACGTTAAGAATGGAGAACAGAAATAGGAGAAGAGAACTGTCTGAGGACTTGAGAACCAAAATTGTTGAACAATCCCAACAATCTCAAGGTAAAATGCTCATCTCCAGAGATCTTGATGTTCCTTTGTCCACTGTGCACAACATAAACAAGAAGTCTACAACCCATGACAATGTAACTAATCTCCCTGGACATGGACAGCAGAGAAAAATTGATGGAAGGTTGCAACCCAGGATAGTCTAGAAGGTGAATAAGCAGCCTCAATCAAGTTCCAAAGAAATTCAAGCTGTCCTGCAGGCTCAGGGTACATCAGTATCATCACAACTATCCATCACAACTATCCATCTACATTTGATTAAATAAACTGCTATGGCAGGAGACCCAGGAGTACCCCACTGCTGACACAGAGACATAAAAAAGCTAGATTGCAGTTTGCCAAAATGTATGTGATTAAGCCAAAATCCTTTTGGGAAAGTGTCTTGTGGACAGATGAGACCAAGATAGAGGTTTTTGGTAAAGCACATCATTCTATTGTTTACCAAAAATAGAATTAGGCCTACAAAAAAACAACACAGTACATACAGTCAATTATGGTAGAAGGTCAAAGATGTTTTGGGGTTGTTTTGCAGCCTCTGGCACTGAGTGTCTTGACAGTGTGCAAGGCCTCATGAAATCTGAAGATTAGCAAAGGATTTTGAGTCGCAAGGTAAAGCTCAGTCTCAGAAATCTGGGTTTGCGTCCTAGGTCATAGGTCTTCTTGCAGGATAATGACCCCAAATATTCTTCAAGAACCCAGAAATGGATGGAATCAAAACACTAGAGAGTTCTGAAGTGGACATCATCGAGACCGGATCTAAATCCCATGGAGAGATGTTAGAATTGCTGTTGGGACAAGGGACCATTCAAATATGAAAGTCTTGGAGCATTTTGCAAAAGAAAAGCTATCCAAAATTCCAGTTCAGAGGTGTAAGAAGCTTGTTGATGGTTATAGAAAGTGATTGATTGGAGTTTTTTTTAATCCAAAGGGTGTGCAACCAATTATTAAGTTGAGGGTACCAACACTTTTGTCCAAACCGATTTTTGAGGTTTTGTGTGAACTTATGTCCTATTTCTAATTCTTTCTCTGTTGTTTTTCTGTGTTGTTCCAATACACACAAATGAAACAAACATGTGTAATTGCAATAAAATCACATTGTATGATTTTACATAATTAATTAGCATTTTATTGCAGTAAATAAGTATAGCATTGTATTGCAGTATCATAGAATCATAGAATCGTAGAGTTGGAAGGGACCTCCTGGGCCATCTGGTCCAACCCCCTGCTCAAAGCAGGATTCGCTAAATCATCCCAGACAGATGTCTGTCCAGCCTCTGTTTGAAGACTTCCATTGAAGGAGAACTCACCACTTCTCGTGGCAGCCTGTTCCACTCATTGATCACTCTAACTGTCAAAAAGTTTTTTCTAATATCTAATCTGTGTCTCCTCCCATTCAGTTTCATCCCATTGCTTCTAGTCTTTCCTTGTGCAAATCAGAATAAAGTTGATCCTTCTACAATGTGACAGCCCTTTAGATATTTGTAGACAGCTATTAAGTCTCCTCTCAGTCTTCTCTTTTGCAAACTAAACATTCCCAAATCCTGCAACCTTTCCTCATAAGACAGGGTTTGCAGACCGGTCACCATTCTGGTCGCTCTTTTCTGAACTTGCTCCAGTTTGTTGATGTCTTTTTTAAAATGTGGTGCCCAAATAAGTAAATAAGTATTTGATCACCTACCAACCAGCAAATATTCTGTCTCTCCCAGACCTGTTATTTTTTGTCTTAAAAAGCCCTTCTACTCTGCATTCATTACTTGTTTTAATTGCACTTGTTTGAATTTGTTACCTACATAAATGAAACCTGTCCACACGATCAATTGCACTCCAACCTCTACACCATGGCCAAGACCAAAGAGCTAGCTAAGAACACCTGGGACAAAATTGTAGACATGCACAAGGCTGGGGCAGACTACAAGACAATAGGCAAGCAGTTTGGTGAGATGGCAAGAACTGTTGGTGCAATTATTACAAAATGGAAGAAACTCAAGATGACTGTCAATCTTCATCATTCTGGAGCTCCATGCAAGATATCAACTTGTGGAATAAGGATGATTCTATGAAAGGTCATAAATAAGACCAGAACTACATGCGAGGACCTAGTCAATGACCTGAAGAGAGTTGGGACCACAGACTCAAACATTACCGTTATTAGTAACACACTACATGGATTAAAATCCGGCAGGGCATGCAAGGTCCCCCTGCTCACGCCAGCACAAGTCCAGACCCATTTAAAGGTCACCAATCACCATCTGGATGATCCAGAGGAGAAATGGGAGAAGGTCATGTGGTTACATGAGTCCAAAATAGAACTTTTTGGTATTATCTCCACTTGCCTTGTGAGTACAACCCCAAGAACACCTTCCCAACCATGAATCATGGTGAGGGAAACATCATACTTTGGGGTTGCTTTTCTGCAAAGGGGATAGGATAACTGCACTATGTTGAAGAGAGGATGAAAAATGGGGTCATGTATCGCGAGACTTTGGCCAACAACCTCCTTCACTCAGTAAGAGCATTGAAAATGGGTCGTTGCTGAGTCTTCCAGGATGACAATAATCCAAAACAGGCAGCCAGGGCAATTAAGGAGTAGCTCCGTAAGAAGCTTTTCAAGGTGGTGGAGTGGCCTAGCCAGTCTCCAGACCTGAGCCCAATAGAAAATCTTTGGAGGGAGCTAAAACTCAATGTTCCCCAGTGACAGCCCCGAAACCTGAAAGATCTGGAGAAGATCTGTACAGAGGAGTGGGCTAAATCCCTGCTGCAATGTGCAAACTTGATCAAGAACTTCAGGAAACGTCTCACCTCTGTAATTGCAAACAAAAGATTCTGTATGAAATATTAAGTTCTGTTTTTTCATTGTATCAAATACTTATTTCTTGTAATAAAATGCAAATTAATTATGTAAAAATCATGCAGCGTGATTTTCTGATTTTTTTAGATATCTCACAGTTGAAGTGTACCTACGATAAAAATTACAGACCTTGCATTCTTTGTAGGTGGGAAATTTATTAAAGTCGTCAGTGTATCAAATACTTATTTTCTCATATATGTATATGTACCCTGCAGGTAAAATAAGTATTGAAACATCACCAATTGTCTAAGTAAATATATTTCTAAAAGTGTTATTGACATGACATTCGCATCAGATGTCAGTATCAACCCATCCAATCCACACAGTCAAAGAAATCAAACCATAGATGTCCATAAATTAAGCTATGTGTAATAATGAGAAATGACATAGGGAAAAAGTATTGTGCCCTCTAACTGAAATGTATTTAATACTGTGTACAAAAGCCTTTGCTGGTGATGACAGCTTCAAGACGCCTCCTGTATGGAGACAATAGTCACTAGTCACTTGCATTGCTCAGGTGTCATTTTGGCCGATTCTTCAAAACAAACAAACTTCAAATCCTGAAGGTTCTATGGGCTCCTTCTATGAACTCTGAGCTTTAGTTCCTGTCATACATTTTTCATTTGCTTCAAGTCAGGTGACTGTCTGAGTCATTCTAGAAGCTTTATTTTCCTTCTCTGAAACCAATTGAGATTTTCATTGGCTCTGTTTGGGATCATTTTCTCGCTGAAATGTTCATCCTCGTTTCATCTTCATCATCCTGGTAGATGGCAGATTTCTATCAAGAATGTCTCGCTACATTTTTTCATTCATCCTTCCTTCAATTACATGAAGTTTGCCAGTGCTTTATGCTGTAAAACAGCCTCACACCATGATGATTCCACCTCTAAATTTCACTGTTGGTATGGTGTTTTTGGGGTGATATGCAGTGCATTTTGGCCCTCCAAACATGGTGTGTGTTAAGGCATCCAAAGAGTTCAATTTTGGTCTCATCTGACCAGACTATATTCTTCTCGTATTTCACAGGTTTTTCTAAATCTTGTTGAGCAAACTTTAAACCTTTTTGAACATGCTTTTTGTTCAGCAATGGACTATTGCGTGGTGCGCATCCATACAGGCCATGGAGGTTGAATGCATTACTTATTGTTTTCTTTGAAACAATTGTACCTGTTGTTTTTCATATGCTCACCACAGGTGGTTCCTGGTTCTTCCACAACTCGTCTGATAATTCTTTTCACTCCCCTATCTAAAACTTTTTTTGGGGAGCACCTGGTTATGGCAGTTTATGGTGAGATTATGTTCTTTGCGCTTACATATTATAAACCTCCACAGTCTTCACTGGAACCTTCAGTAGTTTAGAAATTCTTCTGTAACTTATGCCATCAGTATGTTTTGCAACAATAAGGTTTTGAAGGTCTTGAGACAGCTCACTTGTTTGACCCATCATGAGATATTTGTTGTGTGGCACCTTGGTAATAAGGCACCTTTTTATAGGTTCAGTTGAACCAGCTGATATTATTTTTCTCTAAGTGACAGGATTGTTTTCTAATTACTGATAAATCTGATCTGGTGTCATGACTTTCCATGTCTTTTTGAGCCTCTCTTTCTTCATGTGGTCAATACTTTTTCCCGATGTCATTTCTGCTTTTTATACATAACTTATTTTATGGACATCTTTGGTTTGATTCCCTGTCTGTGTAGATTGGATCTGTTATTACTGGCATCTTGTGAGAATTTCATGTCAATAGCACCATTAGAAATATATTTCCTTAGAAAGTTGGTGAATAATTATTTCACCCACAGGAAGCTTTCCTGTATACAACGTCATGTAAAAGGTTGGGCATTCCTGGTCAAATTTACTTTCCCGGGCAAAGTAACTAACTGTGGTTAGATATAACAAATTATAATGATTATATCTATATATATAAAGCTGAGTGTATAGCCCCGCCTACTTCGCATAGCCACACTCACTCTAATATCTCACATCATTCTGTCAGCCAGAGCCACCTGACTACTACCCCTAATATCCCACATCATCCCATCAGCCAGAGTCACCGGACTACTACCCCTAATATCCCACATCATCCCATCAGCCAGAGTCACCGGACTACTACCCCTAATATCCCACATCATCCCGTTAGCCATAGACACCGGACTACTATCCCATCATCCCGTCAGCCAGAGCCCCGGACTACTACCCCTAATATCCCAAATCATCCCATCAGCCAGAGCCACCGGACAACAACTTCTAATATCCTACATCATCCCGTCAGCCAGAGCCACAGGACTACTACCCTTAATATCCCCCATCATCCCGTCAGCCAGAGCCCCGGACTACTACCCCTAATATCCCACATCATCCCATCAGCCAGAGCCACCGGACTACTACCCATAATATCCCACATCATCCCATCAGCCAGGGCCACTGGACTACTACCCCTAATATCCCACATCATCCTGTCAGCCAGAGTCACCGTACTACTACCCCTAATATCTCATATCATCCCATCAGCCAGAGACACGGACTACTACCACTAATATCCCACATCATCCCATCAGAGCCACCGGACTACTACCCCTAATATCCCACATCATGTCGTCAGAGCCAACATTGTCAGGTTGGTGCTGTTATGTAACAAGGTGGCATGGAGTAGTAGTCGCAGCCGAGGTCGTTAAGGCACAATCAGTCCACACCCCAGCCCCTTGCGCATGAATAAACAGGATGCATACAACCCCAGGGGATTTATCTCTTCTCCTCGGTCACTGTAGCCCAGGCAATCAAGATCCAGAAGCACAGTTATGATCCAACAGGGAGATTATTTGTGAACAAACAAGGTAGAAAAGGGTAGAAGAAGTAGTTGCAGTAAATCCAATACAAGTTCCTGCTCTGTCCTTATTGCTAGGCACTGCAGTGTCAGCAGCAGCAGAAGTGGAGTTGTTTCAGTGGCCAGTATCTGGATGCTTAGGCCAGGATCACACATGCGAGAAACACGGCCGAGTCTAACATGTTAATACCCGACACTGCCACCGGTACTCGGATCAGAGCGTGCGGCCGCATTGCAATACATGCAGCTGCATGCTCCGCTCAGGGTCAGACTGGGGTGTCTGGGGCCCACCAGGGGGAAGAACTCTAGGGGCCCACCGTACAGCTATATGCAAATATCTGTCAATCGTTATCCCCATTATAGAGAAGCATCGACTGTAAAACACAGGCAGCTCCTGCACATCTACTGTGCGTCCCCATAACTGGAGTGTATAATTATGCTAGTTTACATTAATGGGGTTCTTTGGTTGAAACAAGTTATCCCCGATCCATGGGCTCTACAGGATAGGTAATCGCTTAGGTCCGACCATTAGAGACTGCACCAATTGGAAGAATGGGGAAGTTTTATCGTTGATAGGACACTTATCCCCATTAAAAAAATGGAGTGGGAGGTGGGATGTCTGACCGCGACTAAATTCATTCTCTTTGGGGCTTCTAGAAAAATACAAGTGCAGCCACGGAGGTAATGAATGGATGAGTGGTCAAGTCAAACATGCCACTCCAGTCTAATATGGATAAAAAGTTCCACATTTTGCTGAAGGGGTCCATGTAGTCAGACCCCCACCAATCAATATGTTATCACTTATCCTGTTGAGAGGTGATTACTTTTTTCCACAGGAAACCCCTGTAAGTGCATCTCTGCTGCTGTGTACAAAGTATTTAATCTTTAATGGAAATAAAGAATCTTCTAATTAATATCAGAGAGAAGAAATGACCGCCATACACAACACAATCCCCTATACCAAGACCAATAGAACCACATACAGGAAGAAATATCAAAACACTATGACCAGACGACATAGTGACCGAATAATACTACACATAGGGGACAAATACCGCCACACATGCCCAGACCACATAGTGACTGAATAATACTACTTACAAGGGACAAATACTGCCACACCATCACCAGACCACATATTGCCACCACATAGTAACCGAATAATATGACATATTACCATCATATAGGGACCAAATAATACCACATACAAGGAGAAATACTGCCAAACCGTGACCAGACCACAAATTACCACCACATAGTGACCGAATACTACAATATTGATTATGAATACAAACCACAATACTAACAACACTGTTATTACCACCATTGACATTATACACAGGAGCTCTGTATATAGTGTCAATGTACAGGTAATACAGTGAATACCAGTGACATTATACACAGTAGTTCTGTATATTGTGTCAGTGTACAGGTAATACAGTGATTACCAGTGACATTATACATAGGAGCTCTGTATATAGTGTGCGTGTACATGTAATACTGACTCACAAGTGATGTCTGTAGTGGAAGTCCTTCATTTTTGCTTTTCTTCTTCAACCAGCACAGACCGCCATCACTTCTTTCAGCCAGGATTCGTCTCTACAAAAAATAACACAGTCATCAATAGCTGATTGCTTCCAGAGCACATTCCACACTTTCTCCCTGACTTCTACACTACGTCAGATGAAGAAGAAAAGTGACATAGTACCGCCCTGGACAGTAACAGGACCTCCCTTTGGTTTCCTTCATGGAAAACTGTTTCCTAAAAAGTAAATTATATTACAGTAGTAATAATGTCCCTAATTGGACCGTAAAGAAATTATGTTCCCCACTTGTCACCATAAACTAATATAGCATGTTCCTCATTCTGGCCCTCGAACAGTAATTAAGTCCCTCATCATGGCCCCCTTTATTTTATAATCTCACCCAGCCTGGTCCCCTATATTTTATAACATGCCCCAGCCTGGCCTCCTTTATTTTATAATATGCCCCAGCCTGGCCCCCTATGTCCCTTGTCCTGCCTGGCTCCCAGATATCCATCCCACTTCCCCAACTATACATACTGGCACACATATGTCCCTTGTCCTGCCCCACCATATATCCCTCCTAGACCCCCATATTTCATTCCTGGTCCCTTGTTCTGGCCCCCCATATATATGCATCCTGCTCCCCCCATATATATGCTTCCCAGTCTCTTGTACTGCCCCCCATATATCTATCCTGGCCCCTCAACATATATCCATCCTGCCCCCCATATATATGCTTCCTGGTCTCTTGTAGTGCCACCCATATAACCATCCTGGCCCCACATATAAGAAACCTGGCCCCCTCATATATATCCATCCTGCCCCCATATATATGCATCCTGGTCCCTTGTCCTGCCCCCCTCCCCATAAATTCATCTTGGCCCCCCCATATATATGCATCATGGCTGCTCTCCATATATCCATCCTGGTCCCTTGTCCTGCCCCTCCCCCATATATCCAACCCGAACCCCAAAAATGCATTCTGGCCCCCTCATATATATGCATCCCGTCCCCCCTCCATATATCCAGCCTACCCCCCATATATCCATCCTGGCCTCCCATATAAATGCATCCTGGTCCCTTGTCCTGCCCCCCATAAATCCATCCTGGCCCTCCCGTATGTGTATCCATCCTGGCCCCTTGTCCTGCCCCTGGCCCCCATGTGTATCCATCCTGGACACCCCCGTATGTGTATCCATCCTGGCCACCCCCGTATGTATATCCATCCTGGCCACTCCCGTATGTGTATCCATCCTGGCCACCCCTGTATATATATCTACATAGCAGAGGCCGGTGAATGTGTGCGCCCGGCACATGACACTGACATCATACGCTGGGCGTACACTTGCCAATATCGATTGGGACGCGTGCCGCAGTGGTTCATGTAATGTACGCTGCGTGTGCACGCCCCTGCACATACGCGGCCTCCGCTTTTAAAGGGCCCGTGCCCCTAAAAACCACAGACTTTTTTTTTCTTCTCTCCTTCCCACAGCCAAGGGCCCACTGTGGGTATCCCCGGTAACCTTCCATGCCAGACCGACCCTGGCTCCGCTCGCGAGTGCCGGCGGCAGTCTCCGGTATTTACATTCAAGACTCGGCTGTGCTTCTTGCATGTGTGATCCCGGTCTTATAGTCCTTTCGGCGGAGCACTCATAAAGTCCTGTTGCCCTCTTCACTGCCCATGGGTCTGGGGCAGCACTCCTCTCCCCTCCAGAGAGACTTCTCTTCCCTGTCCTGAGCACCTGCCCAGGGCAAAAGTGCCCAGGCAACTGACCAGGAAACAGGAGCTTACTGCTCCCTTGAGGCTGCAAGTCCAGCATGCAAACCAACCCTTTGCTGTCTCTAACCTAACATTACACAATACAGGTACATAACAGTGCAAACATAAGAGACATCACAGCAGATACATTACAAGACAATTAAAGGGGAACTCTACATAGTCAAACAATGCAAGCAGAGCACAGCAATAATACACATACATTTCACAGTAGGACATTGAAACATAGGTACACCATCCAGGTACCACACAAAGTGCACGGAACCAGACGGTATGAGAGAGGGGACAGAATGAGGTTCTCCGCCACCTCATTACAGTTACACTGATTAAAATTATACCAGGGTTGGAGAAATCCGTCTTGTGTTTCTTTTTTAATCTGTGTTTAAATTTTTAAGTTAATGAGATGCTTCATGCCAGACAAAGAGAAGTTCCTGATTCTGGGCTCCCCCTTCAGTCTGTGTCAGAGGGTGGTCTGTGTCAGCACGGTAATAAATTGTGTTATTTCCAGCTTTACAGAAGAGTGATAACACCATAGAAATGAAAGGAATAATAGGCCTCAGTTGCCACAACTATCTACAAGGAAAACTGTTGCTCAACCAACCACAGCTCAGCTTTCATCTTTTAAACAGCTCTGGTGAAATGAAAGCTGCTTAGTGATTAGTTGCTATGGGCAACACAGGCAGTGTAACTTGTTGTGGTCAAGAAGATGTGCCTATGAAATATATATACTAGATATTTAATATATACAGTTGTGGCAAAAAGTATTGACACCCCTGCAATTCTGTCAGATAATACTCAGTTTCTTCCTGAAAATGATTGCAAACACAAATTCTTTGGTATTATTATCTTCATTTAATTTGTCTTAAATGAAAAAACACAAAAGAGAATGAAGCAAAAAGCAAAACATTGATCATTTCACACAAAACTCCAAAAATGGGCCAGACAAAATTATTGGCACCCTCAGCCTAATACTTGGTTGCACAACCTTTAGCCAAAATAACTGCGACCAACCACTTCCGGTAGCCATCAATGAGTTTCTTACAATGCTCCGCTGGAATTTTAGACCATTCTTCTTTGGCAAACTGCTCCAGGTCCCTGAAATTTGAAGGGTGCCTTCTCCAAACTGCCATTTTTAGATCTCTCCACAGGTGTTCTATGGGATTCAGGTCTGGACTCATTGCTGGCCACCTTAGAAGTCTCCAGTGCTTTCTCTCAAACCATTTTCTAGTGCTTTTTGAAGTGTGTTTTGGGTCATTGTCCTTCTGGAAGACCCATGACATCTGAGGGAGACCCAGCTTTCTCACACTGGGCCCTACATTATGCTGCAAAATTTGTTGGTAGTCTTGTGACTTCATAATGCCATGCACACGGTAAACCAGTCCAGTGCCAGAGGCAGCAAAGCAACCCCAAAACATCAGGGAACCTCCACCATGTTTGACTGTAGGGACCGTGTTCTTTTCTTTGAATGCCTCTTTTTTTCTCCTGTAAACTCTATGTTGATGCCTTTGCCCAAAAAGCTCTACTTTTGTCTCATCTGACTAGAGAACATTCTTCTAAAATGTTTTAGGCTTTTTCAGGTTAGTTTTGGCAAACTCCAGCCTGGCTTTTTTATGTCTCGGGGTAAGAAGTGGGGTCTTCCTGGGTCTCCTACCATACAGTCCCTTTTCATTCAGACGCCGACAGATAGTACGGGTTGACACTGTTGTACCCCCGGACTGCAGGGCAGCTTGAACTTGTTTGGATGTTAGTCAAGGTTCTTTATCCAACATCCGCACAATCTTGCGTTGAAATCTCTTGTCAATTTTTCTTTTCCATCCACATCTAGGGAGGTTAGCCACATTGCCATGGGCTTTAAAGTTCTTGATGACACTGCGCACGATAGACACAGGAACATTCAGGTCTTTGGAGATGGACTTGTAGCCTTGAGATTGCTCATGCTTCCTCACAATTTGGTTTCTCAAGTCCTCAGACAGTTCTTTGGTCTTCTTTCTTTTCTCCATGCTCAATGTGGTACACACAAGGACACAGGACAGAGGTTGAGTCAACTTTAATCCATGTCAACTGGCTGCAAGTGTGATTTAGTTATTGCCAACACCTGTTAGGTGCCACAGGTAAGTTACAGGTGCTGTTAATTACACAAATTAGAGAAGCATCACATGATTTTTCGAACAGTGCCAATACTTTTGTCCACCCTCTTTTTTATGTTTGGTGTGGAATTATATCCAATTTGGCTTTAGGACAATTCTTTTTGTGTTTTTTCATTTAAGACAAATTAAATGAAGATAATAATACCAAATAATTTGTGTTTGCAATCATTTTCAGGAAGAAACTGAGTATTATCTGGCAGAATTGCAGGGGTGTCAATACTTTTGGCCACAACTGTATATATATATTAGATTAGATTAGATATTTATTTTATATATATATAAATATATTAGATATTTATATGGGACTTTGCGTGTGGAGTGAGTGTGGCTATGCAGAGTGGGCGGGGCTACGTGGAGTGGGCATGGCTGATACATACACACACAAACACTCAGCTTTATATATATTATATTTTAAATATTACAAAAAGGAAAATGGGTCAATGCAAAAGTTTGGGCACCCTGCATGGTTAGTACCTAGTGACATCCCCTTTTGAAAGTATCACAGCTTGTAAATGCTATTTGTAGGCAGACAAGAGTCTTTCAATCTATTCTTCCTTGGAAAATTCATCCAGTTCTGTGAGATTCCTGAGTCGTCTTGCATGCAATGCTATTGTGAAATCTAGCCACATATTTTTAATGATGTTCAGATCAGGGGACTTTTCCTTTTTGTAATTCTCAAAATGTAAAAAAATAAAAAAAATAAAATAAATTATATATATATATATATACTGTATATATATATATATATATATATATATAGATATTGCCTAAAATTCAAAGGAAATGTGTCATCTTTAACTTTAGGCTTTTTAGAGATAATTTCATTTTGAACTTACTTAACTGTTCACTGTAACAGTAATTTTGACCAGGGGTGCCCAAACTTTTCTATGCCATTGTATGCAGGAAAGATCCCTGTCCAGGGATTATGCCTTCAAAGGCAGTGTTCAAAACATTATAGTAAGGGCAATCTGGACATGGGCCTCCCTTGAAGCCTCGGGCCCGGGCAGTAGCCCAGATTGCCCTCATTATAATCCATCTTTAGGAGATACATACAGGCTGCACCAATATTACAGGCATGCAGTTGTTGCATTAGCATTTCTGGCCGTCACATGTACCCTACCTAGCATTTTTTTTATTAATTCACAAATTTCTCAAGGTTTTAAATATTATACTTGTATCCAAAAATATGAAAAATGAAAAAGTGACACTGGCAATGGACATGGTACAGTGACAGAGTACGATACCTATACTACGGCTAAAAATGTGGCAGCCTCTAGCACCAGCACTACTGGCACCAGCTGGCCAGGCAGTAATAGTAGAAAATACAGGTCACACTTGTATTCCTTTTCCTCTGGACAGCGTGCTAATGGGCAAGAAGTGGAGGGCATAATGGATTACATGGCTCGTCACTTGTCTCAGTCATAATAGGATGATGGTTCCTATCATCTCTATCTATTCAGCTCCTTAGTTCCATAACCCACACCACCTCAGGAGCTAAGCAGTATATCTTACAAGAACAGCTTTTTCCAGTTGACTTACGGGATGAGATGGGTAGTCAACCTTTGTACTGGAATTTTTTATGCCTTTAAATCAGAGAGTCATATCACCCAAAAAAGTTAATAAATAACATTTCTCACATGTCTACTTTACATCAGCACGATTTTGGAAACAAATTTTTTTTGTTTGGAAGTTATAAGGGTTAAAAGTTGACCAGCGATTTCTCATTTTTACAACAAAATTTACAAAACCATTTTTTTAGGAACCACCTCACATTTGAAGTGAGTTTGGGGGGTCAAGATGACAGAAAATACCCAAAAATGACACCATCCTAAAAACTGCACCCCTCAAGGTACTCAAAACTACATTCAAGAAGTTTATTAACCCTTCAGGTGCTTCACATGAATGAATGGAGTGTGGAAGGAAAAAATGAACATTTAAATTTTTTTTCACAAACATTTTACTTCAAAACCCAACTTTTTTTTATTTTCACAAGCGTAAAAAGAGAAAATGACCCACAAAATTTGTTGTGCAATTTCTCCTGAATACGCCGATGCCCCATATGTGGGGGTAAACCACTGTTTGTGTGCACAGCAGAGCTCGAAAAGGAAGGAGCGCCATTTGACCTTTTCAATGCAGAATTGGCTTGAATTGATATCTGACACCATGTCGCATTTGGAGAGCCCCTGATGTGCCTAAACAGTGGAAACCCCCCACAAGTGACGCCATTTTGGAAACTAGACCACTCAAGGAACTTATCTAGATGTGTGGTGAGCATTTTGAACCCTCAAGTTTTTCCCTAAAGTTTATAAAGTAGAGCCTTGAAAATAAAAAATCTTTTTTTTCCACAAAAGTGATCTTTTAGCCCCCAATTTTTTATTTTCACAAGGGTAACAGAAGAAATTGGACCCCAAAAGTTGTCCAATTTGCCCTGAGTGTGCTGGGACCCCATATGTGGGAGAAAACTACTGTTTGAGCACATGGTGGGGCTCAGAAGGGAAGTAGTGATGTTCTGGAATGCAGACTTTGATGGAATGGTCTGCGGGCGTCATATTGCATTTACAGAGCCCCTGATGTGCCTAAACAGTAGAAACCTCCCACAAGTGACCCCATTTTGGAAACTAGACCACTCAAGGAACTTATCTAGATGTGTGGTGAGCACTTTGAACCCCAAGTGTTTCATTAAAGTTTATAATGTAAAGCTGTGAAAATAAAAAAAATCATTTTTTTTCACAAAAATGATCTTTTAGCTCCCAATTTTTTATTTTCACAAGGGTAACAGGAGAAATTGGGCCCCAAAAGTTGTCCAATTTGTCCTGAGTATGCTAGTACCTCAAATATGTGGGGAACCACTGTTTGGGCGCATGGCAGAAGTCGGAAGGGAAGGAGCTCCATTTTGGAATGCAGACTTTGATGGAATGGTCCGTGGGCGTCATGTTGCATTTGCAGAGCCCTTGATGTGCCTAAACAGTGGAAACGCCCAATTCTAATTCCAACCCTAACCCCAACACACCTCTAACCCTAATCCCATCCATAACCCTAACCACAAACCTAACACCAACACACCCCTAACCCTAGCCCCAACCCTAACCCTAACTTTAGCCTAGCCCTAAATCTAGCCCTAACTTTAGCCTAACACTAACTTTAGATTAACCCTAACTTTAGATTATCCCTAACCCTAACTTTAGTCTAACTCTAATTCTAACTTTAGCATAGCAATAACCCTAACTTTAGCCTAACCATAACCCTATCTTTAGCCTAACCATAGCCCTAACTTTAGCCTCCCTAACCCTAACTTTAGCCTAACCCTAACTTTAGCCTAACCCTAACTTTAGCCTAACAATAACCCTAATTTTAGCCTAACTGTAACCCTAACATTAGCCTAACAGTAACCCTAACCGTAACCCTAACAGTAAAACTAACCCTATCAGTAACTCTAACTTTAGCCTAACAGTAACACTAACCCTAACAGTAAAACTAACCCTAACTATCAGTAACCCTAACTTTAGCCTAACAACAACCCTAACAGTAACGCTAACCCTAACAGTAACCCTAACCCTTACAGTAACCCTAACTATAGCACTAACCCTAACCTTAACAGTAATCCTAACCCTAACCCCAACAGTAACGCTAACCCTAACTATATAACTAGACCTAACCTGTGTACCTGCTATTTTCACTGTGTGACAAGATTGCTGTCTGGCACAGCTGTTGCCAGCAGTGCTTGTCACACTGTTTCTCCTCTGATTTTGCACTGACAGGAGATCAGAGGAGAATCAGCATTAATGTTAAGCAGATCGCCGAGAAAGCTCATTGCTACAACAAGCTGTCCCAGCGATCTCTCTCATTGGCTGCTGTGACGCTCACGTCATCAGGACCTGAACCAATCAGGTCTCGATGAGGTCGGGGGTCACAGCAAGCATTGTGTGCTGGGATCCCCAAGTTATAAGGTACGTGGGGGTCCCGGGGGGCTCAAAACCACCGACAGTAGATAAACATCGGCGCTGCACAAAGCCCAGCAAGAGCCGACGTTTATCTACCGTCGGGGGTTGGGAAGCAGTTAAAGGGAATCTGTCAGTAGGATTGTGCACAGTTATCTAAACACACTGTCAGGTTGGTGCCGCTATACTGATTAAAATTATAAATTGGTTGATGAAATCTGTCTTGTGGTTGTTGTTTAATTTTAATTTTCAGTTTTCAGTTCATGAAATGCTCGTGCTCCAGGGGGGTATGTGGGGGTGTCCTCATGTGGTGCTCTGCTTAGGTATTCATAATGCAGATTGCTGACAGGTCACTGATCCCTCACCAACCTGCCCCCTAGTTTGCATAATGAATATCTGATGGAATATGTTTGGTGCAACAACTCCATTCCTGTATATGTGTGTTTAGATGATAGATTTGTATGATGTCTATAAGGTTAAAAAAACTCCCAGAAGCTCACATAGGGAGAGCATGTGTCTGTATTTCCTGTTTTTCTTGTGTCTGTGTATGAGAGAAGCACCCTGCTGTAGATGCTGCACAGACACACCAATGATTTACTCCTGATCTATTAAACTTATCGCATATTGTTCCTGATTGTTCCTGAATAAAGAAGCTCTGCTGTCACACACTTGGAGAGTATCCTGAATAATCTGCTGCCAACAATATCTCTACGTGCTGAAGAAAAAAAAACCCTTCTGCAGGCAGGTTCGCGAGAGATAGCCGAGAGCTGCTACTGCGCAGCTGTGGGCGGTGGCATCTTGGTGGAAATTTTTTTTCTTCTCCAGCAAGATGGTGCCACTGGCACATGCACAGTAGCAGTTTTCAGATCATCTATATACACCAATAGCTGCTACTACACAAGAGTGGCGTGCGCCATTTTTAAATTGATTTTTTTTTTTCTGAATAACAGCAACCACATTTATTATTAGGACATTAAACATGCGATTATGCTGCAGTGCAGGTGCCACAGCGGACTGGCAAATATTGTTGCAATTTAGCAATCAAAATGTTGGGGCATTACATTAATGCAATTTTCTTTATTGACATTCTCAGTTGTTGCTTAAATATTAATTATTTTTTTGTTATTGGGTGAAGGGTTGGGTTCCTGCTCAAGATTGGAAACATATAAGGTGTTTATAGTGTTTCTTCTTTACTTATTCTGCTTGCAATCATTATGAAGCAAACATTAGGTAGCTAAGAAAGCAGCTGGTCAGATATACAGTGGGGAAAAAAAGTATTTAGTCAGTCAGCAATAGTGCAAGTTCCACCACTTAAAAAGATGAGAGGCGTCTGTAATTTACATCATAGGTAGACCTCAACTATGGGAGACAAACTGAGAAAAAAAAATCCAGAAAATCACATTGTCTGTTTTTTTTTCATTTTATTTGCATATTATGGTGGAAAATAAGTATTTGGTCAGAAACAAGCAATCAAGATTTCTGGCTCTCACAGACCTGTAACTTCTTCTTTAAGAGTCTCCTCTTTCCTCCACTCATTACCTGTAGTAATGGCACCTCTTTAAACTTGTTATCAGTATAAAAAGACACCTGTGCACACCCTCAAACAGTCTGACTCCAAACTCCACTATGGTGAAGACCAAAGAGCTGTCAAAGGACACCAGAAACAAAATTGTAGCCCTGCACCAGGCTGGGAAGACTGAATCTGCAATAGCCAACCAGCTTGGAGTGAAGAAATCAACTGTGGGAGCAATAATTAGAAAATGGAAGGCATACAAGGCCACTGATAATCTCCCTCGATCTGGTGCTCCACGCAAAATCCCACCCCGTGGGGTCAGAATGATCACAAGAACGGTGAGCAAAAATCCCAGAACCACGCGGGGGGACCTAGTGAATGAACTGCAGAGAGCTGGGACCAATGTAACAAGGCCTACCATAAGTAACACACTACGCCACCATGGACTCAGATCCTGCAGTGCCAGACGTGTCCCACTGCTTAAGCCTGTACATGTCCGGGCCCGTCTGAAGTTTGCTAGAGAGCATTTGGATGATCCAGAGGAGTTTTGGGAGAATGTCCTATGGTCTGATGAAACCAAACTGGAACTGTTTGGTAGAAACACAACTTGTCGTGTTTGGAGGAAAAAGAATACTGAGTTGCATTCCTCAAACACCATACCTACTGTAAAGCATGGTGGTGGAAACATCATGCTTTGGGGCTGTTTCTCTGCAAAGGGGCCAGGACGACTGATCCGGGTACATGAAAGAATGAATGGGGCCATGTATCGTGAGATTTTGAGTGCAAACCTCCTTCCATCAGCAAGGGCATTGAAGATGAAACGTGGCTGGGTCTTTCAACATGACAATGATCCAAAGCACACCGCCAGGGCAACGAAGGAGTGGCTTCGTAAGAAGCATTTCAAGGTCCTGGAGTGGCCTAGCCAGTCTCCAGATCTCAACCCTATAGAAAACCTTTGGAGGGAGTTGAAAGTCCGTGTTGCCAAGCGAAAAGCCAAAAACATCACTGCTCTAGAGGAGATCTGCATGGAGGAATGGGCCAACATACCAACAACAGTGTGTGGCAACCTTGTGAAGACTTACAGAAAACGTTTGACCTCTGTCATTGCCAACAAAGGATATATCACAAAGTATTGAGATGAAATTTTGTTTCTGACCAAATACTTATTTTCCACCATAATATGCAAATAAAATGAAAAAAAAAACAGACAATGTGATTTTCTGGATTTTTTTTTCTCAGTTTGTCTCCCATAGTTGAGGTCTACCTATGATGTAAATTACAGACGCCTCTCATCTTTTTAAGTGGTGGAACTTGCACTATTGCTGACTGACTAAATACTTTTTTTCCCCACTGTATCTAGAGATGGTGGAATTAAACTGTTGCCTTACAAAGCATCAATCTTTCAAGGATTTGAAGTTCCAACAGAATTTAATTAACATTAGTAATAGCTAATTCTTCTTTGGATGGAGTGCCTATCGTGTGTTCTACAGCTACAACATCACATTGCTCCAATAAAGGTTTTCTATTCAGCAATGCCATTTGTTGGTACACATCATATGGTGGGGGATGGTGGAGATCACACAAGTTATCAAACCCCAGGGTTGCCAACCGTCGAGAAATTCTAGGACAGTCCAGAAAAATAATGCCCTTTTTTGCCCTCTTTGTGAAAAAAAAAAGTATGGCGTCTGTGATTTTTATTAAAGTTGAATTAACTTATACAGATTATTTTGACTGTAATTTTCATAAATTTACAGTTTACTGTGAATGCAGATAATGTCTTCATATCAAAATTGTAGGCAGTAGACATATTCCAATTATAGTCATAAGAATTTATTATGGGATTCCAATGTGTTCCTAAAAAATATTGTCTGTGATTTTTTGATAAATTGTACAGAAAAAATAAAAAGTCAAGTTGGCAACCCTGTCGAGCTCTGATGCTTTCTTTCTTGCTGTCTGGCACCATATTACCTAATGGAAAGTAGCATCCAAATGTAATAGTACAGATGCAACGTCGATGCCACAAGAATGGATGGCTGTCATCAAGTCAAGGACCATGCGTGCATCGCTATACAATTCATGGTCAGGTTTGGTGTAGACCCCAGGGCTGGCATGAGACTTGGCCAATGTACAAGAAAATTTTTGGTTGTTTTCATAGACTTACAGGCAACAGCAAAATGGTCTGCCTGTTCACAAAAGACTAAGGACCCCGTCACACATAGCGACGCACCAGCGATCCCGACAATGATATGACCTTGTCAGGATCGCTGGTGTGTCGGTACATGATCGCTGGTGAGCTGCCAAACAGGCAGATCTCAGCAGCAATCAGCACCAGCGACGACGAGCGCGCGCATCACTGTGTACCTTAGATACCAGCGCGCTCGTGCAGGGAGCTCATATCCAAGGTAAACAGTGGGTTTCTAAGCACCGCGCGGCGCTTAGAAACCCTCTGTTTACCTTGGTTACGAGCTCGCTGCACCAGCGCGCTGGTATCTAAGGTACACTGCAGGTTTCTAAGCGCAGCACAGCGCTTAGAAACCCGCTGTTTACCTTGGATACGAGCTGGGAGCTCGCTGATCGTTGCTCTCCCGCCTGCCACACG
Organism: Dendrobates tinctorius; assembly: GCF_039654945.1. NCBI lineage: Eukaryota > Metazoa > Chordata > Amphibia > Anura > Dendrobatidae > Dendrobates > Dendrobates tinctorius. Next base: position 3,701,773 of record NW_027361795.1, on the reverse strand, counting down.
CATCCATGCGTACTGGCCAGCGGGAGACCAACGATCAAAAAATGGTCCAGGGCTTTTGAGCACGATCAGCGATACCCGACAGGGGGGCCGGTCGCTGATACCTGTCACACACAGAGATATCGCTGGTGAGATCGCTGTTGCACCACAAAACTTGTGACTCAGCAGAGATCTCGCTAGCGATCTCGCTGTGTGTGACGGGGGCTTAAGAGAGACAGCTTTTGGACAATTTTTGTTTTAATTTTAAAAAGCATGAAAAGTCTGTCTGTGGTATGTGTTATGAAAAAGCCTGTTGGTTACCACCAGTTGCCAATCATTTTCCCATAGCCAGATATGTTGAGGTTATTTAGATATTACTAAGGCCGTTTTTGCGTTGAAGTGCTCAAAAGGGGGTCAATATAAGTCTTTGCAATATTCAGATTTGTAATGATTTAGGTACACTAGGGATTGGGGAACCCAACTTACTCTTCTTCAGTCCAACTCTTTGCCCTTTTTCTAGGTTTTCTAAACTTTCAGCTTTTGGGATGTCTGGGCTTTCCCACAGAGCAACATTCCCTGTACTGCCTGTAGACAAATCTGATTCTATGGGAAATATATCTCTCTTCAGCAATTTCTGATTACCAGAATCCCAACAGCATGAAAACATTTTTAAAATATTATATTTTCACATGTAATGGGGTGTACTTCATCTAATGCATGCATTGTTAATAGGAATATTAAGAGCCATGTTTTGGAAAAACTATAAAAGCACATGCTGCTGAAAGAACCAGCAAATGGAAAATTTCAATATCTTCATTGTAAGTAGCATGGGGAGCACTTATACACTGTATTTCTAATGCATTTCCAATGGTGTATTGACGCATTGATAACATTTACACTAATATTTATTGTCATAATGGACTGCACACAAATTTAATGCAAACCGGCTAGATAGACTAAGACATTAGACATAAGACGTTTGGAAATATTACTGTATATTTCGAAGATTTACTTAGAATGAAAGCAATGCACTCAACCAAGCATTAATATTTCATGCATTTCTATTATTTCCCTGTTACAAAAACTGCAACTTCTCTAACAACTACTTTAAAGCCAGAAATATCGTGAACAGCACAGAGCATTATAGTCATATCAGCTTGTTTCACTGAAATATTGAAGTTTTCTTGTATTTTTGAAAAGACAAATAAATATAGATTTGTGACTATATAGGATAAATGGGTACACTTTGTGCAAATGTAAAATCTTTGCATACATATATAAAGAAAGAAGATGAATCGCAAATTGCTCAAATTATCCAGGTTCTGTAAATTTTATGACTTTCATGACAAAGTCAACTAACTTTGGATTAATTTGATCATCTCTTTTTCAAAGTTATTGCTTTTTTCACTTGCAATTCCATTTTCATAAAGCAACTAGGTTTTGTGAACATGAGATTAAAGCAACCAGAACATTTGTAGTATCCAACTGTACAAGCAAGATCTGTGGACCGGACAGAGATCTCCCAGAGAATCTGCCTACAAGGCATATTTTAAATTAAAGGGGCGTTACCAGTGTGAGACATGTAAGTCAGGAGAGCAGACGGTAAGTCATTACATGTCTCCCATTGAATCACAAATATGAAGTTATCATTTTATTCAACTTTCTATGACTTACATGCCTTTATAGATGGCTTAAGAGGGTTGATTGTAATGCCAGATAACTTTTAATGTTAATCTCTGTAACAGAGTTGAAGACTCTGGAGTGTTTGCCCATTTTACCTACCATATAACATATGTAGTCTAAATAATAGATGTAAGATCATACAATGAGTGAAAGAGTTGATCTAACATTAATGCTGTCAGAGCTCTCAAAACTGCATTAATAATAATTTTATTTCTATAGCGCCAACATACTCCGCAGCACTTTACATTATAGAGGGAACTTCTACAGGCAATAGATGGATGTAAATGCTTAAAAATATTATTGAAGGAATTAATTCCTATCAGACCATAAGTTTTTTGAATTGCAAAATGAAACCTCGAGTAAGTTCTCATATTTCTGAAATAGCAATTTGTTTTGCGTTATTAAGAATATATAATAGATATGCATAAAGGGAACCTGTCACCAGAAAAAAACACTATTAACCTGCAGATTATGGAGTTAATCTGCAGGCTACTAACCTTATTAACCTATTTGGTGCCCGCACTTATCCGTACTCTGTGGGGAGAAAATTGACTTTGGTTCCACCCGGCAGTGTTCCAGTTTCAGTCATGGCGGCAGTGGCGGTGCTGTTTCAGTTACCACTCTGTATATAGAGAGCAGTGACTGTAACTGCGCCCCCAGCCCTGACTGACACCCGGCTCCAATGCAGTCCCAGTGTGAGTGTTTTATCCGGTGACAGGTTTTCTTTAATATTTACTAAAACAATTTGGAAATTTCATAAGACATCACTGTAAAACAAAGGGAATGGGGCAAGTCACACATTGACTACATTGGCTCAAGATGATATCTTGTTGATAAACTTGCCCCAAACCTCCCTGCTTGATCAATAGATGCTTTTGAAAGCAATTGTGTGATTCAGGTTCCAAAGTCAATACCTCATATACTCGTGTATAAGCCGACACGAGTATAAGCCAAGGTACCTAATTTTGCTACGAAAAACTTGGAAAACTTATTGACTTGATTATAAGCTAGGTATACATTGTCTCCTCATCCCTATTCTGGTATGCATGGTTCTTCATCCCCAGACTTGTATGCATGGCTACTCATTCCCATCCTTGTCTGCATGGCTCCTTATCCCCATCCTTTTCTGCATGGTTCCTTATCTCCATCCTTGTCTGCATGGCTCCTTATCCCCATCCTTGTCTGCATGGCTCCTTATCCCCATCTTTGTCTGCATGTCTCCTTATCCCCATCCTTGTCTGCATGGTTCCTTATCCCCATACTTGTCTGCATGGTTCCTCATCCCCATCCTTGCCCACATGGCCCCAATGAGAAAGCATTAAAAAAAAATCCTACTTACCATCCCTGCACACCCTTGCAGCATCTTGTTCCGGTGCCATCAGCTCCTGAGGCCGGGAGATCACGTGATCCCGCTCATTAAGGGAATGAACCTCTCTCCACGCCCATGGGATTGGAGAGAGGTGAATTTTCATTACCTTAATGACCGGGCACCCGGTATAGCCCAGCAGCTGCTGGAAGCCGGTGGCTGTAACTGTGCACACGATAAGAGAAATTAATATTCATTGCCAGTGTAGTAAATATTAATTTCTCTTTAGCAGCGGGCACAAGCTTTAGCTGCAGCTGTAGTCTCCTGCCTCCAGTGACCTGCTGCTCCACTGCCGCCCTACCCCGCCGTCTTCTGTCACAATGACACATGTATAAGCCAAGGGGGGCGTTTTCAGCACTAAAGAAGTGCTGAAGAACTCGGGTTATACATGAGAATATATGGTAACTCAAAATTTCAAGTGGTAAGGGAATTAGGCTGGTTTCACATTTGCGTATCTGTGCGCAGCGTTTGATCCACATAGATCCGCATGTGTCATGCATACATATCTTTAACATGGTGTACGCAGGGACATGCATCATATCGTGGTGTGCGGCAGGGAGCGGCGAACGCAACATGTTGCATTTTTTGAGGCGTCAAAAATCTGTCAAATAAGCGCAGGCATGCGGATGAATGCATCAAAAAAATGCATTACTGTCTATGGGAACGCATTGGTATGCAAGGACATGCATATGCATGCGTTCGAAATGCATGTGTACTTTAGACTGAACATGTCCAGGAAGTTGTTTTCACTTCCATTCCCAATGTGTCGTCTTCCCCTAATGTGTCCTCTGCCAATGTTTCTTACCCAATCCTCCAATTAACTGCCAATTCCCCTGTAACAACCTCCCCAACCACTCCTAGCCTGCATTCACAGTCCATCACCCCCAGGTCCACAATATAACTCCCTCCGGCAGATCCCAAAAGAAAAGCCCCTTTTTTTTCCTTTTTTGTTATTTATTTGTCAAATTTCCTCTTGCTGTTATGTTTTGTTAATAAAAATTCTTCTGGTTCACAATACCTGTTTCTTTATCTCTTTATTTAAACATGTGTATTTTTGAGTGAAGTAGCACATATTACAGGTACATAACATTACAGGTCCATAACATTACAAGTCCATTTAACTTAGCGGCTTAAACCATTTCGTCTTGCTATGCCACACGTCCAATATCCGAAACAAAGTAGGCAGCAAATTTATCCCTCATTTGGGCAACTTCCACTGTTGTCCTCAGAAGGTGATCTTGGTAATCCTGGAATGTGGTATCAACAGGTTCATCCAGTTCTAATTGTTGTCACTCTTTCACCAGGATGAAATTGTGCAGAACAACACACACTTTCACAACGTCAACAATTGTCTCAAATTTTTAGATTGATGGCTGTTCCCAAAATATGCCATTTAGATACCAGCAATCCAAAGGCACACTCCACAGTTCTTCGTGCCCTTGTCAGTCAGTAGTTGTAAATCCTTTTGGTGTGATTCAAGTCTCGACTTGAGTATGGTTTTATGAGGTTGGCACACATTTGAAACTCCTCATCCTCAACCACAACAAACGGTATTGGCGGTCCTTCAGTGTTCAGAAGAGGTCGGCTGTGTAAAATTGAAATCATTACCATACAAACGTTGGCCCATGTCAGAGTTTTTGAAAGTCTGTGAGTAGAGTTGAGCGAAACGGGTCGGTCAAATTCATAAGTCGCCGACTTTCACTGAAGTTGGGTTTCATGAAACGAAACCCGACCATAGCGTGAGGTCGGCCACGAGGTCGGCGACCAGAGCGCCAAAGTCGCGTTTCAAATGATGCTTCCAGCACCCTTTTTCAGCCAATGATGGAGGACGCACACTGTGGGCAACGCGATGACATGGGAATCGGTCACCACCATCTTTGAGAAGGGCATGCAAGTGATTGGCTTGCTTTGTGTGGTGTCACAGGGGCTATAAAAGGGCGTGCACGCCGACCGCCATCTTACTTCTGCCGATATTAGCATTAGGGAGAGGTTGCAGCTGCTGATTCTGAATAAGGGAGAGCGTTAGGCAGGGAAGAAGAACAAAAAAACTGCTTCTGCTGTTAGCGATTTCCACTGCACAACACAACAGTTTGTGGGCAGTGACAGGGGAGGCTATATTTCATACACCAGCCAATTTCAGCTTGTTAAATTGAGGTGTAATCTATATTGGGCCTGAGATAATAGTTCAGCCTCATAAAATCTCTAGGGAGATTCAAATTCTCCCCAATACTATATACACCTTGTACCTTGTTTTACAGTACCATATAGCTGGTGGTATTTTGGCTACATTTTTCCAAAAATGAGGAAGTATGGTGAAAGAGGCAGTGGAAGTGGGCAGGGGTTGCCAGCTGGTACTGATGGTGGTGGGGGTGGTGGTGCATATCCAGGTAGTGGCAAAAGCACAATAGCACCTAAGGCAGGAGGTGTTGAGCCTGCGTCATCGTCTGGCTCCACAAGGCCTTGAAGGCTCCCTTTTCTGGGAGTAGGTAAACCGCTTTTAAAGCCGGAGCTTCAGGAACAAGTTTTGGCTTACATTGCTGACACAGCATCCAGCTCTATCGCCTCCTCTTCTGAAGTTTCAAAAAATAAAAGCACTGAGTCGTCAGTGGAGGCTCCTGGTCAGGAACAACACCTTTCCTTGTGTCCTTCACCCCTACCAAAAGTGAAGGATGCGGCAGACCTCACTACAGATTACTCCATGGAGCTCTTTTCACATACCATGCCTGGGTTATCAAGTCAAATCGTGAATTCCCCAGTCCAAGATGAATCGGACATGGAGTGCACTGATGCACAGCCACTGCTAGATTTTTCTGCTGGTACATTCACTCAGAGCACTACATTGTCCTTGCAGTGTACTGAGCTAGAATCTGACCCTGATGAAACTCAGGTGCCCCTTCCTGCATACTATACCACCTTACACGGTGACACAGAGGAAGGTGCACAAGAAATTGAAGAGGAGGTGATGGATGGCCCAGTTGTTGACCCAGATTGGCATCCATTGCGGGAAGAGGGTGCCACTGCCAATAGCTCAGAAGAGGAGGAAGAGGATCCGCAGCAGGCATCGACATCGCAACAGCTGTTATCTGGCAGGCCCGTAGCAGTCCAAAAACGGTTTTCAAAAACCCAAAGGGTTGCAGGACAGCTTGGCCAGACGGTCAAATTAGCACAGCATGCAAGGCCTCAAAATGTCTTCCATAGTAGGAAGAGCGCAGTGTGGCACTTTTTTGAACAAAATCCTAATGATCAGGCAAAGGTTATCTGTAAGAAGTGCGCAAAGAGCTTCAGCCGAGGGAAAAATCTGAGAAATTTGAATACCAGTTGCATGCTTAGACATTTAACCACCAGGCACTTGCAAGCGTGAACGGACTACCAAACCTCACGTACCACATGTGCACCTGCTCCGAATGAAGGTAGTCAGCAACGCTACATCGCTTCCCCCACTGTAAGCCCACCGGTTAGCACACCACCAGCAGCAAATGTTGAGGTGTCGTCACAAGGCCAAAGCAGTCAGGGAATCACAATGTTATTGCTACGAAAGACTGAATCTAGGCCATCAGCAAGACCACCAACACCATCACATCACCATCACCAACCCTCTCTCAGTCCGCCATGTCCACCGCTAGTTCCACCATATGCAGCTCTCAAGTCCAGCTCACCCTACTAGAGACTTTCAGTAGGACAAGAAAGTACTCATCCTCTCATCCGCGTACACAGTGTTTGAACGCCCACATTGCCAAACTAATCTCGTTAGAGATGATGCCCTGCCGGTTGGTTGAAAGCGAAGCTTTCCGCGAGCTCATGGCCTACGCAGTACCACGCTATGACCTATCCAGTCGGCACTTCTTTTCTCGAAAAGCCATCCCAGCCCTCCACGTGCATGTGAAAGACTGCATTGTCCATGCACTCAAGCAATCAGTGAGTGGAAAGGTGCACCTCACAACAGATGCATGGTCCAGTAGGCATGGCCAGGGCTGTTACGTGTCCATCACTGCGCACTGGGTTAATGTGGTGGATGCAGGGTCCACAGGGGACAGCGGCGGTGGGACAGTGCTGCCTATCCCACGGTATAGGAAACAGTTGGCTGTAGGCGTTCGACCCTCCTCCTCCTCCAGAAGCGAAAGCTTGTCCACAGAGCGCAGTCGCACGAGCACTCCATCTGCAGCTGCCAGTGTTGCACACAAGGTGTCCCACTATCGAACAGCTAGTGGTAAGCGTCAGCAGGCTGTGTTGAAGATGATGTGTTTGGGCGACAACAGACACACCGCGGAGGTACTGGCCAACTTCTTACAGCGACAAACTGAGTCATGGCTGGGCAGTCTACATCTTGAGGCAGGCAAGGTAGTTAGTGATAACGGGCGCAATTTTGTGGCAGCCATAGCCCTTTCAAAACTCAGACACATACCTTGCCTGGCTCACACCTTGAACCTGGTGGTGCAGTGCTTCCTCAATAATTATCCAGAGTTAACAGCCCTGCTCCATAAGGTGCAAAGACTGTGCTCGCACATCCGCCGGTCACCCGCACACTCCAGTCATATGCAGAAGCTGCAGCGATTGCTCCACCTTCCCAAGCACCCCCTAATTATCGACGTTGCAACAAGGTGGAACTCCACTCTGCACATGGTTCAGAGGCTGCGCGAACAGAGGCAGGCTGTAATGCATTTGTGGGAGGATACACGGGCAGGCAGTTTGAAGGCAGACATGGAGTTGTCTGGTGTGTAGTGGTCGAAGCTGAAAGACCTCTGTAAAGTCCTTCAGTGTTTTGAGGAATGCACACGGCTGGTAAGCGCAGACAACACCATCATAAGCATGAGCATCCCACTTATGCGTCTGCTCATGCAAACTTTGATGCACATTAAGGAGCAGGCGTCTGCAGCCGAAGAGGAAGAGGAGGGAAGCCTTGATGACAGTCAGCCACTGTCTGCTCAGGGAACTCTCCTGGATGAGGTAGAGGAAGAAGAGGAAGAGGAGGAGGAGGATGATGGGGATGATTATTTAGGGGAGGAGGATGCTTCTCAGGGGGCAAGAGAAAATGTTGGCGTGGCAAGGTCATGTACAGGGTTTGTGCGTGACTGGAGGGATGTTGATTTGCCAGAAAGTGTTCCTCCACCCAGCACTCGCAGTGCATCATTGACACCTGGAACATTGGCCCACATGTGTGATTATGCCTTGCAGATCCAAAAAAGGGACCCCCGCATTGCCAAAATGATGAACGATGACAACCACGCTATAAAGGCAAATTCCAAAACATCATGCCACAGGAGAACCTAGAGCTAATATTGGCTAACAAACAAGCAACTCTGGTAAACTGTTTGTTTGAGGCATTCCCAGCACACAGCGGCGGTGATGGTTCTCCCACGAGCCGTATGGGGCAACATGGAATAGGTGTTCGTGGTGCACACAGCCGAAGTGGCGTTGGACGCAGGGGTTTCATGACCATGTTGTGGACTGATTTGCATCGATTGAAAGTGACAGGAGACAGCAGTTGTCAACCATGGTTACAAACTACTTCTCCTCCCATATCGATGTTCTCCCTAACAGGTCATTCCCCTTTGACTATTGGGCCTGTAAACTGGACACCTGGCCTGAATTGGCACAATATGCCTTACAGGAGCTCGCTTGCCCTGCTGCTAGTGTGCTATCCAAAAGAGTCTTCAGTGCTGCTGGATCAATCCTGACAGAAAAAAGGACCCGTCTGTCGACCCAAAATGTTGATGATCTAACCTTCATTAAAATGAACCATGCATGGGTTTCAAAGGATTTTGTCCCACCTTCCCCTGCTGACACGTAGGTTGCCCGAAAAATGTATTGCTTTTGTCCTCCTCTTCCTCGGACTTTTCCAATTCCTCGATTTTCAGCTGCGGAAAGTCCAACATCAACATATGCCATTTTTTCAACCTCCCTAACTGGGCTGCCTCCCCCCCCAGGGCTGGGTTCACCACCTTGCGCACACACCCGTGCGAGTGCCGTTGCCCTGGACAGGTGGGTGGGCCCACTCTTGGGTGACGGCACTGGCACAGGGTCCCTCATAGTATAATCAAGTGTCTCTGATGGTGGGGGTGCACACCCGCCGTCAGACACACCGGCTTAATATGAGGGGCCCTGTGCCAGTGCCGCCGCCCACGAGTGGGCCCCCCCTGCTTGCTCAGGGCCCCAGCACTTGCAATACTTACCTCTACCTGCTCCACCGCTGTGTAGTCTGGGCTGTTAAATCCTTCACTGGGACTGCCAATACAAATTTGGTGAACTGATAGATGATGGTTAAAACATAGCTATGCCCTGGCCTGCTGGGCTCTATCTTCACATGATCAATGGCTTCCATTTGTTATGGACGTCGACTCACAATGAGAGGCAGTGGTGGTTTATCATCAGCTTTCACGGTTTTCCGACTCACAGACGTGTGACATTCCTGCCCACATTTTTAAATGTGTCCTCTCATGCCAATCCAATAGAATCGCCTACGGCCTGTGGCTTCTGTCTTTTGCACTCCAAAGTTACCTGACAGATCATGATAGGCAGTGAGGACAACGTCTACATGTCTCCCTGTGATCACAATTTGATGGAGATGAGTAACGGTGATGGGATCCACGGTACTGCAATACAGCAAACCTTTCTTCATAAGAACTGTTTTCGCTGTCTCCACAGACAAAGTAATTGAGGGTCAGCATCGCCTCTGAGAATTCTCCCAGGAGTTTTTCGCGTGAAAGGAAATTCCCAAATTTCTGCAATCACTCGACTTTCCGTCTGTACTTGTATCCATCTCGTTTCCTCTTGCGGAGAGTCTGGACTGTCTTACTGAGACTGAAATATATATGAAGATTTAAAAATATCCTAAGAGTGTATACTGGTGTACGCTTCGAATGCATTACCCTTTTTCTACTTTTTAGAGTCTTGTCTAATCCATATTGAGGCTGTGAGTGTCTTTATCGGACTACGGAAATATACACAGAGATTTTTAATGCAAAGCAAATAGGGTCATGGGATACATTAGAAGAGGTTTGGGGACACGAGATGAAAACATAATTCTCCCTCTATACAAATCACTCGTCAGACCACACTTGGAGTATTGTGTGCAATTTTGGATGCCGGTGCTCAAGAAGGACATTACTGAACTTGAAAGGGTTCAAAGGCGGGCTACTAAAATGATAAATGGAGTTGGTTCACTACAATACCCAGAAAGGTTATCAAAATTAGGTCTATTTACTCTAGAAAAGGGAAGACTTAGGGGAGACTTAATATATATGTACAAGTATATCAGAGGGCAATACAGAGATCTCTCCAATGAACTGTTTGTACCAAGGACTGAGACAAGAACAAGGGGGCATTCTCTTCGTTTGGAGGAAAGACAATTTCTGCACCAGCATAGAAGAGGGTTCTTCATGGTAAGAGCAGTGAGGCTCTGGAATTCTCTTCCTCAGGAAGTGGTGATGGCCAACTCACTGAATGAGTTTAAGAAAGGAATGGATGCTTTTCTTGTGAGTAACAGTATAGAAGGTTACGAATAACATAATATTATAGGTAGATGATTGACCCAGCTTAGGGGAAGGAATTTTTTTCCCTATGGAGAAAATTGGCTTCTACTCTGTGGGTTTTTTGCCTTACCCAGGATCAACAATGCAGAACAGCTGCACTAAAAATAGGCTGAACTAGATGAACATAAGGTCTTCCTTCAGCCTTCAAAACTATGTTACTATGTTACTATGTTAATGTTTAAACTATGCTATGTATACCTGGTATCCAGTGATACTGTTCCCTTTCTCAACTTTCTACAATTTTGTCGAATCCATATTGGGCCTGAGACTGTCTGAGTCTGCCTCCTGATATATAGATATAGATTTTTAATGTGTAAACTATGCTACATATATACCTGTTATCTGGTGATACTGTACCCTTTCTCAACTTTCTACAATCTTGTCGAATCCATACTGGGTCTGAGACTGTCTGAGTCTGCCTCCTGATATATAGACATAGATTTTTAATGTGTAAACTAGGCTACATACTGTGTATACCTGTTATCCGGTGATACTGTACCCTTTCTCAACTTTCTACAATCTTGTCAAATCCATACTAGGCCTGAGACTTTCTGAGTCTGCCTCCTGATTAGAGATGAGCGGTGTGCGAGTCGACCTGTTGGCCAAGTTCAAATTTGAGCTGTTTTGGGCGGTGTTCGAGCTGTTCGTCGAACTCTGAACACTTTGCTTAAAATTCGGCTATTAGAGGTTCAGTTCGAGAACGGTTCGTTCACCAAAAGCGTAACTTTATTTTCACATTAATAATGGTTTTAAATGTTAATAAACAGTTTCATGGCATAGTAGCGGTGTCTGGTAGCCAGCAGTGTAGTGCACCTGTCAAGGAGCTACACCGTGTGTGTTTCTAATAATTTTTTACCGCATCTTGTCCAGTAAATTATTTTGGGCCTTGTAGCACTGTCTGCTACTCAGCAGAGGAGCCCACCCGTGAACCTAGCTATGCCGCCTGTTTATGAAAGAACCATTTTGACTGCATTTAGCCCAGTTAATACTTTGGGCCTAGTAACTGTGTCTGCTACTCAGCAGAGGAGCCCACCCGTCAACCAAGCTTTGCCGCCTGTTTATGTAAGAACCATTTTTTAACTCCATCTAGCCCAGTCAATACTTTGGACCTAGTACCTGTGTCTACTGCTCAGCAGAGGAGCCCACCTGTGAACCTAGCTATGCCGCCTGTTTATGTGAGCACTGTCTGCTACTCAGCAGAGTTGCCCACCCGTGAACACAGCTATGCCGCCTGTTTATGTAAGAACTGCGTGCTACTCAGCAGAGGAGCCCAGCTGTTAAGCAAGCTACAGCACCTGTGATTTGGACAATTAATTTTTTCACATTCTTTCTGGAATGCCGTTTAGACCTAATTCCAGAATTCCGGTTGACCTGCACTTACTGGGAAATCCTCGTTCGCGGGGAAGAATTGGAATCCCAGATCACCATCACTAACGGGGTTCAGCGGGTTATCCGCACCTTTAAGCGGCACACGCTGGTCCTTTCAGTGTAGCGTGCAAGCAGCCCCGGACACGTAAGGGCATGACAGACCTGTTATTGCTCGATCTCGCGTGCCAGAGCCTCGCGTGTCCCTCTAGTAAGCTGGACATGGACCGCTGGGTCGTGCCGGAGTCTCGTTCGTTAACGGAATTAAGCTGACAAATCACTAGCACAACTAAAAATGGCCATGCACCACCACCCACAGATTTGACAAAGCTTGCAATCTGTCCATCTTTTCCGTAGCTGGCATGGTTGAGGTTGCCCGTGTGGAGTCCAATTAAGCCGCAGGCTCCACTCCTGGTGGTGCCCTTCTGGACATTCCTTTAAGGTTCAGCTTTGCAACCATACTGCCCCCGTAAACCAAACACTTTGCCTTCATGGACGCTGTTCGGAGGGTCGTGGGAATAACGCCGCCTGATCGGCAGTTGGCATAATTTATGGTGGGAAGTCCGACGGTATATGATCGTCTTCGATTTTAGAATTTTAGATTTTTTTTTTTATTTTAGATTTTTAGTCCAGCCTTTCTTGACTTTATAAGGGCATGACATGCCTATATCTGTGTCTCCTCCTCCTCCTTTTACTTCTCCACCTCTTTTCTATATGTAGTTTCCCTTTTCCATATGTTATTTTTGTCTTCTGAGCATTTTGTCTGCTTTGGGACACCTTTTAATGTGTTTTATAATTGTTTTCTATGTGTTTGTATGTGTTTGTGTTTACCTGCCATTGTTTTCAATGGGGCATGTCGGTGTTCGTCGAACGTTCGATGAACATTCGACGAACTTGCCTCCTGTTCGACGAACCGAACCGATCTCGAACACTAGCGGGGTGGCTCAACAATACTCCTGATATATAGACGTACATTTTTAGTGTTTAAACTATGCTATATATACCTGGTATCTGGTGATACTGTACCCTTTCTGCCAGGAAGTCCTCCTCCACCCACCACTCTAAGTGTATCATTGACACCTGGAACATTGGCCCACATGTGTGATTATTTCTTGCGGATCTTCTTTTTATATTGTGGTGTGATCCATCTGTGGGTTACTCCTGCAATTTATATGTAGATTTAAAAATTACCCCAACACTGTATACAGCTCTATGCTTGTGATACATTACCATTTACTGCTTTTTATATTCTGGTCTAAACCAAACTGACCAAGTGAGAGTCTGTTTCTGACTGTGGAAATAAATACTGAGATTGACAATGACCCCTACACTGTACAGCTGTATGCGTCAGATCCATTACCGTTTTACAGCTTTTTATATTGTGTTGTAATCCATACTGAGCCTGAGAGCGTCTGTGTCTGCCTCCTGAAATATATACAGAGATTTAGAATGTTTAAACTATACTATATACACCGGGTATCTGATGATACTGTACCCTTTTTCTACTTTTTATATTCTTGTCTAATCCATACTGAGCCTGTGAGTGTCTCTGTGTGACTCATGAAATATATAGGGAGATTGACAATTATCATTTGACTGTATAGAGCTGTATGCTTCTGATACAGTACCATATATCTGATGTTATTTTGGGTACATTTTCTCCAAAATTTAGAAGTATGGTGGAAGAGGCCACGGACGTGGGCGTGGGGGGGCCAGCTGGTGCTGATGGTGGTGGTGCATCTGCTGGTAGTGGCAAAAGCACAATAGCAGCTAAGGCAGGAGGTGTTGAGCCTGCGTCATGGTCTGGCTCCGGAAGGCCTGGAAGGCTACCTTTTCTGGGAGTAGGTTAACCGCTTTCAAAGCTGGAGCACAGGAACTGGTTTTGGCTTACATTGCCGAAACAGACTCCAGCAAATATGCCCTCCTCTTCTGAAGTTTAAAAAAATGCAAGCACTGAGTCATCAAGTGCTGGCTCCTGGTCAGGAAGAACCCCTTTCCTTGTGTCCTTCACCCCCACCAAAAGTGAATGAGGCAGCAGGCCACACTTCACATTAGTCCATGTAGCTCTTTCCCACATACCATGCCTGAGTTATCAAGACAAATCGTGAATTCCCCAGTCCAAGATGAATCTGACATGGAGTGTTGGTGGCCAGCCAGGGCAGTGGGGTTAATCGGTATTGGGCCGGTGTCTCAGAGGGATGTGTCACGGTGGTGTTGACCCGGTCCGTGGGCCTGGGTGTCCATGCAAAGGGGTGAATAACGTTTATAGGTGAATGATACGTGACGCCACCTGTCGTTTCTGATCAGATTGACCAGCGCTGCAGTGTCGCTTCTCTGGGACAGATGCTGTGGTGCAGCTAAGATGTAGAAGCCCTGCACAGATAGGGCTGTAGTCGCAGGGCAGATGAAAGAGTTGGTAGATGGTGTGCAGTGCAGGATGTAGCAGAGCCATGCGCCAGGCGCAGGAGAATGATGACAGACACAGTCGTGCAGTTCCTTTACCTGTACTTGGTAAGTGCCGTACAGGACCCAGAGTACAGATGGAGAAGGAGTTGGTCAGCCTGGAAGCCAATTTGGATTTCTCTCTCTGCAGATAGGTAGTGTGGCCTCCGTTCTAGTGCTTATCAGAGGTACTCGCAGTGCTGAGTTCACTGAAGCTCCCCCTATTGACTCTCTTTTGAAACTTTCTCCTATGGTAGGCAGCCGTAGCCTTTTCCTTCTGGCTCACACAAGTCGCTGCTGTGGCCTTCGAGCCTTAGTTGGGAACAGAGCATTTACAGCTGCTACTTCCTCCGGTTTCTGCTGCAGGACCGTCAGTATCCCTACAAACTCGGAGACCGGAATCCGGACCATGCGCTCCAGCTAGGAGTGAGCCTTAACTCTGCTCATCCTCCAGCTCCCCTTCTCACATCCACATACTTCCCCTTCCCTTCACAGACTGCCCTAACTTCCCTCCTCCCGATCACAGAGAGCAGCTCCTCAGCAGTCAGGTTCAGAGCTCTCCCTGCTGGCCTGGAGTGGGAACTGTGTTGTGTGTTGGTTTAACTGCTAGAGAGATCTTTTGTTGCTCACAAGCATGACATCACACTCCCTAGGAGGAAGGTAATGCCACTGTGGCGACCGTACTCCTGGGGGCGCCACAAGTGCACTGATGCCCAGCCACTGCTAGATGATTCTGCTGGTACATTGACCCAGATCACTACATTCCCCTTGCACTCTACACAGCCAGAATCTGACCCTGATGAAACTCAGGTTCCCCTTCCCGCATACTATACCACCTTACACGGTGACAAAGAGGAAGATACAGAAGAAAGTGCAGGTTCCTTGAGCAGGTGGGGGGGCATACTCATGGGCGACGGCACTGGCACAGGGCCCCTCATAGTATGCAAAAGTGTCTCTGCCGGTGGGAGGGGAGGGCCCACGGAGGGCCCACCCGCCGTCAGACACACCGGGAGGGTCCACCCGCCGTCAGACACACCGCCGTACTATGAGGGGCCCAGTACCAGTGCCATCGCCAACGAGTGGGCCCCCCCCTGCTTGCTCAGGATCACAGCACTTGCAAAGTTGAAATACTTACCTCTCCCTGCTCCACCGCCGTGACGTCTTCCGCGTTTCCTGACAGTGACATTCTGGTCAGAGAGCGCAATGACATCACGTCTGTACGCCCTCTGCCTAAACAGTCCAAGTGCAGAGAGATGGAAGATGGGGACGAGGAAGAGTCCAGACTAGTACAGGGATTCCCTAGCGAGGAGACTTATTTAATTGTTTTAAAGGTTGGGAGCAATTTTTGGGGAGCACTATACTCTGGAGAATTATATATGGGGCCCACCATACACTGGAGCATTCCAAAGGTGGACATCAGACACTGGAGCAGCATTTACAGGGCCCATTATACACTGGAGCATTAGGAATGGGGACCATTATATATGGAGCATTATTTGGGCCCATAAGACAGTGGAGCTTCATCCATGGGGACCAACATATACTGTAGCATTATGTGGAGCTCATCATATACTGTATAGAACATTATATGGGACCGATAATTCTGTATGAAGAAATATATGGGCCTCATTACTCTGTATAGCGCACTATGCGGTGGCCATAATACTGTATGGAGTAATATACTGTTCGTTTTTGGAGCTTTGGAGAATTTAAAATGGATATCATGTGTAAGAAGTGAAGTATTTTTCATTGTACTATACCGCTATTTCTCTGCCGTATCAGAGGATTATGACTTGTGGCATGTGTTAAAGGAGCTCATTGACACTGTTTGGCCCTGGGCCCACGAAAATCTGGAGCCAGCCCTACCCCCCCCACAACTTTAGCCAAATAACCCCCAGTTTTCAATGCCTAACTATTATTATAAAGTAAATTAAGGTTGACAAGCTTAAGTAATAAGAATTGATGTTTTTGGCATTAAAATGGACACTGTAGGTGTGTTTCCTGTCCTCCACTCACTGCCGACTTTTCGTCCCCATTGACTTGCATTGGGTTTCGTGCCTTCGACTTTTCACGATAATCGGTCAATTTCGTTTGACCCGACTTTTGCGAAAGTCGGGTTTCATGAAACCCGACTCGACCCAAAAAAAGGCAAAGTCGCTCATCTCTATCTGTGAGTCATTTCCTCGTCCAAATGAACCAACGTCCACAGCGACAAATCGACAGTCAGCATCTGCAATCGCTATGAGAACAATGGAAAAGTATTATTTGTAATTGAAATACTCGGATCCACTTCCAGCAGGTTTCATAATCCGAATGTGTTTGCCTTCCACAGCCCCCAAACAGTTAGGAAAATTACAAATGTCCTGGAATTTTGCAGCATTTTCCAGCCAGAGTTCAATTGTGGGTTGGGGGAGGAATTCTTCATGCTGAACATCACATAAAGCACAGCAGTTGTCTCCAACAATCCCAGAAAGCGTGGACACTCCAATCCGGAACTGAAAATGTAGAGATGATAAGGTCTCTCCGGTAGCCAGGAGTCTGCCGAACAGAAAATGGAAAAAAAAAATAAGTACATGGCTTTTATAGCAATAATAATAACGCCGTGTTTGTTTTTCAAAATTACGTACCTCAGGGTCATCAACAGACGTTCCTCAGCAGGAATTGCTCGACGTTGGTGTGTGTCCTGCCTGGTGATGGATCCTCGGACACGTAGCAGCAAGTCACTGATGCTCTGTTCCGACATTCTCGTGTACTCGAAAAACTTCTCCGGGTTTTCACGCAGCTCAGTGTACAAGGAGTGGTAGGCTCCATGGCTCTCTCGGACTTCAACGATGGGGTGTTGCCAATAGTGACGACGACGTCTTCTCTGCCTTTCTCTTCTTCTTTCTTCTTCACAAGCAAAAGCAAAGGCAAGAGCCAATTTCAATGACAAATCATGATGAAGAAGGAAGCTCTCCACGCTAAGATCCATCTTAAAGCTGGATACAGCAGCAAAAGATGAGGATTTCATCATTGCAGTGTGTATATATAGAAATCCCATGAGACATGCCCATTGGGTGTCTGATGTCAAGGAAACTCTACTGGAAAAGCATTGGAAATATCGAACGCATGCGCAGAAACAACGCAAACGCATGCAAAAACATATACAAATGCATGCATGCGCATCATTTTTTCCGTCATGCCTAAAATGATGCGGATAAAAAATGCTGCGTAAACATACGTCTTTGCATGCGTTTTTGCATGCGTTTGTGCATGCGGATGATACGTTTCGGACTCAAACGCTAATGTGAACCTAGCCTTAGATATCATTAGCTTGAACTTCAACTCTCAATGTTAGGTCACCAGATAAAACTTTCATTTCTATCCAGAAAAAAAAATCTTCCTACTTTATGATGAAGTGTGCAAATTTAATAGATGGCTTCTTAAATTGTTATACTTTCTTGGTAATACATACTTTGTGGCCACTAAAAAATGGTTAGAGAATGGTGGTCTCCAGACCTTAAGGAGGAGAACACATGGCATTATCTATTTTGCTATGTGCTTTCTCCTGAAGGGGTGCTATCCTTCCAAATATTTAGGGAGCATATAGGCATTAGTGGCAAGGTAGTGGTTGGTAGGGGTGCTCTCCAATCATGGGGTGGTGTCTGGGGTAGATGAGTGTTCTGCCCTGTGACCGCCCCATAATTAGATGGGCTAAAAGTAAATAGTAACACGTGTGCATATGTGAGGGGGAAGCGTCAGCACCATGAGTCCCGTGTGTAAGAAATCACCTTGGAACTGCTGGTCTGCACTTCCTCACAATTTTTAATCGTTACGGCCTGGGGGTTAGTCATTCAGGGAGCTAAATGGACAGAAAGTTCTGGGTTAACGAGCTTGTTGCTAAGCTGCTGCATATGGTTAAAGTTCATTTATTAAGTTGGAAGCTATTGATCATTTTTATTGTATGTTATTGATTTAATAAAGGCGATGCCCAAAATATTCTCCACCTAAATCAATGTGTCTGTGTGTTCTATTTAGGTAAGAAAAGTATTAAGGTAATTTGTATAATGCCATACAAGACTGTCTTTGGTAAATATTATTTTGTTTTGAATTTTCTGATCTTTTATGCTACAAAAAAATAGGTGGAGACCCGATGCTATCGCATCAGGAGGGTGCTAATGTCATGATGGGGCCAGGCTTTGCAGCGTTGAGAATCTCTCCCCCATGTGCTCACCCACCTATCCACTCTCATTTCCCCATGTGCTGACTTCTCCCGTCTGTGCTCTCTTCTTTGACATGTCTACCCCATGTCCAATCCCCCTTGTCTGCTGTCTCTCTTCTTCCTGTGCTGTGTTCTCCCCTCATGTGCTGTCCCATTTGAGCTGTCTCCCCCCTGTGCTCTGTCTCTCTCATCCCTGTGTCTGACCATGTACAGAACATACTACAGCTCCTGGGCAGGGGAGGAAGCAAAAGACAATACTGACATTACAGCAGGAGATCGCAGAGGATACATTTTGTGAGGTAAAATATTGTTTAAAAAAGTCAGTGAAATATTTTACCTCACAAAATGAATCCTCTGTGATCCCCTGCTGTAATGTTAGTATTGTCTTTTGCTTCCTCCCCTGCCCAGGAGATGTGGTATGCTCCATATACGGTCAGACACAGACAATTTTTAACATGAACTTTCGCTTGTGGGAAAACCCCTTTAATGTGACCGGCTTCCTCTGCCTGTAGACACGTCGCGCATCTGCGGCCGGGATCAGCCGAATGATTCACTGCGCCTGTGCGGAATTTGCACAGGCGTCATGCGACGGTGTTCCGCTGGTGATTCCGTGCAAGAGGCTGCGTGAGTGTGTGAGTGTGAGTTTAACTGTGAGAGTGAGAATGAGTGTGAGAGTGTGTGAATGTGAGTGTGTGAGTGAGTGTGAGAGTGTGAGTGTGAGTGTGAGTGTAAGAGTGAGTGTGAGTGTGAGTGAGTGTGAGAGTGAGTGTGTGAGAGTGAGTGTGAGAGTGTGAGTGCATGAGAGTGGGAGTGTGTGAGTGTGAGAGTGTGAGTGTGTGAATGTATGAGTGTGAGAGTGAGTGTGTGTGAGTTTGAGTGTGTGAGTTTGAGTGGGTGACTGCATGAGTGTGTGTGTGTGAGTGAGTGTGAGTGTATGAGTGTGAGTGTGACTGTGAGAGTGTGAATGTGAGTGTGTGAGTGTGTGTGTGTGAGTGTGAGTGAGTGTGTGAGTGTGACTGTGAGAGTGTGAGTGTGGATGTGAGTATGTGTGAGTGTGTGAGAGTGAGTGTGTGAGAGTGAGTGTGAGTGTGACTGTGAGAGTGTGAATGTGAGTGTGTGAGTGTGTGTGTGAGTGTGTGAGAGTGAGTGAGTGTGTGAGTGAGTGTGTGAGAGTGAGTGTGACTGTGAGAGTGTGAATGTGAGTGTGTGTGAATGTGTGAGTGAGTGTGTGTGAGTGTGTGTGTGAGTGTGTGTGAGTGTGTGCGTGGTGCGTACGGCATATAGAGTGTGTGTGGTGCGACGGAGTTCCACTGTGGTACCGCACAATAGGTTGGTACCAGCAGAAGTTTCCATATTGAGACACCCATCACTTGGGTGCCCCAATATGGCGGTCAGTGAACTTCCTCTGCTTGGAATTCTGGGATACGGTGACATCAGGACAGAACAGGAAATGAAAACATTACAAGGCAACTATATAAATAGATGTGAGGTAAATGTGCAAAATGCACAAGAATGTGTAAACTTTTCGATCTTTCTGCCAAAAATTCAGATTTTTACAAATTACACTTACTTGAATAATATGTATCTTGTAAATTGAAGTATTCCACACTTCACACATGAGTACATGACAAAGAGTGTAAATCCATAGGCATTCTATCAGACACAGAATTCTTTTCTAAAAAGGACATTTTTAGCAAGCTATGTTAAGAGGTTTCCTTACCTAACGCTTTTCATTGTCCTTTTTGATGCTTAGATTTTTCATGAACAAAAAATGGGAACTTAATCATCATTGACTCTGTCACAGGACACCGGTGGTACCCAGTCTAGTGACCCTGAAAAAAAACAGTGTATAATTTAGAAAAAAATCTGCATCAAATGTAGGATCAGCCTTAAGTGTGAGGATATTTTTTTCTATCACTGTGTTCTCCTCTTGTGTCAATCAGGTAAACTCTTGACTTCTTTTTTTAGCTAAGTCCAAGAAATACTGGGTCACAGCAACCATTTATAGCCGCTCTGGTGCCATAGTTCAGTCACGCATCTTAGGCAGATAACAAGAATGAAATATGCCAGCTCTCTCTTTCTACAAACCTATGCTCTGGATACAGGTTCCTCCTGAATTTTTCTTATTTGAGGCTAGTTTCACACTTGCTTTTTTTTGCAGCGCGTTTTTCCCGCAAAAAAACGCATTAAAAAAACGCATACAAATGCATACAAACGCTGCGTTTTTTTCCAGCATTTTAATGCGCATGCAGGAAAAAAACGCAGCGTTTTTGCGCGTTTGTATGCGTTTTTTGTGCGTTTGCGTTTTTTTACAGATTTTGGAAAAACCCCACAAAAAAGAAAAAACAACCATTCAACAACACACAAGACCAATGGGACTTCATTGTGGGTGTGGTATGTTAATATATATAGACCCTGTCTACAGTATTCTTCACATGTGCTTGATTCTTCTCGTGACCATGGATCTGCGCTGGAAGAGTTTTCACTTCAACTTGGATTTGGACATCGCGATGGCTCAGGCGTATGCAGTTGCTTGCCATGAACAAAGGAAGAGAGAGAGGCAGCGAAGACGGCGGCGTATGTGGATACATCCGATTGTTGAACTCCGGGAGAGCCGTGGGGCATACCACACCCTCTACAGCGAGCTACGTGCAAACCCGGAGAAATTTACTGATTATATCCGGATGTCCCACGAAAGTTTCATGGATTTGCTTGCTCGTGTCCAACAATCCATCCGGAGACAGGACACACAGCTCCGTCGTGCGATTCCTCCTGAGGAACGGCTACTGGTGACATTACGGTATGTTTTAAAAACAAAGGGGTGTGGTCTGATGTTTTTTTTTTTAAATTTAGTATTCAAAACCTTGGGTAATTAGTTTTCGTGAATGTACTAATATTTTTTTTTATAGTTTTTAAAAATAATATACATAAATATTAATTTTACTTCTTTGTCTGTTCACAGATTCCTGGCGACTGGAGAAACCCTATCCTCACTACACTTCCAGTACCGTATTGGAATCTCTACCTTGTCTGGAATTGTTGCTGACACCTGCCGGGCTCTCTGGAATGTTCTTTGCCCAGAATTTATGCCCCTGCCCACCGCTGAAAAGTGGATGGAAATTGCTGACAAATTCTGGACAGTATGCAATTTTCCCAACTGTTTGGGAGCTGTTGATGGGAAACACATACGGATCATCAAACCCCAAAGAACGGGATCTGAGTACTATAATTACAAAAAGTACTTTTCAATAGTACTCATTGCAATTGCGGATGCCGGATGTATGTTTGTAGCAGTGGACATTGGAGCATTTGGCCGTGGTAATGACTCGCAGGCTTTTAAAAACTCAGACATGGGCCGGAGGTTGTATGGCAACCAATTTAATTTCCCTATGCCACGGCCTCTTCCTCACACCGAAGCTCCGCCACTGCCCTTTGTAATGGTTGGCGATGAGGCTTTTCAAATGTGCGGAAACTTACTGAAACCCTACTCCAGCCGGGACTTGGACCACACCAAAAAAATTTTTAATTACAGGCTGACCAGGGCCAGAAGAACTGTCGAGTGTGCTTTTGGGATTCTTGTTTCCAGATGGCGAATTCTGGGCACGGCCATTAATCTTAAACTTGAAACAGTCGATGAAGTGGTGAAGGCCTGTGTGGTTCTACATAACTTTGTGATGGCTAAAGAGCACCCGACCTTTGAACTGGACGATGATGCTCCTAACCCATTGCCTGAATTCACTCAGCACACTCTCAGGTCATCCGTTGAAGTTGGCCAAATGAGGGACAAATTTGCGGCCTACTTTATTTCTGATGTAGGACGGGTGCACTGGCAAGATGAAATGGTGTAATGTTGTTGTTTATGGTAATAAAAATCCTTATTTGATACCATTACTGAGTGCACTATATTTTTTAAACTCCAATTAATTAAAAAACTTCCCATGTATAACTGAATTTTGTTATGTTCACACACCTGGGCAGGTAAATACACATACGAGTTAAAATGCAGCATTGCTAGTCTGCGTGAAATATATTGGAATGAACAAAGCTGCAGGCCATGAATCAGGAAACCATTTTTTTTCAAGAGAAAATTGTGCAACTAGTTTATGATTTTCTCAAAACACAACCCTCAAAACCCAACCCCAATGAAAGTCCATGGGGAATACAAGTCAGCATTGAGTGGATGAATGTAATCTGCTCATGTAATCTGCTCCATTACAAGTTATTACACTAGGCCTTGGAATGACTATACTAGGCCGTGGTATGAGTATAGTAGGCCTTGGGGCTAGTAGTATAGTAATATGTGAAATACCACGGCCTAGTATAGTCATAACAAGGCCTACTCGATTTTGTCCAACTAGTATCTTGTTTCACAAAAAACAAACGGGTGAAACTTGACAAGTTTCAACAGTTTGAAAATAGATTCTAGTTGGTAAAACTAGAGTTATTACACTAGGCCTTGGAATGACTATACTAGGCCGTGGTATTTCAAATATGAGTACAGTAGGCCTTGGGGCTAGTAATATAGTAATATGTGAAATACCACGGCCTAGTATAGTCATACCAAGGCCTACTGTAATAACTCGATTTTTAACAACTAGCATCTTGTTTCACAAAAAACAAAGTGGTGAAACTAGAAAGAAACTTATTTTTTAGACAAGTTTCAACAGTTTGTTTTTCATGAAACCAGATTCTATTTGGTAAAACTAGAGTTATTACACTAGGCCTTGGAATGACTATACTAGGCCGTGGTATTTCAAATATGAGTATAGTAGGCCTTGGGGCTAGTAGTATAGTAATATGTGAAATACCACGGCCTAGTATAGTCATACCAAGGCCTACTGTAATAACTCGATTTTTAACAACTAGCATCTTGTTTCACAAAAAACAAACTGGTGAAACTAGAAAGAAAATTATTTTTTAGACAAGTTTCAACAGTTTGTTTTTCATGAAACCAGATTCTATTTGGTAAAACTAGAGTTATTACACTAGGCCTTGGAATGACTATACTAGGCCGTGGTATTTCAAATATGAGTATAGTAGGCCTTGGGGCTAGTAGTATAGTAATATGTGAAATACCACGGCCTAGTATAGTCATACCAAGGCCTACTGTAATAACTCGATTTTTAACAACTAGCATCTTGTTTCACAAAAAACAAACTGGTGAAACTAGAAAGAAAATTATTTTTTAGACAAGTTTCAACAGTTTGTTTTTCATGAAACCAGATTCTATTTGGTAAAACTAGAGTTATTACACTAGGCCTTGGAATGACTATACTAGTCCATGTTATTTCACATATGACTATACTAGCCCTTGGGTTGGTTTTTAACATGTATTTACCCATTAGTGTGTGTGAGCGGCGCAAACAACATTAATGAAACTTATTAATGGTGAACCACAAATGTAAATTTATTTTTTATCACAAAAAAAAAACTAAAAATTATTTTTTACGGCGTTTGGGGGCAGATGGTTTCAATTTGGGGGTGTGCAGGGAATATGCAACACTTGCAGTTGAAGACGGTGTTTGAGGGGAAGGGGCAACAAAACTTGTGGGGGAAGGTAGTCCAGTTAAGGGAATTAAACTTTGAACACTTGTAGGAGAGGAAATCTGTTCAGGTACATTAGTTGTAATGGCATGTCGCCGTAGGCTTGTGTGCCTGGACCGACTTTGGCCCAATGCCCGCCTTGATTGATTTCGCCTTGAAGTAGGGGCAAATATGGAATGTAGGTCCCCCGTCTGCTGGTATGGCAGCTGCTGCTGAGGTGGCGGCTGCTGCTGCAGAGGTGGCGGCTGCTGCTGAGGTGGCGGCTGCTGCTGAGGTGGCTGCTGCTGCTGAGGTGGTTGCTGCTGCTGCTGAGGTGGCGGCTGCTGCTGAGGTGGCGGCTGCTGCTGAGGTGGCGGCTGCTGCTGAGGTGGCTGCTGCTGCTGAGGTGGCTGCTGCTGCTGAGGTGGCTGCTGCTGCTCTTCGTTGTCAGTGCTCGTCCTTGCAGGAGGACTGGTGGCGGCAGTGATGGCCCAGGTTTGCAGAGTGGTGGTGGCAGGGCTACTACATGTTGTTGTAGCGGCAGGGCTGTTCCATGTTTGCCTAGTGGTGGCTGAGCTCCACGCATGCATGGGATTGGCGGTGGTGCTCCAGACAGGAGCAGCGCTTGCCATGGTGGTGTCGGTGAAGTGACCAGCTGCACTCAGACTTGTGGTGGTGTAACGGTGGGTGTCCTGGCTTTGAATAGAGGTGTCCGTGCAGTGGTATGCAGCACAAGTCGGTAGTGAGGTGAAGCGAGTCAATGGTGGCACAGGTGGAAAGGACACCACTGACTGCTGACCGTACCGATTATGCTGCATAGCCTGCAAGAAAGCATTGTTGCAGGCCTGCAGCACATTCAGCTGTTGATCAGGACTAAGGTGTTCCGCCATGCCCTTTTCAATCTTACTAAAAAAATGGTGTGCTGGTCTGTTGAGGTCGGCCTCCAGACGGTCAAGGCGTTGTTCTACAGAATTGAAGCGGTGTTCAAAGTGGTTAAAACCACGTTCCATGAGTGCAAAACCGCTTTCAACTCTGTCGGACAGTGACTTGAGGCTGGAATTAAATGTCTCGCTCAAATGCATAAACTCGGGCAAGACATTCCTGTCCAAGGCCCTCTGCCGCTGGCGGGTAGTGCCCGCATAACCAGTGGCAGAGACCTGGGACAGGGGAACACCTGATGGCCCAGCTTCCTGGTCACCAGCTGTGTGTGTGGTTGACCTGCAAGGTGCTTCCTGGCTGTCGGATGGCTGGGACGGGTCAGAGGACGTCCGAGGAAGGACCGCTCCAGGGCCAGGTTGCAGGGTGCTGCTCCAGGTGCTGTGGAAGAAAGGAAAATCATTACTACCATGCCTTTACAAGAAGCATCAGCTGTGGATTAGAAAAACACAGATTAATAAAAATAAAAACCCAAAATGTATAATACTTACGATCTTGTGGCAAGGACCGGTCTTAGGAACTGCAACGCGTGATAGTGACGGTATCTAGTTCTGGTCCTTGACGCAGATCCACTGCGAACCTGGCCCTCAGCACGAACATCACTGTTGAAGCGGTCCTTGATCGAACGCCAACGTGTTCGGACTTTGTCCACTGTTGATAAAAAAAACCAGTGCCGTCAAGGACAACAGTCACTGCGGCACAATGTAGCAATACAATACTCAAAGCAGTCACTGTAGACCCCGATGAAACTGTTGGGTTTCCTGCTAGAATACGCCTAGCACGAAACCCAACAGTGCCGTCAAGGACAACAGTCACTGCGGCACAATGTAGCAATACAATACTCAAAGCAGTCACTGTAGACCCCGATGACACTGTTGGGTTTCCTGCTAGAATACGCCTAGCACGAAACCCAACAGTGCCGTCAAGGACAACAGTCACTGCGGCACAATACAGAGCAATACAATACTCAAAGCAGTCACTGTAGACCCCGATGACACTATTGGGTTTCCTGCTAGAATACGCCTAGCACGAAACCCAACAGTGCCGTCAAGGACAACAGTCACTGCGGCACAATGTAGCAATACAATACTCAAAGCAGTCACTGTAGACCCCGATGACACTGTTGGGTTTCCTGCTAGAATACGCCTAGCACGAAACCCAACAGTGCCGTCAAGGACAACAGTCACTGCGGCACAATACAGAGCAATACAATACTCAAAGCAGTCACTGTAGACCCCGATGACACTGTTGGGTTTCCTGCTAGAATACGCCTAGCACGAAACCCAACAGTGCCGTCAAGGACAACAGTCACTGCGGCACAATGTAGCAATTAAATACTCAAAGCAGTCACTGTAGACCCCGATGACACTATTGGGTTTCCTGCTAGAATACGCCTAGCACGAAACCCAACAGTGCCGTCAAGGACAACAGTCACTGCGGCACAATGTAGCAATACAATACTCAAAGCAGTCACTGTAGACCCCGATGACACTGTTGGGTTTCCTGCTAGAATACGCCTAGCACGAAACCCAACAGTGCCGTCAAGGACAACAGTCACTGCGGCACAATACAGAGCAATACAATACTCAAAGCAGTCACTGTAGACCCCGATGACACTGTTGGGTTTCCTGCTAGAATACGCCTAGCACGAAACCCAACAGTGCCGTCAAGGACAACAGTCACTGCGGCACAATGTAGCAATACAATACTCAAAGCAGTCACTGTAGACCCCGATGACACTGTTGGGTTTCCTGCTAGAATACGCCTAGCACGAAACCCAACAGTGCCGTCAAGGACAACAGTCACTGCGGCACAATACAGAGCAGGGAAATACTCACTAAACGCCTTTTTGGAGGATGCTGTGGCGCTGTCCCAGCCATCCATCAACGCTGCGGCCACCTCATTCCATAGCCGCCGGGTCACCACATTGTCCTTGTACAGCCGGTCACGGCTGTCCCACAACGGCGAACGCTCCTGGACCAGGCTGATGAGCTGCTCATTATCCAGGTAGACGTCTTCATCCCGTTGTGGAACCTAGACAAAACACATTCATTAGAATAATCAAATTTAAATTGAATAAAAAGTTACAAAAAAAGAAACAAAAAAAAGAGTAAAAATAGAAGATAAAAAATAAAGAACATTACAAATCATTTGATACTTACATTCCGTATCACCACCGGGACTTGGCTTCGCTGCTCCTGCTCTTCGCCCTCACTAGTGCCGTCCGCAGATGATGATGACGATGTCTTAAGAAAGTTGAAAAAAACGTAAGAGATTTGGAGAAGCAGCAGATATACTTACCAGATGCACGAAAATAATCACCTCACGGTCTGCTTGCGCCAATTCCTGCCGCGATGGGGAATACTCGGATTCTGAAGACATACTGCATGTAAAAATAATAAAAATCATTAGTACATACATAATTTAAAAGGACAGGCATATAATGTAATATACTCACATTCTTCGCTGATATAATGGGTTCTTGGTTGACTGTCTGCTCTTCAATCTGTCAGTGTAGTAGTGGCAGAGTTTTGGCAGGCACCTCCTTTATATAGACTTTTTTTTTTTGACTTTAGAAGATTCTAACTAGGATAAAAAGTGGACACCACCCAAAAAACGCAGCGCTAAAAAATCGCATACCTGCGCATGCCAGTGCGCACGTATGCGCATCCATAGGCTATAATGGCCATTTTTAGCGCAAAACGTGCGCATACGTGCGCATGCGCTTTTTTCCAGGGCCAAAAAATGCAACATGCAGCGTCTGGAAAATACCAACGCACACCCCAAAAAAACGCAGCGCATGAAAATCGCATACATGCGCTTACAAGCGCGCATGTATGCGCACCCATGTTAAATATAGGGGAAAAATCGCATGCACACGTATGCGTTTTTTTCCAGCGCTAAAAAACGCAAATGTGAAACCAGCCTTATATAGCCAATATAACAGCCTTGAAAAATAAGAACAAGACATTATTAACCCCTTAACAGCAAGAGCTTTTTTTGGTTTTGCATTTTCGCTTTTCGTTCCGCTCCTTCCCAGAGCCATAACTTTTTTATTTTTCTATCAATATGGCCATGTGAAGGTTTATTTTTTGCGGGGCGAGTTGTACTTTTGAACAACACCATTGGTTTTCCATGTCATGTATTAGAAAACAGGAAAAAAATCCAAGTAAAAAAAAACACTTGTTTTATGTTTGTTTTCTTACAAGGTTCAGCAAATGCTAAAACTGACCTGCCATTATGATTCTCCAGGTCATTACCAGTTCATAGACACCAAACATGTCTAGGTACTTTTTCATCTAAGTGGTGAAAAAAAAATCCAACTTTGCTACAAAAAAAAATATTGCGCCATTTTCCGATACCCATAGCGTCTCTATTTTTCGTGATCTCAGGTTGGGTGAAGGCTTATTTTTTGTGTACCGGGCTGACATTTTTAATTATACCATTTTGGTGCAGATACAATCTTTTGATCGGCCAGTATTGCATTTTAATACATTGTCACGGTGATCAAAGAAACGTAATTCTGGCGTTTTGCCTTTTTTTCTCACTACACTGTTAATCCTTTTTTCATAGATCTGGCGATTCTGAACGTATGTGTATGTTTGATTTTATATTTATTGTGTTATTTTAAATGGGGCGAAAGGGCGGGAATTTGAACTGTTATATTTTTTTATATATATTTTTAAACACATTTTTTTTCATTTTGGAATGCTTCAATACTCTTCATGGGAGACTAGAAGCTGTCACAACCCAACTCTCCTACATAGAGGCGATGATCAGATCGCCTCTATATAGTAGATTTATTTACTTGCTATGAGCGCCAACCACTGGGTGGCACTCACAGCAAGCTGGCACTGACAATCATAGAGGTCTCCAGGAGACCTCCGGTTGTCATGCCAACACACCGGTGACCCGCGATCACATGACACGGTTCACCGGTGTGCATATTTCCAACGCGATTGCCGGAAGCGCTTGTTAGATGCCACTGTCAGAGTTTGGCAGCGGCATTTAACTGGTAAATAGCCACAGTTGGATCATGATTCCACCCGCGGCTATTGCAGGCACACGTCAGCTTTGATGTGGGCTCAACGCCGGAGCCCACATTAAAGGGTGGGAGTCCGAAATCGGCGTAAATGTATGCCAAATGTCGGAAAAGGGTTAATATTTCCACTACAGAATCAAACTGCCATAAGCATTACCCATAGAACTTTAATGTAAAGTTTTATAGTTATGCAGATGTTTGCAGCTGTTATCCATTGTAATATGCTTAGTCAAAGGGTGCTTTTTGTAAAATAGGACCACCACAATTTTCAATACTAAAGGAGGCATTGTTCTGTTATTAAATTGCTTTAACCCCTTTCCTACAATGGACGTAATATTCCGTCCATGTGACCCTGGACCTAATTCCCATGGACGGAATATTATGTCATAGCGATGAGCGGCGCCCACGTGGTGGGCACCGCTGATCACGGCCGGGTGTCAGCTGATTATCACAGCTGACACCCGGCACAATGTGTCAGGGGCGGTCACGGACCGCCCCCGACACGTTAACCCCTTGCACACCGCGATCAAACACGATCGCGGTGTACCGGGGGTTAAAGGGAAGCATCGACAGGGGGCTCCTTCCGTGCTTCCCTGAGCCCCCCACAGCAGCGCAATGTGCAGCGCTTCTGCGGGGGGCTCCATCCCTGCAAGTCCCCGGATCCAAGATGGTGACGGGGACCTTCGGGGGCCTGCAGGGAGCTGGCTTCCTCAGTGTCTGCAAAGCGCAGGCACGAGGAAGCCTTGTGCAGTGCCTGTGACAGATCGCTGATCTGTCACAGTGATCTGTGATGTGACAGATCAGCGATCTGTCACATGACAGCTATGTCCCCCCTGGGACAATGTAATGTAAGTTAAAAAAAACAAAAGTGTAAAAATAATTTTAAAAAAATCACTAAATAAATTTTTTTAAAAAATTCCCAAATAAATTCATTTTTTGGAAATAAAAAAACAAAAAAACAATAAAAGTACACATATTTGGTATTGCCGCTTCCGTAACGACCCGCCCTATAAAACTGTCCAATTAGTTAACCCCTTTAGTGAACCCCTTAAAAAATAAAAATAAAAAACAAAGCAAAAAATAATGATTTATTATCATACCGACGAACAAAAAAGTGCAATAACGCGCGATCAAAAAGACACATATAAATATCCATGGTACCACTGAAAATGTCATCTTGTCCCGCAAAAAACGAGCCACCACACAGCATCATCAGCAAAAAAATAAAAAAGTTATAGTTCACAGAATAAAGCGATGCAAAAATAATTATTTTTTATATAAAATTGTTTTCATTGCATAAAAGCACCAAAACATAAAAAAGGCCTAAATGAGGTATCGCTGTAACCGTACTGACCTGAAGAATAAAAGCGCTTTATCAATTTTACCGCAGGCGGAACGGTGTAAACGCACCCCCCAAAAGACATTCATGAAATTGTCACCATTGTCACCGTAAATTGTTCCCAAGATCGCTTTGATTTCACCCCCATCCATCAACGTTCCTATGGCACCCATAAGATTCATCAATGTGTGGAAGCTCCCGAGCATCAGGACAACATCTTGAACCGGGCTGTCTTCAGGCACGTCGTGTTTGATTACTGACGCTTTCCAGTAGAGTGGCTGATCGAATGTAACAACTGCAGCGGATCGGTGTTTATCAGCAAGGTTGCACAGATACTCAAGACTAGAGAAGATGCATGAATTGTCTCCGGAATACATGTCAATGATGGGCAGGAAGATTACCGAAGACGACCCCGGATCATCACAGTCTTTATGTAGCATGTGTATCATTCCATTCCAGCTCGGTGCAGGCTGTTTGAAGCGTAAAGACATCTCCCACAATACATCAACACGATGGTCAATGGCGTCGAGAAATGGCAAGGGCTTGAATTTTATGTTTCGGCGAGTGTGTTTTGCGAAACGGTATTCCCTTACATCAACTCTGCTTTGTTCAACTATCTCCAAGTCCGCAGTCTTCCGTCTGAGAACAATGCGACTGACCTTCCTTCCTGGAGTCACAGTAGCTACCATCCTCATGCCGTGGAAAGTCCCCTTCCCATCTAATGTGATGATATTATGATCGACGTTGTTCGCAGCGAACAGCAGTGCCGCATCCAGTCTGTCTATGGTACCACCGAGTACATCCTGGCCAACAGAAGCGGCAACGTTTTCCTCGAATCGCTGAACTTCCGAATATGATGAACAATATCCAATGGCTGACAGACTGTCTACAAGAAATCGAGACCTGAAATGATGATGGAGCTGGACTGCTAACCCAAGCTGCAGTGGGGCTACTACAGCCCTGGGACGTACAGCCTGAACAACTGATTGTCCAATGCTTGCGACCTTCCTGTGAATGTCCTTTACAACGAAGAGGGTTTCAAGCAAGCAAAGCAAACTCAGAGGGAGATAATCTAAGCCAGACTGACATTCAAGCGACGAAGTCTTCGGATATTCATCGGTTGAAGATGGGATCTTAGACTTGATATCGCTCTTGATTAGTTTGGCCGCAGTCTCTATGATGGCTCTCTTCTGGGCTTCTTCATCCATTTCCTGAATACGGAAATAGTTCCTCAGGATTATTCTGGTCTTTTCACGGAACATTACAATGTTAGGCAACACTTCACACTCTGCTATGAATAGCGAATCGCCATACCTCTCCTCCAGCCTATACCTCAGCCATTTATTACTATAGGCAGCACTGTCTCCTTCTACAAAATACTCCGTCATTTTCTTTGCAAGATCTGTGACAGTCAGTTGCTCTTCACCGTTGTCCTCGAGAAATGCACACATTCTCAAAAACGCTTGCTCTTGGTCCATGTTCATTGGCCTCCCTACCTTCCGCGGTTTCTTTGTAGTAGATCCACCACCATGACGCATAGGAATTCCGTAATTTGTCCGAAAGTTAATGTCACATGAACGATGATACAGACAGTCTGCAGCATGTAAGTCCTTCCCAAAGTACGCGATTCTCCCTTGAATGGTGATTGCCCAGTCATCATTACGCTGTTTGCAATGTGACAAGATGGACCTTACAAATCCATCCATTTTAACAAAGCTATAGTCATCGAAATCACTACTAGATTTTGTCTTCACCACTTCATGTCCACAGAACAAACACTGCGTCGTGCTATCATAGGATCCAGTAGACACTCATGTACCTCTCTTGGCAGGTGAATGATGAACGGAAGTACCGTATTTTTCCGACCATAAGACGCACTTTTTTCCCCCAAAATTTTTGGGGAAAGTGGGGGGTGAGTCTTATGGTCGCAATACACGGTCTAACCTGGTGGCTGGTGGCAGCGTGCGGTGCTCTGCAGTGGTGGCAGCGGGCTGTGCTCCGGTGCAGGGGCGGCGGCTCCGCCGGCATTTCTTCGCAGCCCGGAGGCCCCCGCAGTTCCCTTGCTGGCCGCCGCCATGTTGCGGTGGCTTCCGGGAGCATGGACACCGGGAAGATGGCCACCGGTCCGGGGACGGCGCATGCGCAGCTTCAGATCTCGTCCCGAGATCTCGGGGGATGAGATCTCGTTGCCGAGATTTGAATCTCGTCCCCCGAGATCTCGGGACGAGATCTGATCCCGCGCATGTGTAGGGTCGGTGGGGCCGAGCTGGGGGGTGGTCCCTCTTCTTACCGCGCAGAGATAAAAACAGAGACACGATGGAGGCAGATTCTGGGTGCAACAAGTCCAAGTTTATTTCTCACTTGCCGTCCGCCTGACGGCCTCAGAAGCACACCGCACTTCCTTTACCTCACGGCCCTCCGTTTCCAGGGCCGTTTCTTACACACCGCACGTTACACTGGGGGACGTGTATGCACACACCGTCCCCTCTTCACTCGTCGATGCTCCTGACAGGTCCGTCACTGTGGCCGCCTTAGGCCCTTAAACCAACAGCGCTTCCTCTGATCAGTCGTCGTGTCAAATATGGTGTCTCACACCCAGTGCCTCGTCCCTTCTGCGGTTCTTCCTGTCAGGACCATCCCCCTGACGTTCTCTCTCCTCAGTCCCCCTGGTTAAGATTCTCCTCACAGCGCACAGACTGTCGCAGTCCTCCTGTCACTGGAGCTCCCCCTGGGGACTGGAACCTTCTGGAACCCTCCCTCAGTATTTATAGCTCTCCCGGTCCCCTGTCACTGTAACCCCGCCCCCCATGACCAACGGTTTCTAAAGCCCTAAGCTATTGTCAAGTCCTTTGCTCTCACTCCTCCCTGCCATCTAATGGTCAATCCAAGGTACTGCACGTCCACTACACTTTCCTAGCTGTTTCCCCACTGTAATAACTGACACCTACCTACACTGTGCAAACCTTTCCTTCTTCACGCTGACTAGTCCATCCGTCCGTCAGGTCACCTTCCCTACACATGCGCCGTCCCCGGACCGGCGGCCATCTTTCCGGCGTCCATGCTCCCGGAGGCCACCACAACATGGCGGCGGCCAGCAAGGGAACTGCGGGGGCCTCTGGGCTGCGAAGAAATGCCGGTGGAGCCGCGGCCCCGGCACCGGAGCACAGCCCGCTGCCATCACCGCACCGCAGAGCGCCGCCTGCTGCCACCACCGCAGAGCCCACCTGCCCCAGCCCCAGCACTGCTGCCCAAGCACAGCTGCCCCTGCCTCAGCACAGCTGCCACCACCGCAGAGCCCACCTGCCCCTGCCTCAGCACTGCTGCCCCTGCCCCAGCACAGCTGCCCCTGCCCCAGCACAGCTGCCACCACCGCAGAGCCCACCTGCCCCAGCACAGCTGCCCCTGCCTCAGCACTGCTGCCCCAGCCCCAGCACAGCTGCCCCTGCCCCAGCACAGCTGCCACCACCGCAGAGCCCACCTGCCCCAGCACAGCTGCCCCTGCCTCAGCACTGCTGCCCCTGCCCCAGCACAGCTGCCCCTGCCTCAGCACAGCTGCCCCAGCCCCAGCACTGCTGCCCCTGCCCCAGCACAGCTGCCCCTGCCTCAGCACAGCTGCCCCAGCCCCAGCACAGCTGCTCCTACTCCAGCGCAGCTGCCCCAGCACAACCAACCTGCCCCAGCACAGAGCCGCCACCGCACGAGCCTGGACCACTGAATGACCCCTGTGACTACTTCTCCACTAGTGCTGGATCCCTTCCCAGGTAAGCTGAATTCGGACTATAAGACGGACCCCCATTTGACACATTATTTTTTTCTCGCGATTTTCCTAGTGAAAATTGGGGTGCGTCTTATGGTCCGGTGCGTCTTATAGTCCGAAAAATACGGTAGCTTTCTTATGCAAGTCTATTTGCTTCTTGTTTATGTAGTTCATACGACATCTCTTGTGCACCACTGCTCCAGCAGCTACCACAGTGCTAACGCCCCTCTCAATACTGGCTTTATTGATCCCTTCAGCTCCTTTCGCACCAATCACCACTGTTTCTCCGTCATCTTCTACTTCATGGCTGCATAAAGGGCAAGTTTCTTGACTTTCCATCATTCTCAGCTCTGTAAAAGAAGATAAATAAGTCACTAAATAATAAATATAATAATAGTAGTAATTGTAAAAGAAATATGATAGACACTGAAAGGCGAGTCGCATTTAACATTTTACAGCTTTGGCGGCCATATTCTTTGACGTCACATTTGGACCCTTTGTGGTAACCCTATCTTGGTAAACTTTTAGTATGTTTTTCCCTACATGTAATACTACCAAAAAACCCAATAAAACTCTTTCTTGGAATTTGTTCAGGGTAAAGGATTTTTTTTTTCATATTTTGACTGGACTACATTTAGTTAGAAATTTTAAAGAAGGACTAATTTAGAGTGGCATTAGTTGTAGCTGTATAAATAAGTTTAAAGTGAACCAGGCATTGTCAGGTTGGCGCTGTTACATCGATTAAAATGATACCAGGGTTGGAGAAATCCGTCTTGTTTTCTTTTTTTAATCTGTGTTTGAATTTTTAAGTTAATAAGATGCTTCATGCCAGACAAAGAGAAGATTCTGATACTGGGCTCCCCCTGCAGTCTGTGTCAGAGGGTGGTCTGTGTCAGCACAGCAATAAATTGTGTTTTTTACAGCTTTAAAGAAGGATGATAACACCATAGAAATGATAAGAATAATACACCTCACTTACCACAACTATCTGCAAGGAAAACTGTTGTACATAGCAACCAATCGCAGCACAGCTTTCATCTTTTAAACAGCTCTGGTGAAATGAAAGATGCTCAGTGATTGGTTGCTATGGGCAACACAGGCAGTGTAACCTGTTGTGGTTAAGAAGATGTGCCTATGAAATATATATATATATTAGATATTTATTATATATACATTAGATATTATATATATATATTAGGTATTTATTATACTGGGCTTTGCGTGTGGAGTGAGTGTGGCTATGCGGAGTGGGCAGGGTTATGTGGAGTGGGAGTGGCTCGATACATACACACATACATACACTCAGCATTATAAATAGATTGTAGAGAATCCTTTGCAGACAATGACTGCCTGATATCTGGAAGCCATAGATATCACCGAATGCTGGGTTTCCTCATTTGTGTTGTATTACCAGGCCTTAACTGCAACTAACTTCAGTTGTTGCTTGTTTGTGGGTCTGTTTGCCTTAATTTTTTCCTTCTTTTTTTCAGCATAATGATGTTCTGTTACTTTCCTACTGAGAACTTCTTTGACCACATGTTATTGGTTCACAGCAACAGCTTCTTAATGCAAATGCAACACCTGGAATCAGCTCCAGACCTTTTACCTGCTTGATTGATGATGGATTAACGAGGGAATAGTCCATGCAGCCCATTAAAGAGCCTTTGATATTTATTGTCTAATTACTTTTGGCCTCTTTAAAAAGGGGCATCTACATATTAAACAGCTGTAATTCCAGAACCCTTACTCCAAATAATATGGGAATACCCTCAAATTAAAGCTGAGTGTCTTGACTTTAAGTCCATATTGATTATATTACTGTATCTTGAATATGTTTTGTTAAACAGCTACTTGTGTCACAGTACAAATATTTCTGGACATACTGTAACTGTAATAGTTAGGGATGAGCGAAACGGGTCGAAAAATTTCAAAAGTCGCCGACTTTTGGCAAAGTCGGGTTTCATGAAACGAAACCCGACCCTAGGATGAGGTCGGCCACAAGGTCGGGGACTTACGCGCCAAAGTCGCGTTTCAAAAGTTTGTTTTGCGCTCTTTTTCAGCCAATCAGGATCCACGGACACTGTGGGCAACGTGATGACATAGGCACGGGTCACCACCATCTTTCAGAAGGGCATGCAAGTGATTGGCTTGCTTTGGTGGGCGTCACAGGGGGTATAAAAGGGCGTGCACGCCGACCGCCATCTTACTTCTGCCGATCTCAGTATAGGGAGAGGTTGCTGCTGATTCTGTAGGGAGAGCGTTAGGCAGGGAAGAAGACAAAAAAACTGCTTCTGCTGCTAGCGATTTGGCCTGCACAACACACCAGTCACTGTGTGTGCAGTGCAAGGGGAGGCTATATTGTGGTGTATCAGTGGTGTTGGTTGTTGGGCTGCCTTTTAAGGCTTCCTGACAGGCTGGCATTGCTGTTTACCCACTGCTCTGCAAACTGCTTTTTTAAAAGCAATCCAATCTCCCTTATCCTCTAGTCACTTTTATCACAGCTGTGCCATCGAGCCTGTGACATAGCGCTCAGATATCAGTGGGCCTCACACAATCCAAAAGTGTCCAGTGTCCACAAGTGTCTGCAGAAATTCAAAATCTCCCTTATCCTCTAGTCACTTTTGTCACAGCTGTGCCATCGAGCCTGTGACATAGCGCTCAGATATCAGTGGGCCTCACACAATCCAAAAGTGTCCAGTGTCCACAAGTGTCTGCAGAAATTCAAAATCTCCCTTATCCTCTCGTCACTTTTGTCACAGCTGTGCCATCGAGCCTGTGACATAGCGCTCAGATATCAGTGGGCCTCGCACAATCCAAAAGTGTCCAGTGTCCACAAGTGTCTGCTGAAATTCAAAATCTCACTTATCCTCTAGTCACTTTGGTCACAGCTGTGCCATCGAGCCTGTCACATAGCGCTCAGATATTCATTGGGCCTCACACAATCCAAAAGTGTCCAGTGTCCACAAGTGTCTGCTGAAATTCAAAATCTCACTTATCCTCTAGTCACTTTGGTCACAGCTGTGCCATCGAGCCTGTCACATAGCGCTCAGATATTCAGTGGGCCTCACACAATCCAAAAGTGTCCAGTGTCCACAAGTGTCTGCTGAAATTCAAAATCTCACTTATCCTCTAGTCACTTTGGTCACAGCTGTGCCATCGAGCCTGTCACATAGCGCTCAGATATTCATTGGGCCTCACACAATCCAAAGGTGTCCAGTGTCCACAAGTGTCTGCTGAAATTCAAAATCTCACTTATCCTCTAGTCACTTTGGTCACAGCTGTGCCATCGAGACTGTCACATAGCGCTCAGATATTCATTGGGCCTCACACAATCCAAAAGTGTCCAGTGTCCACAAGTGTCTGCTGAAATTCAAAATCTCACTTATCCTCTAGTCACTTTGGTCACAGCTGTGCCATCGAGCCTGTCACATAGCGCTCAGATATTCAGTGGGCCTCACACAATCCAAAAGTGTCCAGTGTCCACAAGTGTCTGCTGAAATTCAAAATCTCACTTAACCACTAGTCACTTTGGTCACAGCTGTGCCATCGAGCCTGTCACATAGCGCTCAGATATTCAGTGGGCCTCACACAATCCAAAAGTGTCCAGTGTCCACAAGTGTCTGCTGAAATTCAAAATCTCACTTATCCTCTAGTCACTTTGGTCACAGCTGTGCCATCGAGCCTGTCACATAGCGCTCAGATATTCATTGGGCCTCACACAATCCAAAGGTGTCCAGTGTCCACAAGTGTCTGCTGAAATTCAAAATCTCACTTATCCTCTAGTCACTTTGGTCACAGCTGTGCCATCGAGACTGTCACATAGCGCTCAGATATTCATTGGGCCTCACACAATCCAAAAGTGTCCAGTGTCCACAAGTGTCTGCTGAAATTCAAAATCTCACTTATCCTCTAGTCACTTTGGTCACAGCTGTGCCATCGAGCCTGTCACATAGCGCTCAGATATTCAGTGGGCCTCACACAATCCAAAAGTGTCCAGTGTCCACAAGTGTCTGCTGAAATTCAAAATCTCACTTATCCTCTAGTCACTTTGGTCACAGCTGTGCCATCGAGCCTGTCACATAGCGCTCAGATATTCAGTGGGCCTCACACAATCCAAAAGTGTCCAGTGTCCACAAGTGTCTGCTGAAATTCAAAATCTCACTTATCCTCTAGTCACTTTGGTCACAGCTGTGCCATCGAGCCTGTCACATAGCGCTCAGATATTCATTGGGCCTCACACAATCCAAAAGTGTCCAGTGTCCACAAGTGTCTGCTGAAATTCAAAATCTCACTTATCCTCTAGTCACTTTGGTCACAGTGGTGCCATCGAGCCTGTCACATAGCGCTCAGATATTCAGTGGGCCTCACACAATCCAAAAGTGTCCAGTGTCCACAAGTGTTTGCTGAAATTCAAAATCTCACTTATCCTCTAGTCACTTTGGTCACAGCTGTGCCATCGAGCCTGTCACATAGCGCTCAGATATTCATTGGGCCTCACACAATCCAAAGGTGTCCAGTGTCCACAAGTGTCTGCTGAAATTCAAAATCTCACTTATCCTCTAGTCACTTTGGTCACAGCTGTGCCATCGAGCCTGTCACATAGCGCTCAGATATTCATTGGGCCTCACACAATCCAAAAGTGTCCAGTGTCCACAAGTGTCTGCTGAAATTCAAAATCTCACTTATCCTCTAGTCACTTTGGTCACAGCTGTGCCATCGAGCCTGTCACATAGCGCTCAGATATTCATTGGGCCTCACACAATCCAAAAGTGTCCAGTGTCCACAAGTGTCTGCTGAAATTCAAAATCTCACTTATCCTCTAGTCACTTTGGTCACAGCTGTGCCATCGAGCCTGTCACATAGCGCTCAGATATTCAGTGGGCCTCACACAATCCAAAAGTGTCCAGTGTCCACAAGTGTCTGCTGAAATTCAAAATCTCACTTATCCTCTAGTCACTTTGGTCACAGCTGTGCCATCGAGCCTGTCGCATAGCGCTCAGATATTCATTGGGCCTCACACAATCCAAAAGTGTCCAGTGTCCACAAGTGTCTGCTGAAATTCAAAATCTCACTTATCCTCTAGTCACTTTGGTCACAGCTGTGCCATCGAGCCTGTCACGTAGCGCTCAGATATTCATTGGGCCTCACACAATCAAAAAGTGTCCAGTGTCCACTAGTGTGAGCAGAAATTCAAAATCTCCCCTGTCCTATAGACACCTTGTACCTTGTTTTACATTACTATATAGTTTGTTGGATTTTGTCTACATTTTTACCAAAAATGAGGAAGGCTGGTGGAAGAGGCCGTGGAATTGGGCGGGGGTTGGCAGCTGGTAATGATGGTGTTGGTGGTGGATCTGATGGTAGTGGCAAGAGCAAAATAGGACCGAATGCAGGAGGTGTTGAGCCTGCATCATCGTCTGGCTCCATAAGGCTTCGAAGGCTTAGTTTTCTAGGAGTTGGCAAACCGCTTTTAAAGGCAGAGCATCAGGAAAAAGTTTTGTCTTACATTGCTGACTCAGCCTCCAGCTCTATCGCCTCCTCTTCTTCAGTTGTAAAAAGTAAAAGCACTGAGTCGTCATTGGAGGCTCATGTTCATGAACCACACCTTTCCTTGTGTCCTTCACCCCAACCAAGATTGAAGGATGACGCAGGCCATACTACTGATTACTCCATGGAGCTGTTTTCACATACCATGCCTGGATTATCAAGTGAAATGTTGAATTACCCAGGCCAAGATGAATCTGACATGGAGTGCACTGATGCACAGCCGCTGATGGATGATTCTGCTGGTACATTCACTCAGAGCACTACATTGTCCTCGCAGTGTACAGAGCCAGATTCTGACCCTGATGAGACTCAGGTGCCCCTTCCCGCACACTATACCACCATACACGGTGACACAGAGGAAGGTGCACATGACATTGAAGAGGAGGTGGTGGATGACCCAGTTGTTGACCCAGATTGGCATCCATTGGGGGAAGAGGGTGCTGCTTCCAATAGCTCAGATGAGGAGCATCCACAGCAGACATTGACATCGCAAAAGCTGTTATCCGGCAGGCCCGGAGCACTCCAAAGACAGGTTCCAAAAATCAAAAGAGTTGCTGGACAGCTTGTCCAGAGGGTCAAAACATCACAGCGTGCTAGGCCGCAAAATGTCTGCCAAAGTAGGAAGAGTGCAGTGTGGCACTTTTTTGAACAAAATCCTCATGATCAGGCCAAGGTTATCTGTAAGAAGTGCGCAAAGACCTTTAGCCGAGGGAAAAATCTGAAAAATTTGAATACCAGTTGCATGCTTAGACATTTAACCAGCATGCACTTGCAAGCGTGGACACAACACCAAACCTCAAGTGCCACATGTGCAACTGATCACAACGAAGGTAGTCAGCAACGCTACATTGTTTCCCCCACTGTAAGCCCACCGGTTAGCACAGCAGCAAATGTTGAGGTGTCGTTGCAAGGCCACAGCAGTCAGGGAATCCCACTGTTATATCAACGAAAGACTGATTCTAGGCCATCAGAAAGAACACCAACTCCATCACCATCATCAACCCTCTCTCAGTCCGCCCTGTCCACCGCTACTTCCACCATATGCAGCTCTCAAGTCCAGCTCACCCTCCCAGACACTATGAGTAGGTCAAGAAAGTACTCAGTCTCTCATCCGCGTACACTGGGTTTGAACGCCCACATTGCCAAACTAATCTCGTTTGAGATGATGCCCTTTCGGTTGGTGGAAAGCGCAGCTTTCCGCGAACTCATGGCCTATGCAGTACCACGCTATGACCTACCCAGTCACCACTTCTTCTCTCGCAAAGCCATCCCAGCCCTCCACCATCATGTGAAAGACCGCATTGTCCATGCACTCAAGCAGTCAGTGAGCGGAAAGGTGCACCTCACAACTGATGCATGGTCCAGTCGGCATGGCCAGGGCCGTTACGTGTCCATCACTGCGCACTGGGTTAATGTGGTGGATGCAGGGTCCACAGGGGACAGCGGTGGTGGGACAGTGCTGCCTAGCCCACGGTATAGGAAACAGTTGGCTGTAGGCGTTCGACCCTCCTCCTCCTCCTCCAGAAGCGAAAGCTCGTCCACAGAGCGCAGTCGTACGAGCACTCCATCTGCAGCTGCCACTGTTGCACATGATGTGTCCCCCTATCGAGCAGCTAGTGGAAAGCGTCAGCAGGCTGTGTTGCAGATGATGTGTTTGGGCGACAGACACACCGCCGAGGTGCTGGCTGAGTACTTTCAGCGACAAACTGAGTCATGGCTGGGCAGTGTACATCTTGAGGCAGGCAAGGTAGTTAGTGATAACGGGCGTAATTTTGTGGCAGCCATAGCCCTTTCAAAACTCAGCCACATACCTTGCTTGGCTCACACCTTGAACCTGGTGGTGCAGTGCTTCCTCAAAAATTATCCGGAGTTAACAGCCCTGCTCCAGAAGGTGCGAAGACTGTGCGCGCACATCCGCCGGTCGCCTGTACACTCCGTTCGTATGCAGAAGCTGCAGCGATTGCTCCACCTTCCCAACCACCGCCTCATTATCGACATTGCAACAAGGTGGAACTCCACCCTGCACATGGTGGAGCGGCTGTGCGAGCAGAGGCAGGCCATAATGCATTTGTGGGAGGATACACGGCCAGGCACTTTGAGAGCAGACATGGAGTTGACCGGTGTGCAGTGGTCGAAGCTGAAAGACCTCTGTAAAGTCCTTCAGTGTTTTGAGGAATGCACACGGCTGGTAAGTGCAGACGACGCCATCCTAAGCATGAGCATCCCACTTATGCGTCTGCTCATGCAAACTTTGACGCACCTTAAGGAGCAGGCTTCTGCAGCCAATGTTGATGAGGAGGAAGAGGAGGAGGGAATCCTTGATGACATTCAGCCATTGTCTGCTCAGGGACCTCTCCTGGACGAGGTGGAGGAAGAAGAGGAGGAGGAGGAGGAGGATGATGGGGATGATTACTTAGGGGAGGAGGATGCATCTCGTGGGGCAAGTGAAAATGTTGGCGTGGCAAGGTCTGGTACAGGGTTTGTGCGTGACTGGAGGGATGTGGATTTGCCAGAAAGTGCTCCTCCAACCAGCACTCGCAGTGCATCATTGACACCGGGAACATTGGCCCACATGTCAGATTATGCCTTGCAGATCCTAAAAAGGGACCCCCGCATTGCCAAAATGATGAACGATGACGACTACTGGTTGGCCAGCATCCTGGATCCACGCTATAAAGGCAAATTACAAAACATCATGCCACAGGAGAACCTTGACCTAATATTGGCTAATAAACAAGCAACTCTGGTAAATCGGTTGCTTGAGGCATTCCCAGCACACAGCAGCGGTGATGGTTCTCACACGAGCCGTACGGGCCGGGGGCAGCTTGGCAGAGGTGTTCGTGGTGCACACAGCAGAAGTGGGGTTGGAGATAGGGGTTTCATGACAATGTTGTGGATTGATTTTTCAAGTACCGCTCACACAACTGGTAATACTGCATCGATGGAAAGTGACAGGAGACAGCAGTTGTCAACTATGGTTACAAACTACTTTTCCTCCCATATCGATGTTCTCCCACACAGGTCATTCCCCTTTGATTATTGGACCGCTAAACTGGACACCTGGCCTGAATTGGCACAATATGCCTTACAGGAGCTCGCTTGCCCAGCTGCAAGTGTGCTATCGGAAAGAGTCTTCAGTGCAGCTGGATCAATCCTGACAGAAAAAAGGACCCGTCTGTCAACCCAATATGTGGATGATCTAACCTTCATTAAAATGAACCATGCATGGGTTTCCAAGGATTTTGTCCCACCTTCCCCTGATGACACAGGGTGACAGAAAAATGGCTTGCTTTGGTCCACCTCTTCCTGGGACTTGACCTATTTCACCTTTTGCATCAGCTGAATGTCCAACATCAACATATGCCACTTTCTAAAACTCCCTAACTGTGCCTGCCTCCCCCCCATGGCCGGGGTCACCACCTAGCGCTCGACCGTGCGAGTGCCGTTGCCCTGGACAGGTGGGTAGGCTGACTCTTGGGCGCGGGCACTGGCACAGGGTCCCTCATAGTGTAATCAAGTGTCTCTGACGGTGGTGGTGCACACCCGCCGTCTGACACACCGCCATACTATGAGGGGCCCAGTGCCAGTACCGACGCCCACGAGTGGGCCCCCCTTGCTTGGGCAGGGCCCCAGCATTTGCAATCTTTACCTCTCCCTGCTCCTCCGCTGTGTAGTCTGGGCCGTCAAATCCATACTGGGCCTAACACCGTCTGAGCCTGCCTCCTGATGTAGAGACATATATTTTGAATGTGTACGCTATCCATACATGTTATCTGGGGATACGGAACCCTTTCTCACCTTTGTGCAATCACGTGCAATCCATACTGGGCCTGACACCGTCTGAGCCTGCCTCCTGATGTATAGACATATATTTTGAATGTGTACGCTATCCATACATGTTATCTGGGGATACGGAACCCTTTCTCACCTTTGTGCAATCACGTGCAATCCATACTGGGCCTAACACCGTCTGAGCCTGCCTCCTGATGTATAGACATATATTTTGAATGTGTACGCTATCCATACATGTTATCTGGGGATACGGAACACTTTCTCACCTTTGTGCAATCACGTGCAATCCATACTGGGCCTGACACCGTCTGAGCCTGCCTCCTGATGTATAGACATATATTTTGAATGTGTACGCTATCCATACATGTTATCTGGGGATACGGAACCCTTTCTCACCTTTGTGCAATCACATGTAATCCATACTGGGCCTAACACCGTCTGAGCCTGCCTCCTGATGTATAGACATATATTTTGAATGTGTACGCTATCCATACATGTTATCTGGGGATACGGTACCCTTTCTCACCTTTGTGCAATCACGTGCAATCCATACTGGGCCTAACACCGTCTGAGCCTGCCTCCTGATGTATAGACATATATTTTGAATGTGTACGCTATCCATACATGTTATCTGGGGATACGGAACCCTTTCTCACCTTTGTGCAATCACGTGCAATCCATACTGCGCCTGACACCGTCTGAGCCTGCCTCCTGATGTATAGACATATATTTTGAATGTGTACGCTATCCATACATGTTATCTGGGGATACGGAACCCTTTCTCACCTTTGTGCAATCACGTGCAATCCATACTGGGCCTGACACCGTCTGAGCCTGCCTCCTGATGTATAGACATATATTTTGAATGTGTATGCTATCCATACATGTTATCTGGGGATACGGTACCCTTTCTCACCTTTGTGCAATCACGTGCAATCCATACTGGGCCTGACACCGTCTGAGCCTGCCTCCTGATGTATAGACATATATTTTGAATGTGTACGCTATCCATACATGTTATCTGGGGATACGGAACCCTTTCTCACCTTTGTGCAATCACGTGCAATCCATACTGCACCTGACACCGTCTGAGCCTGCCTCCTGATGTATAGACATATATTTTGAATGTGTACGCTATCCATACATGTTATCTGGGGATACGGAACCCTTTCTCACCTTTTTGCAATCACGTGCAATCCATACTGGGCCTGACACCGTCTGAGCCTGCCT
This sequence comes from Dendrobates tinctorius, assembly GCF_039654945.1. Taxonomy (NCBI): domain Eukaryota; kingdom Metazoa; phylum Chordata; class Amphibia; order Anura; family Dendrobatidae; genus Dendrobates; species Dendrobates tinctorius. Next base: position 3,657,045 of record NW_027361795.1, on the reverse strand, counting down.
CCTGATGTATAGACATATATTTTGAATGTGTACGCTATCCATACATGTTATCTGGGGATACGGTACCCTTTCTCACCTTTGTGCAATCACGTGCAATCCATACTGGGCCTGACACCGTCTGAGCCTGCCTCCTGATGTATAGACATATATTTTGAATGTGTACACTATGCTATCCATACATGTTATCCGGGGATACGGTATCCTTTCTAACCTTTGTGCAATCACGTGCAATCCATACTGGGCCTAACACCGTCTGAGCCTGCCTCCTGATGTATAGACATATATTTTGAATGTGTACGCTATCCATACATGTTATCTGGGGATACGGAACCCTTTCTCACCTTTGTGCAATCACGTGCAATCCATACTGGGCCTGACACCGTCTGAGCCTGCCTCCTGATGTATAGACATATATTTTGAATGTGTACGCTATCCATACATGTTATCTGGGGATACGGAACCCTTTCTCACCTTTGTGCAATCACGTGCAATCCATACTGGGCCTGACACCGTCTGAGCCTGCCTCCTGATGTATAGACATATATTTTGAATGTGTACGCTATCCATACATGTTATCTGGGGATACGGTACCCTTTCTAACCTTTGTGCAATCACGTGCAATCCCTACTGGGCCTAACACCGTCTGAGCCTGCCTCCTGATCTATAGACATATATTTTGAATGTGTACGCTATCCATACATGTTATCTGGGGATACGGTACCCTTTCTAACCTTTGTGCAATCACGTGCAATCCATACTGGGCCTAACACTGTCTGAGCCTGCCTCCTGATGTATAGACATATATTTTGAATGTGTACGCTATCCATACATGTTATCTGGGGATACGGTACCCTTTCTAACCTTTGTGCAATCACGTGCAATCCATACTGGGCCTAACACCGTCTGAGCCTGCCTCCTGATGTATAGACATATATTTTGAATGTGTACGCTATCCATACATGTTATCTGGGGATACGATACCCTTTCTAACCTTTGTGCAATCACGTGCAATCCATACTGGACCTAACACCGTCTGAGCCTGCCTCCTGATGTATAGACATATATTTTGAATGTGTACACTATGCTATCCATACATGTTATCCGGGGATACGGTACCCTTTCTCACCTTTGTGCAATCACGTGTAATCCATACTGGGCCTGAGAACGGCTGGCGAGCTGTTAAGCAAGCTACAGCACCTGTGGTTTGCACACATAAGTTTTTCATTTTTTCAGGAATGACGGTTAGGCCTAATTCCGGAACTGCGGTTGACCTGCACTTACTGGGAAATCATCGTTCGCGGGTAATAATTGTAATCACAGATCCCCATCACTAACGTTGTTCAGCGGGTTATCTGCACCTGTAAGCGACAAACGCTGGCCTTTTCAGTGTAGCGCACATGCAGCCACGGACATGTAAGGGCATGACACACCAGTTATTGGCCAATCTCATGTGCCAGAGCCTCACGTGTCCCTCTTGTAAGCCGGACTCGGACCGCGCGGGGCATGACGGAGTCTCGTTCGTTAACGAAATTAAGCTTGCAATGTGTGCATCTGTTCTGTAGCTTGCATGGTTGAGGTTTCCCAGGTGGAGTCGAATTAAACCGTAGGCTCCACTCCTGGTGGTGCCCTTCTGGACATTCCTTTAAGGTTCAGCTTTGCAACCATACTGCCCACGTAAAACAAACACTTTGCCTTCATGAATGCTGTTTGGAGGGTCATGACTCATGGGAATAACGCCGCCCAATCAGTTAACCTGCTAGAGAGATCCTTTGTTGCTCCCAAGCATGACATCAAACTCCCTAGGAGGAAGGTAATGCCACTGTGGCGACCGTACTCCTGGGGGCGACACAAGTGCACTGATGCCCAGCCACTGCTCGATGAATCTGCTGGTACATTGACCCAGACCACTACATTCCCCTCGCACGCTACACGGCCTGAATCTGACCCTGATGAAACTCAGGTTACCCTTCCCATATACAGTTCCATCTTACACGGTGACAAAGAGGAAGCTGCAGATGAAAGTGCAGGATCGGCCCACCCGCCATCAGACACACCACCGTACTATCAGGGACCCTGTGCCAGTGCCGTCGCCAACGAGTGGGCCCCCCCTGCTTGCTCAGGATCACAGCACTTGCAAGGTTGAAATACTGTGCAGTGAGATGGAAGATGGGAACGACGAGGAGTCCAGACTAGTACAGGGATTCCCTAGCGAGGAGACTTATTTAATTGTTTTCAATGTTGGGACAGCAATTTTTGGGGAGCACTATACTCTGGAGAATGATAGATGGGGCCCACCATACACTGGAACATTCCAAAGGTGAACATCAGACACTAGATCAGCATTTACAGGGCCCATTATACACTAGAGCATTAGAAATGTGGCCCATTATGTTTGGAGCATTATTTGGGCCCATAAGACAGTGGAGCTTCATCCATGGGGACCAATATATACTGTAGCATTATGTGGAGCTCATCATATACTGTTTCAAACATTATATGGGACCAATGATTCTGTATGGAGAAATAGATGGGCCTTGTCATGAGATGTAAAAAGTGAAGTATTTTTCATTGTACTATACCGCTATTTCTCTGCCGTATCGGAGCATGATGAGTTGTGGTATGTGTTAAAGGGGCGCTCTTTCGCCCAGGGCACATGAAAACCTGGAGCCAGCCCTCCCCCCCCACAACTGTAGCCAAATAACCCCCATTTTTCAGTGCGTTACTTGTATTATGAAGTTAATTAAGGTTGACAAGCTTAAGTAAGAAGAATTGATGCTTTTGGCATTCAAATGGGCACTGTTGGTGTGTTTCCTGTCCTCCTCTCACTGCCGACTTTTATTCCCCATTGACTTACATTGGGTTTCGTGTTTCGGGACGACCCCGACTTTTCCCTATAATCGGACGATCTTGCTCGACCCGACTTTTGGTAAAGTCGGGTTTCACGAAACGAAACGCGACCCTAAAAAAACAAAAGTCGCTCAACTCTAGTAATAGTACGTCATAATTGGGAAAGGAATTTAGGGCACTAAGACTGACCACATCAGCCTCTCTCTCATCTTAGGTACCGTATATACAGAGCTGAAGAACTTACTTGATAATTCTGCCTTTCTTGATCATCAATGACCAATTCCCCATGATCATTATTTAGGGGACCCACATGTTCGAACCTTGATTTTGTGTATTTTATGTAGTTGAAGAATTTCTTAGAATTTGTCTTGCTTTCCATTACTATATGTTGTTTACTTTCTGCTTTAGCTGACTTGATTACTTTTTGACAGATTCTATTCAGTTCTTTGTAGTTTTTAAATGCAAGAGATGACCCCTCAGATTTATAGATTCCAAGTGCACTTTTTTGCCATTGAGGCTGTGTGCACACGCTGCAGAATCTGCTGCGGATTGATTCGCACGGATTTTACAAAATCCGCAGGTCAAAAGACCTGCGGTTTATCTGCAGATTAGCCTGCAGTTTTGCCCTGCGGTTTATCATCTCCACAATGGAGGAGATGGTAAACCACTGTGGATTCCGCAGAAAGAATTGACATGCAATTCTTTCTGCGGATTAGAAACCGCAGCAAAATCAGTGCGGAAAATTCCGCAGCATCTGCACTGCGGTTTCCATTTCCCATAGGGAATAATGGTACTGTACACTGCAACAGAAACTGCTGCGGATCTGCAGGGCCAAATCTGCTGCGGATCGGCAGCAGAATCTGCAGTGTGTGCACACAGCCTAACAGCTTTCCTGGCCATTTGTGAGGTATAATATTTGTTGTCTATAGGTTAACTATAGAAATACATTTTGCAAAATCTGACTGACCAATATAGTCTTAAAGGGAACCCCTCATCAAGATATTCGACCCTTAACTAAAGGCAAGTGTTTAAAGGTCCTTTAATTCTTATTACTCATTATTACTCATACTTTGCTTGTAGTATATAGAGCACTGCAGAAAATGATGGTGCTATATAAGCAAAGCATAATAATAAAATGAAATATTTGCATATAAATGTGGCAGCAGTAGTATACTTAAGGGGGTTTTGCACATAGCGATATCGCTAGCAATATCGCTAAAGCATCACCGATTTGGTGACGCAGCAGCGATATTGCTAGCGATATCACTATGTGTGATACTTACCTCCGACCCGCTCCCCCGCTGTCTGTCGCTGATCGTGCGAGATCGCGCAGCTCCATTTCTCGTCGGGTGCTTCCTGCTGGGTTTCCTGCTGGCGCCGACGAGCGACGTGTGGACGCGGACGGGAGGACATCAGGATCGCCTCGTCTGAAAGGTAAGTAACGACCGCTGCTGCGTTGCTGCGTTACTGCTGAGATCTACCTGTGTGGCAGCTCACTAGCGACCATTTTGCGATGCACCAGCGATCCTGACCGGGTCGTATCGTGGTCGGAATCGCTGGTGCATCGCTAAATGTAAAGGGGCCTTTAATCACTGTTCTCATTGGGGCTCATAATCTAAACTCCTTATCAGTATGTCTTTTGAGTGTGGGAGGAAACTAATACAAACACAGGGAGGACTCCTTGCAGAAGTTGTCCTTGATGGGATTTGAACCTGGGATACCAGGGCTACATGGCTACAATGCTGACCAATGAGCCACTGTGCTGCCCTAATGTCCCTCAAGAGCTCCCTTAGCTAGTAATAATTCCCAGAACTCTCTCATATCTAGTAATATTGTATGCTAAATATATATATACGGTTCTTATGCGGAGCATCTATTCTGCCTTTGGAAACTCCACATTATTGCAACAAATATGTAACTACAATGTGTAAATTGTCTCTGCAGAGAGGAAGAGTGTTCTGTCCTCACTGAATAAGGAAGACTTTATTTGCAGCTTATACAGGCGGCTAAACCGCTATACGGGGGTCCAATAAGGAGACTGTAGGTTGAGTCTGTGCTTTTATTGAACTTGATATATTGGAGCGGTGAAACTATAATACAAACCTAATACATATATATATATATACAATCAGTACAGTACAGGGTACGTCAGGAATACATATTATACATAGTACACTGTGAATAAACATTTATACAATAATGCTGACCAGCGTGCAGGACTGATTAAACCAGGCTTAATAAGACACAAATTAGCTACAGAAAGCATGAGTACATAACAGCAATGCAATCATAAGGGGAGAGGAAAGATGAGATGCTTCCTGTATGCAGGCTGAATGAAAAATGGAGGAATCGGAGGGAAACTACCATAATGCTTTGCAGAAGCTACCATAATGCACTGCAAAGCTACCATAATGCACTGCAAAAGGAGGGAAAGATTCAGGCATCAAAGTGAAAGTAAAACAATCAGAAGACTGTGAATATGACCCTGGTCACTAGAGGGATCCAAAACACTGAAAACAAATACAGTCTATGTAAATTACAGCAAATATTAACAAACAAATAATCAGAGATTATAAATTGAATGTCGGAGACGGAACAAAGAGAACTAGAACCCTTTGTGCCACCTAGCAATCCTAAATATCAAGGTGGAGGTGGCTTGTCAGTGGGCTTGTATGGGTCCAGAATTAGGTAAGAACATTGCATTTTTTTTTAGTTTATGAATCGGTAATTGTAGGGGAATGTATTGGCATTACACTGTGTGGTGGGGACTACAGTGAGGCCATTATATTTATTTTACTCATTGATATAGCACCATTATTTACACAGCGCTTTACAGACATTACTGGCACTCTCCCAGATCAGTATGTCTTTGGAATGTGAGAGGAAACCGGAGAACCAGGGGGAAACCCAGGCAAATACAGGGAGAAAATACAAACAACTCACAGCTATTGTCCTTGGTGGGATTTGAACCCAGGACCCCAGCGCTGCAAGGCTGCAGTGATAACCACTGAGCCACCGTGCAGCCCCATGGGTGGTGCTGTGTTTACATCATACTGTGTTTAAGTGGGTTGTAAGGTCATCATACTATGGGTGGGGATTGTGGGCTCTATCATGCTGTGCATAGGAGTTGTGCGGTACATCATACTGTGTGGGGTCTGTTTGGGTCCATCATATTGTGTTGAGGCTGTGGGATGCACTATATGGTGGGGTGAGGAAGATGGATCATAATACAGTATGAGGACTGTGGGGTCTATCATACTATAGAAGTATCATAATATGTGAGGGGCTGTGGGGTCCATCATAATGTGTGGAGGCTGTCATACTGTGTATGGGGAGCTGTGGGGTCCACTATACTATACAGTATGTGCGAGGCTTTGGGGTCAATACTGTGTGATGGAGCTGTGAATACCATCATCATAGTGTATGTGGGAATGAGGGCAGCTATTATACTTTGTGTGGGTTCTGTGGTGGCATCCAACTATGTGGGGGATGTTTGCTTGGGCTTTGATCACCCTATGTGGGAGGGCTGTGGGGCATCATACTGTATGTATTGGCCATCATACTGTGTGGGGAGGCTGTGGACCGCATTATACAATGTGTGGGGTCAGTCAAACTGTGTGTGAGGCGTGTGGGAGTCATCCTACTGCATTATTTTTTATGGGAATCTATCCTGTCCCCAAACACTGTTAAACTGCAGTTTTAGGGTTACAAAGCTGTCTGGGAGAAAATATACTAGTAACCCAAATTTTATAAGCTAATATCTCTGCAATGGAAATGAGAAATAAAAAATAAACGTTAAATTTATCTCTGGAAGCAGTATTCCAATATGTGATCAGTTTAATATGGTCAAACTGGTGAAAGGTCCTCTTTAAGAGGCATTATTATAATCTAGGTGCACATAGGAGGAATTGTTACTTTCTACAGGGCTGTCGCCAGGAATTTCAGGACCTCAAACTGTCAAACTTTTTGGGCCTCAATGAGAGCCCGTTCAGACTGCACGCCAGCTCATCCACCCCTCTTACCTTCCACAGTCTCAACTCCCACTTTTGGAAATACTCCACTTCTGCTCCACGTCCTCATCAATCACACATTAACAGTTCCCATGGAACACCAGATCACATACATAGCCAGCAGCTTTTGTTTTGGACAATAGATTTTTTAAGCTGCCACCAAGACAATCTAGACTCTTTGGGCTGGGCTCTACTCTACTCTAAACTATTAATAATTTCTTAAAATATTCAATACTCTTTTTAGGTATATTTTTTACCTTTTTTTCTTTAAGGGAATGTGTCACATACATTTTATAAACTAATTGAAACCAGATTGTGATTTTTTTTTTACAAACTGTATTTCTGATTGTAGATTATTGTATTCTGTTTTCAGTACAGTTATGAAAGCTACTCTCTTGCCTATTCTGCTTCTGCTCCCCTCTGTCTCCATACACCAGTAATGGCTGTAAGTCCCTGATAGCGGCCCTGATTTTCTAGTGCACTTAAAGAGAACATTAATGTTTTCTATTGGGAAATGTTACCATTATGACGGCAAAAGTAGTCATTTTACTACCGTATGTAATGGTCAAAATGGTATTCATTATTATGTGGAACGCCAAGAATAGTACTGTTACCTTGTCACACTGCAAGCGCAGTAATTGTGGCACATGCAGCAGCAGAAGGCTCAGCATTGGGGTATCATCAGGATGCAAAGTTTATGCAGGTTGGGAATAGCAGGAGGCATTTTTTGAAATCTGGAAATTTGAGAAGTGTCTTTGCTGTAAAATCTGCAGACGACTAGTGGTCAAAAAACGTCAAGTCGTTCTGGGCCAGATGGAAAAGTTGGGAAAAGTGAACAATCCCAATCAGAAAAACCGTAAGCAGTAAGCTACCTAATATAACTCTACTGTAATCTCGTCATATGACTCTGGCCACCAGCCAGGAACTGTACAGATGTAGCCAGTCCTCTATTATTAGTGTAGCTTACAAGGTTAGATGGGCAGAAAGGCAAGTTGGTGACATCAAGGTCATGTCACTAAAGGTCTTTCACCCTGCAGAAGTTTGAAGGCTCTGAAGATGAAGGTGCATTATAAATCCTCTACACTCTTATGTGCTATATGCTGATATGTGGGACACGTAGTATGTGTCTATGAGTGTTGCATGATGTGTGTTTGTCTGTGTATTCACATTCATAAATACTTGCCAATGCAGATAAGAGTTTATTGGCAGTCATCAAAATATGGTCATTCATTGGGTGATTGAATTGTTTATTCTGGAACAAAAATCATTGTTCTCGGCTGCACATCACACTATGCGAACATGAGATGTGATGCTGATAGCATAATATTTATGGGGGCAGAACTATCTTAGTGATCATTCCACCCCCATCATTCTTCAGCATCCTGAGTAGAGAGACTGTTAAGCATCAAAAGACTTGAACAGTCGTTCGTCCCTCATTTAATGTTCTTAAAGGAAATCTGTCAGGTCCCACATGCCCTCCAACCCAGCAGCATTCACCTATGAGTAGATTCCCTACCTAACCAGCCCTGTATAACGTTGTTCAGTGAAAACAAGGTATAAAAAAAATTATATTGTCCCCGTGTCCTGTGCTAATGAGGGCTTTGACTAGTCGATGATGCGTTAGTTTCCCCAGACTAGACAGCCCTGTTTCCATGTTGTCACGCTCCTGTGGCTGTCATAACATAATTTGCATGAGCCGGCATCATGGCCAGTTGATTCAATTTTAGCATATGCACGCTACTCATTTCGGCATCTTCACTGCGTCTCTGAAGTCAAATTTATGCTTCTGAGGTGAACTGCGCATGACCGGAAGCCATCTTCTGAACTTCCGATCATGTGCAGTGCAGCTCTTCAGCTTCTGACACTCACTGACGCTGCTGAAATGAGTGGCGTGCATGCGCGAGATTTACATTAGCTAGCGATGACGTCGGTTCGTGCAAATTATGTCCCACAGAGACGTGATAACATGGAAAGAGGACTGACTAGTCTGGGGAAACTAACGACCCATCAACTAGTCATATGTGGTGGGCCACTGGAGAGGCGCCAGATGTTGCAGAAGGGCGAGCTGCGGCATGTATTCCCAGTGGCAGCAGATAATGATATCACGGTAGCTGAAGTGGGTCCAATCAGCATGGACTCGCATGGAAAACTACGATGGGAGCAGTAGTGTTTTTGCTCCCTCAGGCAGCTTGAAACACCCAGAACTGGAAATTACCTCAGAAAGTGTGAGAGTACTGAGCTGGGAATTACCTCAGGAAGTCTGTTTGAGCCCTGAGCTGGGAGGCTCCTTCCAGCCGTTTTTATGGCAGCTTGTTGTGAGGAGAATAATTACTTAACTTTCACATACACATTGGCCAGTAGATGGAAGAAAAGCACATTTATGAGTCGCTGGTATACCATGCAATGTACAGGGTGCGCCATTTATTTGGAAACACCTAAATAAAATAGGAATGGTTGGCGATATCAACTTCCTGTTTGTGGCACATTAGTATATAGGAGGGGGGAAACGTTTCAAGATGGGTGGTGACTATGGTGGCCATTTTGAAGTCAGCCATTTTGGATTCAACTTTATTTTTTCAGTGGGAAGAGGGTCATGTGACATCAAACTTATTGAGAATTTCACAAGAAAAAACAATGGTGTGCTTAGTTTTAACATAACTTTATTCTTTCATGAATTATTTGCAAGTTTCCCTTTGTTTACAGTCATTGACATGTTATAAAGGTTAACACGTGAGGACCAGATAGAAATTGTGTTTATGTCTGGTGAATGCTGTACCTGGGTCATTGCAGCAGATTTCAATGCAAGACACCCTACGCAAGAAAACTGTCTCCATTCCCAATTTATTTAGGTGTATCCATATAAATGGCCCACCCATCACTGAACATAATGTTCTGTGTAAACTGAGGGTCCTGTTCCAATTTTTGTATTGCCCATTCTGCAAATTCAGAGCACCGATCTGGATCACCAACCATTCACCTTTTATTTATTTGTATCCATATAAATGGCCCACCCTGTATTACATTTTCTAACTCACAGTTTCCAAACTAATTCCAAACACACTCAAACAAATCTACTGCCACGCGACAACTGCCTCATTCAGCAGCAGTAGGATACCACACATAGCCCTCATTAGCATAGGAATAAGGGACATTAAAAAAGCTTTTTTAAAACGTCATTTTCACTGAATAACATTATAAAGGCATGGTTAGGCAGGAAATTTACTCATACATAGGTGATTGCTGCAGGGTTGGAGGGCATGGGGGACCTGGCAGGTTCCATTTAAACTCACTCCTGTAATTACACCATGTCATAGAGGAAAATTAAAATTCATAAGACATCTCCAGGGTAGGAATGTAACAAGGTGGCATGGGGTGGTAGTTATGGCTGAGTCACTTAAAGCTACAGTCCATGAACAGAGTCCACTGAGCAAACAGTCAGCGAGCACCCCGACCCCTTGCACAGAAAATAGACAGGACAGATGCACCTCAGACAATTTTCCTCTTCTCCACAGTCACTGCACACGAGCAATCAGGATCCAGGAACACTGTTAAGATCCAACAGGGATAACAGTTTATTGTAGAGTAGAGATCAAGTAATAAAAGTAGGAAAAACATGGAAATAGGTAGTTACAATTATTCAGGTAAACTTCCTGCTCTTTCCCTAGTTCTTTCACTACCATAGCAGCAATGGCGGCAGCGATGGCAGCCACAGTAACAGTCGTAGTCCTCAAGCCAATTCCTGGACGCTTAAAGTCCTCGGCGGGACTACTCAGTCCCGGTGCCTGACAGTCCTGGCTGTTATGATTGAGTCACCGTAGGAGGCAAAAACAGAAATGCTAGCTAAGTCCAGAAAACCAGAGAGGTTGGCAGCTATCGGATTTCGCAGTCTTTTTACTAGGCATTGCTCCAGTTTCCTACTCCACACTAGGGTGACCGGATCTCATATGGGGGGGAAAAAATGTCAGAATCTTGTTCGTCTGGACCCCACAAAACGATTCCCCTTTCCAGATATTGAGAGAGCCAAAATTTGAGCTCGATCAAACGACGTTAACCCATGCCGCTCGTCGCTCAAAGTTTGAAAAAATCCAAATTGAGGTATTTTAAGATTTAGGTATTTTGCATAGTCTGTTAGACTATAAAGAATGTGACAACAACATTGCAGAAATAGCCCTGACCAAATTTTCAAACCATTTGTGGTATTTGAATGCAGAGTTGGTGGGATTATCGTTTTTTGATCCCACCATTACAGACAATGAAAAGTTGTTAATGGCTAAAAAATTGCTCAGTAGCACAGATGAACCATCAGAGCACGCTAACCTACATGAGTTGATAATTTTACATAGTTATCTAATCTATTCTAGAGCTTTTGTTAAAGTAGTTTTTGAAACGTCAGAATATAATGCTCGGCATTTGCTTACAACTTGCAGGACATATTGCTTTTGTTCTTCATCTTTTGTCAGAAGGTCGTTAAAGTCGGTTACTTCCTACCTCTTTTAATTTTTCTTTCCTAACTTTTGGATTTACAACCCTAGCGTGCTCTGATGGTTCATCTGTGCTACTGAGCAATTTATTAGCCATTAACAACTTTTCATTGTCTGTAATGGTGGGATCAAAAAACGATAATCCCACCAATTCTGCATTCAAATACCACAAATGGTTTGAAAATTTGGTCAGGGCTATTTCTGCAATGTTGTTGTCACATTCTTTATAGTCTAACAGACTATGCAAAATACCTAAATCTTAAAATACCTCAATTTGGATTTTTTCAAACTTTGAGCGACGAGCGGCATGGGTTATCGTCGTTTGATCGAGCTCAAATTTTGGCTATCTCAATCGTTTTGTGGGGTCCAGACGGACAAAATTCCGACATCGATTTTTTGCGGTCACCCTACTCCACACTGATGAGGGGCAATACCCCGAAACAGCTGTCTGTGGATGGATACCATGTTTTGGCATAGGTGGTTTCCTTCATTGGAGACTGCCCTTCCCGTGGTTGTTCCTTCCCGGTGAAAGACCTGGCTAGTCATTGCTTGCGTTGAGAAACATGTGATGGTGTCTCCGCGGCTGTTGATTTACATGTTTTTGCATATTTCCCATAAGGGATGGGGGCATTGCTCTAGAATCACTGCGTTGAGAAACATGTGATGGTGTCTCCGCAGTGTTGGATGTTGATCTCCATGAGGTCACTCATCCTCATTTTCGCAGTCTTTTTACTAGGCATTGCTCCTACTAGCCAGTTTCCTACTCCACACTGATGAGGGGCAATACCCCGAAACAGCTGTCTGTGGATGGATACCATGTTTTGGCATAGGTGGTTTCCTTCATTGGAGACTGCCCTTCCCGTGGTTGTTCCTTCCTGGTGAAAGACCTGGCTAGTCATTGCTTGCGTTGAGAAACATGTGATGGTGTCTCCGTGGCTGTTGATTTACATGTTTTTGCATATTTCCCATAAGGGATGGGGGCATTGCTCTAGAATCACTGCGTTGAGAAACATGTGATGGTGTCTCCGCAGTGTTGGATGTTGATCTCCATGAGGTCACTCATCCTCATTTTCGCAGTCTTTTTACTAGGCATTGCTCCTACTAGCCAGTTTCCTACTCCACACTGATGAGGGGCAATACCCCGAAACAGCTGTCTGTGGATGGATACCATGTTTTGGCATAGGTGGTTTCCTTCATTGGAGACTGCCCTTCCCGTGGTTGTTCCTTCCCTGTGAAAGACCTGGCTAGTCATTGCTTGCGTTGAGAAACATGTGATGGTGTCTCCGCGGCTGTTGATTTACATGTTTTTGCATATTTCCCATAAGGGATGGGGGCATTGCTCTAGAATCACTGCGTTGAGAAACATGTGATGGTGTCTCCGCAGTGTTGGATGTTGATCTCCATGAGGTCACTCATACTCATTTTCACAGTAACAGTCGTAGTCCTCAAGCCAATTCCTGGACGCTTAAAGTCCTCGGCGGGACTACTCAGTCCCGGTGCCTGACAGTCCTGGCTGTTATGATTGAGTCACCGTAGGAGGCAAAAACAGAAATGCTAGCTAAGTCCAGAAAACCAGAGAGGTTGGCAGCTATTGGATTGCAGACCCCTGATCCTATCACAACAACTAACAGTAGCCGTGGGGGGTTCCTACGATGCCCTAGACCCTTCGATCACAGCCAGAGAATTAAATAGGCCTAAAGAAAGAAAGGGGAAATCTAAACTGCCCCAGAGCAGACCCCAAAGCAATAGGCAGCCCCCAAGTTATAATGATGGTGAAGCAAGATGAAAACACTAACACAGACAGAAAGATAGACTGAGCAAAGACGGGGCCCAAGCTAACTAGATAGGAAAGGACAGGAAGGCTGCTGTCTGCAATCCGTGAAAAACCCTATGAAAATAAGAGCCAACAGAGTGACAGTGAAAAAGGCCCTGAAGACGCTAGGCTTCAAAAAAGCTATGTCAGTACTCAGGAATATTCTGAAGACAGAGCAACCGGCAAAAGGAGATTCAGCTCATCCCAGCAGGGAATGGCAGAATCCAGAAAAGCAAGGAAAACAAAAACAAAAGACAAATGCTAACAGGCAAAGCAGAAAACTTAGCTTTAGAGGAGCAGGAATCAGACTGGTGTCCTAGAAGTCCACAGAGAAATCACCCGCAGGGCAGAAGGGTGTCGGCAGCCTTATATCCAGTCAGTGACTTCACTCAGCCAGTCATCCTCATTAGGCTCAGGTGCCTGATAATCAGGCTCATTACCTTCCTTTACCAGAATAGGGAGTTCACCAGACCTCAGTGACGAAGGGGAAAATGAACTCACAACAGTACCTCCCCCTTGAGGAGGGGTCACCGAACCCTCAACCACGCCACCAGGGCGATCAGGGTGAGCCCGATGAAAGGCACGCACCAATCTTTTGGCATGAATATCAGAGGCAGAGACCCAGGAATTATCCTCCTGACCATAACCCTTCCACTTAACCAAATACTGGAGTCTCCGTCTAGCCAGACAGGAATCCAGTATTTTCTCTACCTCATATTCCAGGTTACCTTCAACCAATACAGGGTCTGGAGGTGCCACCCCAAGAACAACTGGTTCAACAAACCTCTTCAACAAGGACTTATGGAACACATTATGGATTTTAAATGTGACAGGAAGAGCCAAACGAAAAGAGACCGGATTAATAATCTCCAAAATCTTGTAAGGTCCAATAAATCTAGGCTTAAACTTAGGAGAAGCCACCTTCATAGCAATATTTTTTGATGAAAACCACACCATATCACCAATCTTAAACTGGGGACCAATGGTCCTATGTCGATTGGAAAACCGCTGGGCCTTTTCCTGGGAGAGAGATAACTTATCCACCACTTGGTCCCAGATCTGGTGCATTCTCTCCACCACAGTGTTAACACCTGGGCAGGCAGAAGGCTCCACCTGCCCTGAAGAAAATCGAGGATGAAACCCAAAGTTACAAAAAAAAGGTGACATCAAAGTGGCAGAACTAGCTCTATTATTTAAAGCAAATTCGGCCAAGGGCAAAAATGAAACCCAATCATCCTGATCAGCGGAAATAAAACATCTCAAATACGACTCCAAGGTCTGGTTTGTTCTCTCTGTCTGCCCATTGGTCTGAGGGTGAAAAGCAGAGGAGAAGGACAACTGAATTCCCAGCTTGGAACAGAAAGTCCTCCAAAATCTAGACACAAACTGAACTCCTCTGTCAGATACAATGTTCTCAGGAATCCCGTGTAAGCGAACCACCTGTTGCAAAAACAGGGGCACCAACTCAGAGGAAGATGGCAACTTAGGGAGTGGTACAAGATGAACCATCTTAGAGAACCTATCACAAATCACCCAAATAACAGTCATTCTTTGAGAGACCAGCATATCAGAGATGAAATCCATTGAAATATGGGTCCATGGCCTCCTGGGGACCAGCAAAGGCATCAACAACCCACTAGAGCGAGAACAAGATTTATACCGGGAGCAAGTCCCACAGGACTGCACAAAATTCCTGACATCATGAGACAAGGTGGGCCACCAAAAAGAGCGACTCACCAGATCTCTAGTACCAAAAATACCTGGATGACCAGCCAATGCAGAGCAATGAACTTCAGACATCACTCTCTTCTTCCACTGGTCAGGAACATACAACTTTCCACTGGGACAACGCTCAGGTTTGTCCTCCTGGAACTCTTGCAGAGCAAGTCTCAAATCGGGCGAGATGGCAGAAAGAACTACCCCTTCGCTTAAGATGGTAGCAGGCTTGGTCACCACAGGAGAATCAGCAAAGAAACTCCTAGAGAGGGCGTCTGCCTTGACATTCTTAGTTCCAGGAAGAAAAGAGACCACAAAATCAAAACGTGTAAAAAACAAGGCCCACCTAGCCTGTCTAGGGTTCAAGCGTTTAGCCGACTCTAGGTAAATCAAATTCTTGTGGTCAGTGAGGACCACAACTTGATGTTTAGCTCCCTCCAACCAATGTCTTCACTCCTCAAATGCCCATTTCATGGCCAACAGTTCCCGATTACCCACATCATAGTTACGTTCAGATGGAGAGAACTTTCGGGAAAAGAAAGCACAGGGATTCATTTTAGATGTTACATGATCCTTTTGGGACAAAACAGCTCCTGCACCAATCTCAGAAGCATCCACCTCTACCTGGAATGGGAGTGAGACATCAGGTTGCCGCAAAACTGGGGCAGAGGTAAATCTTCGCTTCAGCTCCTGAAAGGACGCAACAGCCTCCGGAGACCAATTCAACACATCAGCACCCTTCTTAGTCAGATCAGTCAATGGCTTGGCAATACTAGAAAATTTTGCTATAAATTTCCGATAAAAATTAGCAAAAGCCAAAAACTTCTGGAGGGCCTTCAAAGAAGTGGGCTGAACCCAATCGTAAATGGCCTGTACCTTGGCCGGGTCCATTTCAATAATTGACGGAGACAAAATAAATCCCAAAAATGAAATCCTCTGTACTCCAAAAAGGCATTTCGATCCTTTGACATACAGGGAATTCTCCCTCATGATCCGGAACACAGTCCGAATATGTTCCACATGAGAATCCCAATCCTTGGAGAAGATCAAAATATCGTCCAGATAGATAATCAAATATTTATCGACAAAGTCTCGGAAAATATCGTTCATGAAGCACTGGAAGACAGAAGGGGCATTAGTGAGCCCAAAAGGCATCACCAGGTACTCAAAATGTCCCTCCGGAGTATTAAACGCCGTCTTCCATTCATCCCCCTGCTTAATGCGGATAAGATTATACGCCCCCCTGAGGTCAAGCTTGGTAAACCAGCAAGCACCTCTAACTCTAGAGAATAGATCCGAAATCAGGGGTAACGGATACTGATATTTAATAGTAATTTTATTGAGGGCACGATAATCAATACAAGGCCTTAAAGAACCATCCTTTTTGGCCACAAAAAAAACCCGGCACCTAAGGGTGAAGAGGATGTTCTAATATGACCCTTCTCCAACGCCTCTTTAATATAGGACTGTATAGCCTCGTGCTCGGGTACAGATAAATTGAAGAGCTGACCCTTGGGAAATTTACACCCCGGGCTTAGTTCAATTGCAGTCATAACTCCTATGAGGAGGCAAGGACGCAGACTCATTCTCACTAAATACATCATAAAAGTCCGCCAAATAGTCAGGAACATCATGCGACTGAGGAGAGGTGGAAAAAACCGGAGCCTCACTAAAGGCACACCGACAACCCCAACTCACCACAGACACAGATTTCCAATCCAAAACTGGATTATGAATTTGCAACCAGGGAAACCCCAGAACAACGGCATCATGCAGACCATGCAAAACCAAAAATCTGCAATTTTCTTGATGGTCTGGGGCGACCCGCATGACCACCTGGGTCCAAAACTGAGGTTTATTTTTAGCCAAAGGAGTAGCATCAATCCCCCTCAAAGGGATAGGCATCTGCAGAGGTGTCATCGGAAATCCACAACGTTTAGCAAACTCCAAGTCCATTAGGTTTAGCGCTGCTCCCAAATCCACAAAAGCCTTGGCGGAAAATGTGGACAGGGAGCAGATCAGAGTAATTGCCAGAAGAAACTTAGGTTGAACACCACCAACAGAAAACGTGTGTGCAAAGCGTTTCTCTCGTTTAGGACAAACAGAAATAATATGCGAGGCATCTCCACAGAAAAAACACAGCTTATTACGCCTTCTGAACTCCTGACGTTGCGCCTTAGACAAAACTCTATCACATTGCATAGGTTCAGACGTCTGTTCAACCGGTGGCAACACCTCTCGTGCAATCCTGCGTTCACGTAAACGCCGATCAACCTGAATGGCTAATGACATAGAATCGTCCAGACCAGAGGGAACAGGAAATCCCACCATAGTATCTTTTACGGCTTCTGACAAACCCTTCCGAAAGAGAGCAGCCAAGGCATTATCATTCCAGGTAGTAAGGACCGCCCACTTTCGGAACTTTTGACAGTACAACTCTGCAGAATCTCGACCCTGGTTCAATGCCAACAGTGTCTTTTCAGCCTGATCAATAGCATTAGGTTCGTCATACAACAACCCCAAAGCTTGAAAGAATGCGTTCACATTAGTCAGAATAGGATCATCTGGTTTCAAAGAAAACGCCCAATCCTGGGGATCGCCACGCAGCAAAGAGATGACAATTTTAACCTGCTGCGCGGAGCTCCCTGACGAGTTAGGCTTCAAGGCAAAAAATAATTTACAATTATTTTTGAAACTCAAAAATTTAGATCGATCCCCAAAAAATACATCAGGTGTAGGAATCTTTGGTTCAACAGCATGCGAACGAGCAAGGTAGGCGGAAATTCCCCGCACTTCCGCAGCGAGCTGCTCGACACGATCAGACAATTGCTTTATCTCCATTGAGAGAAAAAAAAAATTCCCCCTATGGCCTCAGAGATATAGAGGAAAGAATATACACACACTTTTTTTTTTTAAACACAATTCTTTCCTGCTATTGAGTACCCTAGGATCTGCGGTATGGCGGGTGATTCTGTTATGATTGAGTCACCGTAGGAGGCAAAAACAGGAATGCTAGCTAAGTCCAGAAAACCAGAGAGGTTGGCAGCTCGGATTGCAGACCCCTGATCCTATCACAACAACTAACAGTAGCCGTGGGGGGTTCCTACGATGCACTAGACCCCTCGATCACAGCCGGAGAATTAAATAGGCCTAAAGAAAGAAAGGGGAAATCTAAACTGCCCCAGAGCAGACCCCAAAGCAATAGGCAGCCCCCAACATATAATGACGGTGAAGCAAGATGAAAACACTAACACAGACAGAAAGATAGACTGAGCAAAGACGGGGCCCAAGCTAACTAGATAGGAAAGGACAGGAAGGCTGCTGTCTGCAATCCATGAAAAACCCTATGAGAGCCAACAGACTGACAGTGAAAAAGGCCCTGAAGACGCTAGGCTTCAAAAAAGCTATGTCAGTACTCAGGAATATTCTGAAGACAGAGCAACCGGCAAAAGGAGATTCAGCTCATCCCAGCAGGGAATGGCAGAATCCAGAAAAGTAAGGAAAACAAAAACAAAAGACAAATGCTAACAGGCAAAGCAGAAAACTTAGCTTTAGAGGAGCAGGAATCAGACTGGTGTCCTAGAAGTCCACAGAGAAATCACCCGCAGGGCAGAAGGGCGTCAGCAGCCTTATATCCAGTCAGTGACTCCACTCAGCCAGTCATCCTCATTAGGCTCAGGTGCCTGATAATCAGGCTCATTACCTTCCTTTACCAGAATAGGGAGTTCACCAGACCTCAGTGACGAAGGGCAAAATGAACTCACAACACCTGGCAGTCAATATTATCTCTAGCCGGGGGTCCCTTCTGTCCCGGACAGGGATGCACATATGTCCCAGACGGGGGCTCCTTCTATCCCGGAGGGAAATGCACATATGCCCCACACACCTGTGCCCCAGACGGGTGTTGGCATATGCAACAGAAATGGACTTATTGTTTATGTAAAGGAGGACTTTACACTAGCCTGACAGCAGATGGCGATAGTGTGAAGTTAATCTGTTTGCTGTATTGTGGGGAGGGAAGCTCTCTTGTTGTTATTATGTTTTACTTTCGCTTTTGACTATATTATGCCAGCAGCATGGCTGTGTGCTTCTGAATTCTTATCTCATGTTTACCCATAAGAAGTAAATGCTGTTTACTCAAGATAACTTGCTCAGTGAAGTTCTCCTGTGTACCGGTGGATTCTCAAAAGATACACTCTGCTACAGGTTATGGGCCCAGACACCCAGAACACAGAACAGAGACACCCAGAACAGGAGATAGTCCCAGACACCCAGAACAGAGACACCCAGGAGATAACCTCAGACACGGAGAAGCAGATAATCTCTGTTAACAGAAGAAGATAAAACCCAGTGAATGGACACTGAAAAGAAAAAATCCAGATACAGAGGGACAAAGGAATTTATGACCCAGGAACTGGAGGGCCGCACACTGGAGATAATTACAGAGAATCACCACACACAGGATATACAGGAACTCAAGAAGAAAGAAGAATATCTTCATAAAACAAGTAAGATTATATAAAAATGATGTGCAGCACTGAGCTGAAACTCACAGTAGCTAAGCTGAACAGTGAAAATTATTAGTTATGGAAATTCAAAGTAGAGATGTTGCTATCTTAAGATAATTTATGGGAAGTATTCTTTACAGATAGACCTGATGAAGATAATTAGACATGGGATAAAAATAATAGAGAAGTTAGAGCCACCATTAGCTTATTAGTGGATGATGCTCAATTAATACACATAAGGAATGAAGAAACAGCAAAAGGAATGTGGGACACATTAAGAAAATTACATGAAAGATACAGTTTAAATCACAAGTTATTTCTATTAAGAAAGCTTTACAGTATGAGATTGAGTGCAAATGACATGCAGAAGCACATATTCTCAATGATGGAAGTAATATCACAGCTAAGGTCTATTGGTGAAGACATTAAAGAAAGACATGTAGCAGCAATATTATTGTGCGGTTTACCAGATTCGTATACAGCCTTGATAAATGCCCTAGAGACAAGACCAGAAAAAGGCATCACATTAGATTTTGTGAAAACCAGACTAATAGATGAATATCAGAGAAGAAAAGAACAGACAAATGATTCTTCTACTGAAAAGGACAGTGGAAACGCTCTTAAAGCTACAGAATTTAAAAAACCCTATAATAAAGAGACAAGAGAATGTTTCAGATGTAAAAAAAAAAGGTCATTTAAAGAAAGACTGCACCATATGGAAAGCAGAACAACAAAAATTACAACATAAAGAGCATACACAGAAAGTGAAAAACACAATTTCCGATTCATGTGAGAATAATTGGAATGGCACATTTAAAATAACAGACAAGAAATCATCACTTGGTTGGTTTATTGATTCCACAGCAACGAGTCATATGACAAGTGACAAGAATTTCTTCACTGATCTTGATTTAAATAAGAAAGAAGCCATTTATCTTGCAGATGGAAGCAAAATAGCTGCAGAAGGTATAGGACAAGGTATGCTAAACTGTTCAAACAAGTTCGGACAAGATTCAAAGATACTTGTACAGAATGTGTTGTATGTTCCAAAATTGGAAGGCGGATTGATATCTGTGGAGCGTTTAACAGCCAATGGACTCACTTTAAAATTCAAAGACAATGAGTGTGCAATTCTAGCAGGAAACAAGGTGATAACCAGTGTCAAGGCAGATGAACAATTATATCATCTTGACACACCAAAGGAACAGATGAATGTATGTACACATGATCACAAGAACTGTATTCACGTGTGGCATAGACGTCTAGGACACAGACACCCTGACAGTATAAGGAAACTACAAAGAAAAGAATTGACAAAAGATCTAAAGATATCAGATTGCTCAATTACCGTAAGATGTGAATGTTGTATAAAATCTAAAGCCACAAGAATAACTATTCCAAAAGAAAGTGAGATGAAAAGCAAAAGACCACTTGATTTGATGCATACTGACGTATGTGGACCCATGCAAGTGACTACATCAGGAGGAAATAGATACATGGTGACTTTCATAGATGACTACTCTTTTCTTTTCAATGTTTTATTTATTGAAATTTGCCAGTTACATCAAAAAGAAAGCAATCAACAAAGTAGCTTAAGAAATTAATATATAACCTACAAATTCCAGTTTTTCGGGAGTTAAACAAGTGATTTGAAATATCAATACATGGCAAAAACTATTGATATACAGAGGTTTAAGGACAACAACAGCCTTAAAGGAACTTCCAGTAGCAAGATATATCTGGGTTCAAATCCGGGTTCCTTCCATCCACACGCCCTGGCTACATCACATATGCCATGATGTCAAACAAAGATAAAAAAAAAAACAGTATAGGGAGTAAAGGGACAGGGGGTCAAGCAGAGAAAGGAGGAAGTTGGAAGACAGGGGTGAGATATAGGGGCAGTAGGGGGAGGGGGGTAGAGGGGAGCACTAGGCAACAAGGATTCTGTCTACACTGATAGAACCGAACAAGGAGGCCACTATAGCCTTATTAGTTTTTACTAATGGATCTGAATCGGGTCCATGGGTGCCATATTCTTTCAAAAACTGAAAGAGAGCCATTCACCAGGGCAGCTAGTTTGGC
Source organism: Dendrobates tinctorius (assembly GCF_039654945.1). Classification (NCBI taxonomy): domain Eukaryota; kingdom Metazoa; phylum Chordata; class Amphibia; order Anura; family Dendrobatidae; genus Dendrobates; species Dendrobates tinctorius. The sequence continues at coordinate 3,635,588 of NW_027361795.1, read as the reverse complement.
TACCTGATATAGCATGTCTACCTTTTCCTGTAGTTGGGATATAGATGGAGTAGTAGTTGTCTTCCAGTTCACAGGTATCAGAAGTTTCGCTGCTGAAAGAATGTGTTGAGTCAACAGAGCGGTATTCTTATGTCCAGTCGGTGACAGGAAATTTAAGAGCACTATCTCCGGTGTCAATGTAAGCTTTTTGCCCACAATTTTCCCGATATAATCCTCTACCAGGTGCCAGAACTGCAGCAGGGGTGGACAAGACCACCACATATGTAAGTGAGTTCCGTCCGAGTCCCAACATCTCCAAGCACCTGATAGAAGACCCCATCCGCCAATGAGTATTTTGTTTTGGTGTAATATACCATCTGGTGACTATTTTAAAAGAATTCTCTTGTGCTCTAACGCACTGTGATGAGCCATGAGAATAATTATAAATGTGTGATATTTGGTTTGGGGTAAACTTGTATCCCAAATCCTTTTCCCAGTTTGTTATATAGGCTCTTTTGAGACAACAGTCAGTTATATTCAAAATCTGGTAAATAGACGACATTATCTTTTTGGGTTTATCCTTTGTTGCACAGAGAGTCTCAAATGCAGTCAGTGGGCGGGTAACATCTGCTTTTAAAAGATACTGTGTCAAGGAGTCTCTTATAGAGCCGTCGCCGAATTGTATAAAGGTCAAGTTGGAAAGCCCCAGTTGTTTCTTCAGTTCCTGAAACGAGGGGAGTGTCCCATCCATCAAGAGTCCATCAACCGCTACATTTGCCAAGGAGCCGGGTTTGATTACATCATTGTCTCGGGAATAAGATGCGTGCGGCATTATATCTGCCAACTTGAGTAAGGGGGACAGAGGGGGGACTAGAGTGTTCACCAATCCCTTCCACAATTTTAAGGTAGCTTTAGTGTGTATATTAAGTAGTATTTTGTTTATGTTTTTACAAGGATATGCCAAAAAGGTGGATCTCAGGGGATAAGGTGCCAGTGCTTCCTCCACCTCAATCCACTGCTTATTGTTGGGAGACCGCAACAGGTCTACCACTCTGGTAAGCATTGCCGCTTGGTAGTACCTTACTATGTCTGGAGCACCCATCCCACCCCTCGACTTGTTTAATGTTAATGTCCTGTATGCTAAGCGGGGCTTCTGTTTTTTCCAAACATATCTGCGGAATAATGTATTAATTTTAAGAAGATACGATTTGGGGATGGTTATAGGAAGCATTTGGAAGATATATATGAACTTGGGTAAGATTAGGCTCTTCAGTAAATTTTTGCCTTCCCATCCACGACACATATGAGTCCCTCCATGATTTCATGGTGGTTTCTACTGAGGCAATTGGGGGGGAATATTCAGCTGAAAAAGGTCTCTATCTGATCTTCCTATCTTTACAACTAAATATTTGATATATTGTTTTGGCCAGGTGAATGGGTATGTATTTTTTAGTTTAACTAAGGTACTCGGGGACATGTGTATGTCCAGCGTTTCCGACTTAGACATATTTACTTTAAAATTGGAAATTTTGCTATATTGATCTATGAGATCCATCAATGTTGGGAGTCCCAGTAAAGAATTAGTCATTAAGATTAAGAGATCGTCCGCAAATGCCGCTGTTTTATAGTGTGTCCTATTGATACGAATACCCTCTATTCCCTCATGTATTTGTATGGCCCTTAAGAGAGGTTCCATTGCTAGCACAAATAGTAACGGGGATAGGGGACAGCCCTGTCTTGTTCCGTTCTTTATAGTAAATGCATCTGTTATAAAGTCGTTAATCCTAATATGTGCCTTGGGCTTATCGTACATTGCCATTACGGCTGCTATAAATGCTTCGGGTATTTCAAACTTGACCAGTACTTCCCGTAGGTATACCCAGTCCACCCTATAGATGACTACTCAAGATACACAGTCACATACTTAATTAAGAACAAAAGTGAAGTTTTTGATAAACTTGTAGACTACGTAACAAGGTCGAGTAACAAATTTCAAAGGAAGCCAATTGTCATCAGAAGTGATAATGGAGGTGAATTTACAGGTCACAAAATAGAAAACTACTTAAGACAGAATGGAAAAGAACATCAGAAAACTGTTCCGTACACACCTGAACAAAATGAAGTAGCAGAAAGAAAAAACAGAACTAATAAGATGTATGCTGACAGATTCCAAATTACCAGAGAAATATTGGGGTGAGGCAGCAATGACAGCTACATATCTACAGAACAGACTTTTTTCCAGAAAACTGAAGAAAACTCCATATGAACTGTGGCAAGGTATGAAACCAAGTGTCAATCATTTAAAAGTTTTTGGATGTAAAGTTTTTATATTCATTCCAACAGAAAAACGTTCCAAACTTCTAAACAGATCCATGGAGGGAATATTTGTTGGGTATAGTGAAAATTGCAAGGGATACAGAATCCTAGATCCCAAAACAGACAGAGTCACGGTGAGTAACAGTGTGACATTCATTGAGGATCTAAATGAAGACACTATGATTTCAATTGACACAAAAAATGAGAAAAACAGCAGTGACATAACTGAAGAGGTATCTGATGAGAAAGTAGTTGAAATTGATGAAGAACAGAATACTGAAAATGAAGAAATACAACTACAAACAGACACAGAACCAAGATTTTCAATGAGAGAAAACAAAGGTAAACCACCAAAATGTCTTTCATACAAGACAAGCACAAGTAAAATTTATGAACCTACTTCTTGGGAAGACATATCTAAACTCATTAAAAAGGAGAAGCTAATAAATGGATAGAAGCAACAGAAACAGAAATGAAAGCCATGCATGACTCAAATACATGGACACTGACAGAGTTACCAGAAGGAAGAAAAGCCATAGGATGTAAATGGATTTTTAAAGTAAAATACCAAACAGATGGCACACCTGAAAGATACCGAGCAAGACTTGTAGCTAAAGGGTATTCTCAAAAATATGGAGTAGACTATGATGAGACATGTGCTCCAGTTGTCAAACTTACTACAATAAGAACTTTACTTACAGTTGCAGCAATGAAACAGATGGAACTGATACATCTGGATGTAAAGACAGCATTTTTCAATGGAGATTTAACAGAAGACATTTACATGGAACAATCTCCAGGATTCAAAGTTGAAAGAAACCCAAACAAAGTTTGCAAACTACAGAAAAGCATTCCGTATATACTCGAGTATAAGCCGACCCGAGTATAATTCGACCCCCCTAATTTTGCCACAAAAAACTGGGAAAACTTATTGACTCGTGTATAAGCCGAGGGTGCACAGTGAGTGGCCTCAGTAATCTGCAGTGTGTGGCCCCAGTTATGATGCACAGTGAGTGGCCCCAGTTATGATGCACAGTGAGTGGCCCCAGTTATGCTCAGTGAGTGGCCCCAGTTATGCACAGTGAGTGGCCCCAGTTATGCACAGTGAGTGGCCCCAGTTATGCACAGTGAGTGGCTCCAGTTATGCACAGTGAGTGGCCCCAGTTATGCACAGTGAGTGGCCCCAGTTTTGCTGCACAGTGAGTGGCCCCAGTTATCTGCACAGTGAGTGGCCCCAGCTTTTCTGCACAGTGAGTGGCCCCAGCTTTTCTGCAGAGTGAGTGGCCCCAGCTTTTCTGCAGAGTGAGTGGCCCCAGCTTTTCTGCAGAGTGAGTGGCCCCAGCTTTTCTGCAGAGTGAGTGGCCCCAGCTTTTCTGCACAGTGAGTGGCCCCAGCTTTTCTGCACAGTGAGTGGTCCCAGCTTTTCTGCACAGTGAGTGGCCCCAGCTTTTCTGCACAGTGAGTGGCCCCAGCTTTTCTGCACAGTGAGTGGCCCCATCATGTTGCTGCTGCCGCTGCCTCCCTTACAAAAAAAACAAAAACCTGTATGCTCACCTCTGTCGCTGCCCCCTGCTCATCAGCGTTGCGCTCTGCAGTGACTCTGCAGGCAGAGAGCGCGATAGCGCCCTCTGACCTGAATGTCACTGCAGAGGACGCAAGACAGCAGAGCGCAGGGACAGGTGACTATGCCTCCCGCCATCCCCCTGTTCATACTCACCGGGTCCTGGCGCTTGTCTCTGCAGCTCCCCTGCTTGTTGTTCCATGTTGTCGGCGCTGCTCTCTTCCTGGTTCAGCGGTCACGTGGTACCCGCTCATTAAATATGCGCATATTTAATGAGCGGGTACCATTTGACAGCTGAAGCAGGAAGAGAGCAGCGCCGACAACATGGAACAACAAGCAGGGGAGCTGCAGAGAAGGGTTAGTATGATCTGACACCCCCGCTCCCCCTGCCCTGCCGACCCCCCCGGTATATGACTCGTGTATAAGCCGAGAGTTGGACTTTCAGCCCAAAAAAATGGGCTGAAAATCTCGGCTTATACACGAGTATATACGGTATATGGTTTAAAGCAAGCAGCTAAAGCGTGGAATGACAAAATCACGGACGTGCTTACAAATGAAAATTTTCAAAGAAGCAAAGCTGAACCATGCTTGTACACAAAAAGGCTGATGAATAGATGGATTTATGTACTCATATATGTAGACGACATTTTGATTTGTTCTGAACAAGAAAGGGATAAAGAAAACATTTTAAAAATCCTGAAGTGACATTTCAAAATCAAAGACTTGGGAAATGTGAAGTATAAATTCTTGAAGGATTATCCTACTGAAGAAATGACAGCAGACAACTTCACGAAGGCGTTGAATGCTGATAACCACCAGAGACTAATAAAAAAAGTTGGGTTTGACTTAATAATTCCTTACTGTTGAGAAAGGGTGTTGGCATATGCAACAGAAATGGACTTATTGTTTTTGTAAAGGAGGACTTTACACTAGCCTGACAGCAGATGGCGATAGTGTGAAGTTAAATGTTTGCTGTATTGTGGGGAGGGAAGCTCTCTTGTTGTTGGTATGTTTTACCTTTGCTTTTAACTATATTATGCCAGCAGCATGGCTGTGTGCTTCTGAATTCTTATCTCATGTTTACCCATAAGAAGTAAATGCTGTTTACGCAAGATAACTTGCTCAGTGAAGTTCTCCTGTGTACTGGTGGATTCTCAAAAGATACACTCTGCTACAGGGAACACACATCCTGCCTCAGGCCGTCTTGCCTGGGCTCTGACCAGGAAGCAGGAACTTCCTCTTCCCTAGGGGCTGTTGGCTCAGCCCACTAAATTAACCTCATTCTGTCCCTGGCTCTAGCATGTACGAACAAATATGGCAGTGTAAAGCACAGAGAACAATACAAAGTAAAAAGGGCCTCTGAAGTAGGCCCACACATTGAAAATATGGGATTAATTAGATCTAGTAACAGAGGTATTAATTAAAACAAGGGAAATGAGCAATCTGTTTATGTAGGGGAGAAGTGTAAGGGCTGCCTTTGTTCCAAGGAAGAAGCATCCTGGGTTTCTGGGTTTGAAGGATTTTTCTAAGTGTATCTCCATTGTTCAGATATAAATATTTGGATTTTGCATCAATCAGATATTTTCGGGATATATATTTTCGGAGTCGTAGCGAAGGGACGAACAGAACTCATTCACTCACATCATTGTGGGCCACTAGAACCCCTCCAACTTATTAACCTAGCCATCCAATAGATGATGTGAACCAGGCAATGTTTGATCATGATAAGAAATATGTCGTTAATATCTACAGTGCCTTGCGAAATTATTCGGCCCCCTGGAAATTTTCAACATTTTCCCAAATATCATGCGTCAAACATAAAGATACCAAATGTAAATTTTTGGTGAAGAATCAACAACAAGTGTGACACAATTGTGAAGTTGAACAAAATTTATTGGTTATTTTAAATTTTGGGGAAATTCAAAAACTGAAAAGTGGGGTGTCACGGGGTCCTTCTCTGGTATCACACAATCAACGGAGCGAGCGAAGAGTGAACAATTCCAAGACCTCTATTCAGGCAAAAATACGAAAAGGTCCATATTCAGTCCACCACACAAAGGATAAGATAGTCCAGAATAAGAATGCAGTCCAGTATCAGGATAAAATGTCCAGGGAAACGAGATTCCAAAACACTCTAGCACCAGAGGATAATAATGGATCCTTCTCTCTGAAAATGCAGCCTTTTCACCATCTTGTCTCTACCAGAACTGACTTGTTGTCCAGCTGCTGTTCTTTCCCCCACCCCCTTCCTTGTCCAGGGGTAGTCAAACAAGTTACCTTCCAGAGGAGAACAAAAGGCCTTAGGGATTAATGCACTACAGGGGGTCATCAAGAGACAGATACAGTGAGGCTGTAGACTTACAATGTAATAAGAAAAACACTATGAAAATAACTGGAATTGTAAAAATAGGAATATACAAAAAATGACATCCACATAACATATCACCCCATCACAACCTCTCTCCCCCCATAATAAGTGAGCACGCCATGAGGTCTACACAGACCTCTGGCCTGCTCACTTTAGTCCACATTGCTCAGTTATTTATAGTTCCTTGTACAGTGGCAGGGGTAGGTCGGCCTGGGGAGCCTATGGTTCTTCTGGTCGAGACAGTCCATCGGCGTTCTGGTGTTGGCTTCCCCGCTTGTATTGGATGGAGAAGATGTAGGGTTGTAAGGACAAGCTCCACCGCAGCAATCTTCCATTGTCCTCTGATACACGATTCAGCCATGTGAGGGGGTTGTTGTCTGTAACAATTGTGAAGTCTTTGCCATACAAGTAGGGCTGCAATTTCTTTAGCACCCATACGATGGCAAGGCACTCCTTTTCAATAGTGGCATAGGCAACTTCCCGATCCAGTAATTTCCGACTGGCAAAAGCAACAGGATGTTCTTCTCCGGCGGCGTTCACTTGGCTAAGTACTGCCCCAATCCCAAAGGTGGATGCATCTGTCTGCACGAGGAACCTGCGTTTATAATCCGGGGCAGTCAAGACAGGAGCAGTGACGAGGGCAGTCTTTAACGCTGAAAAGGCATCCTCGCATGCAGGCGTCCATGTCACATTCCTAGGCATGTTCTTGCGGGTCAGGTCGGTTAGGGGCTTGGCCAAGGTGCTGAAGTTAGAAACAAATTTGCGATAGTAACCAGCAGTTCCTAAAAACGCAAGTACCTGCTTTTTAGTCTGGGGTCTACACCAGTTGCTAATGGCTTCCACCTTGGCAGGCTCTGGCCTTAGTGTCCCACCCCCTACTCTATGCCCGAGGTACTGCACCTCAGCCATCCCTATTTGGCACTTATCAGGGCGAATGGTCAGTCCTGCAGTAAGGATACAGTCCAGCACTATGCCCAAGTGTTTAAGATGTTCCTCCCAGGTTGTGCTAAAAATGGCGATGTTGTCTAAGTAAGCACAGGCAAAGTCATGACATTGTTGTAACAGTCGATCCACCAGTCTCTGGAAAGTAGAGGGGCAGTTTTCATCCCAAAGGGCATTCCCAGGAACTCATAAAGCCCAAATGGAGTAATGAAGGCTGAGCGCTCCCGAGCGTCCTCCGTTAGGGGTATCTGCCAGTACCCCTTGCTCAAGTCTAACGTGGTCACAAATTGGGCACTGGCCAGACGATCCAATAGATCATCAATCCTGGGCATGGGATAAGCATCACTCTTGGTGGCATCATTTAGTCGTCTGTAATCAATGCAGAATCGTGTTGTACCATCCTTCTTGGGGACCAGGACGACAGGAGAGGCCCAAGAACTGTGAGATGGCTGAATAACTCCCAGTTGTTTCATCTCCTCCAGTTCGTTCTTTATCATGCCTTGAACAGCCTCTGGAACCCGGTAGGCAGCCTGCTGGATGGGGCGTTGTCCGGGGGTTTCCACATGGTGACTGGTGAGAGTAGTCTTCCCCGGCTTTGAGGAGAAAGCAGCAGCCCTCGGCCTTAGTACGGCGACAATATCGTCCTTTTGTATATCCGATAAATGGGAGCCCAGGGGCACTTGTTCCAGTGATCCTCCCGCTTGGGCAACCTGGAGGAGATCTGGGAGATACTCGTCGTCGGCGGTATCACTAGGGGGGTGGGAGACAGCTAGAACAGGCAGAGATCGGTCGTGGTAGTCTTTCAGCATGTTAATGTGGACGGTTTTCTGTCGTCGACCATTAGAGTCCAGGGCAATAACATAGTTAGTGTCATTAATTTTCTTGACAACCTGATAAGGGCCTTCCCACACTGCTTGAAGCTTGTTGGCAGGGGAAGCAGTAATCATGAGCACTTGCTGTCCTTCCATAAATTCCCGGTTCCTGGCATTACGGTCATAACAGGTTTTTTGTCTGGACTGGGCCATTCGCTGATGTTCTTTAGCGAAGTTAGCTAGCTGGGCGAGACGGTCTCTGAGCTCTAGAACCTAGGGAACGATGGGCATTCCGGTATCTGAGATGTCTCCTTCCAAATGTTCTTTCAGAAGCGTGAGAGGCCCACGGACCTTCCGGCTAAACAGTAGTTTGAAGGGAGAGAATCCTGTGGACTCTTGGGGAACCTCCCGATAGGCGAAGAGGAGATGTGGCAGGTACTTTTCCCAGTCTTTTTCAACGTCAACAAAAGCCCTCAGCATATTTTTTAGGGTTCCATTAAAGCGTTCACATAGTCCGTTGGTCTGCGGGTGGTATGGGGTGGTATGGGGTGGTGCGAATGGCTCGAACACCACAGGTATGCCATAGGGACTGGACCAGATCTGACATGAACTGAGTGCCTTGATCCGACAATATTTCACTAGGAAAAACTACCCGGGTAAAGATGGTAACAAGGGCCTCGGCTACCTTTACTGCTGTAATACTGGACAGGGCCACAGCTTCAGGATACCTAGTGGCATAATCCACCACGGTCAGGATATATTTTTTCCCTGACCTGCTGGGGTGGGCCAGAGGACCTATGATGTCGACGGCTACACGTTGAAATGGTTCCTCAATTATGGGCAGGGATTGCAGGGGTACCTTATGTCGAGCTCCTGGATGCCGCATTCGCTGGCACACATCGCAGGTGCGGCAATAATGGGCTACCGACTGCGAGACGCCCGGCCAGTAAAAGCTTTGGGTGAGTCTCTTTTCAGTCCTTTTTCTCCCTTGATGCCCAGCCAAGGGGATGTCATGGGCCAGTTGAAGTAGCTGTGCCCTGTACTTCTGAGGGACAATGAGTTGCCTGGTCGTTGCGTCAGGGTTGCCCTGGTCACTGCCCTTTGTTACACGATAATACAGTCCATTTTCTCGAATGAAGCCATCCCCATTATCTCCCATGTGCCCAGTTTCTGCCTTTTGCCTGAGGGCTGCTAAGGTAGTGTCACCCTCTATTTCTCTCCTAAACTTCTTTCTGTCCCAAGACTCTCCCAATGTAGTAGCAGCGAAAGTATTGCTTACCGACTCTGATGCGGTTCGTGGTGGTTGCTCCCCGGTGGGGTCCGGATGACGTAGTGCTTGAAGGGCCTGTAGTCGGGTGACTGCTCCCACAAATTGGCACTGTAACTCCCCAATGTCTTTCCCAAGGAGGATATCTGCAGGAAGTCCTCCCATAACTCCAATCCAACACAGTTTTTCTCCACAACCATAATCCAAACGCACAGAAGCTCGCTGTATATATTTGCGGGCACCGCCCGCCAGGACAATGGGAATTCCCGGACCCTGGTAAATTGCCTCGGGTCGAACCACACGGGGGTCAGCGATAGTCAAGAATGCCCCCGTGTCTTTAAATCCTGACACTTTGTACCCATCAATAAAGACATCCTGCAGGTGGCATTGCCGTTGCTCTGAGTAGCTAAAGGACAGAGCCCGGAGTCCGTACACTCCAGGAGGGGTATCTATGGTGCCGTGGTCGGTGGTCCACTCTGGTGGGGGTGGTGGTAGCTCTTCCTCAGGTGTGGTGGAATGTACAAGATGCACTGGACGAGGTGGGGCTGCCTGGGGCTCCCTCCGAATCCTGGAGGGACAGCCAGACTGCAAATGTCCAGGTTGCCCACACCCATAACACCTCCTCTCTGTGATACCCCCAGGTCGTGGTCGGAACTGTTGGGGCCTAGGATTGTGAGGTGTGATTGTCATTGGCTTGCGACTAGGTGGAAGGGCAGATATAATTGGAGGGGGACGGTGCGCGGGAGCAGGCCGTGGTTCATTGTCCAGAAGCCTCCTCCATTGCGGCCGGATAGTAAGGGCTTCATCGGCCAGGGCTGCAGCTCTATCCACGGTACACGGCGTGCGCTCCCGGACCCATTCCCGTACCTCTGCAGGGCACTTGGCAAGAAATTGTTCTTTAAGGAACGCCTGTATAACATCTTCCACAGTAAAGGAGTTTTCTGCTTCCAGCCTTCTCCGACATGCCTCGGACATCTTATGTGCATACATCCTAAACGATCCCCCCGTGGTGCATGGGAGGTCTCGGAACTTGGCCCTATGTGAGTCTGGGGTGATAACATGGTAATCCAGGATAGTCCGCTTTACAATGTTATAATCCCGATTCCGCAGTGCATCAATGGTTTGGTAAGCCTCCGCCATGCTTCCGTTCAGGAGCCCCACTAACAAACGCATCCAGCTAGAGTGGGGCACCTCCATCACAGCACACTGCTGCTCAAAGTCTTTGAAGAACCCCTCCACATCTCCAGAAGCCTCATCAAACGGCTTAAACTCTGTCCGGGTGATCCGTACAGGCTCCCGGATTGTTGGGGTTACACTCCACATTGCGTAACTCCCTTTTTCAAGCTCCATTGCTTCCTGTCTCCGCTGTGCCCGGCGGGCAGCCTCCTCCTTGTACTCCTGAGAGACGCAGGGGCCCAGAACCGCCATCTCTTCTTCATACCACACCAACCACTGGCTTTTCTGGATGGGGATCCCTGTCTCCAGTGCTCGTCCTTCAGACATCTGGGAGGAGATGGCCGGGCTAGCGCCCACCAGTAGATCGATTAAGGCCTCTTTAGTCAGTCCCTGGTAGTTCAGGCCCAGGTCTCTGGCTCTCTCCTGTAAACTGCATACAGTCCAATTTCTGTACTCTGTTGGTGGTTCTCCATTGGGTTACGCTCTGTTGATCCCACCGCTGCCACCAGTTGTCACGGGGTCCTTCTCTGGTATCACACAATCAACGGAGCGAGCGAAGAGTGAACAATTCCAAGACCTTTATTCAGGCAAAAATACGAAAAGGTCCATATTCAGTCCACCACACAAAGGATAAGATAGTCCAGAATAAGAATGCAGTCCAGTATCAGGATAAAATGTCCAGGGAAACGAAATTCCAAAACACTCTAGCACCAGAGGATAATAATGGATCCTTCTCTCTGAAAATGCAGCCTTTTCACCATCTTGTCTCTACCGGAACTGACTTGTTGTCCAGCTGCTGTTCTTTCCGCCACCCACTTCCGTGTCCAGGGGTAGTCAAACAAGTTACCTCCCAGAGGAGAACAAAAGGCCTTAGGGATTAATGCACTACAGGGGGTCATCAAGAGACAGATACAGTGAGGCTGTAGACTTACAATGTAATAAGAAAAACACTATGAAAATAACTGGAATTGTTAAAAATAGGAATATACAAAAAATGACATACACATAACATATCACCCCATCACATGGGGCATGCAAAATTATTCGGCCCCTTTACTTTCAGTGCAGCAAACTCACTCCAGAAGTTCATTGTGGATCTCCGAATAATCCAATGTTGTCCTAAATGACTAATGATGATAAATATAATCCACCTGTGTGTAATCAAGTCTCCGTATAAATGCACCTGCTCTGTGATAGTCTCAGGGTTCTGTTTGATGCACAGAGAGCATCATGAAGATCAAGGAACACAAAAGGCAGGTCCGTGATACTGTTGTGGAGAAGTTTAAAGCCGGATTTGGATACAAAATGATTTCCAAACCTTTAAACATCCCAAGGAGCACTGTGCAAGCGATCATATTGAAATGGAAGGAGTATCATACCACTGCAAATCTACCAAGACCCAGCCGTCCCTCTAAACTTTCATCTCAAACAAGGAGAATACTGATCAGAGATGCAGCCAAGAGGCCCATGATCACTCTGGACGAACTGCAGAGATTTACAGCTGAGGTGGGACAGTCTGTCCATAGGACAACAATCAGTCATACACTGCACAAATCTTACCTTTATGGAAGAGTGGCAAGAAGAAAGCCATTTCTCAAAGATATCCATAAAAAGTGTTGTTTAAAGTTTGCAACAAGCCACCTGGGAGACACACCAAACATGTGGAAGAAGGTGCTCTGGTCAGATAAAACCAAAATCAATCTTTTTGGCAACAATGTCAAACGATATGTTTGCTGTAAAGGCAACACAGCTCATCACCCTGAACACACCATCCCCACTGTCAAATATGGTGGTGGCAGCATCATTGTTTGGGCCTGCTTATCTGCATCAGGGACAGGGAAGATGGTTAAAATTGATGGGAAGATGGATGGAGCCAAATACAGGACTATTCTTGAAGAAAACCTATTGGAGTCTGCAAAAGACCTGAGACTGGGACGGAGATTTGTCTTCCAACAAGACAATGATCCCAAACATAAAGCAAAATCTACAATGGAATGGTTCACAAATAAACATATTCAGGTGTTAGAATGGCCAAGTCAAAATCCAGACCTGAATCCAATCGAGAATCTGTGGAAAGAGCTGAAAACTGCTGTTCACAAACAATCTCCATCAAACCTCACTAAGCTTGAGCTGTTTGCCAAGGAAGAATGGGCAAGAATTTCAGTCTCTCGATGTACAAAACTGATAGAGACATAACCCAAGCAACTTGCAGCTGTAATCGCAGCAAAAGGTGGCACAACAAAGTATTAAGTTAAAAGGGCTGAATAATATTGCACGCCCCAATTTTCAGTTTTTGAATTTCCACAAAAATTTAAAATCACCAAAAATTTACATTTGATATCTTTATGTTTGAAGCATGATATGTGGGAAAAGGTCGAAAAGTTCCAGGGGGCCGAATACTTTCGCAAGGCACTGTACCCCCTGGAACCATCAGGGGCAAAGATATCCTGTAAGTTGAGGGCCATCATATCCCATAATGGACCCCCATATGAGCTCATCAAGGGGACGTATGTGGGCGTAGCCATGAGCTAATGAAAATTAGTATTTGGGTCTGCGTCATTTGTCAATCTTTGGAAGACATAGTTCACTGGATCTTCTGTCCATTTTTCCAATAGCAGTGTTTCCCTTTGCTAATCTCTGAGCCATTTCCGTGACAAGGTTTAGTAGTTATCTTTCACTATTCCTTTTTATTACATGTAATTGTGTATGCTGTATTGTTTTGTTCCATTTTGTATCATCTTGTATATTTTTTTATAAACACTGCCAATATTTCTGGATTAAATATATAAAATTTAATAGCGCTGTTCCTCTTGATCTGTAAGCCACACCTCTGAAACCATACACTACTTGTAATTGGTGTCAAATTGGCCTGTATAAATGATTGGTGGTGGCAGCTAGTAGTTCTTTTGTTATTGTGGAGCTGGATGACCATATGGAGTAGTGGAAGCAGCTGCGGTCTTGTCCATCACTCGTCAAGCAATTGCCTTGATGATTGGAGGCAGCAGAGTTGCGTTCCCTTGACAAAAAATGATAGCGATGGGATCTGTGTGATCTCTCCAGTGCCATCTGTGACAAAGTGGTAACAGTGGCAGGAAAGACCTGCCCACAGGCCGCCCCGAAGCACAGTCTGTGTTAGGGGTCAGGTTCCTGCGTCTGCTCTGCAGGAATCCAGACCCTTACATTCTGCGGTCTCTTGCTCTTTATCTGCCGCAGAGGAGATTGCCTTGCAGCAAATCTCTCCAGGGGCTAAGTCCCTCTGTCCTCCTACTGAGCATGCTCATGAGACGGTTTCCCATTGGAGATCGGGAGTCATGTGCTCAGGTCCTGCTCCAGATCTCATTGGTCCATCTCGGAGATCTGGAAGCTTCCGGATGGTCCCGGCTGCTATAAGAAGCATGCATGGCCGTTCCGCCATGCGCTAGTATAGACTATACTGCTATGTGTGAATGGTGACGGATGTATGATTCTGGTGACTGACTTATTATGAAACCCCTTCCCTCTGATATTACGCATGTGGTTAGGGAATTAGTTCAGTAGTCTGTGCCAGTCTGTGGCAAGCCTTAGGCCACTGTGCACACCGCACCTCTGCGCTAGCGTCCGACATACCGACATAGCACCTGCTTTGTAGCTGTGTCGTCCAGCGGCAGTGTCTTGCGCTGCGCTGCAGTTGCAGCCCTTCTTCAGTAGCGACGCCGCACACATGGTAGGTCTAGACGGACGCAGCCCTCTGTCTTAGTTCCTGCTCCTGTGACCTTATACCGTGTGTGCATTTTCCTGAGGCCTGTGACTCTAACAGGCTCAGCCTTTTTGTATGTTTTTGTTGCGGCGCCTCTGTGTGTGAACAGAGCCCACTCTGTGCACTTCGGGTGAGGTTGAACCAGTGCGCATTATATCGCCATATTGCTCGTCTGCCATTACTCAGCAGCGGTTGTAACACCTACTGCATGGTGGACCTCGAGCGGCGAACGCACTTTATTATTTTTATTTAGTGCGTTCCGCCATCCCTAACATTATACTAGCGCCAGGGTCTGGCTAGTGATGGCAGATCAGCAGCAACTCCTTCAGTGCATTCGCCAGCTAGAGGGCCGGTTGGCTACTCTTGAGAGTGTTATCGCAGTGGCGAAGTCTTCGGAGCCTGCTGTACAGGTGATCGCAAAGGCGGTTTCTCGTATGTCCACGTCCTCCCACGCGCTGCAGTTACCCGCCTCCCGTTGCCTGATAAATTTTCTGGCTATGGCGCCTCCTGTAGGGGTTTCATCAGTCAGTGCTCTATCCATCTGGAGTTACTGGCTGCGCGATTCCCTATGGAGCGGGCCAAGGTGGGGTTTATTGTTTCCCTTCTGTCGGGCAAGGCGTTGGAGTGGGCTACACCATTATGGGAGTGTGGTGACCCAGAGGTTCGGACCGCTGCTCAGTTTCTAGCAGCTATTAAGCAGGTCTTCCTGGGACCATGGGTCACTCACGACACCTCTCTACAGGTACTGGCTTTGACTTAGGGATCCCTCTCGGTTAGTCAGTATGCTGTTCGTTTTCGGACACTGGCTTCCGAGCTGGAGTGGTCTGATAAAGCCCTCATCCCTGTGTTTTGGAGAGGTTTAGCTGAGCATGCTAAGGATGCTCTTTCTACCAGAGAGGTTCCTGCAAGTCTGGAGGAGCTGATTGCCATTGCCACCTGTATTGATCTCCGTTTTTTGGAGTGCGGGCTGGAGTGTGTTCAATCCAGACGGAAGGTTACTCCAGCTCCCAACCTCTTTGAACCTCTGGTATCACCTGAGCCAGAGTGTTCACTCCCAGAGCCCATGGAGGTGTCTCGCGCCAGTCTCGAGGCGCGTCCGACACTAAGTTCCACTTGCGGCTGCCACTGTCAGCACTCTGTTCACCAGGATAACGGGGCCCCGCAATGGCCAAACTCTTTGCCGCCAGGCAAGACCTTTGTCCCCCCTCGCCTTCGGACGAAGGTCCTCGCGTGGGCACATGCGTCCAGGGCGGGTGGTCACTGTGGCTACATGCAGACCACAAAACTCCTGGCAGGGTCGTATTGGTGGCCGCACAGGGCTCGGGACATTAAGAAATATATTCAGGCATGCGCCTCGTGTGCTCGGGTAGGCTTCCTTAAACAGAGAGTGGAGACGTTCGCCAACACACCGCGGTGTCCCACTTCAACTTATGCTCCGGGCGATTTTGCGGCTCCCGTTGTCTCCCACGTGTCCCTTCTTAAACCTTGCGATCTTGCCGCCTCTGATACCTTCAACGTATCCTGGTTTTCCGTGTCACCTACCGTGATATCAGACTTGCCTTCGGATGAGTCTCAGGCCTATGCCTCTGATGGGAACAGGGTGGTGGATTGAAAGGCTCAGAGAGGAGGGGGCCCTCGGAGGGGGGGTAATGTTAGGAGTTAGGTTCCTGCATCTGCTCTGCAGGAATCCAGACCCTTACATTCTGCGGTCTCTTGCTCTTTATCTACCGCAGAGGAGATTGCCTTGCAGCAAATCTCTCCAGGGGCTAAGTCCCTCTGTCCTCCTACTGAGCATGCTCATGAGACGGTTTCCCATTGGAGATCGAGAGTCATGTGCTCAGGTCCTGCTCCATATCTCATTGGTCCATCTCGGAGATCTGGAAGCTTCCGGAAGGTCCTGGCTGCTATAAAAAGCATGCATGGCCGTTCCGCCATGCGCTAGTATAGACTATACTGCTATGTGTGAATGGTGACGGATGTATGATTCTGGTGACTGACTTATTATGAAACCCCTTCCCTCTGATATTACGCATGTGGTTAGGGAATTAGTTCAGTAGTCTGCGCCAAATCTGTGGCAAGCCTTAGGCAACTATGCACACCGCACCTCTGCGCTAGCGTCCGGCATAACGCCTGCCTTGTAGCTGTGTCGTCCAGCGGCAGTGTCCTGCACCGCGCTGCAGTTGCAGCCCTTCTTGGCGTTCGCAGTAGTGACGCCGCACACACGGTAGGTCTAGACGGACGCAGCCCTCTGTCTTAGTTCCTGCTCCTGTGACCTTATATCGTGTGTGCATTTACCTGAGGCCTGTGACTCTAACAGGCTCAGCCTTTTTGTATGTTTTTGTTGCGGCGCCTCTGTGTGTGAACAGAGCCCGCTCTGCGCACTTCAGGTGAGGTTGAACCCGTACGCATTATATCGCCATATTGCTCATCTGCCATTAATCAGCAGCGGTTGTAACACCTACAGTATTTAGTCAGTCAGCAATAGTGCAAGTTCCACCACTTAAAAAGATGAGAGGCGTCTGTAATTTACATCATAGGTAGACCTCAACTATGGGAGACAAACTGAGAAAAAAAAATCCAGAAAATCACATTGTCTGTTTTTTTTTTCATTTTATTTGCATATTATGGTGGAAAATAAGTATTTGGTCAGAAACAAAATTTCATCTCAATACTTTGTGATATATCCTTTGTTGGCAATGACAGAGGTCAAACGTTTTCTGTAAGTCTTCACAAGGTTGCCACACACTGTTGTTGGTATGTTGGCCCATTCCTCCATGCAGATCTCCTCTAGAGCAGTGATGTTTTTGGCTTTTCGCTTGGCAACACGGACTTTCAACTCCCTCCAAAGGTTTTCTATAGGGTTGAGATCTGGAGACTGGCTAGGCAACTCCAGGACCTTGAAATGCTTCTTACGAAGCCACTCCTTCATTGCCCTGGCGGTGTGCTTTGGATCATTGTCATGTTGAAAGACCCAGCCACGTTTCATCTTCAATGCCCTTGCTGATGGAAGGAGGTTTGCACTCAAAATCTCACGATACATGGCCCCATTCATTCTTTCATGTACCCGGATCAGTCGTCCTGGCCCCTTTGCAGAGAAACAGCCCCAAAGCATGATGTTTCCACCACCATGCTTTACAGTAGGTATGGTGTTTGATGGATGCAACTCAGTATTCTTTTTCCTCCAAACACGACAAGTTGTGTTTCTACCAAACAGTTCCAGTTTGGTTTCATCAGACCATAGGACATTCTCCCAAAACTCCTCTGGATCATCCAAATGCTCTCTAGCAAACTTCAGACGGGCCCGGACATGTACAGGCTTAAGCAGTGGGACACGTCTGGCACTGCAGGATCTGAGTCCATGGTGGCGTAGTGTGTTACTTATGGTAGGCCTTGTTACATTGGTCCCAGCTCTCTGCAGTTCATTCACTAGGTCCCCCCGCGTGGTTCTCGGATTTTTGCTCACCGTTCTTGTGATCATTCTGACCCCACGGGGTGGGATTTTGCGTGGAGCACCAGATCGAGGGAGATTATCAGTGGTCTTGTATGTCTTCCATTTTCTAATTATTGCTCCCACAGTTGATTTCTTCACTCCAAGCTGGTTGGCTATTGCAGATTCAGTCTTCCCAGCCTGGTGCAGGGCTATTTTGTTTCTGGTGTCCTTTGACAGCTCTTTGGTCTTCACCATAGTGGAGTTTGGAGTCAGACTGTTTGAGGGTGTGCACAGGTGTCTTTTTATACTGATAACAAGTTTAAACAGGTGCCATTACTACAGGTAATGAGTGGAGGATAGAGGAGACTCTTAAAGAAGAAGTTACAGGTCTGTGAGAGCCAGAAATCTTGATTGCTTGTTTCTGACCAAATACATACAGTATTTTACACCATAATATGCAAATAAAATGAAAAAAAACAGACAATGTGATTTTCTGGATTTTTTTTCTCAGTTTGTCTCCCATAGTTGAGGTCTACCTATGATGTAAATTACAGACGCCTCTCATCTTTTTAAGTGGTGGAACTTGCACTATTGCTGACTGACTAAATACTTTTTTTCCCCACTGTATATAGATAATAAATAGATTATAAGGAGCCTCGCTCCGAAATGCGCGTCGGGGAGACGCGCCGTCCTCCTGCTTGACCGCACGACTGCCCACAGGTAATAATCACTGTATTTCACTTCTGTTCCCTTGCCCTGCTCCCTGTCTCTCACCCCTCCCTTCTGGGCTATACTCTGTGATAACCGCATTGACTTATCGGTGGGGGCTCAGTATATTATATATACAGCTAGATACCTATTAACAAATGGGGATACAATAGTGATATATGGATATTATATCAACTGGGATATTACCCCTGCTGATCTGACCATCATTCTACTTTTTATATATAGAGCTATCTAGCAGGGGTTAGTTCATCTTTAGGGGCATTATTTAGGGACAGTTTCTCCATCTTTTTCAAATTGTCATTTATTATTTAATTTTGATGGTAGTTTTGAGCGGATTGATTACATAACAAATGGTCAATATCACCTGACTGTTGTGGCATATGGAATATAATGAATTGCTGTGAGTTCTTAGCTAATTTTATACAGACAATATTCCATGCAATCTTTTGTCAGGTCTTTGGTGCGTCTTTCAGCACTGTTGCACCTTATTGTCTTCTGCACCTGCTCCCCCATTTTATCCTGTCTAGTCCTGTTTTCCTTATAAAGTGACATTTGTTATAATATTTTGGACCTATGTGTCGTTTTCTGTGTGGTTTCCACACTTGTGTTCTACTTGGTGTAACGATGGGTCCTTAATTGTCCTTCTCTTGAAATCAGCACATATTTATGAACATTGATTGTAGTATGCTGTTCTTTACCCTTGCTGTGATATTATAGATTATGGGTGACATAAAGGTGGAAAAAGCTCTAAAATTATTATTTTTGGTATGATTTGTAGACTTTTTATATCCACTGTATCCTAATTTATATATTAAAGTGCAACAATTGCAATAACTAGAATTACTCAAAATGATTCCCCAAAACAAGATTTATTTTGTTTACTTTTGATATCTAATTGTTGATATAACCTAACAGATTGAATAGAGTGTAGGCAGAAATTAAGTTAGGAGCATTAAGATCAAAAGAAATATCAGCAAAAGAGTGAGTTAAATACCCACGTATTCTCACAATACAGAATACCAAATCAGCAATCGAGAATAAACATAAAACATAATTTTTAATAATAAGTGTAAAAGCTACCAAAGATAGTAGTGCAAGTAAAACACTAAATCAGAAACCACAAAAAATAAAGGAAGTAACTGTGTTAATCTTTATAACAGATTACTACCAATATGTGCATGTGGCTATTCCAAGTCCAAATTCTTGAGGGATTGGACCAGAAAAACTTGGACTAAATCAATGCAAAAAGACCAAGTAAAATATGAACAGTTTCCTTATTAGAGGAACTAGAGGCCTCTACCCTGTAAAGGTTACCCTGACACCCATAACTCATCTCAGGTGGATGTGTTCTAGTTCATTGGCAGTTTATTTAAGCGCCCTTCTCATTAGTCTGCCTCACTCCATTTTTATCTTGGGAGGCAGCCTGTATACTCTGTGATGATGCCCAGTTTGTGCTAATATGTCCCCTGAAGAGTCATTTATTGACGAAACGCGTCGGGATGCACAGGGACTTTGTAGGGCTTCTGGTTTACAGGGATTAGATGTGGACTGCCCTTGTTAGGGCGGGAGTTATGGGTGTCAGTTGTAGTTCTGACAGGGCTTGTATAGGGTGAATTTCCCTTTTTCCTGACCTGATATGACTCTGATGGGACATCTGATACTGGACATCCTCCATCTTCATGTGGTGAGATCATTCCTTTTCTTTTGTTGATGGTTTATATGTCTTTGTTATATACATGAATAGGCATATTCCTTGATAACCTTTACAGGGTAGAGGCCTCTAGTTCCTCTAATAAGGAAACTGTTCATATTTTACTTGGTCTTTTTGCATTGATTTAGTCCAAGTTTTTCTGGTCCAATCCCTCAAGAATTTGGACTTGGAATAGCCACATGCACATATTGGTAGTAATCTGTTATAAAGATTAACACAGTTACTTCCTTTATTTTTTGTGGTTTCTGATTTAGTGTTTTACTTGCACTACTATCTTTGGTAGCTTTTACACTTATTATTAAAAGTTATGTTTTATGTTTATTCTCGATTGCTGATTTGGAGCATTAAGATCACCAAACAAAATGTGAATCCCCGACTTATTATTGAATATTGGGGCACTGAAATGCAAATAATGTGTTTCACCTATTTAAAATATGTATAATGCATGAAATGTACTGCAAATGCATAAAACGGCTGCCCAAACTAAGAGTGAAACTGCTACAAATTGACTATATGTGACATAATGGAAGTGAAAATTATGCAAAAATTAAGGAAAAAAACTCCCATAACTATGTACCAATATTTATTTATTTTACTCACATATAGCACCATTAAATCCACAGCTCTTTACTGACATCATCATCACTGTTCTCATTGGGGCTCACACTCTAACCTCAATATTCTTACATACAAACTCATTGCAGATGTTGTCCTTGGTGGGAAGTAAATGTAAGACTCCAACACTGCAAGGCTAAAGTACTAACCATTGAGCTACTGTGCTGCTTCAAATCTACAATATAAAGAGCTTTGTGACAATACATTAAGATTTTATTTGTAACAAATATTTTTTGTTTAGGGAATTGCTCCTAGGATGATTGCTATTGAGTTTAGGGGGGGATTTTTTTTTAGAGCAATTGTAGTTACTATCATTTTTTCACTTTAAAAAGAGATTTCCCCAACTTCCAGTATAAATAGCCTTGGAGGTGATATAGCTCCTTTGATGATCTAATCGTTGCTTTTGTTCTACAGAAACTGATGTTTAGGCAAATATGCTAATTATGATGCATGGTGCACCCTTGGTGTGGACAAGAACCTCAGTGCACCATTCCACACACCAATTTTGCATGCCCCATGCTTCCCTCACTGGTGATTGACAGCACTGGTGTGCCTAGAGGAAGCACCGTCTGCAGAGAAAGCTGGTGGAAGCCAGCATTGTCAGTCACAAGTAAGGAAGGCATGGGGCATGCAAATTCCATTGGCGATCCTGTGCACTGATCTTCTTGGCCACACCAAGGGTTCACCAAGCACCTTAATTTGAATGATTAAACACCAACCTATTAAAAGCTGCTGCCAGTTTCTGCCTGCGGCATTTAAAGCGCATGATGTAGGAGTGAGCCATTTTAAGTGTAATTGTGGGAAAGGGTTGAGAATGGAAAGGGTTCTCATGTCTGCAAAAAGGTCCCCGTGCCCTGTGAAGACCAACCTCTGGCTGGCCTTCACCAAAGACTGATTTTTACTATATACGCAATGCTCTGATATTGCACTGCACAGTATAAGCAATCTCAGGTTCAAATTAAAAAAAATACTTATAAAATCTAAATATAAAATGTGTCAATAAAAGTTTGATCTATCAAAACATAAAATTAATTAACCCAATCGGTAAAGGCCATGAAGACAAATAAATGAAAATGTCAGAATTGTGTTTTTTCAGTCATTATAATAATAATAGTAATAATAATAATAATTTTATTTCTATAGCGCCAACATATTCTGCAGCACTTTACATTATAGAGGTGACTTCTACAGACAATAGACATTACAGAATAACAATAAACACATAGATCAAAACAGATACCAAGAGGCGTGAGGAGTGAGCAGGGGCTCGCAAGCTTACAATCTATAAGGAAAAGCGGAGACAGGAAAGGTGGGTGGTAACAATTGCTTTTATTGTTTGGACCAGCCATAGTGTAAGAATCGGGTGTTCCTGTTGCTGCATGAACCAGTTGACAGTCTAAATATGTAATAGTACAGACACAGAGGGCTATTGAATGCATAAAGCATGTGAGAACATGATGCGAGGAACCGGATTATGGTAAAAACATTTTTTTGAATGAGCTGGCCATTTTTTGCAATTCTGACCAGTGTCCTTTTATGAGGTAATAACTCTGGAACGCTTCAACGGATCCTAGCGATTCTGAGAATGTTTTTTTGTGACATGCTGGGCTTCATGTTAGTGGTAAATTTAGTTTGATAATTGTTGTGTTTATTTGTGAAAAAATCAGAAATTTGGCGAAAATTTTGAAAATTTTGCAATTTTCAAATTTTGAATTTTTATTCTGTTAAACCAGAGTGTTATGTGACACAAAATAGTTACTAAATAATGTTTCCCACATGTCTACTTTACATCAGCACAATTTTGGAAACAAAATTTTTTTTTGTTAGGAAGTTATAAGGGTTAAAAGTTGACCAGCGATTTCTCTTTTTTACAACAAAATGTACAAAACCATTTTTTTTAGGGACCACCTCGCATTTGAAGTCACTTTGAGGGGTCTATATGGCAGAAAATACCCAAAAGTTACACCATTCTAAAAACTGCACCCCTCAAGCTACTCAAAACTGCATTCAAGAAGATTATTAACCCTTCAGGTGCTTCACAGGAACGAAAGCAACGTGGAAGAAAAAAATGGACCTTTTAATTTTTCCAACAAAAATTTTCTTTTAGCATCAATTTTTTCATTTTCACATGGGTAACAGGATAAAACGGATCCTAAAATTTGTTGGGCAATTTCTCCTGAGTACACCAATACCTCATATGTGGTCATAAACCACTGCTTGGGCACACGGCAGGGCTCAGAAGGGAAGGAGCGCCATTTGACTTTTTGAATGGAAAATATGCTGGAATATTTAGCGGTTGCCATGTCGTGTTTGGAGAGCCCCTGTGCGCCTAAACATTGGAGATCCCCCACAAGTGACCCCACATTGGAAACTAGACCCTCCAAGGAACTTATCTGTATGCATAATGAGCAATTTGAACTCCCAGGTGCTTCACAAATTGATCCGTAAAAAAAAAAGTACTTCTTTTTCACAAAAATTTTCTTTTATCCTCAGTTTTTCATTTTCACATGGGCAACAGGATAAAATGGATCATAAAATTTGTTGGGCAATTTCTCCTGAGTGCATTGATACCTCACATGTGGTCATAAACCACTGATGTTTTGAAATGTCGACTTGATGGAATGGTCTGCGGGCGTCATGTTACGTTTGCAGAGCCCCTGATGTACCTAAACAGTGGAAACCCCCCACAAGTGACCCCATTTTGGAAACTAGACCACCCAAGGAACTAATCTAGATGTGTGGTGAGCACGTTGAACCTCCAAGTGCTTCACAGAAGTTTATAACGCAGAGCCATGAAAATAAAAAATAATTTTTTTCCCACAAAAATTTTTTAAGCCCCCAATTTTTAATTTTTCCAAGGGTAACAGGAGAAATTAGACCCCCAAAGTTGTTCTGCAATTTTCTCTGAGTACGCGGATACCCCATATGTGGGGGTAAACCACTGTTTGGGCACACGTCGGGGCTCGGAATGGAGGGAGCACTGTTCGACTTTTTGAACGCAAATTTGGCTGGAATAAATGGTGACGCCATGTTGTGTTTGGAGACCCCGTGATGTGCCTAAACAGTGGAAACCCCTCAATTCTATCTCCAACCCTAACCCCAACACACCCCTAACCCTAATCCCAACCCTAATTATAACCCTAATCACAACTCTAACCCCAACACACCCCTAACCCTAATCCCAACTCTAACCCTAACCACAAGCCTTACCCTAATCCCAACCCCAACCCACCCCTAACCCTAATCTTAACCCTAATTCCAACCCTAGTCCAAGCCCTAACCCTATTTCTAACCCTAACCATAATTGAAAAATAAAAATATTTTATTTATTTTATTATTTGTCCCTATGGGGGGTGATAAGGGGGGCGGTGATTTACTTTTTTTTATTTTGATCACTGTGAGAGTTTATCACAGTGATCAAAATAAAAAAAATGAATCTGCAGCCGGGAAATGCCGGCGGGCGCACTGCACATGCGCCCGCCATTTTCCATGTTGGCGGCGCCCATGAACCGGGACGGCAGGACGGCGGGACACCGGGACAGCCAGCGGGCTTTGTAAGTATTGTGGGGGGTGAGGGGGGGATCGGAGGATGGGGGGAGCGGAGGGAAGTGGGAGGGGGGCAGACTATGACAGCGGTGGCCGATCGCCGCCGTTCTGCACCGTCAATCGGTGTGGGGGGGTTAAATTAGTGTCTCCAGCCATGACAGATGCTATTTCAGCATCGGCCATGGCTGGATTGTAAGATTTCATCAATTTTCATTGATGAAATATTACTATCGCTCTGATTGGCTGTTTCACTTTCAACAGCCAATCAATGCGATCGTAGGCCCGGGGGAGGCTAAGCCACCCCCCTAGGGTGAAGCACAAAGCCTCCTGTCACTTCGGGTCGGTTGACCTTTCAGTGACCCCGGCCACCCGACCCACAGGGGGGCTTTGAAGTCATGACACAGCATATGCGTCAAAGGTCGGATTGGCACCGACTTTCATGACGCATACACTGTGTCACGGGTTGGGAAGGGGTTAAACTAGGTAGTGCATTCCAAAGAATTGGCGCAGCACGTGAAAAGTCTTGGAGATGGGAGTGGGAGTTTCTGATTATTAAGGATGTTAACCTCAGGTCATTAGCAGAATGGAGGGCACGGGTAGGGTGGTAGGCTGAGACGAGGGGAGAGATGTAGGGTGGTGCTGAGCCATGGAGTGCATTGTGGGTGAGGGTAATAAGTTTATACTGAATTCTGGAGTGGATGGGTAACCAGTGAAAGGACTAACACAAGGTAGAGGCATCGGTATAACGATTGGTGAGGAATATGATCCTAGCTGCAGCATTCAGGACGGATTGGAGAGGGGAGAGTTTGGTAAGAGAGAGAATGATTGGTAGAGACTTAAAATAGTCCAGACGAGAATGAATAAGAGAAACAGTAAGAGTTTTTGCAGAGTCGAAAGTAAGAAAGAGTCAAATTCTAGAAATGTTTTTGAGGTGCAGATAACAAGAGCGAGCCAGTGACCAGATGTGGGGGGAGAAAGAAAGCTCAGAAACAAGTATGACCCCAAGACAGCAGGCATGTTGCTGGGGAGTAATGGTGGAACCACACACGGAAATGGCAATGTCGGGCATAGGTAGGTCAGTAGAGGGAGGAAACACGAGTTCAGTTTTTGACAGGTTCAGTTTCAGATAGAGGGAGGACATGATGTTAGAGACAGTGGGTCGCCCTCCCAGGGCTGTGGGGTACTCGGTACTGGGCCGGTGTCAGGAGAATGTGTCACTGCAGCAGCAACCCGGTCCGTGCCCCTGGGCGCCCAAGTAATGGGGGAATGTAGTTAATGGAATGGAATAGTTCGTGACGCCACCTGTGGTACTCGGCAAGGTAGGTGTTAAGCCGACGCTGCATGCAGATCTGCTGGGACTGATGGTAGGGTGCAGCAAGGATGTAAAAGCTCCCCACAGGTGAAGCTATAGTCCCAGGGCAGTGTAGAGGTGGTTGGCACGGGGATGTAGCAGTGCCGTAAGGGTAGGAAGCAGACAAGACACAGCGGGGTGCAATTTCTGTACCTTTACTTGATAACTGCAGTCCAGGGTCCTGTTTACAGATGGTAACAGAGCAGGCTAGCCTGGAAGCAATTCAGGGATTTTCTCTCAGCAGACGGGCTGTGCAGTCTCCTTCCTAGCGCTTGTTTGAATGAAGTACTCCAAGTATTGAGTTAAACTGAAGTTCCTCCTGTCAGATGTTCCCAACAACCTTACTTGCATGGCAGACAGCTGTAGCCTATCTCGGGGGCTCCTTTCTCCTGAGTCCCGGCTCTCTATCCAAGCTGCTGTTGTGCCCTCAAGTCTTAGATGGGAGTAGGGCATTTACAGCCTCCTGCTCCTCTGGTATCTGTTGTAGGACCGTTAGTATCCGTACAACCGTGGAGACCAGGCTCCAGTTCATGCGCTCACTATGAGGGAGCTCTCCTTTCCCAGCTCAACCTCCAGCTTCTCTCTCCATGTCTGCACACTTCACCCTCCGCAGACTAACTGACCACTCCTCCCTCTTGGCCCTCAGAGAGCACTCCTCCCCTCAATTCCGGTTCAGAGCTCCCCCTGCTGGCCTGGAGTGGAACTGTGTTGCATGTATGGAATGACTGCGAGAGAGACCCATCATTGCCTCCAAGCCTGGCATTTCCCTCCCCTGGAGGAAGGCAAAGCCACTGTGGCGGCCATAGTCCTGGGGGCGCCACATTAGCGGTAAGACAATCACTGGTATTTTCCAAAAAAGGCAGGCGTGATATCAGGAGAAGTGTATAATTGGGTGTCATCAGCATAGAGATCGTACTGGAACCCAAATCTACTGATTGCTTGACCAATAGGGAAAGTATACAAAGATAAGAGGAGGGGGCCTAGAACAGATCCTTGAGGAACCCCAACCATAAGGGGAAGATGAGAGGAGGAGGAGCCAGCAAAGGATACAGTAAAGGAGCGGTCAGAGAGATAGGAGAACCAGGAGAGAATGGTGTCCTTGAGGCCGATGGAACGGAGCATATTGAGGAGGAGCTGATGATCCATTGTGTCGAATGCTGCGGAGAGATCCAAGAGAATTAGCATGGAGTAGTGACCATTAGATTTAGCTGTTAGAAGATCATTAGAGACTTTAGTGAGCGCAGTTTCAGTAGAGTGAAGAGAGTGGGAAAAGGATTGCAGTGGGTCGAGGAGAGAGTTATCTGAGACATAGCGGATAAGTCAGGCGTGAACCAGGCATTCCAGGAGTTTAGAGATGAAGGGAAGTGTTATGAGTTCATTTTCTCCTTCACCTCTGATGTCTGATGAACTCCCTCTGCTGGTGAAAGGAGGTAGTGAAATTGATCTGGATGGGAAGAACCTGTCATCTGAACAGGTGGAGTGTGATTGGACATCCGGAATGTCTGAGTGGATATAAGGCAGCCGACGCCTTGCAAAGTTGCTGGTGATCCTTTCTGCTCTGAGCTCTGGCATCCAGTTTAGTTCCTGTCTACTAAAAGCTAAGTTTTTGCTCTGCTATTTTTCCATGAGATTTTGTCTGTTTACTTAGTGTTTGTGTTCAGCCTTCCCTGGTTGGGATGGGCTGAACTCCATTTTTGTCTCTGATCAGTTGATCTCTTTGCTCTGTCTTCAGAATATACCTGAGTGCTGATATAGTGATTTTGAAGTCTAGTGACTTCAGGGCCTTTTCTATCAGACGTGTTGGACATTATTTTTGGCAGGGTTTTTTGCGTGATTGCAGCCAGCATCTTTTCTGTCCTTTCCTATCTAGTTAGTTGGGCCCCATCATTTGCTCAGCCTGTCTTTCTGTCTGTGTTTGTGTTTTCATCTGTTTTTCACCGGCAATACATGTTGGGGGCTATCTATTGCTTTGGGATCTGCTCTGGGGCAGTTTGGATTTCCCCTTTCTTTCTTTAGGCTTATGTAGCTCTCCGGCTGTGACGAGGGGTCTAGGGCACCGTAGAAACCCCCCACGGCTACTGTTAGTTGTGGTGAATAGGATCAGGGGTCTGCAATCCGCTAGCTACCAACCTCTCCGGTTTTCTGGACTTAGCTTGTGTTTTTGTTTTTTCCTCCTCCTGTGACTCATTTATAACAGGGAAGATTATAAACAGGTCTATAGTTAGCGGCACAGTTTTGGTCAAGGGATGGTTTTTTAAGTAATGGCTGTATGATGGCTTTCTTAAATGAGGAAGGAAAGATACCGGAAGAGAGAGAGGTTAAATTTTTTTGTTAGGTGAGTGGTGACAGCAGGGGAAAGGGACTGGAGGAGATGTGATGGAATGGGGTCACTGTTGCAAGTGGTAGGGCGAGAAGGTGCAAGGAGCCTGATTACTTCTTCTTCTGTTACTGGTTCAAAATCAGAGAGTGAGCTAGATGCAGTGGGGGAGGGAAGACATTGCATGTTATGAGGTGATTGGGAGATAATTTCCTGTCGGATATGGTCATTTTTTTCTATGAAATAATTAGCCAGATAGTCAGCGTGGAAATCCGTGGTTGGGGCCTGCACTCTTGGGTTGTGTAGGAAATGAAAAGTGTCAAAGAGACATTTTGAGTTATTGGATAGCGAGGTGATGAGGGTGTTGAAATCGGTTTGTTTTGAGAGGTGAAGGGCAGTGTTGTATGTTTTAAGCATAAATTATAATGGATGAAATCTTCGTGTACATTGGATTTTCTCCACAGACGTTTGGCACACCTGGAGCACCGTTGTAGGAAGTGTTTGCAGCGTGTGCCAGGATTGTCGCCATCTGTGCCTAGTTGTTCTGTGTATAGGAGGTGCAGTTTCATCCAGGGCACTTTGAAGTGTTTCATTGTAATGCTTCAGTGCAGAATCAGGACATGAGAGGGAGGAGATAGGCGCCAATGATGACTGCAAGCTCTTCATAATTTTCTGGGTGTTAATGGCCTGTATGTTTCTAAAAGTGTGGAAAGTGGGGGTGACCTGGACGGGATGGCAGTTCTTGATAGAAAATGATAGAAGGTTGTGGTCAGAGAACGGGAGAAGGGAGTTTGTGAAATCATCCACTGAGCAAAGCCGGGAGACCAAGACTCAAGGTTAGAGATAAAAGGTGAGAAGCAGCTGTGAGAGGGGAAGAGCAATGGGAATGTTGAAGTCTCCCATGATGAGGGTGGGGATGTCACAGGAGAGATAGTGTGGAAGCCAGGTGACAAAGTGATCCAGAAACTGATGGGAGGGGCCCAGAGGACGATACACCACCGCCACTCGCATGGAAAAGGGGACAGCATGGACCTCGAAAGAAGGGAAGGCAAGTGAGGGTACTTGAGGGATTACCTGAAAGATACATTTGGGTGATAGGAGCAGACCAACGCCTCCACCAGCTCTGGTGTCCGATCATGGGGTATGAGGGGCACTATTAAAAGAGATAGAAGGCATGCAGGGAATATTAATAAGATTAGAGGGGTTTCTGAGTGTAGCAGTTGAGGGGTTCGACTTACTATAACATGAGGGGCCGGGGTTGGGAGAGATATGTCCTGCGACTAGGAGAAGGAGGATAGAACGAGTGAGCAGATGGTTAAGTGATTTGTGAGAGCATCTCGTGTGTTGGATGGTGCGAATGAATGGATCTGTGCTGTTTAGCAATATGAAAAGAGCGTGAGTGCTATACATAGGAGAGGAAAGGACAGAGGGGCCGATATGGATGGAGTGTACAGAGTTAAATCAAGGGTGGTGGATGTGCGTGAATGCAGCAGCCAGGATATAAATTATACAAATGCATATGGTATATATTTGTGGTAATCTAAATGTACAGGGAACAGATTTATTTTTTTGTCTTACCTGTCTCCTGTCCTGTCTAACTGCCATGTTATAACTGCCCGTACTTTGATAATTGTACTTTGATTAAATGTACATAAATGCCCCCTTGCATAAATGCTTCCCCAGGCTATGTCTGAATATATAGGAGGCCAGTTATAAGATCTCTTACTTTTTTTTTTCACTCGTTAGCAAACGAAATGTTGCCAAGAAATGCAGTAAAAAGCTATCAGCATGTCAGAACCAATCCAAAATAGTATCAATAAAAATATCAGCTTACCACGCAAAAACCAAGACCTCACACAGCTTCATCAATGTAAAAATGAAACCGTTACAGGTCTCAAAAAACAGAATGACACAAACTGATATTTTTTTTTTTGCTTTATGAATTTATTTTTTTTCACCAGTCAAATACAGTATATAAAAAAATCCACAATTTTAGTATCGCCATTATTGTACTGACCTGGACAATCATACTGCCAGATCAATTTTATAGCACAAAAAATACAGTAAAAATGAAACTGAAAAAAACAATTTTAGAATTGTGGTGGGGGTTTTTTTTTTGCAATTTGACCCCAAGTTTAATCTTTTACCAATTTTCCAGTACACTGACTGATACAATTTTAACCTGTGTAATAAAAAATATTCCCTACAGATACGTATGTCAAAGAAAAAAATGAAAGCGCAAAAGCAGAAGATTGCATGGTCAATGAGTGGTTCATGCACTCACTGCTCTAGGCCACCAGGGATTTCCCTGTTGCTGGAATTTCTGTATTTCCTCAGTCTTTCATTCTTTTTGCGCTGCACTGGGAACCAAGATGTATATGCATTGTTGTGTGATAAATTAATTATCTAGAATTTTCTATGCATGGAAAACACCTTTAGCTTTTTGTCTAGAGCTTCAGGGATGGTGTCATCACATTTTTCACTGCCCTAGGCCACCAGGGATGCTGACATTACCTCTTCACTGCCCTAGACCACCTGAGATAACCCTCCTAGAAGACCAATAATGGTGATAAAGTCTGGTTTCCCACAATTTCCTCCTCACCCTCTTCTTTGACAGCTCTGGCTACACAGATCCCTGAAGGGTGGGGATAGCGGATAAACAAGCAGGTGGGAAGGTGTATAGACATGACTGTTTCCCATAAACTACACTAGCTAATTATGATTAATTAAAAGGTACTATACATCATTATTTGTAGTTTTGGATCACCCCGTTTAGAAGGAACGAATATGTGTAGACTCCATTCTTATTTCGTCATTTACTAGAACATTTATTAGCAGAAATATTTAATGTTCTCTGTTGCTGAAAAGCAATGGACTTTCCACTAGATAGTAGGAAGCAAAAGCAAATTCAGCATTGCTGTATGCTACACACAAGCAAGCATAATAAATATTATGAACTATAAAATTACAAACATTTTTGCAATGTCATCAATCATCTGGATATGACTTTTGGCCATCTACAAATCATCTGCAAGGATACAGAGAGAAGAATATTAAAAAAATAAAGGACTTAAGAGGCAGTAGTATAGTTTAAATGTGGTATTGTACTGTAAGTATCTTCAACGTTCTCCATGTAAAGGACACATAAGCTCTTGAGCTTGAAAGAGCATTCGGAATATGATACACTTACATTACTAAAGAAGAGAGATGCTCGCTGTATGGAGAATGCATATGAGTGCACATGCCAATCATCTGCCCAACAGAGAATTATTTACAAGTAGGCAGAACAAATTATATGCATTAATGAGTTGGTATAATGAGGCTGGGTAATTCCTGGGTTTGTACCATCCATCTTATCCAGAGAGATTAATGCAATGTCAAAGAACGAGGTCTTGGATGTGATACACAACTGTGACCTTGTCATTTAACTTTTTGATGATTATTATATAAAAGAGGTTATTTAATCAAAATATTCGACTTACCAGGGCTTGCAACCAGGATTCCAATACAGTTACTTGCAGGATGTAATAACATACTGTAAAATAGATTCAAATATTTATCCTTGCTTTATTTTGTATATTTACAGTATATTACATATATACTGTATATCCATGTGTTGTGCATAACCACAAGAAGATGCGGAAATGCAGTAAGGCAGTGAATGCAGAACAAGGCTGTAAAACAAGGTTGTTTAATTGGTTAACAAGAAAAAGCATAGCAATGGTCTCCTCGCAGGGAGGTAGTAACATTAAACAATGAATAGTAACAAAGGGAGTAAGCAAAGGGTTAACGCGACATATCGTGGTCTTCTCTGGTCCTCATCCACATATTTATTGTCCGATGGGAGTTGGAGTACTGACAGCAGTCAGTGTGGTGTCCTCAGGTGAAATCCACAAATCACGGTCCAGCTTCTGGCGGCAACGGGTGGTCACTGGTTTTGTCCGCTGAGCCCCTAGTCTATAGATCTGTGCAGCCGAAGTGGGGAGCGCTGCAGGAGTCTCTGTCCAACACATGTGCTGCTGCGTGTCTATCAGTATTGGGGATGCACTTTAGGGTCCTGCACTCGACACCCTCTCCTCACCGGGCGCGCGATGCTCTGCACACTTACTGTCTTATTAGCCCACCCACGTGAACTCTGCCAGGGCACGGCTGCGAGCTGTCTCTCACGCTGTGGAGCACACAACACACCTGCCTCCACTTTAACTGCTGGCTGGAAGGTCACAGCTTTTTCCCGCGCTTCCTGTTCTCTGCCTGACTTAGCCATGCCCCCTCTCTCCGGATAATGGGACCTGTCCGGTCCCATATTATTTGCCCCCGGCAACCCTGGACGCACCCTCGACAGTTCCGGACCTGGCATGACGCAGGTACCTGGAGCCCGGTTTTCCTCCTTACACTCCCGCCCTCCTTTAACTACCATTCCATGGTTGAGAGTTCCTTCATTAGACGTTCACATTCTTCTATCTTTTGAATAATTGGTTGCCAAATAAACTGGTCTTGTTCATAACGAGTGGGAGGTATTCCAGCTGTCATCCGCTCAGTACGGCGTAGTTCTAGTTCAGGTTGAGTGGTAGAATCAGGTTGAGTGGTAGAAAATGGGAGCATATCTTGATCTGATGAATCGGCCATCTCTGGGGTTTCAGGCCTACGCACTACCCTGGGACTGGCGGACAACGGATTATCCAAGTCTGAGAACAAGGCGAATGTATCTTCCTCCTCACAGTTGAGAACCATTGGGGTGAGCGCTTCGGTGGTGGTAGGCACTCCCTCTCCTTCTTCAGGACCCTGTGACTAGCATGGACGCAACACGCTGCAATGGACTATTCGGGTAGGCGCTCCTTCCTGTTCGGGTTGAACTTCATACACCGGCCCATCAGACCCAATGGCGTTTCACTCGATACGGGGATTTTTCCCACCAATGCTCCAACTTGCCCCGGGGCCTCTTGTCTTGGACCAACACGCGATCTCCGGCCTTGAGAGCTGTCCCTCGAATAGGCGTTTCATGGTGTTGGAGTTCCCAAAACTTAGTCTGAAAAAGCCGGTAAAGAGTCAGCAGCCGATGTCGATGTTCTCGGACCCAGGAAGACACCCCCATCCGCGGGATGTCTTCCTTCGGATCCAACTCCAGCTCTGTAATTTCTTGTCCCTTTCGCTCAAACAGCAAGTGTACGGAGTGTATACTGTTGTACTGTGCACTCAATTATTGTACACCCAGACCAATTCAGCCACATACTCAGGCCAGCGTATTTTCTGATCTTCCTCCAATGTTCGGAGCATCTGAATTAACGTCCAATTGAAGCGTTCACAGGCTCCATTACCCTGAGGAAGATAGGGTGTTGTCCTGGACTTCTCAATCCGGTACAGACAATGTAACTCTTCCATCATTCAGCCTTGGAAGCAAGCGCCCTGGTCAGAGTGGATGCTCTTTGGCAACCGTACACCCGGATGAATTCTCGGCAAATGGCCTGTGCCACTGACTCAGCAGTCTGATCCTGAGTAGGAGTCATCACCGTGAACTTAGTGAAGTGGTCAGTCATCACCAGGCAATGTTCATACCCGAGATGGGCCAGGCCCATGGTTACGTAATCGATCATCAATAACTCTAAGGGGGCAGAAGTCACGATGGTCTGCGTCATGGTTCTCTGCTCTGGAGGTTTGGCTAGTTCGCAGCTCCGGCATCGTAGACAGGCCTCTTCTACAGCAACCTTCAGTCGGGGGTGATATACCAACCTCTGTAACCACTGCAACATCTTCTGTGGACCAAACTGAGCCCCTTTCTCATGGGCCTCTATAGCTACTACACTGATCAACTTCTCGGGGAGTACCACTTGCCAGGGGACACACAACTCCCGCACCAGCTGTATTCTTCTATACAGCAAGCCGTCCTCTAACTGGAGTCTCTCCCACTGTCTCCGAATCTGCAGAGCCCCAGGGGACAGAGGGCCTCTATCACACTGGCTGGGAAGTCACTTCACAGCCGCCCACTGTCTCAACAATGCAAGTTTCTTATCTGCTTGTTGGAGTTGCACCCAGTCATCCCGGGGTCATTCCAGCACCTGTTTCCCAGACGCCTCTCCGATCTGTCCCTTCATTGCCACCAATGACCTAGCAAGGTCACGGAAACCTGGAATCTCTTCAGCCTCCAATTCTTCATCTCGGTCGTGTTTAGGCCGCTCATGGGTCATTCTCGAAAGAGCATCAGCATGCAGCCCGATAAGCGATCTTGTACCAAAACTTTGCCATGCGGGTCACCCATTGTTGTTCCAAGGCCCCCAATTTTGCATTTTCCAGGTGGGATAGTGGGTTGTTATCGGTGTGCACTAGGATTTCAGCTCCTGACAGGTATTGTAAAAACTTATTTGTCATCGCCCACATTAATGCCAGCAATTCCAACTTGAAGGAGCTGTAATTGTCTGGGTTCCGTTCCGAGTCGTGAAGAGACCAGCTCACATAGGCAATCACTCGTTCCTTCTCTTCCTGCATTTGCGATAGCTTACATGGCCTGGGGGAAGTTCTAACATCGGTGTGAAGGATGAAGGGCTGCAAGAAATCCGCATAGGCGAGTATTGGAGCCTCAGTCAAGGCCATCTTCAAGGCTCTGAAGGCTTCTTCCTGGCTAAAACCCCATTGGATAGTCTGATTCTTTTTTTTTTTTATCATAAAGGTTTTTATTGAATTTTCAGAAAAAATACAAACTTCTCATACAAAAACATCAAGAACAGGAGCAATGAGTAGCAAGAGGTGG
Source organism: Dendrobates tinctorius (assembly GCF_039654945.1). Taxonomy (NCBI): domain Eukaryota; kingdom Metazoa; phylum Chordata; class Amphibia; order Anura; family Dendrobatidae; genus Dendrobates; species Dendrobates tinctorius. The sequence continues at coordinate 3,600,990 of NW_027361795.1, read as the reverse complement.
AATAACCTCGAGCCATTATTAGAATATCAATCTGGGACATTAAATACTCCTTCCAACAACAACTTGAACATAGAAGCGGGGAGAGGGGGGGGAGGGGGAAGGGGAACCAGCTCTACATGCATGGCATTCTTAGGCACAATCAATTTATTTATGGTGTAGGTGTCTGTATCTGGGGGAGGGCCGTTGCATAAAGGGAAGTGGCCCACGGATGCCATTGTTTAAGTCTCACCATTCTCTTCTCTAGATTGGGGGTCAAGTTGGTTTCGTATAGCCAGTGTAGGTTGGTCCTCTCAATTAGTTCTGTTTTTGTAGGGGGGCTCACCGACCTCCACTTGTATGCCACACAGTACCTGCCGGCTATGAGAATATGAGAAATGATATTTTTTAAAAGATCCGGGATCCCATCTAGGCCAATGTGTAGCACCGCTAAGGTTGGGTTTGGGGAAAGACGGAGACTAGTAACCTCATGGATTAGATTGAACACCTCCTGCCAGAAGTTAGATAACTTAGGGCAAAACCACCACATATGACACAAGGTGCCCCTGTGGTTGCATCCCCTCCAGCACAAAGGTGACATATGTGGGGAAAAAGAAGCCAGTTTAGTAGGGGAGTTGTACCACCGCAGATGAACCTTTTTTAATTGCTCTATGTGATTGAGACATGAAGAGAATTTGTGGATCCATTTTGAGGCCGCGAACCATTCTTGCGACGGAAGCTGAGAGGCTAGATCTTTTTCCCATTTGAGCATATACGGCAATTGTTTGTCCGGTTCCGGGGAGTTTAGCAGGTTATGGATGTATGAAAGGCCTTTGATTTTGCTATTTTGAAAGAATTTTTTAATTGCGGCGTGGTCGGCTGTTGTGGGAACCGGTAGGTGAGGAGCGGACTGAAGGAAGTGACGTATTTGAAAAAACTGGAATAAACTGTGTCGGGGGAGGTTAAATTTAACACACATTTCTGAGTACGGGAGTAGGACGCCTTCTCTATAGAGATCTGCTAGGGTAATTGGACCTCCACGTGTCCAGGCGGCAAGATTCAAATTCGGAATGAAGGCTTCCAGCGATCTAAGGGGAAGGCTGGGACCTAGAGCCTGTGACACTGGCTTGCTCCATAAGGACCAAGCTTTCTTTAGAGCTGCTGTGGTGGGTAGAAGATCGCCGGGGGGCGAAGGGGTTAGGAGCAGGGAGTCTATGAATTGTTTAGGGGAGTGGGCCTGTGCCCAGGTGTACTCAATCTGTAACCATCTCAAGTCTGAATCATTCTTCCACCAATCTCGAGCCGGTTCCAGGATAGCAGCTCTGTGATATGTTAGAATATTAGGAATACCCATTCCTCCACCACTGAACGGGGCATGCATACATCTCAGGGCTATTCTAGGTTTTTTCCCAGCCCATATAAATTTACTCATTAGCGAATGAATTTTGGTGAGATACCGTTGCGGAATTGTTAGGGGCAGGCACCGAAGTAAGTAGATAATTTTTGGGAGGCAGATCATTTTAAAAGTCTGCATTCTCGCCACCCAAGAGAGCGGGAGAAGAGAAAGGCGAGTAAGTTCTTTATCCAATGAGGTGTGCAGGGTCAGCAGATTTTTCCGGATCACGGAGTGTAGCGGGGCCAGTATAATACCCAGGTAGGGGATTCCCTCGTCTTCCCATTTGAAAGGGTAAAGATGAGAAAGAGTGGCTCTGGTAGAGGCTGGCAAGAAGAGCGGAAAAATTAAGGACTTGGTAATATTAAGCTTGTAATACGAGACTTGAGCGAAGGAGGACAGGATCTCCATTACGTGTTGTAGGGACACCTCTACATTAGTGCAAGATAAAATCACGTCATCTGCATACAGACTGACCACATGATTTATACTCCCCACTCGAATCCCCGAGATCCGAGGGCATTCACGGATAGTCTGCGCCAGAGGCTCTATAGCAAGGGCATAGATGATAGGGGAGAGCGGACACCCCTGGCGTGTCCCATTGGTTAATTCAAAACTCCGAGATATAAATCCGGATGCCAGAACTTTGGCGTTAGGGTTAGAGTACAGCGCCATTATGGCATTAAGTATGGGGCCTTTGAAACCAAACTTGGCCAGAACAGATTTCAGATATCCCCAGTGCACCCTGTCGAACGCCTTCTCTGCGTCCAGGGACAGGAATACACTGGGGATTTTCCTCCCCTCAGCCACCGCAATCAGATCCAGCATACGTCTCGTCCCATCTTTCGCCTGCCTCCCCGCCACAAACCCCACTTGATCCGGGGAAATCAGTGATGGAAGAACTTTATGTATTCTAGCTGAGATTATTTTGGCGTACAATTTTAAGTCGCAGTTTAGGAGGGATATTGGCCTGAATTTTCCTGGTGAAATAGGGGGTTTTCCTGGTTTTGGCAGGGTAGTTATAATGGCCTCTAGGATATTTGGTGAAATATCTGCTGTGGCTCGCCAAGAGGAGAAAAGTCTCAGGAGGAAAGGAGACAGGGTTTCAGTGAATTGCCTATAATAGGAGTTAGTGAGGCCGTCTGGGCCTGGAGCTGAATTTCTTTTGGCTGTGGTCACCGCCTGGCGAACCTCTTCCAGAGAAAAAGGGGAATTTAGTTGCTCCAGCTGTACTGCAGATAACCGAGGAAGATTAATATTGTTTAAGAAGGAATTAATTGCCGTTTGGGTAGGCTTTGGGGCAGTGGGGTCATTTTTAAGGTTGTAGAGAGACTGGTAAAAGTCAGCGAATGCGTTGGCTATTTCCGTTGGGTTGCGTATTGTGGCATTAGAACCCGTCACGAGGTATTCAATTTTATTTTGCATTTCTCGTTTTTTAACCCTCCTGGCTAGTAAGGCACCCGCCCTGTCACCCATCACATAGTACCGCTGTTTGAGGGATCTTAAGTTTTTCTCATAGTCTGCCATCAACACCTGGCGGAGCTGTGTTCTTAGTTTCCTGAGTTCATCAGATGTCGACAAGTTTGGGGCAGATTTATTGTGGGCTTCCAAAAGTACTATGTGGGACAGTAGAGCTTTGTAAGTTGCCTGACGCCTCCTCTTCTCCCTAGTGGCAATTTTGATGAATGACCCCCTAATATAGGCCTTGTGTGCAGACCAAAGCGTTTCCTCTGTCACCTCCTTGTTATCATTAAAGTTAAAAAACTCTGCGAGGTCGGCCTGCAACTCCTCAGAGATTTGTCTACAGGCTAGGAGGGAGTCATTCATGTGCCACCGGGCAAAAACAGGCACGCGGTTTTGCTCCTGAACTGTCAGGTATATGGGGGCGTGGTCCGACCAAGCTATAAGTCCAATTTTTGAATCTGAGCAATCCATAATAAGTGAGCTATCAACCAAAAAGTAGTCCAATCTGCTGTAAGAGGTGAACCGAGGTGAGAAGAATGTGTAGTCCCTCTCATTTGCATGTTGGTATCTCCATATATCATGGAGATGCCTTTCTGAAATTATTGTGCTCATCTCCTTCCTCTTTACAGCAGTATTGGAGCAATCCAGAGTGCTGGACATTACCATGTTAAAATCCCCGCAGATTATTTGCTTACCCTCTTTAACGGATGAAAGCTTGGAAAGAAACCTCCGCAAAAAGCTGATCTGACCAGAGTTGGGGGCGTAAACGGTTGCAATAGTATACTTAGATCCATTTATGGAGCAATTAATAATGGCGTATCTACCGTCAGGGTCTAAATGTTGTGAATGTAGTGTGAACGCAACAGTATTTTTTACACAAATGAATACTCCAGCCTTTTTTTTTTTTCCACAAGCCAGCAGTATGAAAGGAAATTTAGCATTATTTAACCTGTGCGAGTCCCCTTGGAGGAGATGAGACTCCTGACCACATATTACATCACATTTGGATTTAACCACTTCCCGCCAAAACATGGATCTCTTGGCTGGCGAGTTCAGACCCCTAACATTTATAGACATACAGTTCAGTACCATTGTACATGAAAAAAAAGTCTCTTGCCTAGAGCTGCAGGGGGAAAAGGAAGGTTAGGCAGGAAAGAGATAACACTAACAATATTGACATCACTAACATTACTGATGTAGGGAGCATCAGTCCACAAAGAAAAAAGCCCAAAAAAGGGGCCTGCGGTATGGTGGAAATTTACCGCCATGGGGGTTCAGGGTCCTGGTTGAACAGAACCAGCGGACCTTAAAAGTAGCAACTAAGTCTCAGCCGCGACTCAAACATATCACATAACTCACACGACGGACCAATCTTCATTCACTTTATCCTGTTGGGATGATCCTGTAGCTCTTGGAGATCTGGCCTGGAGATTTGCCAAGTTCCATGAGGATAGGAGCTTTGCCAACTGCTGCGGGGAATGGCAGGCGTGGGTATTCCCTGCTCGGAAAAGCAGGATCTTTACAGGGAAACCCCATCTATAGGATATAGCTTCATCCCTGAGAACTTTGGTATAAGGAGCAAATTCCCTCCTTTTTGCCAGGGTTCCTGCAGACAGATCTGGAAAAATGGACAGGTGCCGGAATTGCTCAGACAGAGGGGGTCTCTTTCTCAGGGCTTGCAGCAGGGCTTCTTTGGTCTTGTAAAAGTGCAGGCGAGCTAAAGTGTCCCGAGGGACATCAGCACTGAGGGATTTAGGCTTAGGCCTCTTTCACACATCAGGTTTTCGCCGTCAGGCGCGATCCGGCGCTTTTGACAGAAACCGGATCCGGCGAAATGCAATGCCGGATCCGGTTTCCCCCCCATTGACTTGCATTTGCGCCGGATCGCGCCGGATGGCCATGCGTTTCATCCGGTTTTCGCCGGATCCGGCAATGTGTCGCGATCCGGCGTCTGGAAAAAACGTCTACTGTAACGTTTTTTGTCTCCGGCGAAAAAGCCTGACACGCCGGATCCGGCGCGTCCGGCTTTTTCACACAATGAAAGCCTATGAGCGCCGCAATGCGCCGGATCCCGTTTTTTGGTCTGAGCATGCTCAGTAGCTCTGCCCACAGGAGATATATAAAAGCAAGACAATGGGACCCTCAGCCACACCCAACATGCCACCCAAGCCAAGAACCAGGAGCAGGAGAAGGCAGCAGACATCTGCAGCAGCAGCACCATCAGCACCACCCCAAATGGAGCAGCAAATGGAACATGCTGAGGAGGGGAGTCCAGCAGCAGATGAGAAACGGTAATTATCAAATCCCCCATTCCTCCAAACTAGGGCCATGGAATATCAAGATATTCATTGGCCCTTTGTTTCTCTTTATTCAACAGCCGCCAAAGAGATGCAGCAGCAGCAGCAGCAGAAATGGCATCACTGGCAGCAGCAACAGCAGCAGCAATACCCACAGCCATGGAGTCTGACCATCAACAGGACAGCACATCTTCTTCTGGGAGCCCTCCCTCGCATCGTCAGCGTTTGACGGTAAGTTTTTATTTCCAAAATCCATCATCTCTGTAATATATGTCTATTCATTGACTTTTATTTCAAAACAGGAATCACAAGATGAAGAGGAGCTCCCAGAAGAAGAAGGAAGGGGTGGACAGACACCTGGAGTGGGCTCACAATTGGTAAGTTTTTTGCATCAAACGCAGAAACACAACATCACACTACACACAACACATAGAAAACAATGTTCTGCAGACCACACACAGCAAACAAATGCCTACATCCAAAGACATAACATTTTTTGTTTTCTTCTCTAGTCTTCCCAATCTGGTGCTCGGCCAAGAGGTCCTCGCAGTGCCTCCCAGGGTCGTCGGCAACAGCAACGCGGCGGTCACCAGCGTGTAAGTATAAATATTTTTGCTTTGTTTTTTTGCACTTTTTATTTCATTTCTTTTGTGGAGGCTAATTAGGTTATTTTTGTCTTTTTCTTTAACAGCCTTCACAGCGTGCTCCCGACTCTGACGGTGAGGATGGAGGGATTGATGTGGACCGCCTCATCGATCTCGTCAGAGAAAGGGAGCCACTCTGGAATATGGCTGACCGCCGCCACGCTGACCTGATCGTTACCCGACGACTCTGGGAGGAAATCTGTTCTCTCCTTGTGGGCCGCTGGGAGGACCTCGAAGCTCGGGCCCAGATTAAAGAGCGTAAGTATATACAGTACCGGTTGCTTGATGTAAACCAGTGTTTCCCGAACTCCAGTCCTCGTGGTCCCCACGGATCATGTGTTCAGGATTTCTATTTACTATGGAAATCCTGAAAACATGACCCCTGGGGACCATGAGGACTGGAGTTTGTGAAACACTGATGTTGTATACTAACCACTCCTTTCTCGTTTCAGGGAACAGAATTGTGAATCGGTGGCGGTCTGTGAGGGATCGTTTCAAGAAGGAGTTCAATAAAGAGATGCGGGCCCCGAGTGGATCTGGAGGACGCAGGAGCAAGTACAAGTACGCACAAGCCCTGTCGTTCCTCCGGGAAGCAATGCTCACCAGAAGGTAAATATTACACACCACATGTGAAAAAAATGTTAGATGTAACTTTTTTTTTTCAGCCAGGGCCATACCATGTCAGTATTTTAATTGTTTTTTTTTCTCTTTATTACACAGCACGGTGAGCAGCACTTGGGAGCCTGCACGATTGGACCCTTCTGAGGCGATCCCTGAGGAGACCGGCACCGAGGGACACTTCGACCGCCCCGGTACATCTGCACCTTCCAAGCCTTCCCACACATTCGACCCATCTGTCCCATCCACCAGCACAGGAGCATCGTGGCCGCCTACATTACATGAAGCTGCGGGTGAGGAGATCGCTTTCCCTTTACCTCACCCTTCTGCCCCTGCCACCTCTAGTACACCTGCGGGTACTGGGCGGCAGCGGCAGAGGGGTCAGGAAAAGAGTTATGCGCAAGAGTTCTTGCATCTGAATGCATCTTTCCAGAACTGTCTCAAAGTCTTGTCAGAGCAAATCTCCGCAGGCTTTCAGCAGATCAACTCCAGCATTCTGGAGGTGAAGACACTTCTGCAAACCATGCATTCAGAAGCAAGATCTTCGCCAAACCACACCTTTTTCAGGTCTGTTGTGGAGCGCATGGCAACACTATCTCCTACCCAGCAGATGCATGTAATGCATTCGTGCCACGGTGCTCTACAGCAGGTTACCTCCCAACCTCCACCTCCCACCACTGTAGTTCCTCCACCTGCACCCCCTCCAGCCACTTTCCATCCTCCCCCTCCTATTACATCTGCACCCCCTCCAGCCACTTTCCATCCTCCCCCTCCTATTACATCTGCACCCCCTCCAGCCACTTTCCATCCTCCCCCTCCTATTACATACCAGCAACCTCACCAGTACCAGCAACCTCCCCAGTACCAGACATCTCCCCACTTCCAGCAACCTGCCCCGTACCAAACTCCTTCCCCGTACCAAACTCCTTCCCCGTACCAAACTCCTTCCCCATACAACTTTCCATCAACATCATCTGCTCCTACAGTCCCTGCCCAACCCTCCACTCCACCGCCCACCACCTCTTCTGCCTCCCACATGTCCACCCATTCTGTAGCTTTTTCCACACCTTCACCTCTAACTGTTCCTTCCCCACCACGATCCCAGTCCTCTCTCCACACACCCAGTGTCGAAGTGTCCCGCAGCCCCTCCAGCAGTATTTCCACCCCACAGTACACAGATTTGTAATGTGTGTTTTTTGTAATAAAAATGCCCATTGGGTTTAAAACCTTTATTAAAAAAGTTTTTTGCACTTTAAAAACATTTTACAAAAAAAAAAAAAAATTTAAATAAAAGTTAAATTATCGTTTCACAATGGTTGTCTGTCATTTCTTTCTGCGGCGAACTATGTTTTAAAAAAAGGTTAAATACAGGGTATTTCAAAGGTAAAAAGGTATTCAAAACCAGGTATATAACTGTGGGTAAATTTTAGCTTTTTGCCACAGTTGTGTTCCTGGTTGTGTTTGAAGCAAAGTATTTCACCTGAAAAGTTGTGTTTATTGTTGGTGATTTCCTACCAATGTACACAACTTTTGTTAAAAGGTGAAATACTTTGCATAAAACACAACCAGGTACACACCTGTGGCCTAAAGGTAAAAATAGTAAGACCATGACAAGATAGCCAACTTTGGTTGGCAAAGGTATATACTGTTGGTCCAGAAGGTACACAAGTTTAGGGCACAAATCTTTCACACTCTGTCATCCCAGTGTACTCTGCCTTGAGGTGACATAAAGTATAGTGGAAAATTGTCCCTGAAACCGTCACAGAACTTCTAGTGGTAATATTTCCAATGACAACATCCATCTTCGCCAGTAACTTGCTCTTCTCTCCAACCTGCACTTTCTTCTCTACAACCTGTCAAAGAAGGGCTGTAGGAACATGCTATATCTAGTTTTCCAGTAGCCAATCCCGTTCGGAAGGCCACAAGGGTCAATTTTAAAAACCGGATCCGGCGTAATCCGTCGAAAAACGGATAGAAAAACGGATAGAAAAACGGATGAACCGGATGAGACGGATCCGGTTTTGTCTGTCAAGAACAAGACGGATGCGGCAGAAAACCGGATCCGGCACTTCAGGTTTTACAAAACATTTGCCGGATCCGGCATTCCGGCACGACGCCGGATCGCGCCTGACGCCGAAAACCTGATGTGTGAAAGTAGCCTTAGGGACTCTGTGTATTCTGTCCACCAGGAAATCAGTTGCAGTCAGGTCTGGGAGCAGCTCCTGCAGCAAGGAGCCCAGAAAACTCTGCAGCCCCTTGTCTGGTATGGCCTCTGGAATTCCTCTGATTCTTATATTATTTCGGCGGGACCTGTCCTCTAAATCCAAGACCTTGGTATGGAGCTTTTGCACTTGTTCCTCCAGTGCTGCATTGGCATCAATGAGGCTATTGTGTGACTTTGTCAGCTCCCCCATTTTAGATTCAATATGTGCTGTACGGCTGCCTATGGCAGTGATATCTCCCCTCAGCTCAGCCACCATATCTTTCCAATCCTGCTGCAGTGATGAGCGGAGGGCACTGAGCAGTTTCTGCATTGTACCTTTGGTAAGCGGTATATCTGCAGCGTCTGTGTCCAAGTCTGGGCCTGCTGTGGATCCCCTCCTGGATGAGCGTGAGGAAGCTGTGGAGGAGGATGCTGCCGCCATTTTCCCTTGCCCCGTGCTGGAGAAGAAGTCTGTAACTTTCGCCGGGGACGGCTTCTTCTGGGATTTTCCCCTTGGCATGCTACGATCCTGGATACCTCCGCAGCACTCCCCCCCCGTGTGCAGAGAGATTGGTGCCGCTGGCGAGCCGCAATGAGCCGATTAGGAGTCGAAGTGGCTGGAGCTCAGCAGCTAAGTGACCGGTGCCATTAGCAAGCAGGCCACGCCCCCCGGATAGTCTGATTCTTTGAGCCAGACGGCACTCCCTTTAGTAGTTAGAGCAGCAGATTAGCAAAATGGGTGAAATCCTGTACGAACCTTAGGTAATAACTGGTAAGCCCCAGAAAGGCTCGAACGACTTTCACTGTCTTCGGGGTGGGCCTGTCCTGTACTGCCGCTATCTTCTCATGGACAGGTCTCTCTCTCTCAGCGGATACGATATGTCCCAGGTACTCGATTTGTTTGTGGAAAAGGTGACATTTTTGGGGCTTCACTTTCAGTCCGTGTTTCTGCAGTCAACTCAATACTTGCTCCAGCCGTCAGAGATGTTCTTCAAAGGTGGCTGCAAAGACAATGATATTGTCCAGATAGGTAAGTGTTGCTGCGAAGTTCAGGTCCCCTGGGCATCTTTCCATCATTCGCTGGAACATCCTGGGAGCGTTAGTCAGGCCGAAGAGCATCCAATTAAATTCAAACAATCCCATGGGCAGTAAGAACGATGTCTTCGGCCGACTGTGTTCAGCCATGGGCACCTGCCAGTAAGGCTGAGTTCACACATGGCGTTTTTTTCGCGTTTCCGCGGCGGTTTTAACTGCGCGATTTTGCCGCGAAAACGTGAAAAATAAGCATCCCATGCATGCCTATGGGATTCCGCAATGCTGTGCTAATGCTGCGGTTTTTACCACGGCGGAATCGCTTTGCGGTAAAAAACGCAGCATGCTCATTAATTTGCGGAATCGCGGCGATCCCGCACCCATAGGAATGCATTGTTCCGCTTACTTCCCGCATGTGGCTGTGCACACCATGCGGAAAGTAAGTAGAACAATTGCGGATGGTACCCACGGTCCGGAGGAGAGGAGACTGTCCTCCGGGCTTTGGGTACCATATCCCTGTAAAAAATAGAATGTAAAATAAAAAATATTGTTATTCTTACCTTCTGGCGTCCCGCGCAGCCTTCCCGCCTCTCTCCACGCTCCCGGTCCCGTCCCAGTAAGCCTTTGCGAAAATGCCCGCGATGGCGTCCGTTCTCGCGGGATCGCGAAGTCTCGCGGTAATTCACGTGACGTCATCACGAATTACCGTGAGACATCGCGATCCCGCGAGAACGGACGTCATCGCGGGCATTTTCGCAAAGGATTACTGGGAACGGATGCGCGGGACGTCGGAAGGTGAGAATAACACTATTTTTTATTTTTTTTACATTCTATCTTTTACTACTGATGCCGCATAGGCAGCCTCAGTAGTAAAAAGTTGGTCACACTCGTCAAACACTATGTTTGACGAGTGTGACCAACCTGTCAATCAGTTCTCCAAGCGATGCTACAGATCGCTTGGAAAACGCTAGCAATTCTGCAAGCTAATTACGTTTGCAAAATGCTAGTTTTTCCGCGGGAAAATCGCGGGAATTTAAAATGCGATTTTCCCGCGGAATGGAATTCCGGAATTCTCGCTGTAATTTCCGCGAGAGTTCCGGTACGTGTGCACTTAGCCTAACCGCTGGCCAGATCCAGGGACGAAAAATACTTCGCCTTTCCTAAGGCAGATAATAATGAATCCTTGTTTCTGGGCAATGGATAGGAGTCCCACACCATACAAGCATTCAGTCTGTAATTGACACAAAAGCGCAGGGTTCCGTCATTTTTCCAAACTAAAACAATGGGAGCTACTCACGGGCTCTGACTCTCACGTATGACTCCACTCTGCAGCATGTGCGCCAGCATCTCCTTTACTTCCTTGTACATCTGAGGCGGTGTCTGCCGATATCTCTCCCGGACTGGGGCAGCACTTCCTGTTGGAATTTCGTGGGCTATAGCCGTGGTGCACCCAAAGTCGTCTTCATGGTGAGCGAAGACCTCCTGGTTGCGCTCCAGCACAGCTTCCACCTGTTGCATCTGTTGCTCGGAGAGTCCCATCAGTTCGGCCCGCATCTGTTCCAGAATTCGACGACCCTCCTTCAGGCCTCCAGGCGGATGTTCCGGTGTCATTGTGAGCACAGTCTGACTAGGCAGTAGAATGAGTTTAGCAGCTGCAGAGACTATCACCTTTCCTAGAACCTTCCCTTTGATTGACATTTCCTGGGCCTGAGCAACCCATATCAATTGTTGAAACACCTTCCGCTGGGGGGTTTGTGGGCTCGATCCGTCCAGAAAAGCATCTTGTGGTTCACTGATCAAAGGGTTCTGAGTTCCTTCAGCACATTCATACCCAGAGTCACCACAGCACTGTTGCAAGTGTCTCCGGCAACCAACACGACTCCTTTCTGGCCCACATCTTTGCCGCACACCATAATCTGCATCCAGACCATCCCTGCAACCAGGATGGGAAACTGATTGCCTGCCATCAGCTTGATTACTGGGTCCCATTCTGGCTGCGTCTCCTCAGGAAAATAATGTCTAAAATACGTTTCTGGTATGGTGGTTACCTACGATCCGGTATTGACTAGGCAGCCGGATGGCTCGCCTTTTCATCTCAGCCCATACAAGGTGACTCATTGAAATTAAACCTTTGGGGCTTACCTGCTCTCCTCCTTGGCCTCTCAGGCTCCAGGCGTCATCCCCCAGCCATGGAGCCCACTGGTTTAATCATCTGTAGAGGTAGGGACCGTCCCCATCTTGCACACCCTCGGGCGCAGTGTCCGGTGTGCCCACATTTGAAACAAGTCAGATTCCACTCAGCACGGAGTTCAACAGATAAGCAGGACTCTGACTCACTCCGTTCTCTTGATATATGTTGGGCTGAAGCGGGCACTCTTCTAAGGCTGGACCACTCTATCCACATTTCCCGGATTTCCTTCTGAATCTCTCAGGCCCACTCTGGTTCTGCTGCGGGCAAGGTGGGTACCTCATTGCTCCGGACCATCACTGCCAAGGCTGCTGTCCCCTGCTCCTGCTCTCTTATGCTCGCTTCTGCCCCAACTTCTAAGAAGGCCTTACGCGGCCTAGTACAGCCCAAAACCGTGTAGGACGCTTGGCATTTTCCACAGAACACCAGGATTGGCAAATTTGCCACTGGCGCCCTGTGCTCTTCACAGATGAAAGCAGGTTCACAATGAGCACATGTGACAGACGTGACAGAGTCTGGAGATGCCGTGGAGAGTGATCTGTTGCTTGCAACATCCTTCAGCATGACCGGTTTAGCAGTGGGTCAATAATGTTGTGAGGTGGCATTTCTTTGGAGGGCTGCACGGTGTTTGGCTGTGAGTACAACCCCCAGCTGTGGACGTCGGGCACTCAGATCATCCTCATGGAGTAGGTTTCTAATCATTTGTGCAGACACATGCACATTTATGGCCTGCTGGAGGTCATTTTTCAGGGCTCTGGCAGTGCTTTCTTAGGCGCACTTCTGCCCCAACTTCTAAGCAGGCCATATGCGGCCTAATACAGCCCAATACCGTGCAGGAAACTTGTCATTTGCCACAGAACCCCAGGATTGGCAAATTCGCCACTGGCGCCCTGTGCTCTTCACAGATGAAAGCAGGTTCACAATGAGCACATGTGACAGACGTGACAGAGTCTGGAGATGCCATGGAGAGCGATCTGCTGCTTGCAACATTCTTCAGCATGACCGGTTGAGCAGTGGGTCAGTAACGGTGTGGGGTGGCATTTCTTTGGAGGGCTGCACGGTGTTTGGCAGTGAGCACAACCCCCATCTGTGGACGTCGGGCACTCAGATCATCCTCATGGAGTAGGTTTCTAATCATTTGTGCAGACACATGCACATTTATGGCCTGCTGGAGGTCATTTTGCAGGGCTCTGGCAGTGCTCCTCCTGTTCGCCTTGCACAAAGGCTGAGGTAGCGGTCCTGCTGCTGGGTTGTTGCCCTCCTACGGCCCCCTCCACGTCTCCTGGTGTACTGACCTGTCTCCTGGTCGCGCCACCAGCCTCTGGACACTACACTGACAGACACAGCAAACCTTTTTGCCACAGCTCACATTGATGTGCCATCCTGGATGAGCTGCACTACCTGAGCCACTTGTGTGGGTTGTAGTCCATCTCATGCTACCATGGATGTGAAAGCACAACCAACATTCAAAAGTGACAAAAGCATCAGCCACAAAGCATTGGTACTGAGATGTGGTCTGTGGTCCCCACCTGCAGAACCACTCCTTTATTGAGGGTGTCTTGATAATTGCCAATAATTTCCATCTGTTGTCTATTCCATTTGCACAACAGCATGTGAAATTGATTGTCAATCAGTGTTGCTTCCTAAGTGGACATTCACTTGGAGTTATATTCTGTTGTTAAGTGTTCCCTTTATTTTTTTGAGCAGTATATATATATATATATATATATATATATAGTGGTGTAGTAACCACTGTGTCCGCTAGGGGGCGCTGTGTGGAGGTCCCAGGAGAAGGGATGAATGGCAGAGTGTTGAGTGGCCGCTATGTATCTCAAGTGGGTGGCATTGAGATGGAGACTTATGTATGTGTGATCAGCAAGGACATTGCTGAGGTGCTGCATTAATATATGAGGGAGAAGTCTCCAGGTAACTAGAGAGTTGGGGGGGCCTGGTTACCTACAAACCCACCCAGGGGGTGTGTTTAAAGCACGGTTGTAAAGAGAGTGAAAATGCCTGAAGGACCTGTGATGAGGTCAGAGTCATGTGACCCAGTGGGCGTGGCTATGAATGATATAATGTGGCCAGGGTGAGTCACAAGGGGAGAATGCAGGGACCTGGTTGGTCCAGAGTGGAAGGTCCCGTGAGGAGAGTTGTCTCCTGGTTAACAGCCTGTGGAGTGGCTGTCTGTAATGGCTGCCAGCGTCTGAGAGTCCCAGATGAGAGAGTGGATGTCTGCAGCGTGGAGCAACAGTCATGAGGAAACCCTGACGTGGGTGAGATAATTGTGAGGCTAAGAGAGCCTGTATGCTGGACATTGATAACCAGAGTGAAGCACTATAATGGACGCTATGCTGTTTATATGCTGTTGCATATTGCTGCTGTAGGTTTATGACGATGAATAAACCTCATGGACTATGTATTGGTTGATGAAAACCTGTGCTGGATCTGGTTTTGTTCACTGCCTAGCGAGAATCCCCTAATTGAATGACAGCGCTGCCTCACATTTGGTGGAGAAAGCTATGGGCATTGTTGTAGTCAACGGAAGAGGACTGCAAAGTCGGTTGCTAAGGGCAACGGTTTTCAAAGTGCATGTTGCAGTGCTGGCAACGCTGAGCCAGGAAGGCTGACGGTTGGGGAAGCCAATGGCCGGCTGTGGTTCTGGAACCGTGGGGCGGCCTAGTGAGTAAGGCACTGTCCGAACCGGTGAGCCCAGTGCGGCCGTTTCCCCAGGAGAAAGAGACTGGTGATTGCTGTAGGGTGCCTCTGAGGAGAAGAGGTATCCGAGGACCTGTGTGGCCGACACAGGCAACGGACTGGTGTTTGTGTGGTACTGACCTGGGTCAGTGGAAAAGACTGTGTTCCTGGAGGGTTAGGTGAGCAAGGTCCTGGAGGGTCAGTGTTGGGAAGATCCCTGGAGCACGTGGTATGACCTTGGACCTGGTGAGACGTAAGTGTTGGGCAGTCTCAAGCGGAGGCAGATGCCCTGAATAGCACCCGCTAAGCCCCTGGACCTGTTGAGGCCGGTGTGTTGGGAAACCCTGGAAAGAGGGTCGGCTCCCTCACTAGCACCCGTTGCACCCTGTGTGTTGGATGGTCTCAGGCGGAGACGGTACGTCCTGAATAGCACACAGACAGGACACGTGAGTTTTGTGTTGTTGTGGCCGGTGTGTTGGGAAACCCTGGGAGGAGGGTCGCACCCTGAATAGCACCCGGTGCGCCCTGTGTGTTGGACAGTCTCAGGCGGAGATGGTATGTCCTGAATAGCACACAGAAAGGACATGTGAGTTTTTTGAGTTTTTTTGTGTGGTGTTTTTCTTTTCTTCTTTTCTCAACTCAGCCAGCGGTGGCTCAGTGGGAGTCAAGAAGGTGACAAGCGGCTTGATGTGGCTCAGTGGGGTCACGAATGTGACAAGTGGCTTCCGGTAACTCGGCGGGGTTACAAAGGGGACAAGCGGCTTCCGGTGGATCAGCGGGTCCACAAAGATGGCGCAGCAGGAGCTGCAGTGACTCCAGCCCCTGTGTGTGAACAGCAGCCGGTGGTGTCGGTGATCGGTGACAGCAGGAGCTGTGGTGGTGCCAGCAAGGACTTGTGTGGTATCGTTAAAAAGACATAAACTGTGTTGTGTGAACTGTGGTCTAAGAAGACCGGTATAACGGACATGGGGAAATCCCAAAAGGGGGCGGCGGCCCAAATCAGGGTGGTAGCCCAAAAGGGGGTGGAGTCCCAGAAGGGGGTGGTAACCAAAAAAGGGGTGGAGTCCGGGGAGGGGGCGGTGACCCAAATTTGGGTGGTTCAAGAAATGGCAGCACTGGTTGACTCAATGGGTATGTCTGGAGACCCGCAGTGTATCTGTATGAGTTTTGAGGAGTGCGGCATAGATTTTCCGGATAATGACGGGCCACAGGTGTGTACTGTGATGCTGCACCGGGAGGGAGCCTCTGGTCGGCTGGACTCAGAGAGTCAGGTGACTCTGACAGGAACTCCTCTCATTTTCTCTCTGACCGAGAAAAACGTCAGGATTCGCTGTAAACACGGGGTCATGGTGAACTATGCAGTAGACAGAGTAATGTTCGAGGGGACCAAAGGTGGTGCGTGCCAAGGGGGCGGGATACCACGGGACTTAGTCTATGCCTTGGAGAGGGGCCGGGACTTTGTTTTGTTTGATGACGTATGGTCGGATGATGGAAACGTTTCGACTTTGGGGCCAGTAGACACTGACGGCTCCTGACGTGGACAGGTCAGAGGTAGAACTCACCAGAAGAAGTACACCTTCCCAACTGACGGACCTGACGTCTCGTGACAAGACAGATGGTGGGCTGGGAGATGAGAGGACTGGACTAGACACATTGGTGGTGGACGGTAACTGGTAGGTTCACTCAACTGGTGTGACTGACCCAGTGGTACCCTTTGACAATATAATCAAAGAGGTAGTGATGAGACACATGCTGGCCAAAAGAGAACAGGATCGTGAGACAGTTGATAAAAGAGATAGTGAAGGAACATCTCGAACGAGAAAGTGTGATGATGAGACAAACAGCCGAGCAAAGAGTGGAGGAGCTCGAGGAAGAAGTCTTGAAGCTCAGAGGTCACCTGTCAACGTGGCACAGCATGAACAACACCTTAAGAGAGGATGTGGGAGGGGCTCGAGAAAGAAGTCTTGGAGCTCAGAGGTCACTTGTCCGCCTGGCAAAGTGTGAACAAGAGCCTTAAGGAAGAGATTGAAGAACTCAGAGGAGTAGTAAAAGGTCTTCTGCGTGAGAAGAAGTCGGACAAAAACTTACCGCTGGTGAGCGCGAGTGATAATAAGACAGAACTGCCAGTAGCCATCGTGGCAAAGGGTCATGATGTGATCACATCATGTGAAGTTGGTGAGTTAAGAACTGAAGAAGACAGTCAACCGGTCAGGTCAACGGTAGTGAGGGAAGTGTCCATGGTAAAGCTAGAGCCTTCGGTCCAGGAAGAAAGCAAGACCACGACCTTCCAGTCTGTGATTGAGGTACCCGAAGAGATGCAAGAAGCCTGTGCAGAGGAAGGTGTGCGTGAGGCTTTCAAAGAGGCGGTCAAAGCGTGTGAGGTGCACTGGGCACCAGAGACTTGGCAGTTGGTGGTAATATCAGTCAGAGAGGATACATCAAACCGAGTAGCTGTCTTGAAAGAGATGCATTTGCAGTGTCTCCACGCCAAACAGTTGGTCAGGCAGAGTAATATGAAGGCTGCTCGACGCCTAGAGTTAGCAAGGGAGGCTATGGATCGGCTGGGTTTGCGCAAAGATGTGGTTCCAGTACCCAAAGCTCTGATTGGAAGAATCATTGGAAGATCCGGGAAGGTAATGCAAGACCTTGTGAATATCTCCGGTGTGGTGAGGGTGAGGATCCCTCCTGATGATGAAGACCAGATATCCAGTGAAGTGGGTAGGATTCCCATCATGGTGGTTGGTTCTGTGGAAAGCCTGAGAGACTTTTGGATGCTCGTGGAGTATCGAGTGGAGTACCTGCAAAAAATTGAGCAGTTGAAGCTGGACCATCGGCGAATTAATGAAGAAGTACGGAATACCAGGTGGCGGCCGCCTCCAACCCAACAAGATGTAAGGACCCAAAGGGTTCCACCAAGAAGTGACAGGGCAGGTGGTCGAAGAATGTCAGTGAGTGGCAGTTCGACGGGCTGTACGAGGCTGAGAGACATTAGTTCCTTTGAGATGCTGAGTCTGTCAGACTCAGACCAGACAGTAGACTCAAGTAAGACGGATGACCGTACCAACCGGGGGAGCTGGTCGGGGAACGGAACAAATAGAGAGACAAAGGTGGTGACTAGACAATGTCTGATGACGCAGACAGACTGTAACTGGAAGGTCAAAGATCAGGACCGATATTCTGACCACTGGGGGCGGGGGAGGCCTAAGGTAGAGAGGACGCCCTATGACAGATGGAAAAGGTTCACTTGACCTGTGGGGCAAGGGTTAATGAGTGCCCGGTCTCAAGAGCCTGATGTAATGTTGTGTGTTCAACCCCACAAGTTTGAACAGAGGGGGGAGTGTTATGAATGGGTCACTGAGGAGAAAAAAGTAAAACAAGCTAAGTCACAGAAAACCAGAGAGGTTGGTAACTTTGCAGACTGCAGATCCCTGATCCTACCACACAACTAGCAGCAGCCGTGGAGCGTACCTACGATGTTCCTAGATGCTTCATCACAGCCGGAGGACTAAATAAGCCTGAAGCATGAAATGGGGAAAACTAACTGCCCCAGAGCAGACCCCAAAGGAATAGATAGCCCCCACACATGTATTGACGGTGAAACAAGATGAAAGCACAAACACAGGCAGGAAAATAGGCTGAGCAAACGATGGGGCCCAAACTAACTAGAAAGGAAAGGAAAGAAAAGGCACTGTCTGCAACCTGCAAAAAACCCTACAAAAATAATGTCCAACAATTCTGATAGCAAAATTAACCCTGAAGTCACTAGACTTATCCCACTATATCAGCACTCTGAAATATTCTGAGACAGAGCAAAAAGAGGCCAAACTAGTAAGGGACAAAAAACAAATTGGCAAAATATTGATAAATAAGAGTGGAAATTCAGCACAGCCCCCAGCCGTGTGAATCAAGTGTGAACATTAGCAGAAAAACTTAGCTTTAGATGACTGGAACAGAGCTGAAAACCAAGAACTGACAAGCCAGAAGGAATCACCAGGAACTGAATAGGGCGTCGGCTGTCTTAAATCCAATCTGAGCCTCCTGAGGTCCAATCGTCATCCTCATTGTCAGGTGGCAGATCTCCACCGATCAAATCAGCCTCACTACCTCCTGTTACCACCAGAGGGAGTCTGGAAGGAGAACTCACAACTGGTGAACCAGAGAATGAACTCACAACAGGGGATGTATGTGGTGTAGTAACCACTGTGTCCGCTAGGGGGCGCTGTGTGGAGGTCCCAGGAGAAGGGATGAATTGCAGAGTGTTGAGTGGCCATTATGTGTCTCAAAGTGGGTGGCTTTGAGATGGAGACTTATGTATGTGTGATCAGCAAGGACATTGTTGAGGTGCTGCGTTAATATATGAGGGAGAAGTCTCCAGGTAACTAGAGAGTTGGGGGGGCCTGGTTACCTACAAACCCACCCTGGGGGTGTGTTTAAAGCACGGTTGTAAAGAGTGTGAAAATGCCTGAAGGACCTGTGATGAGGTCAGAGTCATGTGACCCAGTGGGCGTGGCTATGAACAATATAATGTGGCTGGGGTGAGTCACAAGGGGAGAATGCAGGGACCTGGTTGGTCCAGAGCGGAAGGTCCCGTGAGGAGAGTTGTCTCCTGGCTAACAGCCTGTGGAGTGGCTGTCTGTAATGGCTGCCAGCGTCTGAGAGTCCCAGAGGAGAGAGTGGATGTCTGCAGCATGGAGCAACAGTCATGAGGAAACCCTGACGTGGGTGCGATAATTGTGAGGCTAAGGCTGGTTACACACTTGTGTTTTTTTGCGCTGTATTTTAGCGCTAAAAAACGCATGCGTTTTTTCCCCTATATTTTGCATGGGATGCGCTTATGTGCGCATACACATGCGTTTGCATGCGTTTTTACGCGCATCCTTTTTTTGTGGTGTGCGCTCGGGCGCACAAAATGCATCCTGTTGCATTTTTTGGGCGTCCAACTTGCCTCAAAAAAATGCATGCGCGCGCAATGTGTTTTTTTACAGCAAGACACCCATTATAAGTCTATGGGTGCGCATATGTGCGCATTGGCATGCTCATGTATGCGTTTTTTTGCGCATGCGTTTTTTTGTTGACCATTGGTTAGACAATGGAAATTAGGGGTTTGGGTTAGAGTTAGGGTTAGTTAAGGGGGTTTAGGGTTAGGGTTAGGGTTAGTATGGTTTGGTTAAGGGTTAGGGTTTAGGGTTAGTTAGGGTTAAGAGTTAGGGTTAGGGTTTGGGTTAGGGTTAGTAGGGTTTGGTTAAGGGTTAGGGTTAGGGTTAGTAAGGTTTGGTTAAGGGTTAGGGTTAGGGTCAGGGTTAGGGTATGGTTTGGTTAAGGGTTAGGGTTAGGGTATGGTTTGGTTAAGGGTTAGGGTTAAAGTCAAAAAAAGAGATTATTTGGAATGATATTAAAACTGCTTAGGACATAGGCTTATTTTCTACATCAATGGATATATTGGAAATATTAATCAAACACAGTTGTGGCCAAAAGTATTGACACCCCTGCAATTCTGTCAGATAATACTCAGTTTCTTCCTGAAAATGATTGCAAACACAAATTCTTTGGTATTATTATCTTCATTTAATTTGTCTTAAATGAAAAAACATAAAAGAGAATGAAGCAAAAAGCAAAACATTGATCATTTCACACAAAACTCCTAAAATGGGCCAGACAAAAGTATTGGCCCTCAGTCTAATACTTGGTTGCACAACCTTTAGCCTAGATAACTGCGACCAACCGCTTCCAGTAACCATCAATGAGTTTCTTACAATGCTCTGCTGGAATTTTAGACCATTCTTCTTTGGCAAACTGCTCCAGGTCCCTGATATTTGAAGGGTGCCTTCTCCAAACTGCCATTTTTAGATCTCTCCACAGGTGTTCTATGGGATTCAGGTCTGGACTCATTGCTGGCCACCTTAGAAGTCTTCAGTGCTTTCTCTCAAAACATTTTCTAGTGCTTTTTGAAGTGTGTTTTGGGTCATTGTCCTGCTGGAAGACCCATGATCTCTGAGGGAGACCCAGCTTTCTCACACTGGGCCCTAGATTATGCTGCAAAATTTGTTGGTAGTCTTCAGACTTCATAATGCCATGCACACGGTCAAGTAGTCCAGTGCCAGAGGCAGCAAAGCAACCCCCAAAACATCAGGGAACCTCCGCCATGTTTGACTGTAGGGACCGTGTTCTTTTCTTTGAATGCCTCTATTTTTCTCCTGTAAACTCTATGTTGATGCCTTTGCCCAAAAAGCTCTACTTTTGTCTCATCTGACCAGAGAACATTCTTCCAAAACGTTTTAGGCTTTTTCAGATACGTTTTGGCAAACTCCAGCCTGGCTTTTTTATATCTCGGGGTAAGAAGTGGGGTCTTCCTGGGTCTCATACCATACAGTCCCTTTTCATTCAGATGCCGACGGATAGTATGGGTTGACACTGTTGTACCCTTGGACTGCAGGGCAACTTGATCTTGTTTGGATGTTAGTCGAGGTTCTTTGTCCAACATCCGCACAATCTTGCGTTGAAATCTCTTGTCAATTTTTCTTTTCCGTCCACATCTAGGGAGGTTGGCCACAGTGCCATGGGCTTTAAACTTCTTGATGACACTGCGCACGGTAGACACAGGAACATTCAGGTCTTTGGAGATGGACTTGTAGCCTTGAGATTGCTCATGCTTCCTCACAATTTGGTTTCTCAAGTCCTCAGACAGTTCTTTGGTCTTCTTTCTTTTCTCCATGCTCAATGTAGTAGACACAAGGACACAGGACAGAGGTTGAGTCAACTTTAATCCATGTCAACTGGCTGCAAGTGTGATTTAGTTATTTCCAACACCTGTTAGGTGCCACAGGTAAGTTACAGGTGCTGTTAATTACACAAATTAGAGAAGCATCACATGATTTTTCGAACAGTGCCAATACTTTTGTCCACCCTCTTTTTTATGTTTGGTGTGGAGTTATATCCAATTTGGCTTTAGGACAATTCTTTTTGTGTTTTTTCATTTAAGACAAATTAAATGAAGATAATAATACCAAAGAATTTGTGTTTGCAATCATTTTCAGGAAGAAACTGAGTATTATCTGACAGAATTGCAGGGGTGTCAATACTTTTGGCCACAACTTGTATGTTTTGGTTGATGAAAACCTGTGCGGGATCTGGTTTTGTTCGCTGCCTAGCGAGAATCCCCTAATTGAATGACAGCACTGCCTCACAATATATATATATATATATATATATATATATATATATATATATATATATCTCACCACCCTACTAACCAGAATCCCTCGATGTCTGTCGGCTATTTGATCCTTCTTCTCCGCTAGATTTCTAAAACTTAATATGGACAAAACAGAACTCATCATCTTCCCCCCATCTCATTCGACCCCCCCCAACGGACCTATCCATTAAAGTAAATGGCTGCCCACTCTCCCCAGTCCCACAAGCTCGCTTCCTCTGGGTAATCCTTGACTGTGATCTCTCTTTCAAATCACATATACAAGCCCTTTCCACTTCATGCCGACTTCAACTAAAAAAAAATTCCTGTATCCGTACATTCCTCAACCAAGAATCTGCAAAAACCCTAGTCCATGTCCTCATCATCTCCCGCCATGACTATTGCAACCTCCTGCTCTGTGGCCTCCCCTCTAATACTCTCGCACCTCTCCAATCTATTCTAAACTCTGCTGCCTGACTAATCCACCTGTCCCCCCGCTACTCCCCAGTATCTCTCCTCTGTCAATCCCTGCACTGGCTCCCCATTACCCAAAGACTCCAGTTCAAACCCTAACCATGACATACAAAGCCATCCACAACCTGTGCCCTTCTTACATCTGTGACCTCGTCTCCCGGTAGTTACCTGCACACAACCTCTGATCCTCACAAGATCTCCTTCTCTACTCCCCTCTTATATCCTCTTCCCACAATCGCATGCAAGACTTCTCCCACACATCCCACCTACTCTGGAACTCTCTACCACAACATATCAGACTCTCACCTACCGTGGAAACCTTCAAAAGGAACCTGAAGACCTACCTCTTCCGACAAGCCTACAACCTTCAGTAACCACCAATCAACCAAGCCACTGCACGACCAGCTCTACCCTCACTTACTGTATCCTCACCCATCCCTTGTAGATTGTGAGCCCTCACGGGCAGGATCCTCTCTCCTCATGTACCAGTCGTGACTTGTACTGTTTAAGTATACTGTACTTGTTTTTATTATATATATACCCCTCCTCACATGCTCACATGTAAAGCACCATGGAATAAATGGCACCATAATAATAATATGTGTATATGTGTATATATATATATACACTCACTGGCCACTTTATTAGGTACACCTGTCCAACTGTGTGTTAAGACTTAATTTCTAATCTGCCAATCACATGGCGGCAACTCAGTGCATTTAGGCATGTAGACATGGTCAAGACAATCTCCTGCAGTTCAAACCGAGCATCAGTATGGGGAAGAAAGGTGATTTGAGTGCCTTTGAACGTGGCATGATTGTTGGTGCCAGAAGGGCTGGTCTGAGTATTTCAGAAACTGCTGATCTACTGGGATTTTCACGCACAACCATCTCTAGGGTTTACAGAGAATGGTCCGAAAAAGAAAAAAAATCCAGTGAGCGGCAGTTCTGTGGCCGGAAATGCCTTGTTGATGCCAGAGGTCAGAGGAGAATGGGCAGACTGGTTCGAGCTGATAGAAAGGCAACAGTGACTCAAATTGCCACCCGTTACAACCAAGGTAGGCAGAAGAGCATCTCTGAACGCACAGTGCGTCGAACTTTGAGGCAGATGGGCTACAGCAGCAGAAGACCACACCGGGTACCACTCCTCTCAGCTAAGAACAGGAAACTGAGGCTACAATTTGCACAAGCTCATCGAAATTGGACAGTAGAAGATTGGAAAAACGTTGCCTGGTCTGATGAGTCTCGATTTCTGCTGCGACATTCGGATGGTAGGGTCAGAATTTGGCATAAACAACATGAAAGCATGGATCCATCCTGCCTTGTATCAACGGTTCAGGCTGGTGGTGGTGGTGTCATGGTGTGGGGAATTTTTTCTTGGCACTCTTTGGGCCCCTTGGTACCAATTGAGCATCGTTGCAACGCCACAGCCTACCTGAGTATTGTTGCTGACCATGTCCATCCCTTTATGACCACAATGTACCCAACATCTGATGGCTACTTTCAGCAGGATAATGCGCCATGTCATAAAGCTCGAATCATCTCAGATTGGTTTCTTGAACATGACAATGAGTTCACTGTACTCAAATGGCCTCCTCAGTCACCAGATCTCAATCCAATAGAGCATCTTTGGGATGTGGTGGAACGGGAGATTCGCATCAGGGATGTGCAGCCGACAAATCTGCGCCAACTGTGTGATGCCATCATGTCAATATGGTCCAAAATCTCTGAGGAATGCTTCCAGCACCTTGTTGAATCTCTGCCACGAAGAATTGAGGCAGTTCTGAAGGCAAAAGGGGTCCAACCCGTTACTAGCATGGTGTACCTAATAAAGTGGCCAGTGAGTGTATATATATATATATATATATATATATATATGTATATATTGTAGAGATCCACCAAATGAGTCGACAGGGATTTACTCGCTTGACCGGTCTTTGAGGCATACGCGGGGACACTCCGGGTTAAACAGTTCATTCGGTTAATTAGACATCCCCCTGTTCAAACTTGTGGGGTTGAACTTCTGTCACACACTAGATGCCTCAAGACCGGGTACCCACTGTCACCTTGCCTTATAAGTCGAGAGGACCCTCTCAGTCTGTTTTGGGTGTCATTCGGCATCATAACTTTGTTAGGCCTCCCCCGCCCCCAGCGGTCAGTATATTGGCCTTGGGCTTTGGCCCAATGTTAGGAGTCAGGTTCCTGCATCTGCTCTGCAGGAATCCAGACCATTGCATTCTGTGGTCTCTTGCTCTTTATCTACCGCAGAGGAGATTGCCTTGCAGCAAATCTCTCTTTTGTTACGGCGCCTCTGTGTGTGAACAGAGCCCCCTCTGCACACTTCAGGGGTGGTTGAACCCGTGCGCATTATATCGCCATATTGCTCAACTGCCATTACTCAGCAGCGGTTGTAACACCTACTGCACGGTGGACCCCGTGCGGCGAACGCACTTTATTATTATTATTTATTATTATTTTTATTTAGTGCGTTCCGCCGTTCCTAACACCCTCAAGTCACAGTCTGTCTGTGTCACCAGACCCTTTTTAGTCTCCACAGTTTTCCAGTACGCCCCGTCACCCGATTTTTCTCTCCACGACTGGCTCTCCCGGTTGGTGCGGTCATAAGTCCAACTTTCAGTCGAGCCCACTGTCTGGTCTGAGTCTGACCCATCTAGTACATCAGAGGAGTTATTGTCCAGCTCTCTCAGTCTCATACTGAGAGTAGAACTGCCACTTGCAGATTCTTGACGTTCTTGTCTTGCTGAAAGTCTTCGACTATCTGCCATTTCATTATCTGGAGGGTACCTTCTGGTCCTTATACCTCGGGATGAAGGCGGACGCCATCTCATGTTCTGCATCTGTTTATTAATCTGCAGTCGGTCCAGTCTTAACTGCTCTATCTCCTTGAGGTACGTTACCCGATTTTCCAGGAGCATTCGGAAGTTCCTAAGGCTTTCAATGGAGCCCACAACAATGAATGGAACCATGCCATCTTCACCAGATACCTCGACTTTATCATCAGGTGTGATCCTCACCCTCGCCACACCGGATCTATTCACAAGGTCTTGCATCACTTTTCCAAGCCTTCCAATGACTCTCCCCACCAGATGTTTGGGTACCGGAATTACATCTTCCACCAAGCCCAGCCGATTTTTAGCTTCCCTCGCAAGCTCCCGACGTTGAGCGGCTTGCACATTACTCAGCATTATCATCTGTTTTGCGCGGAGACATTGCAGATGCATATCCGTCAGGACAGTCACCCGCTTCTCTGTGTCTTCCCTGCCTGACAGTATGACCAACTGCTGAGTCTCAGGTGCCCAGTGCACCCTACACGCTTTGACCGCCTTTTTAAAAGCTTCATGCACACCCTCACTGGTACAGGCTTCTTGTACGTCTTTGGGTACCTCTATCACACACTTGAAGATCGAGGGTTCACTCTCTTCATGGACTGAAGGCTCTCGCTTGGCCACGGAATTTTCCATCAAGACCTCTACTACAACCGGTTGATTGTCTTGTTCCGTTCTCAGCGCACAGTCTTCCCCAGTTTTACACTCTTCAGCCACCAATGCCTCCTCTTGTGGAAGACCTCTTACTGCTCCTCTGAGCACATCCACGTCTTCTTTTAAGGCCTGATTCACACTTTGCCATGTTGACAGGTGACTTCTGAGCTCAGAGACTTCCTTGTCCAGCTCATCCACTCTGTGCTTAGCCGTTTGCCTCAGGGCCTTTTCTTGTACGTTATGCTCCTTAATTGCTTTTAGTTCGGCCTGTAAATCTGCCATCTTTTTCTTCTCACTTGAGCACTTTTTAACGAGGTCCTGGACCTCCCGTGCTTTGTTCTCTCCATATCGTGCCTTGACTGCCAAAAGCTCGGACTCCAGGTGGCGCACCCGCTCCAACTGCGCGGAGTTGGCAACTTCCATACTCTCCACCTTCAAACGCTCCTTCGTCAGCTGTTGACAGACCTCTTCACGCTCTTTCTCCAAGCTTTGGACCCGTGTTTCTACCTGGTGGAAACTGTCAGTTCGCTCTTTCCAGGTGCACATTTCCTTTGACAGCATGTCGATTTGTTCCTTTAGTTGTCGTGTGACATCGGTCAAATTGGCCATCTTCTCTGGCAGTTCTTCTATTTTGTCTGAGGGTGCAGTTTGTTCAGCACCTTTTTGGCCCTTACGCCTCCGGCGACAGGAGGAAGACTTGCCATTTAGACTTGAGTCAGTCTTACTGCACTCTTTTCCACTGTTGTCACTGTCTGAATGGGAGTCACCATCACCCGATCGGTCATCCTGGAACCAGTCGTCCCCGTCTTCACCTTGTGAAGCACTGTCATTCCCTTGTGTCCGGGCTCCTGTCTGCACACATTTGTACCCGGTCCTAGTGGTTGCTACTGGTAATAACACGTCATGGTCACCCCCGGAGTCTGTGTCGCACTCCACAGTATGGTGAACCCTCTAGTTGCTCTCTCCTTGGGTGTCAGCTCCGCTCTTTTTATCTACCACATCATTATCAGTCACACTGTGGTACCCTTCAGGTGACGTCAGGTCAGTAAATTGGGCAGATGCACCCTTTCCTCCGGTCACCCCAGTGTCTGACCCGTCCATTTCACTCTTCCCATTTTTACCACCTATACATATTACCTCTACAGACACTTTACCAGTTTTCCACCAGTCCCACAGGGCTTCCAAGTCCTGACCTATCACCATAACATACCGTAAGTCTGGGAACACCTCCACTTCATGATATGTGGACACCTCAGCCGCGTTAATATAGAGGTAGGCTGTCAAAGGTCCTTTAATGTCCTGCCCAGAGCCATTCACTCACGGCCCCGTCCCTGGTGACACAGAACGTTCAAGAGGGGTCCTCAGCATAGACGCTCCACTCCCCGGGTCTACAAGCCCCAACACCCATTCTCCATTCAACCGGAAAAAGCACTGTAGAGTGAGTTCCCTGACCGGGCCACCCACAGCACAGTATGGATCTGTATGGCAGGAACTTCGACAAACCAATGGCGCATTTGCTGCTGCCTTGGTATTTTTCTCCACCCCAATTTGGTATACCGCCCCCTTTTGGGACTCCACCCCTTTTTTGGCAATTACTCCCTTTTGGGATACCGACCCCTTTTGGAACTCCACCACTTTTTGGGGAACTACTCCCTTTTGGGATACCGCCCCCTTTTGGGACTCCACCCCTTTTTTGGCAATTATCGCTGTTTGAATTACCACCCCCTTTTGGGACACCACCCCGTTTAGGGACACCACCCCCTCCCTGGGGTACAACCCGTGGACTCCGCACGGTACTCTCAGGTCCAGTTCACACAGAACACGTATGTCTCTCAGGCTTGTACTGGCTCTTTAAGAGATTGTCCGCACTGGACCTCTGATGTCATTTTACGACACCCCACCAGCTCCTGCTTACACTGCCACAGCTCCTGCTGTAGCCACAACCCACCGGCACCTCAAACTGCAGCTCACAAGTGGCTGCTGGCATCACTGCAGCTCCTGCTGTGGCAGAACCTCTTGCTGCAACTGTGACTGCAGCTCCTTTTACCACAAGTCTCTGCACTCTTCTGCTGCGCCGTCTTCGTGGACCCGCCGATCTGCAGCAAGCTTCGTTACCCCGCCGAGTTACAGCCAGACGCTTGTTACCTTCGTGACCGCCCCGAGCCACCTCAAGCTGACTGGAGAAAAAACTTTGTGACCCCGCGGAGTCACAGCAAAACACCCCACACGTGCCTCCTGGACCGTTGCCTGTAGCAATCGACTTTGTAGACCTCATCTGTTGCCCCTAGCAGCAAGGTTACCAGAGTGCCCTTAGCATTCTCCACCAACTGTAGAGATCCACCAAATGAGTGGACGGGGATTTACTCGCTTGACCGGTCTTTGAGGCATACGCGGGGACACTCCGGGTTAAACAGTTCATTTGGTTTATTAGACATCAGCATAAACCGCTCTTCATGAACATAATAGCGTGTAGCTTCCAGTACAACGTCCATTAAACATGCAGCATTACCACATAAAGCATACAAAATCTCTTACTGACCCCGATCAGCATTACTCACAGTTTATCCCTCACGGGCTATCAGGGAACTGGCCGCACTGGGATCACTGTTCCAGACAGTGCCTTGCTCACTAGGCCATTTACAGTTGCAGACCCACAGCTGGGCAGTAGATGCCCTACACAGAGCCGTCACAGACTCTACCAGGTCCGGGCCTTTCCATGTGCTCTTCAGGAAGTTCAGTTCCAGACACTTCCAACACACACAGGCCTTCCAGGACATTGCACTCTGACCACTCAGGATCAAAGCATACAACCCCATGTGACACGACTTCAGTCACACTATATGGTACGTGACCACACCCACAAGTGAGGTATGGATCACATGGTCATGACCTCACTACAGGTCCTATTCCACACAGCCAGACACATACAGGCTTTATCCTGGGTGTTCAGACACACGCCCACATGCATATTCTGAGTAGCATATACAGTGCCCCCTAGCTTTAACAGAGGTTACTGCACCACTATGTATATATATATATATATATATATATATATATATATATATAGAAAAAAAATAATGTTTTTAAATGAATGCTATATATACATATATTGTCTACAAGCAGAGGCTGGACAGGCAGGTATCTGTCTGGAATGACTTAGTGAATCCTGCTTTGAGCAGGACGTTGGACCAGATGACTCAGGAGGTCCCTTCCAACTCTACCATTCTATGATTATATATATATATATACTAGATAGTGGCCCAATTCTAACGCATCGGGTATTCTAGAATATGTATGTAGTTTATTTAAAGGGAATCTGTCACCCTTTCTGTAATGCTGTAGATAAGCCCCCCATGAAACCTGAAAAATAAGAAAAACACATTAAATTATACTCACCCGGGAACAGGGGCGGGGGCAGTGGGTATCGCGGTCCGGTCCGGCGCCTCCCATATTCATACGATGATGTCCTCCTCCTTGCTTCTCCCTCGGCTCCTGCGCATGCTTACCTTATCTGCCTTGTTGAGGGCAGAGTAAAGTACTGCAGTGTGCAGGCGCCGAGAAAGGTCAGAGATGTCCGGCACCTGCGCACTGCAGTAATAATAATCTTTATTTTTATATAGCGCTAACATATTCCGCAGCGCTTTACAGTTTGCACACATTTTCATCACTGTCCCCAATGGGGCTCACAATCTAAATTCCCTATCAGTATGTCTTTAGAGTGTAGGAGGAAACCGGAGTTCCGGGAGGAAACCCACACAAACACGGGGAGAACATACAAACTCCTTGCAGATGTTGTCCGTGGTGGGATTCGAACCCAGCCACCGTGCTGCCCCAGTATTATGCTCTGCCCTCAACAGGGCCGATAAAGTACGCGTGCGCAGAAGCCGAGGGAGAAGCAAGGAGGAGGACATCCTCGTATGAAGATGGGAGGTGCCAGACGGGACGGCGACACCCATCGGATCGGACCGAACGCCGGGGTAAGTATAATCTAACTCTTTTTTCTTATCTTTCAGGTTTCATCGCATTACAGAATGCTGTAGATAAGCCCCTGATGGTGACAAATCTGTGCGGCAGGAGATGACCCACAGCAACTGTCGGTAGATCAGCGGCTAGCGTCGCAGATCTCCCGACGGTAGCAGAGGTGTGCTTTGTTCGAATTCCGCGCCAATTCGCGGCCAGACTGTGCCTGTCGCTGATTGGTCGCGCCCGGCCGGGCGTGACCAATCAGTGACACGGGATTTCCGTTACAGACAGACAGAATTAGACAATTATATAGTAGAGATATATATATATATATATAGAGAGAGAGAGTGGTGTAGTAACCACTGAGTCCGCTAGGGGGTGCTGTGTGGATGTCCCAGGAGAAAGGATGAATGGCAGAATACGGAATGGCCGTTATGTATCCCAAAGTGGGTGGCTTTGGGATGGAGACTTGTGTGTTGTTCAGCAATGATATTGCTGAGGTGTTGCTTCAATGTATATGGGAGAAGTCTCCAGGTAACTAGAGAGATGGGCGGATCTGGTTACCTACAAACCCACCCAGGGGTGTGTTTAAGAGTGTCATAATAAAGTATATGCGTGGCTGTGTCTGTGTGTAATAGGACCTTTAGTGAGGTCATAGCCATGTGATCACCTATGGGTGTGGTTATGGACCATATAAGGTACCTGAGGTCCGGTCACATGAGAGAGAGTGCATGGATCTGATTGACCATGTGGAAGGTCCCGGCAGGCCTATGTGGAAGAAGGTGTGCTACCTTCCTGAAGACCACGTGCTGAGGCTGCTGACCCAGTGAGGCCTGTGGATATTGGCTGTATGTGAGGAGGGATCACCTGTGGGTGTGGTTATGGACACATGCTTGCTTTCACCTGAGCTAAAGGCTACTCCTTGTGTTATGTGCTGCTTTATGGGTTATGAAGCAATAAACCCTGTGAACTTTAAAAAGGAACGTGCCTCCTGGTTGTCTCCCATCGCACCTAAGCGAGTAGAATCCCTACAATTGGTGACAGACTGCGGGCAGCGGTTCCAAGAAGCACATGTTGCCGTACTGGCGACTCTGAGCCAGGAGAGCAGACGGTCTGGAAAATCGTGAGTAATACTGACCGAGGTCAGAGAAAGCGACTGTATTGATATTTGTGGGATACCTCTGAGGAGAAGAGGCATCCAGGAACCTATGTGGCTGACACCAGCAGGTAACGGACAGGAATCCGTGTTGTAGTGACCAGGGTCAGTGAGTAAGACTGTACCTAGAGGGTTCAGAGAGCAAGGTCCTGGAGGGTCAGTGTTGGGAGATTCTAGGAGAAGAGTCGCATCCCTGGAGCACGTGGTATGACCTTGGACCTGGTGAGGCGTGAGTGTTGGGCAGTCTCAGACGGAGATGGATGTCCTGAAGAGCACCCGATAAGCCCCTGGACCTGATGAGGCCGGTGTGTTGGGAAACCCTGGGAGGAGGGTCGGCTCCCTGAATAGCACCCGGTGCGCCCTGTGTATTGGATGGTCTCAGGCGGAGACGGTACGTCCTGAATAGCACACATGCACAATCCAGTTATATTAAAAGATCAATCATTTATTCCCATTTAATCCCTAGCTCCCTAAGAGATTAAATGGGAATAAATGATTGATCTTTTAATATAACTGGATTGTGCATTATGTCAAGCAGCGCATGAAAGTCCGAAAAATAAGTTCCTTAAAAAGCGATATACTGGCGGTCACTTGTCTGACCATTTGAAAGTGCAGCAGCTGACGATTTCCATACGCCTGATCTCTCCTTTAGCGGGTGAGTGGATTTTATATATCTTTATACCATTATCATCAGATAAGACCCTATTGCGCTTCTTTGTTCCTATAGTGTATTTTACTGCATAGCACACATGAAACGAAACCCGACCTTAGCGTGAGGTCGGCCACGAGGTCGGCAACTTTAGCGCCAAAGTCGCGTTTCAAAAGATGCTTTAGCACCCTTTTTCAGCCAGTCAGGAAGAACGGACACTGTGGGCAACGTGATGACATAGGCAGCGGTCACCACCATCTTGGTGCGTGTCAAGCCCCGCCCCTCATTATGTCACAATGGTTGCCATGGCGACGCTGATGTCATCATAGGTTGCAAGCCCTGCCGCCGCTCATTATGATGACATAATGGTTGACTATGGGATGGAGGATGTGTGATGGGTATATGGGCACTGGACTATGGGATGGCGGATATGTATATGGGCACAGGACTATGGGATGGAGGATGTGTGATGGGTATATGGGCACTTGACTATGGGATGGAGGATATGTTTGATGGGTATATGGGCACGGGACTATGGGATGGTGGATATGTATATGGACACGGAACTATGGGATGGAGGATGTGTGATGGGTATATGGGCACTGGACTATGGGATGGAGGATATGTATGACGGGTATATGGGCACGGGACTATGAGATGGCGGATATGTATGATAGGTATATGGGCATGGGACTATGAGATGAAGGATGTGTGATGGGTATATGGGCACTCGACTATGGGATGGCGAATATGTATGATGGGTATATGGGCATGGGACTATGGGATGGAGAATATGTATGATGGGTATATGGGCATGGGACTATGGGATGGAGGATGTGTGATGGGTATATGGGCACTTGACTATGGGATGGAGGATATGTATGATGGGTATATGGGCATGGGACTATGGGATGGAGAATATGTATGATGGGTACATGGGCATGGGACTATGAGATGGAGAATATGTATTATGGGTATATGGGCATGGGACTATGGGATGGAGGATATGTATGATGGGTATATGGGCACTCAACTATGGGATGGAGGATATGTATGATGGGTATATGGGCACGGGCCTATGGGATCGTGGATATGTATGATGGGTATACGGGCACGGGACTATGGGATGGAGGATAATTATAATTTGCTATAACTAACCACAGTTGGTTACTAAGCCCGGGCATGAATTTTTTGTGTGGTGTGTTTTTTTTCTTTTTCCTCTTTTCCTCTGCAAAGCCTGAAGGTGACTGCTGTGGCTCAGAGGGCTCACAAAGGTTTTTCCGCAAGGCAGCTTGCTGTGGCTCAGTGGGGTCACAAAGGGGACAAGCGGCTTCTGGTAACTCAACGGGGTTACGAAGGGGACAAGCGGCTTCCTGTAACTCGGCGGGGTTACGAAGAGGACACCAGCTGCTGTGTTTGAACAGCAACCGGTGGTGCCGGTGATTTGTGACAGCAGGAGCTGTGGCAGCGCCAGAAGGAACTGGTGTGGTGTCGTGCATAAAGGGCCAGTACCAGCCCAAAAAGACAAACTGTACTGTGTGAACTGTGGCATAAGAAGCTCTACAGGACGGTCATGGGGAAATCCCGAAAGGGGGCGGTGGCACAAATCTGGGTGGTGGCCCAAAAGGGGGTGGAGTCCCCAAAGGGGGTGGTGACCCAAATTGGAGTGGTAACCCAAAAGGGGGTGGAGTCCCAAAAGAGGGTGGTGACCCAAATCGGGGTGGTAGCCCAAAAGGGGGTAGAGTCCCAAAAGGGGGCGGTGACCCAAATTGGCGTGGTAACCCAAAAAAGGGTGGAGTCCCAGGAGGGGGCGGCGACCCAAATTGGGGTGGTTCAGGAAATGGCAGCACTGGTTGCCTCAGTGGGTATGTCTGGGGAACCGCAGTGTGTGTGTATGAGTTTTGAGGAGTGCGGCATGTATTTTCCTGATAACAACGGGCCACAGGTGTGTACCGTGATGCTACACCGGGAAGGAGTCCCTGGTAGGCTGGACTCAAAGAGTCAGGTGAGACTGACAGGAACTCCTCTCCTTTTATCTTTGACCGAGAAAAACGTCAGGGTTCGCTGCGACCATGGGGTCATTGTGAATTATACGGTGGTCAGAGTTATGATTGAGATGACAAAGGGGAAGTGTCAAGGTGGTAGTATGCCACCAAACTTAGTGCATACCTTTGAGAGGGGCCGAGACTTTGTCGTGTTTGATGACGTACGGTCGGACAATGAAGACGTTTCAACTGTGGGGCCAGCGGACACTGAGACGGTGACGCCTCCTGACATGGACAGGTCAGAGGTAGAACTGACCGGAAAAAGTGCATCTGCCCAACTTACGGACCTGACCTCTCGTGACATGACGGATGGTGGGCTGGGAGATGAGACTGACGGGACTGACCCAGTGGTACCCTTTGACGATATAATTAAAGAGGTAGTGGTGAGACACGTGCTTGCCAAAAGAGAACAGGATCGTGAGATACAGCTGATAAAGGAGACAGTGGAAGGACATCTTAAACGAGAAAGGGTCCTAAGGCAAGCAGCTGAGCACAGAGTGGATGAGCTGGAGAAGGAAGTCTCTGAGCTCAGAGGTCACCTGTCAGCGTGTCAAACTATGAACAAAGCTATAGTGAAGGATATGGAGGTGCTCAGAGAGGCCCAAGAGAAGCATCTACAGGAGATTCTCCGGAGAGAGGATGAGCGTCGCTACCTGGCAGAGGAGCGGGATAAAGTTCTCCAAGAACTCAGAGGAGTAGTAAAAGGTCTTCTGAGGGAGAAGAAGTGGGACAAAGACTTACAGCGGCCAGGCCTGAGTAAGGAACAGTGTGAAGACAAAAAGAAACTCAAAAGTATGGATGCAGAGGTGATTTGTTTGCAGATGGAGCTTGCTGCTGCAGAGTGTGCTAAAAGACAAGCACAGCAGGAAAGAGATGAGCTGGCTGATGTGATTGCCAACAACAGAGGTGAAGGTGCTCTGGCTTTGGAAGAAAAGAAGCGGTTAGAGTTTCGCATTGTTCAGCTTGAAGAAGAAGTGGAGGAAGAACCCGGCAACGTTGAATTAGCCAATGACAAGCTGAGAAAGGCCACACTTCAGGTTGACCAGATGGATGCTGGCCTGAAGACAGAAAGTAGTAATGCTCAGAAGTACGAGAATGCCCGTCAGCAATTGGTTCACTACAATAAGGACTTAGAAGCAAAGGTTGCACTACTGGAGGAACAGCTTGACACAGAAATTAAAGTGCGACAATCTGCTAGCAAACAAGTACGTCGTACGGAGAAAAAACTGAAGGTTGTACTAAGGCAAATGGATGATGAAAGGCGTAATTCTGAGCAGTAGAAAGGCCTGGCAGAGGGAAATTATGTGCGTCTGAAACAGTTGCAATGCCAGGTGGAAGAAGCAGAGCAAGAGGCTCAACGTGCCAATACGTTGCACCGCAGATTACAGTGTGAACTGGAGGTTGCTACAGAGACAGCAGATGCAAAGAACTGTGAGGTTAATGCACTGAAAAGTAAACTTAGATGTGGTGGGGTACCATTTGTTACAAGACGCTTAGATAGAGAAAGGATGGTGACTAACCAGTGGCTGATGACGCAGACAGACCGTGACTGGAAGGTCAAAACCAATGACCGATATTCTGACCGCTGGAGGCGGGGGAGGACTAACATAGGAACGAGGCCGTATGACAGATGGAGACGGTTCTCTCGACCTGTGGGGCAAGGTGTAGTGAGTGCCCGGTCGCGAGACCCTGATGTGATGTTATGTGTTCGCCCCACAAGTTTGAACAGAGGGGGGAGGTATGTGGTGTAGTAACCACTGAGTCCGCTAGGGGGCGCTGTATGGATGTCCCAGGAGAAAGGATGAATGGCAGAATACGGAATGGCCGTTATGTATCCCAAAGTGGGTGGCTTTGGGATGGAGACTTATGTGTTTTTCAGCAATGATATTGCTGAGGTGTTGCTTCAATGTATAAGGGAGAAGTCTCCAGGTAACTAGAGAGATGGGCGGATCTGGTTACCTACAAACCCACCCAGGGGTGTGTTTAAGAGTGTCATAATAAAGTATATGTGTGGCTGTGTGTAATAGGACCTTTAGTGAGGTCATAGCCATGTGATCACCTATGGGTGTGGTTATGGACCATATAAAATACCTGAGGTCCGGTCACATGAGAGAGAGCGCATGGATCTGATTGAGCCATGTGGAAGGTCCCGGCAGGCCTATGTGGAAGAAGGTGTGCTACCTTCCTGAAGACCACGTGCTGAGGCTGCTGACCCGGTGAGGCCTGTGGATATTGGCTGTATGTGAGGAGGGATAAGCCTCCTGTGTTTTGCTGAGGCTCCAGGACTGAGCCTGAAATCATGGACACTTATGCTTGCTTTCGCCTGAGCTAAAGGCTATTCCTTGTGTTATGTGCTGCTTTATGGGTTATGAAGCAATAAACCCTGTGAACTTTTAAAAGGAACGTGCCTCCTGGTTGTCTCACATCGCACCTAAGCGAGTAGAATCCCTACAATATATATACACAGGGTAGGCCATTTATATGGATAGACCTGGGTGGGCCATTTATAAAGTTGGATCCAAAATGGCCAACTTCAAAATGGCTGCCATGGTCACCGCCCATCTTGAAAAGTTTTCCCCCTCCCATATACTAATGTGCCACAAACAGCAAGTTGATATCACCAACCATTCCCATTTTATTTAGGTGTATCCATATACATGTCCCACCCAGTTGTATCCATATAAATGGCCCACCCTGTATAAATATAAATATATATATATATATATACAATGCTCAAAAAAATAAAGGGAACACTTAAACAACAGACTATAACTCCAAGTAAATCAAACTTCTGTGAAATCAAACTGTCCACTAGGAAGCAACACTGATTGACAATCAATTTCACATGCTGTTGTGCAAATGGAATAGACAACAGATGGACATTATTGGCAATTATCAAGACACCCTCAATAAAGGAGTGGTTCTACAGGTGGGGACCACAGACCACATCTCAGTACCAATGCTTTCTGGCTGATGTTTTGGTCACTTTTAAATGTTGATTGTGCTTTCACACTCGTGGTAGCATGAGATGGACTCTACAACCCACACATGTGGCTCATGTAGTGCAGCTCATCCAGGATGGCACATCAATGCGACCTGTGGCAAGAAGGTTTGCGGTGTCTGTCAGCGTAGTGTCCAGAGGCTGGAGGTGCTACCCGGAGACAGGCCAGTACACCAGCAGACGTGGAGGGGGCCGTAGGAGGGCAACAACCCAGCAGCAGGACCGCTACCTCAGCCTTTGTGCAAGGAGGAGCAATGCCAGAGCCCTGCAAAATGACCTCCAGCAGGCCACAAATGTGCAGGTGTCTGCACAAATGGTTAGAAACTGACTCCATGAGGATGGTCTGAGGGCCCGACATCCACAGATGGGGGTTGTGCTCACAGCCCAACACCGTGCAGGACACTTGGCATTTGCCACAGAATGCCAGGACTGGCAAATTTGCCACTGGCGCCCTGTGCTCTTCACAGATGAAAGCAGGTTCACACTGAGCACGTGTGACATGACATAGTCTGGAGACACCATGGAGAGTCATCTTCTGCCTGCAATATCCTTCAGCATGACCGGTTTGGCAGTGGGTCAGTAATGGCATGGGGTGGCATTTCTTTGGAGAGCCACACGATGTTTGGCTTTGAGCACAACCCCCATCTGTGGACGTCGGGCACTCAGATCATCCTCATGGGGTTGGCTTCTAACGGTTTGTGCCGACACATGCACATTTGTGGCCTGCTGGAGGTCATTTTGCAGGGATCTGGCAGTGCTCCTCCTGTTCCTCCTTGCACAAAGGCTGAGGTAGTGGTCCTGCTGCTGGGTTATTGCCCTCCTACGGCACCCTCCATGTCTCTTGGTGTACTGGCCTGTCTCCTGGTAGCGCCTCCAGCCTCTGGACACTACGCTGACAGACACAGCAAACCTTCTTGCCACGGCTCGCATTGATGTGCCATCCTGGATGAGCTGCACTACTTGAGCCACTTGTGTGGGTTGTAGAGTCCATCTTATGCTACCACTGGTGTGAAAGCACAACCAACATTCAAAAGTGACCAAAACATCAGCCAGAAAGTATTGGTACTGAGATGTGGTCTGTGGCTCCCAACCTGCAGAACCACTCCTTTATTGAGGGTGTCTTGATAATTGCCAACAATGTCCATCTGTTGTCTATTCCATTTGCACAACAGCATGTGAAATTGATTGTCAATCAGTGTTGCTTCCTAAGTAGACAGTTTGATTTCACAGAAATTTGATTTACTTGGAGTTTTATTCTGTTAAGTGTTCCCTTTATTTGAGCAGTGTATATACAGTATAATTATATTGACTCTGAACTCCTCCCATGACATCAGCCATATATATATATATACTGTATATATATATATATTGTGTACATAGATGATATTCTCCTAGCAGTGATGGATTCTATTGTCTAGGACATACATATTGTGTGATAATAGATACAGATCATCAGCACACAACGAACAATATCTTTTTGCTCTCCTTCCATGATTTCCATCCTTCTTTTATTGTCCTGCTGTCTCCTCACACTAAGTGCTTCTTTCCTTATACTCTATGCACCAATGCTCCCTGCTCTTCTCCTAAGGAGACCATAGTGCAGACTTCCTACCATCCAGCCTGGACTGACTTTAAACTTCAGTCTCCTCTTTAAAAGCTTTACTAATGAATACTGGCCACTTTATCATAACAACAATGTATCGATTTGCAGATTTTGCTTGCTCTTGCAGAATTCCTGGGGTCCTCCCACAGGTTGAGTTTCTATAAATGACAGCCAGCAATCCTGGAAGCTCAGGAGAAGCTGCTGCTGCTGCTGCCTGACAGCACAGCCTCAAGCAGATGGGGAAAGGGTTACAGAGACAAGAGTCTGCCTCCACCTGCTGGATCCGGACAAGCAGCTCCTAGTTCAGGGAGTGACGCCTCTCTATTAGCTCAAATTACCGAGGAAGGGTGACATTGTGAGAGGGACATCATCTGCTCCTCCTCGGGTGATCTCTGCTGGTGACAAACTTCATCATGGAATAGAGGACTTGGGAGATGGCAGACATCAAGCAGCTGGAGAACCTTCATGACTTGGGAGAGAAGACCAATTGTTGATCTAGCAGCAGCAGCAGCGTCAAGGAAACGTGTTCTTCTCATCTCAGCAACTTCCACCCTGCTCTCTACCTATGAAGAAGGGGCCTACGCGCTGCCTGGGAGGAAAGGTCTTAATATTTGTGTGGGAAGGAATCAGAAGAACACAGCTGGCTGAACGTGTAGAAGATAAAGCTCCTGGCTCCCATTGTGTCAGCAGCATTCAGCCAGGTAGAGGAGGTCCTCCTGCAGAAGGTCCAGCATTGTGTCAGCACAGGTGGAGCAGCAGTGTCAATAACTGCATTATCATCACAGGTGGAGCAGCATCAATACCTACTCCTAGTGTTGGCACAGGTGGAGCAGCATCAGTGTGAGACAATTGCATTCTTACAGGTGGCGCAGCAGAGACAATAATTGTCTTAACCTTGGCAGCCCTGTTAGCAAGCCGTGGCACAGGTGGAGAACCTGCCCTGGCTGCAGCAGCACCTCCTCACCCACAAGGTGCCCGATGCATCCTGTGTTTGTTGTCAGTCGTGCCCATGATTGCTGAGCCAATTCTCCAATTGCTATAGACAATTCCTCCTCCTCATCATCATCCCAGTCACTCCCATCCCCAGCGCCCTGCTCTCTGCAGCTCTCTCCTCCTCTCTCCGTCACCTGTTGGAAGACCCGTGCTGTCTCATAACCCCAGACAGTCTCTCTGGAAACCCCTGAGACTGTCTAAAGGGGTCTTACCAGGAGAAATCTATGATTAGTTCGGTGTGTGTCTCATCTTACCGTGGACGAAAGTCTGGGAACAAACCCCCCTCCAAAACATGTCTGAAGGAGGAGATGGCAAAGGGGGAAGACTCTGGCAAGATCACCATCAACGTGGGGGGCACTCGCCATGAGACCTATAAGAGCACCCTAAGGACGCTGCCTGGCACCCGCCTGGCATGGCTGGCAGACCCTGACACCTCCAGTCAGTTGGATCTTGACACCCAACAAACCGAGTTCTTCTTTGATAGACACCCAGGGATCTTCTCCTATGTCCTCAACTACTACCGCACAGGGAAGCTGCACTGCCCGGCGGACATCTGTGGTCCTCTCTTTGAGGAGGAGTTGGCATTTTGGGGCATCGATGAGACAGATGTGGAGCCCTGTTGTTGGATGACATACAGACAGCACCGGGAAGCAGAGGAGGCTTTAGATATCTTTGAAAATGTAGAACCAGATGATGGTGAGGAGGACAAGGACTCCACACCCGAGCTACTTTGTATAGAGGAGAGACCAGACAGGTCCAGGGGTAGCTGGAAGAGATGGATGGCCAAGATGTGGGCACTGTTTGAGGACCCTTACTCCTCTAGAGCTGCCAGGGTAAGTTTGGAGCTTTGCTCTCTTCCAATGCTCACATGATAATTCCTACAACCCAAAGTAAGGGAATGATGAGATTTTTATTTCTAGTCCAGTCCCCACTAACATTTTTATCTTTAAAAAAATCAAGATTTTGTAAAAAAGGGGGAATATTCACATTTATATCTTGACCTGCTCCCAAGGACTCTGATTATTTCTCTCATGGCTTTTTTTACTGACCATAAATGCAACACTTAATGATAAATAATCCAACACTTTGTATCCACAGGACTAGATCAAAATATTTACCACATTTCAAACCTTTGAAAACAAACTTGTCTGAGAGGGCTCTGTTCACATCTGAATGGGAGGCGCTGCTTGGAGCCTCCATCACAGATTTAGCCTATGTTCACACTAGGTGTTTTTGCGGCATTTTTAATGCTAATTTTCAGCTGCATTTTACAGCCCCAGCAAAGGCTATAAGATTTCAGAAATCTCATACACAGATTGTTTTTTTTTTGTCACAAAAAAGCGTCAAAAATGCAAGAAAAAACAAGTAAAACATGCTTCTTTCCTGCCAAGCGATCAGGTTTGGCTGCAGAAAAAATAAAACGGCTGAAAAAATGCCTAGTTTGAACTTACCCTTAGCCAGAAACGCCATACAAAATTGTGCAGCTTGTTGCTCTGTTTTTTCTGACAAAATACTGAGTCATATGACCTTGGGGAGACCATTGTAGAATCTGTTGGGGTACAGCAGAGCTTTTACTGACTTTTGTCTGTCCCTATGGGTGTGCAGAACAACAGTATTACAATGTTGACTAGCTGTCACAGGCCAGTAATGTGCTGCACACTGAGATCTTGCTTCTACCAGATACATTGCCACTTACATCAGCATAGATTTATATATATGAAAAACTATTTATTATCATTAGTGGATCTTTTTTGTACTACAGAAATAAATATATTTATTGCTTTTAATGAGATATTGCTATTTCCATGGCCAGCATATATTATACTGTTGGTGTTCTGTATCCTTAAAGAATTGAACAGACAGAACCTTTATTTATTAGAAGCCCAAATTTTACAGTAAGCTAGAAAATGAGTCTTTTATCTGGGGAAAAACGTACATCTCACTGCCCTGGCCCAGTATCTGAATAGACTGGCTAATGTAATGTGGCTTGCTGCCATCACTCGCACTCCACACCAAGGGCACATGCTCACCCCCAGCTACACCGATGATTAAAGGGAGTCTGCCACCTGCAAAACTTGACGAAAACTACTAATACAGTCATATAGGGGACTTGGCTAATATGAAACTGATATCTGTAGAATAGATTTCACTTCTTTAGTTGCACAGAAAAATATTTTTATTCCATATGCAAATGAGGCCACCTTGGTGCACCCTTGGTGTGGCCAAGTGCTCATTGTACCATTTCTTCCCCTCAATCAACAACCCGCGCACTTACCCTGAGATAGTTGTACCAGGAGCCCAGCAAGCGCGGACAGACAGAGTCTTTACAAATGTGCTCTCATCCTTCTTTCCTGTCTGAGGTGGCCGCTCGTCACTGTGCGATTCTGTTTTGCATTGCACACGGACTCGTACAGTCACTGTGTGTCCATCTGTTCATCTCCTGTAGTGATTCATGTCAGGTATCGCACACTCTGGGCTAGCAAATTCTGTCAATCTCCGTAAGGGAAGGTTTGAGGACATAATGGTACACTGAGCCCTTGGCCACTTAAAGAGAGCTTCAATGATCCCCCATCTGCATACGAAGTAAAAACGTTATTCCATACAACTAAAGAAGTAAAATCTGTACTGCTTGGCAGCACAGTGGCTCAGTGGTTAGCATTGCAGTGCTGGCGTCCTGGGTTCAAATCCCACCAAGGACAACATCTGCAAGGCGTTTGTATGTTCTCCCCGTGTTTGCGTGGATTTCTTCCTGGTACTCCGGTTTCCTCCTACACTCCAAAGACATACTGATAGGGAATTTAGATGTGTGTGCAAACTGTAAAGCGCTGCGGAATTTGTTAACGCTATATAAAAATAAAGATTATTATTACTGCCGG
Source organism: Dendrobates tinctorius (assembly GCF_039654945.1). Taxonomy (NCBI): domain Eukaryota; kingdom Metazoa; phylum Chordata; class Amphibia; order Anura; family Dendrobatidae; genus Dendrobates; species Dendrobates tinctorius. Next base: position 3,559,033 of record NW_027361795.1, on the reverse strand, counting down.
TATAAATTTTATAGGAATCTCATATAGGACTATATAAGTAGTTTTAAATAAGTTTTGTGGTTTACAGACTGACTTTAAGGCCGGGATCACACATGCAAGAAACACAGCCGACTCTCGTATGTTAATGCCCGGCACTGCCGCCGGCACTCATTAGCACTGCATGCAGCCGCACGCTCCGCTCCTGAGTGCCGGGTATTAACATGTGAGACTCGACAGTGTTTCTCGCATGTGTGATCCCGGCCTTATCATTGAAATAGCTGGGAGTGAGTGTGTGCCCTGGATCTTCGGGGCAAGCAGGTTTCCCAAGTGCGAAGTGCCATTGATTGCAGCAGGCAACATTGCCAAACCATGAGATAGCTCATAATGTATATTGATAACTCTCAGTTAATTGGTCAGTCGGAATCATATAACGCTTTCATGACCCTTTGACAAGTGCAACACCATGGGGCCTTACGTGTGATTCCCTCTTAACTAGAGGGAAGCACTGTTTATTCTAGTGTACATCCAGAGATTTTGGAAACTGTTTTTGGAATGCAAAGGCAGACACAAACTTTGGGCTGTTTCAGATGTCCGTGATAATCGGTGGAATGTCAGATCGCAGTGCATGGACTGGCCGCACTCCTCCAGACCCGAGCACAACAGCTTCAAAGAAATATATGACGCTGTCACACTCAGGACAGGAGATGTGCACCAAGTCTGGGCATTGCAATCCAACATCAGATTGATCATCATGGACATCTGAAAGAACCTATTCTATTATTATTATTATTATTAATCCATCTTTAAAAACATCTTGCTTTCTTATCTAGATGGTAGCAGATTCTTCTTAGCAAACTCAAACGTTTCCATAAAAAAATCAAAAACATTTCTGCCTTTCCATATCAAGAACATAGAATGGATGCGTTGATCTGAAAAGCAAATAGTCCTGAAGTTCTTCTTACATAGACCAAACCATTGAAGCAGACTCTGGGTATCTCCCTACTACTGGCTGAATGCCCAGCAGTCTGAATGGCCTAAGTGACTGCTCAGGAAATAGGCGGACTAAAGCTGCAAATTAATAATAGTTCACTTTAGGACATGTAAATAGGACACATGTTGCTCACTGATATCTCATGCAGACAGGTCTTTGTTCCATATAAACGGTACGTTTTACATAATTTGAATTTGTGCAAATGGGAAATCTGTGCTTCTCCTCTCATTTCTCTTGCAGGTAGTGGCATTTATTTCTCTTTTCTTCATCCTGATGTCCATCACCACTTTCTGCTTGGAGACCCATGAGGCTTTCATTGTGGACAGAAATGTAACAGAACTGGTCATTGTGGGAAATATGACACAGATCATTGTGGTGAAGGAGGTGGAAACAGAACCGATTTTGACCTATATAGAAGGGGTTTGTGTTTTTTGGTTCACACTTGAATTCATTGTCCGAATTACTTGCTGCCCAGATAAGTTGGTCTTTGTGAAGAACCTCCTGAACATTATAGACTTTGTGGCCATCTTGCCATTTTACATCGAGGTGGGCCTCAGTGGCTTATCGTCCAAAGCTGCACGAGATGTTCTAGGCTTCCTACGTGTTGTTCGCTTTGTCCGGATTTTACGTATATTCAAACTGACAAGACATTTTGTTGGGCTGCGAGTTTTAGGGCACACTCTTCGTGCCAGTACTAATGAGTTTCTGCTTCTAATCATCTTTTTAGCTCTAGGGGTTCTAATTTTTGCCACCATGATCTATTATGCAGAACGAATAGGTGCAAGCGCATCAGACCCAACTGGAAGCAACCACACGCATTTCAAGAACATTCCCATAGGATTCTGGTGGGCAGTGGTAACCATGACCACACTTGGGTATGGGGACATGTATCCACAGACTTGGTCTGGCATGCTAGTGGGGGCTTTATGTGCCCTGGCTGGTGTGCTTACCATTGCAATGCCTGTTCCAGTCATTGTGAATAATTTTGGAATGTATTATTCTCTTGCTATGGCCAAACAAAAGCTTCCTAAGAAGAAAAAGAAACATGTTCCTAAACCTATGCAGCTGGACTCTCCAGTTACTGCTAAATCTGAAGACACATCACGTCGGAACAGCACTCAAAGTGAATCCTGCCCATTGGCTGGAGAGGATGTCACGGAAAAGAGGACAGGTAAGATGCACAACAGACATGTGCGATGATACACTAAATGGCTAGCGGGAAGAATGTCATAAGACTTGGTTTTGGCTGTTTCTGAATCTTCATTGACTATGCAATTCATTTTCCCTATGGTCCATACTCAGGAATAAGATGTTTGTTGGCATTACTGTAATTGAATTATTTAGGGCTTAAAGAGGGCACTTATTATAGTGATTTGTCTAGTTTCTGTACCATTAGAGGAATTTTATGGGAATGCAGTGTCCATGGCCTACCCTTCACGACCCCAAACACAATAAATAAAAGTAATCCAAACTTGCCGATATTAGTGGGATTGATCAACTATCTAATGTGTATAGGAGTCTCCAAACTCTAACCCAACAGATGATGTTGAAGCAACAGAAGGATCCAGTCTATTGAATTTCAATGGCACATCATTTTGTTTGGCACAAAGATAAGCCTCTACCAGAGGAGTCTGACAGTGACACTCGAGCAGAGAACACAGGAATGCTCTCGTCGAAGTGCTTGCTGGAGGTCTTCATTGCAGACTCTGTGCTTGGTTTTGAGCTCTGCCCACTGCTGTTAACCTCTAAAATGCCATTGCCAATCTCTGATAGCAACATTTGCAGTGCACAGTCTGGGGGATGTTCTATATTTTCTTCGGCCTCCTTAGAAGTCTGATTGCTCAAAATGTTAAATTTATTAACCAGATGAGGAAAGTGGAAAACCTTTAATGAGAAAAACAATTAAAAAACACCAGATTTTCTGGAATAATTTCAAGGGCACCAACCCTTTTGGCCATGACTGTATAGTAGAATAGCTACAAGCGATCATGTAGCTGCAGGAGCAGTTGTCAGCGATTCTCAGAGTCACCATATAGAAGACACCCATAGTTTGTTATGTTTGGGCCTTTTCAATTATTGTATACACAGTTCTGAACAAGGGCTGTATGTGCAGTAATAGGAAGCACTGACAGTGATTCCTCCTCCTTACTCAGTGGTTATGTAATCGCTATGAATAAAGAGGCAGCAACAGCTACAGAGCCATAGCAGACCCAGACAGCTCTGCTATTAAGCTAGGAAGCTGCATTTCCCCTGTAACTGGTGGTAATATACCAGCCTCAGTTACAAGGGAAATAAGATGAAAATTAAAATATTTCAACATTTAAATACCCACCAAATTTTTTTATGACTTTACGTGGGCTCAATGTTTAAAATGAATGTAAAATAAATTAAATAAATAAATATGACACTGTCAATCAAAATTCAAATTACTAGTCCCACTCTCATACTAAAAAAATGTGTCAGATATATAAAAATAATTGTTTGAGAATGGGGAACAACTTTTTAAATGTACAGTATTTTAGTTCTTTGTGGTCATAAAAAAGGGAAAAATGGCACTTCTTTCCCTTATTTTCTCCCTGATGTTGCGTGATATCATAAGAAAAAAACATGACAGTGACATAAAAGTAAAGCTCAATGTATCAGGAAAAAAGTCACAAAAATTACATGACTCTGAGCAAGAATTGCGCAACTTTTTAAATCACATGTACCACAAAAATGTGCCTGGTCAGGAACGGGGAGTGGGGAAGGAGGGGATAAATGGCTCAATCTTGAACTGGTTAATCATTGTGCTTTCCTCCACTTCTGTGATGTAGAGCGTTGCATATGGTGATCCCATATTTGAGATCAGCGATCTCCTGCGCTCCGAATTCGAATGGGTAGAATGGAGGTGTCCATGCTCGCCCTTGGCCCATTGAGACATGGCTCTTGAAAGCCCCATACTCGGGATTTTGGAGATCCCAGTCTGTGACTGGACTTCATAGAAGAATGTTATTTTGTCTATATATTGCAATACAGTTTTATTACAGCATATAGTATAGTTGATCAAATGCAGGTTCAAGTCTCCTAAGGGGACTAAAAAATAAAAAAAAGTTTTTAAAAATATGAAAAGTAAAAAAAGATAAAAAAATTTCACCACCCAGGTAACTAAAAAGAAATAAAAAGCTTATTTGGTGTCGATTTGTATGCAAAAGTCTAATCTCTAAAAATACAAATTTACCGTATATACTCATGTATAAGCCAACCCGAGTATAAGCCAACCCCCTAAATTTCCCACAAAAAAATGGGAAATCTTATTGACTTGCGTATAAGCCTAGGGTGCAAAAAAAGCAGCTACTGGTAAATTTCAATACTAAAAATAAATACCAATAAAAGTAAAATTAATTGGGACATCAGTAGGTTAAATGTTTTTGAATATCCATATTGAATCAGGAGCCCCATATAATGCTCCATACAGTTCATGATGGCTCCATAAGATGCTCCATACAGAATACGCCCCATATAATGCTGCACAAAGGTTAATAATGGCCCCATAAGATGCGCCATAGAATAATATGCCCCATATGCTGCCCTATTATGAATGAGTGACTGGAGGAGGAAAAAACAAAAACACAAGCTAAGTCCAGAAAACCGGAGAGGTTGGTAGCTAGCGGATTGCAGACCCCTGATCCTATTCACCACAACTAACAGTAGCTGTGGGGGGTTCCTATGGTGCCCTAGACCCCTCGTCACAGCCGGAGAGCTAAATAAGCCTAAAGAAAGAAGGGGAAATCTAAACTGCCCCAGAGCAGACCCCAAAGCAATAGACAGCCCCCAACATGTATTGTCGGTGAAAAGCAGATGAAAACACAAACACAGACAGAAAGACAGGCTGAGCAAATGATGGGGCCCAACTAACTAGATAGGAAAGGACAGAAAAGATGCTGGCTGCAATCACGCAAAAAACCCTGCCAAAAATAATGTCCAACACATCTGATAGAAAAGGCCCTGAAGTCACTAGACTTCAAAATCACTATATCAGCACTCAGGTATATTCTGAAGACAGAGCAAAGAGATCAACTGATCAGAGACAAAAATGGAGTTCAGCCCGTCCCAACCAGGGCAGGCTGAACACAAACACTAAGTAAACAGACAAAATCTCATGGAAAAATAGCAGAGCAAAAACTTAGCTTTTAGTAGACAGGAACTAAACTGGACGCCAGAGCTCAGAGCAGAAAGGATCACCAGCGACCCTGCAGGGCGTCGGCTGCCTTATAACCACTCAGAAATTCCGGATGTCCAATCACACTCCACCTGTTCAGATGACAGGTTCTTCCCATCCAGATCAATTTCACTACCTCCTTTCACCAGCAGAGGGAGTTCATCAGACATCAGAGGTGAAGGAGAAAATGAACTCATAACACTGCCCCATAAGATGCTCCATAGATTATGTCCCATATGCTGCCCCATAAGATGCTCCATAGATTATGCCACCATATGCTGCTCCATAGATTATGCCCCCATATACTGCTCCATAGATTATGCCCCCATATGCTGCTCCATAGACTATGCCCCCATAAGATGCTCCATAGATTTTGCCCCATATGCCACTGCAAATAAAAAAAATGACATACTCACCTCTCGTCGCTGGGGGCCCGATGCCAGTGTCCTGAGCATGTGGGGACAGGTGCCGGTGTCACCACTGGCTCAGGATCCCAGCAGTGGCGATATTTACCGATCCCCGCTCCATGGCTGTGCGTCACTCTGTCTGCTGGGTCCCTCTGTCAGTGTCATTCAGGCAGAGGACGTGGCGCACACTAACTACGTCACCACACCCTCTGACCTGAACATCACAGACAGATGACGCGGAGAGGAGGACGGAGCAGCGCACAGCGATGGAGTGGGGACAGGTGAATATAGAATATACTTACCCCCTCCTCTCTGCAGCCCCACTTCTCCCGGTCTCAGGCTCCTTCCTTCAGCGGTCACATGGTACCGCTCATTAAAGTCATAAATATGCGCATATTCATGACTTTAATGACTGGTACCACGTGACCGCTGAAGGAAGGAGCCTGAGACTGGGAGAAGCAGGGGGCTGCAGAGACCATGCCAGGGGGGGTAAGTATGACCTGACACCCCCGCTCCCCCTCCCTCGCCAACCCCCTGGAATATAACTCGCGTATAAGCCGAGAGGGGGACTTTCAGCCCCAAAAAATGGGCTGAAAATCTCGGCTTATATGCAAGTATATACGGTAATGTACCCTCACAGTAAATATCATCATGATAAAAAAATGTAAACATTATATTTGCGTTTTATTTTTATTCGCTTCACCTCCCTAAGAATTTGCTATAAAAAGAGATCAAATCGTGTACTTATCCAAAACGGTTATCAATAAATTGTGAACTTGCTAAGCCGAAAAAATAAAAATGTTCCTGATCTTAGAAAATGGCCCCAATAAAATTATTTTTACAAAAAAAAATGTCACCACTTAAATAAGAAAAGACAAACTATATAGCAAGAAACAAGCCCAGAAAAGGCAATGTTGGCAGGAAAATAATAAAAAAAAATAAAAAAAAAGTAAAAAGGGGAGGAAAAAAATGGAAATTCAAAAACAAAAAATCCAAATGCTTTTAAACTGTTGAAAATTATGTAGATGACAATGAATGTCTTTGGTAATGTAGAGCACTACGAATTCCAAGAGAAGTAATTTTCAGGTTTATGTACCGTACTTTAGATTTTTGAGGGCCACAGTACCAGGTCTCCCATACAGTGTCTGTCTAGATTTCATTAGCATTCATCTTCTAGATGTTAAGTATTTGAATTGCCCAAAAATGCTGAAATACTTTGTGTATTCTCATTCTATGGTACTTACTGTATGTCTAACTAATGATCATTGTATTGTGTCAATAAGCTAGTATTACATTGTAATCTAAGTCTGTGTTTTTCTATAACTTATCATATGTGTTGTTATAGCATGGCCATTCTACAGTATAAGCAATGTATATTTTGATTAATTTTTTATATTTCTCTATCATTTTTATTAAGAACTATTAACACTGCCAACCACTAAACATGAAGTTTGAAATAGCAGGAAATTATGTTACAGCATGATATTCTATGTACAAATAGGGGTCACAGTGGCATAAAGTAACACAACAAAGAAAAGATGAAAGAAACATCAATTTCCTCCTTAGTATCATACTCTATCTTGATCATAGTTTCTCTCATTTTATTGCAATCAAAATTGTGAGAAATATATAAAGAAAGTGTCCAGGATTATGCCTGGAAAGTAAAAAACTGCAATAGATAAACCCTATGCAACCCCATAGCCAACCATTACAAATATACAAGATTTGTACAACTCAGTCTAATTCAAAATGTCTCACAGTCAAATAATGTGATCAACGTTTTTCCATTTACTTTTATCATTTCTTTCTAGTTTCAGTGATCATTTTGTTTTAAAGAGGACGTGTCGCAATGTCAATCAGGGGCAGTTTTTGCTCATTTTAACTCTGATGTTCCCTGAGTATTCCGCTTTTTTTTTTTTTTTTTAAATCCACTATACGGTTCCAGAGATATGGTCATTTTATGTAGTGCTAATTTTTGGTCTTTACTAAGGATTCCGTGGGGGCGTGTCATTAGGCTGCTCTGCATTATCACCCTGTGAGCCACGCCCCCAGAGAAAACTGTGAGCCACACCCCCTTAATAAAGACCAAAAATTAGCACCACATAAAAAGGCCCATATCTCTGGAACCGTATAGTGGATTTAAAAAAAAAATCAAAATACTCAAGGGAACAGCAGAAATAAAATAAGAGTAACACTGCCACTACCCTTGTTTGAGATGTTGACAGGTCATCTTTAAAATAAAAAGCGCACTGACTTAAAAAAAACCCAGAATAATCAGGGAAAGAATGGGAATAAAATAAGAGTAAGAACTAGCCCCTTTACATTTGGTGACCATTCCTCTTTAAGGTTATCTCCGGTATCACTGCGTTTAGAAGTTGGCATTAGTGCCTTGACACAAACTACCTTCAAGAAAAAGTGTTATCTATGTCTTTAATAATGACATTCTATTAACAAATTGTTATATATTTCAGATATATTCATAAGTGTAATGAAACTAGAGCATGACTTTAGGTTTACGTAATGATGATAGTTGAATTCTGATTGGCAGGACTAGGCGGACAGCTATTCAGTGTTCATCTTACATCCTGACAGATCATCATTAAAATGATTAATGGAATTTATATAGGAACTTCATTTTCAACAACAGTGATAATCCCAACCATGGGACAACACTGATCTTCTGCTTGAACTAAGAAAAAAAATTGAATATTTTTTAGATAAGTTGTTATATCCGTTAAAGACTTTTGAAAATCATTAAATAATTGTTCATCTAAACATAAAATATAATAAACTATTATAATGATTAATTATAATGAAATGTAAAGATCCTCTTTTGTCTTTGTGTCTGTTTTTATTGTTGGTGAAAAAGAGGCAAAACCTGCCTTTTTTGAAAATATAAAAAAATGAATGTAACACACACACATGGTTCTAAAATGGGATCATTGAATTAAAAGGACATTTCCAGCTGATGATGGTTAGTTTTTGGTCAGCTGGTGACCATATTATCTTTTATTTCTCACCCAGTGCCACCTTCTCCTGCTTGACTGACAGCCTCTATGCTGTGTGACTACAGTCAAATCAGCCATCAGTCAAGCAGGAGGAGGCAGCGATGGGTGGGGAATAGAGCTGGAGTGACGGAGGCTTCAGATCTACAGCTTCATTTGCATATGAATTCAAACGCTGATTACTCAGTAGCAGAGAAATGGACGGGCCCTGTAAAGATAGTGTTGGACTTGTTTTTGAAAAAGCTACATGTGCATGTGAAATCCTTCTGACAGATTCCCTTTTATCAATGGTTTTGCCCCATATGGAAGAGTTACCACGACTGTCACTATGTAGAATGAGCAAAACATATACCGTATTTGTGCATATAGATTTGCCATCCATTATATTAGTTTGTCACTGATCTAGTGTCACTGCATATATATACTATACAAATTTGTCAATGTAACATGAAGAAGGGCATTACAAAAACCCGTAGAAAGAATGATGGCAAATCAGCAGAGAACTGAGAATGATGCTGAATCTCTGTGATAACTGGAGGCAATGCAAATTACAGTGTTATCCATTGCTTATTAATTTTGTATAGCAATCTGTGATCCTGTCCAATCAATGTTGTTTTTGAACTATCCAAACCTGTCTACACCAGCCAGATATATTCATTTCTACCCGAATGTACCTTCTGAACAAACATCACTGAATGACCCTGGACATGTGATATCGTATGCAATAAAAGTTCTAATTTTATACCCGCCATTCATTCTAATTAAATTCAAATAATGCCTTTCTTGTTTTATGATAATTACGTCTTTGCACCTCATTGCAGGCATGCCATCTCTTACCACCATACTACTGCCAAATGTATTGTATTATTAAAAAATAATAATAAAAGAAGAATATTTGAAAGTACAAATGTTTTTCATTTGCACAAATGAATATTCTCTCATTTTTCTGTGTAACTCACAAATAGGCACGGACATAAATTCAAGCTTTTTCTCCACATTATGCACGTAAATTCTGATACAAAAAGATGGACGCTGCCTCTTTATAGGGAATGGTTTCGTCTGGGCTCCCATCTGAATCCTGTTATCCAGTGTTAGAGAACATAGCAGGTTAGGCTATGTCTTAAAAAGTTTCTGGTTTTCTTGGGGAAGAGTTTGCATAAATCATTGCTGCAAAGTCTTGGAGCCAAGAATATAATTTTTCATATCATTTCACTTGCAGTTTTGTATGGATTGTCCCTGTGAACAGAGAAGCTGTTCCTGTGAACTACAAACTACGTCTGACGTAAAAAAGCTTTACAAAAGACGCTCACAGCATCCTTGCACTCACATTCTGTGCCGAACAGGGGCAATCACTGACAGCTTGGAGCTCCTGCGCAAGAAATGTGTATGGGCTCCCTTCCTTTTTTGGAGACAAAGCTACATATATATATATATATATATACACACATATCTACTATATAATCGTCTAATTCTGTCTGCCTGTAATGGAAATCCTGCGGCACTGATTGGTCGTGCCCGGCCGGCCGCGACCAATCAGCGCATTCGAACAGTGCACGCCTCCGTCGGGAGATCTGCGGAGAGAGAGTGACTCTAGAATACCCGATGCGTTAGAATCGGGCCACCATCTAGTATTCTATATAATAATCATCTAATTCTTTCTGTCTGTAGCGGAAATTCCGTGGTGCTGATTGGTCGCGCCCGGCCGGCCGTGACCAATCAGCACATTCGAAAGACGCACGCCTCCGTCGGGAGATTTGCGGCCCGGAGAGAGAGAGAGACTCTAGAATACCCGATGCGTTAGAATTGGGCCACCATCTAGTATCCTATATAATAATCATCTAATTCTTTCTGTCTGTCTGTAACGGAAATTCTGCGGCGCTGATTGGTCGCGCCCTGCCGGCCGTGACTAATCAGCGCATTCGAACGACGCATGCCTCCGTCAGGAGATTTGGGGTGCGGAGAGAGAGAGATTCTAGAATACCCGATGTGTTAAAATCGGGCCACCATCTAGTATATATATATATATAGCCACACACACATACATTACTGTACAGTATATATCTTACATAGTCTCATAGTCTCCTTTATTATGTATATTGTTGTCACTTATTACAAGTGCACTCTCTTGTTATGTACAGCTCCGTCCCCTATGTATCGGTTTATTTAGTGCCCGATTTTTTAATACATACCGCCCTCCCTTGTTAGATAATATAATGGAATGATGGCTGATGGAGCATGGGGAAGCTTCTTTTCTAATGGAGGAGCTGATATACTGGTTGTCTGGTCACCGGCTACTCCATCAACAATCATTTTATATCTAACAAGAGAGTTCTATGCAATAAAAGAGGGCACTGTGAATAACAAGAATACACTATATAAGAGACAATGCTATACATAACAGCAGAGGAAGCTATATAAAAAGGGACAGCACCATGCAGTTGTGCTCAAACATTTACATACCCCGGCAGAATTTTTGCTTTCTTGGCGTTTTTTCGGAGAATATCAATGATAGCACCAAAACTTTTTCTCCACTCATGGTTAGTGGTTGGGTGAAGCCATTTATTGTCAAACTACTGTGTTTTCTCTTTTTAAATCATTATGACAACCCAAAACATCCAAGTGACCCTGATCAAAAGTTCACATACCCCCTTTCTTAATACCGTGTATTGTCCCCTCTAACATCAATGACAGCTTGAAGTCTTTTGTGGTAGTTGTGGATGAGGTTCTTTATTTTCTAGATGGTAGTTGCCCACTCTTCTTGGAAAGAAACCTCAAGTTCCTGTAATTCCTGCACTGTCTAGCATGAACTGTGCGCTTGAGAGCTTTCCAGAGTAGCTCAATGATATTGAGTTCAGGAGACTGAGATGGCCACTCCAGAACCTTTACTTTGTTCTGCTATAGCCAATGACAGGTCAACTTGGCCTTGTGTTTTGGATCATTGTCATGTTGGAACGTCCAAGTACGTCCTATGCGCAACTTCCGAGCTGATGATTGCATATTTGCCTCTAGTATTTGCTGATAACATGCTGCAATTCATTTTTCCTTCAACTTTGACCAAGTTTCCTTTGCCTTTGTAGCTCACACATCCCTAAAACATCAATGATCCACCTCTGTGCTTTACAGTAGGAATGGTGTTCCTTTCATCGTAGGCCTTGTTGACCTCTGTTCATATGTAAAATTTATGGTTGTGGCCAAAAAGTTCAATTTTGGTCTTATCACTCCAAATTACCTTGTTCCATAAGTTTTGAGGCTTGTCTCTGTGTTGTTTTCCGTATTGTAGGCAAGATACTTTGTGGCACTTGCGCAGTAATGGCTTTCTTCTGGCGACTCGACCATGCAGCCCATTTTTCTTCAAGTGCCTCCTTATTGTGCATCTTGAAACAGCCACACCACTAGTTTTCAGAGAGTCCAGTATTGCAAATGGTTATTTGTGGGTTATTCTTTGCATCCCAAACAATTTTCTGGGCAGTTGTGGACAAAATTTTTGTTGGTCTACCTGACTGTGGTTTTGTTTTTACAGAGCCCCTGATTTTCCATGTGTTAATCACAGTTTGAACGCTGCTCATTGCCATTATCAATTCCTTGGATATCTTTTTGCATCCCTTTCCTGTTTTAAACAGTTCAACCAACTTTTTTACGTAGATCCATTGGCAATTCTTTTGCTTTCCCCATGACTCACAATCCAGAAACATCAGTGACTGGATAAAAGATGCAAGATTCTGTCTGGATCCCAGAAACTCACTCGGCTTTTACGCACACACACTGATTACAAGCAAACAGGTCACAGGTGGGGATGTTACCTTTAGTAGCCATTCAAACCCATTTTTGCCAACTTAGGCCTGTTTCACACTTCCATTTTTGACCATCAGTCAAAATCCGCTGTTTTTGCAAAAAAACGGATCCGCCATTTTTTTGGGTGGATCCATTTTTTTCCCCATTGACTTGCATTACCGGTGGATCTTGACGGATGGCCATCCATCAGATCCGTTTTTTTGCGGATCCGTCAATTTTTTTTCATCCGCCGAGATGCCTGGACGGACCATGTAACGTTTTTTCTACTGCAGGATCCGCATTTTTATAGAGCGCATGCCCGGAGGAATGAAGTCAAGAGGAAATTTAACCCTGAAATCATTTCTGGCGGACAGAGAAAAAAAAAATTCTCTCTCTCTCCTTCCCGGGCAGCGGTTCCTTTAAAATTCTTCATTCGGCGGATCCGTCAAAAAAACGGATCCGGTGGCATCCGTTCACATCAGTTAGGAACGGATCCGCTTTTCCGCCTTTTTGGCAGAATTTAACTGACACGAAAAACTAAAGTGTGAAACAGGCCTTATGTGCATGTTATCACCAGGGTATGTTAACTTTTAGTCAGGGTCATTTGGATGTTTTGGGTTTTCATTATGATTTAAAAAGGGAAAACACAGTAGTTTGACAACAAATTACTTCACCCAACCAATAACCATGAGTGGAGAAAAAGTTTTGGTGTTATCATTCATATTCTCTGAAAAAAGGCCAAGAAAGCAAAAATTCTGTCGAGGTATGTAAACTTTTGAGTACAACTGTATATACCTTGAGAGGACGGTACGTAATAAAGGACGGTGTTATACATACCGTAATAAAAGGCGAAACTATGTAAGTAAGGACGGCACTATACATAATAAGTGAGTACACTATATACTAAGAGACTGTGCTATACATAATAAATGAGTACACTATATATTAAAGGACTGTGCTATACATATTAATGCTGCAGTCCTGTATCAATGTGCAGTGTCGGTGTCTTGCGTGCTTTTACAGTAGCATTGAGTATGTCCTATTCTGATCCTCAAAATTGGATCAGAAGAGAACATTCTCTGACCCTCACTAATCTCATTCTCAGATCCGTGATTTCCACAGATGTATGAATGAATCTATAAAACTCTACCAGTCTGTGTGCCCTCCAATAAAAAAATCTGGCATCACACAGACGTGTTACCCAAATGTGAGAATGTGACCTAAGGGATTTTACAGATAACATTATTACTTCAAGTCACACAGTGCAGATACAGAATTAGGCCGGGGTCACACTAACCGACGCAAAATACGGTTCGTAGTTTACATGCGAAATACGGATGAATGACCCCTAAATAGTGCTCCGTATGTAATCCTTAAGCAAGGTGTGGTTGCGTATTTTGCGCATGTCTGCATCTGTATGTAATCGCATGCTGCGATTGGCACGGACCATAGAATACGGACGAGAAATATACGGCTGTTGGGAGCTACCCCATAGAGAATCATTTGTCCGTGTGTAATGCGTGCTTTTAACGCCTCTCAATCGTCCGTATTCCTCTCTAGTGTGACCCAGTCCTTATATTTACATCCAGGCACTTAATGCTGACATCTTTTCTAATTAGAGCCCTTTTCTGCTGTTTCTTCTCCATCTGGTCAGACCTTCATGTCAATATCTACCAGCCACTACTTGTTTTGTCACGCTGATCGTCGCAGACCTGAAAATAACAAGGTCACATGCATTGTATACATACATGTGTCACCTCCATGAATATAGATATGTTCCCCACCATTCAAATATAAAGTGGTAAGCAGCACTGTGCCACTCAATGATATAAATTATTACGTCAATGACTCTCCCCAATTAACTGTAAGGCTATTTGCACATGTAAAATAAGTAACGTTTTACAGGTCAAGCAAAGTGAATGAGATCCCTGAAGTCTCATGCACACGTTGCTTATTTTTTCCTTGCAGATTTGCAGCAGATTAAAATCTACATAATGTGAATTCTTGCAGCGTATTTCACCCATACTCATGAATGTGGGAAAATACGTAACAGAAGCATGGCAAAAACGTTGCAAAAATATAAATGTATTTTATGCAGCTTTATTCCTACCAACACAATAGGATATGCAGCAGAATTTTCTCCTGCAAATCTTGAATGTGTGCCTTAGTCCCTGTCCTGTGTCCCTCCAGTATAAGCCCCTGATAGCGTCTTCTCCCACCCCCAAATTCATTATGATGCTATCAGGTACTGCTCATCCTCCGCCACCTCCCAATTCATTACAAGTCTCTGACAGCGTCTTTTCCCACATTTCAATTCATTATAAAGGTTCCTATGCACCTTATCACCTCCTCTCCCACTCCCCAATAAATTTTAAGTCCCCAGTACATCACAATGAATTGTGAGATGGAGGAGGACACTATCAGGGACTTGGTACCCTCCTCCACCACCATATCTAACATCCCATTCCCCTTCCCCTGTTCATAAGTCCATTATAAGTCCTCCATCCTCCCATCCCAATTCATCACCCCCTCATTGTCATCCTCCCCACTTGCATCCCATCATTGGCCTCTCCACCACCTCCATCATTGCCCTCTCCAGCATCTCAATCATTGTTCTCCCCACCTCACCACAATTTATTGTTAAAATAAAACAAAACACCACCACTCACCTCTCCGCACATTCCCCCACAGCATCGTCGTCACCGGCAGATTTCTCTCTGACAGACGGGAAATGCCGGGCAGGAAGCAGAGGACGGATACCTGCCCGTCGCACATGAGGCCAGAGAATCAGGCCAGATTGCCCTTATTAATAGCCACCCTGCAGGTGCCCCCTTCCAACTCCGAGCCACAGTGCAGCTGCGGCGACGATATGTCCATCCGGTGCCGAATATTTCTTAATATATACTTATATAATATACTCTTATAGTTGAGTTTTGTAATTGTACTGCAGAGTGCCAAATCCCCTGAATAAACTTAGACTAAAAGGAGTTGTCCATTATAAATATGTTATTACCTATATGCAGGATATGTGATAACTTGCTGATCGGCAGGTCTCCCACTATTAGAACTTGCACCAATTGGTAGTTCATAGAATTTTTAGCACCAACATGGTGCGCCAGAATGGACGCATGAACACTTGTCCATGTATTCTATATGGGCCAGCCAGAAAAAGCAGATTGCAGTGTTTGGCAGTCCCATAGGGAATTCATGTAGCTCAAGCTGAGCATGCAGACTGCTACTCGATTCTAATGGGAATAATAGTTTCCATTTCTACTGATTGATGCGGGTCCGAGTGGTCAGACTAACACCGATCCACAATTATCTACAGTATCTAGCGGATAGGTGATAACTTGATTTTCCAGGGCAACCCCTCTATAGTACTTATCCAGTGTTAAAAAAATGTTTTAATGTGCTTAATACAATTTACTAATATACAGTACTAGCTGAAGAGCCTGGCGCTGCCCGGGCATAGTAACTAACTACGGTTAGTTATATCAAATTATAATGATTATATCTATACAGTTGTGGCCAAACGTATTGACACCCCTGCAATTCTGTCAGATAATACTCAGTTTCTTCCTGAAAATGATTGCAAACATAAATTCTTTGGTATTATCTTCATTTAATTTGTCTTAAATTAAAAAACACAAAAAAGAATGAAGCAAAAGGCAAAACATTGATCATTTCACACAAAACTCCAAAAATGGGCCAGACAAAACTATTGGCACCCTCAGCCTAATACTTGGTTGCACAACCTTTAGCCAAAATAACTGCGACCAACCGCTTCCAGTAACCATCAATGAGTTTCTTACAATGCTCTGCTGGAATTTTAGACCATTCTTCTTTGGCAAACTGCTCCAGGTCCATGATATTTGAAGGGTGCCTTCTCGAAACTGCCATTTTTAGATCTCTCCACATGTTCTATGGGATTCAGATCTGGACTCATTGCTGGCCACTTTAGAAGTCTCCAGTGCTTTCTCTCAAACCATTTTCTAGTGCTTTTTGAAGTGTGTTTTGGGTCATTGTCCTGCTGGAAGACCCATGACCTCTGAGGGAGACCCAGCTTTCTCACACTGGGCCCTACATTATGCTGCAAAATTTGTTGGTAGTCTTCAGACTTCATAATGCCATGCACACGGTCAAGCAGTCCAGTGCCAGAGGCAGCAAAGCAACCCCAAAACATCAGGGAACCTCCGCCATGTTTGACTGTAGGGACCGTGTTTTTTTCTTTGAATGCCTCTTTTTTTCTCCTGTAAACTCTATGTTGATGCCTTTGCCCAAAAAGCTCTACTTTTGTCTCATCTGACCAGAGAACATTCTTCCAAAACGTTTTAGGCTTTTTCAGGTAAGTTTTGGCAAACTCCAGCCTGGCTTTTTTATGTCTCGGGGTAAGAAGTGGGGTCTTCCTGGGTCTCCTACCATACAGTCCCTTTTCATTCAGACGCCGACGGATAGTATGGGTTGAAACTGTTGTACCCTTGGACTGCAGGACAGCTTGAACTTGTTTGGATGTTAGTCGAGGTTCTTTATCCAACATCCGCACAATCTTGCGTTGAAATCTCTTGTAAATTTTTATTTTCCGTCCACATCTAGGGAGGTTAGCCACAGTGCCATGGGCTTTAAACTTCTTGATGACACTGCGCATGGTAGACACAGGAACATTCAGGTCTTTGGAGATGGACTTGTAGCCTTGAGATTGCTCATGCTTCCTCACAATTGGTTTCTCAAGTCCTCAGACAGATCTTTGGTCTTCTTTCTTTTCTCCATGCTCAATGTGGACACACAAGGACACAGGACAGAGGTTGAGTCAACTTTAATCCATGTCACCTGGCTGCAAGTGTGATTTAGTTATTGCCAACACCTGTTAGGTGCCACAGGTAAGTTACAGGTGCTGTTAATTACACAAATTAGAGAAGCATCACATGATTTTTGGCTTTAGGACAATTCTTTTTGTGTTTTTTCATTTAAGACAAATTCTAATGAAGATAATAATACCAAAGAATTTGTGTTTGCAATCATTTTCAGGAAGAAACTGAGTATTATCTGACAGAATTGCAGGGGTGTCAATACTTTTGGCTACAACTGTATATAAAGCTGAGTGTAGAGCCCCGCCCACCCCACATAGCCACATTCACCATAATATCCCACATAATCCCGTCAGCCAGAGCCACCGGACAACGACCCCTAATATCCCACATCATCCCGTCAGCCAGAGCCACCAGACTACTACAATTAATATCACACATCATCCCGTCACAACCGCTGGATTACTACCCCTAACATCCCTCATCATCCCATCAGCCAGAGCCACTGGACAACTACCACTAATATCCCACATCATCCCGTCACAGCCGCCGAACTACTACCCCTAATATCCAACATCATCCCGTCAGCCAGAGCCACCGGGCTACTACCCCTTATATCCCACAACATCATGTCAGCCTGGGGTCAGAACCAGAGCGCTGAGTGGAACGGTCCTAACTTCCATACCGGGGATCCCTTTAAGAGAGGCCTGGCATCAGAACCAGAGCGCTGAGTTTATTTTCCCTGACTTCCATACCAACGATCCATTTAATAGAAGCCTGGGGTGAGAATCAGAGCGCTGAGGGAATTACCCTAACTTCCATTCCGGAAATCCCTTTAACCCCTTCGCACCCGAGCCTGTTTTTGCCTTCGTGACGGGCCAATTTTTTCAATTCTGACCAGTGTCACTTTATGAGGTCATAACTCTAGAACGCTTCAACGGATCCTACTGATTCTGACATTGTTTTCTCATGACATATTGTACTTCATGATAGTGGTAAAATTTTTTAGATATGATCTGCACTTATTTGTTAAAAAAATCAAAATTTGGCAAAAATTTAGAAAATTTTGCAATTTTCAAACTTTTAATTTTTATGCCCTTAAATCAGAGAGTGATATCGCACAAAATAGTTAATAAATAACATTTCCCACATGTCTACTTTACATCTGCACAATTTTGGAAACATAATTTTTTTTTTTTAGGAAGTTATAAGGGTTAAAAGTTGACCAGCGATTTCTCATTTTTACAACAAAATTTGCAACACCATTTTTTTTAGGGACCACCTCACATTTGAAGTGAGTTTGGGGGGTCAATATGACAGAAAATACCCAAAATTGACACCATTCTAAAAACTGCACCTCTCAATGTACTCAAAACCACATTCAAGAAGTTTATTAACCCTTCAGGTGCTTCACATGAATGAATGGAATATGGAAGGAAAAAATAAACATTTAACTTTTTTTCACAAACATTTTACTTCAAAACCATTTTTTTTTATTTTCACAAGTGTAAAAAGAGAAAATGAACCACTAAATTTTTTGTGCAATTTCTCCCGAATACGCCAATACCCCGTATGTGGGGCTAAACCACTGTTTGAGCACACGGCAGAGCTCAGCACGGAAGGAGTGCCGTTTGACTTTTTCAATGCAGAAGTTTTCAATGCAGAATGCTGGAATTGAGATCGGATGCCATGTCGCATTTGGAGAGCCCCTGATGTACCTAAACAGTGGAAACCCCCCACAAGTGACCCCATTTTGGAAACTAGACCCCCCAAGGAACTTATATAGATGTGTGGTGAGCACTTTGAACCCCCAAGTGTTTCAGTAAAGTTTATAATGTAGAGGCGTGAAAATAAAAAAATCATTTTTTTTCCACAAA